>NC_090442.1:936291394-936966794 GCF_031143425.1 Pleurodeles waltl | reverse complement strand
TTTCCGATCTTGCCTATATAAACTACAGAGTGCCATATATTTTAATCTAGACATACATAAATTTAAATTTTTTTTAAAAACACTGTTCTTAAATAAATTATTCATGGAAAATAGTTCATAGTGCTTCAAAAAATACTTCATGCTGCAATACTATGAACCAAACATTAAAAAAGTACCGCAGAGTGAGACTTATTTCTCAAATAAATTATTCATAGGAGTTCAATCTTATTACTTCCAAAGTGCTATGTGCTACAGTACTATAGATCAATTAGGTAAAGAATCTGATAAAAAACACAAACAACAATAAAACCTAATATCTTTGAAATTAATCTAGAGATAAAACAACATAGATACTCATATTTAAATTTCATGACCATTTAAAATCCTTGTCCATTAGCAGCTAGACCTCTCTCCAACTAATAGACCAGAGTCTAAGATAATCGTACTGCTGATGGTCCAAGCTGCTGACAAATATTTGGAGACTGAGCTTACTATTAAAGTGGAAGAATCGTATTTGCATAATCTGTAAGCACTGGCTCGATCATGCAATAGCAAAACCTTGCACAGATTGATAATCCACTTTCCTCTAGGACACTTGTACAAGGGACAGAAAAACAGAACATGCTCAGGTGTTTCCTTACATGAGTGGCAATTAATACATTTATCAGACATGGAGCTGTTAGTTGACCAACAGGCCGTGAAACTATTAACTGCTAATGTACCATATCTGAGCTGAAGGAATAGGGCTCGGGCACGTGCTGGTATAGGGAGATCCAGAAAGTTCTCGGGCTGGGGTTCGTGTTTAACCAGCAAAAACTCTGCTGTCAACCGACCTGACCGGTTACAGTGAAGAGACTCATCATGAACTTTCCCCCAATATCTCTCTTTGGTCAGCAACCTGGCGTTAGCAGGAATCATCTCAGGATTCTACCAAAAATGGGAACTTGACCCAAGCTGATTTCATCTCCCTCAACCAACTAACTTTTTCCCATCCCTGATAAGATGTTATAAGATCTTTGATTGCTGCCCTGAAAGGCTCAAGTTTTTCCGTTTTCCACAATCGAACCCAATATAAAAGTGGTCTTAAACCCGCTGTATCTTTGATACTATTTATACCCAGATCTAATCTAAGAGGGATCATCGGCGTGCCCTTCCCCAAACCTAGATATGTGTCTGAGAAAATTATTTTCTTTAGTTTGGAGGGTATCCAATTGTCTGTAAGAACCCCAGAGTTCCGCTCCATACAGGGCAGCAGCACGGACTTGGACTTTGTAAATTTCAGAAATGGGAATCAGAGGGGGGCTCGCTACGGCTCTGGCCTTTCGTTCTAACACTCCACCTCTTTGACTAATAGCAAGTGCCCCTTTTCTAATGGCTGCATCCCAACTGCCCCTATCTGATAACCTAATGCCCGGCAATCGTACTCCGTGACCCTCTCCAAAAGGACTGAGTCCATCACTATATTTGCTTTTGTTTTCTTATTCGGGGCGCTATATATCATAAGCTTTGTTTTCTTAACATTGACATCCAGCCCATAATCTCTACAAAATGCACAGAATTGATTGACCAAATTTTGAATTCCCATAGATGTTTTAGCCAACAAAATGGTATCATCCGCGTAAAGCAAACATGGCACTTTCTTCCCTCCCAACTTAGGCGAGTCATTGATACAATTTGCTAGGTAATTAATGCAATTGTTTATATATAGGAGGAAAAGGGTTGGGGCTAGAACACAACCTTGTCTAACTCCTCTTTCAATGGCAACTGGATCTGTTAGATCGCCTTCCTTTCCACTCCTAATTTGTGCATAGGTGTTCTCATGCAGTCGAACCATAAGTTTCAAAAGACCTTTAGGAATGCCCATATTGGCTAATGTCAACCATAACATGTTCCTGGGGACCAAATCAAATGCGGCTCTGAGGTCAATGAAAACCACATACAAATTTCCCCCTCCTACTTCCACGGTCTTCCATTTGATTGCTAGGAATCTTAAGACTTGATCTATGGTACTGGCTGCAGGTCTAAACCCTGCTTGCAAATTAGAGATGGCTTTGGATTCTAAAATCCATTCTTCGAGATGGGACAAGACTTGCTTTGCAATTATTTTTTTAGAATTGTCATGTAAGCATATTGGGCGGTAGTTAGCGGGGTCAGAGGGACTGCCTTTTTTAAAAATAGGAACTATCTCCGCTCCCTTCCAGGAGCTTGGGACAGGCGCTCCTGCTGCAACTGCATTAAAAACCAAGTTCAAATATGGGGCCCATATGTCCGGTTTTGTCTTATAAAGGTCGCCTGGGATTTTATCAAGACCTGGGGCCTTTCCCCAATTCAAGGAAGCAATCGCAGCCTTGGTTTCTGCCAAGGTAAATTTGATTGGGGAGGCCTCAAAGGTCATACTATCATTCAGTTCCCTAGTAGTAGCTTCTGCAGGCCCTGAGTATAATCGGCCAAAATGTTCAGCCCACACTATGGGAAGAATTGAAGTACCGGGCTGAAGACAAGATTCCCCACTAACTTCGGCAACCAATTTCCAAAACCTCGAAGTATCATTGGCTTTTGCAGACTCCAGAAGGGCAGCCCATCTTGACTCATCCCAGCTCCTGCGGGCCCTGCTAAGTTCCTGTTTGTAGTCTTTCCTTGATCGTCTTATGTGCTCTGTCTGTGCCCCTCTCAGAGCCCTCAATAGTTTATGCTGTGCTTCCCTACATGAAATGCTAAACCACCTTGCGTTGTACTTCTTTTTTGCTTTACTAACAATCTCTTTGGTGAAAAAATGTTTTCAAGAATTAAATAATTCTATATGGGCTGCTATAAGCCCTTTACCATCCTCTAAAAGCAGGGACATATGCTCCATTTGGTCAGCCAATAAGCTATATATAGATGTAATAGAACCTAAATCAGTATTCACAGATTCCCATTTGACATTACTTCTATTATTTGTCAATACAAGCTGTTGATCATAAATCTTAGGACAAGGGGTTTCAAGTAAAGGTAGCAGACCCCTAACCGATAAAATCAGTGGCTCATGGTCACTTTCCTCATGTTCTAAAACATTCATATCAGCCATGTGACCCCACAACCGAATGTAAAGCAAAATATAATCTATCTGGCTCTTTTGGGCTCCACGCCTAAAGGTAGAATGGAGATTAGCATCCGAGCGGGAGCGACCATTACAGGCCTGAAGACCATATGCCAGTGTGATATCCACGACTTGATGTGTTAACCTATTCATTTCGGTCTTTTGCTCGACACCAATTGTGGGATGCCCCAATATGCGTCCTCTTCTTTGTATAATTCCTGAGCCAGCGAATAGGGCTCGAAGGTAACATTAAAATCCCCTGCAATTAGAATGAAGTAAGTGGAGGTTTTACAGGAAAGAAAGCTATCCAAAATAGTCAAAGCATCTGACTCACATTTACATTCTTGATCACTTTGTGCTTCAGTCAAGGCTACAGTTTGATACATTGCCGGTGAATGTGGTAGAAGTTTAGTCTCCAACATTCGTAGAAAATACACATCCTTACGTAGGGACATTTTCTTAGAACATCAGCTGTGTTATTATAAAAACACTTCCTAGTCCCATTGCATGTTAAGAGGGAGATTCCAGCCAGGGTACCACAACTGTATGCTGAGTGCTGAATGCTTCGCTGCAGATGCTAACGCAGACTACAGGCCTTTGCTCAGGTATGAGGGTTGATGTCCTCCCAGGGGAACCTGGAAGGCAGGATTAGAGTTTAACATGCTGTGCTCAGATTATGACTTAGATAGGAAATAGTCCATAAATTCTAGTGACAATATAATAGCGTTATTCTTGTGCTTCACTCTCCTAGTCACCATTTTAATATTGTCATGTTGTATTGTCCTGGTTATTGCAGCTCACGCTTTGCTATCTAAAATGCAGTCGTTTTATTAAACCAGTTATTAAAACTTATACTGCTTCTTATTGTCATTTATATATGAGACCGAAGTGTGAATGAGAGACGCAGATGCGACCTGAATGACCACGACTTCCCTGAGAAGCATAATATGTCATGCGCTCGGCTGCCCAATCATCCCTATCTTCTGGTAGCGATGAGGCACTGCTAGATAGCTGGAGCAAAACCTGGATTTAGAGCGACAGGTGTCACCTGCACTGAGTCAGACTCAGTCTCCCACACCGTGGGCGATCTTGCTGCTCAAAATCCAGTAGTCTTATTAGAATAATGAGAGCCTACGCAACATGGTACCACCAACGTTTGGTCAGGCTCTAATTTTCGGGTCCTCCGGAGTATCTCTGTCTCATTATATATAATGACACCTCAATGCCGTATGCAGAGACATCCGTGGTGCTGAGGATTTCCACCACAGCTGTGTAGGTAATCTTACTACAACTAACGGTTGTTCAAGCTTGAACCGCCACGTCATCAGAACACAACCCACCGAATCACATCCCATGATTCGGCGTGGCAGTGTTCTGGTGACGGGGTGCTGGTGGCAGAGCAGCCCTCATGGATCCCATTCCGTCCCGGATGATCGCCGGAACAGGTAAGGTGATCGTCCATTATGGGAGGGGGTTGGGGGGATGTTGTGTGTTGTGTGCATGCATGGGGGTGTAAGTGTGAGTGTATGGGGGGGGTGTGTGAGTGCATGTATGCATGCGGGGTGTTGTGTGTTTGGAAATGTGCGCATGTCTGTCTGTGTGTATGTCTGTGAGTATGTGTGCATGTATGTCTGTATGTATGTGTGCGTGTATGACTGTGTGTGTCTGTTGGAATGTTTGTTATTATGTGTGCGGGTATGTGTAGTGGTAGTGTCTGTGTGCATGACGGGGGTGTGTGTGTCTATGTTGGGGGGTGAGGAGGGGGGTCCTGCCACCTTTTTGGGGAGTTAGGGGGGGTCGTGGGTGTGGGGGGAGGACTCTGGGGTTGAGTCTCCTATCTGTGCCAGGGAACTAATTCCCTGGCACTGATAGTGCCTACCACCATGGATTTCGTGGCCGTTCCAAACCCCACGAAATCCATGACGGTATGCGGGGTCCTGATACTGTCGGCGTTCTAGTGACGGTCGCCGGGCTGGAAACCGAAGTCTCCATCCCAGCGGTCATCACCATGGTCGTAATTCCATTTTTATTTCCACCGGCCTGTTGGCGGTATTACCCAGATATTCCCTCATCTACACACACCCAGACTCACATTCTGACTCCAGTGTGCTTCCCTCTTTAGAATGGTATGCCATAGTCATTGTTCTTCTGTCTGCATGGACTTCTGGTCGAATAATGCACTGCCTTGTAGTCAGCAGGACCTGCAATCACCTGTCTATTGCTTCCCATGTGAAAGGTACTGTTGGCCCTTTTAACTTGATTCTTACCTACAGGACTTGTGAGAGACTGAAGCTGCACACACTTGTTTGCACCTCCATGCAGACCAGCCATTTGAACATGCACTGGCATTGCAGCTGCCTGGAATGGCATAGAAGCTGCCATTATATGTATAACACTGTTATGCATTGCAGTATAAATCACTTGTGTAACGCAGGCCTTGGGTTATTGTGTTATATTATAACACACAGGACAAATACAGTTTTCATTTTCCACAGTGTTGTTCCAGCTTTGACCAGTCTCAGTCTGCTCACTGTGTATTTGCCTTGTTCATTTTTGTTCCTGATTGACCCTGCATCCTGTTAGCCTGACTGGTTCCTGTCTTTGCGTCACCATAAAGGTTCCCTGTGGCTACATTTGTCTCATAGTTGCTTTCCATGCCCTCACTCTCCTCCTGGGGTATTGTGTCATGTAGGTCTACAATGAATACTCAAATACATTGTATAGCGTAATCAGTTTACTTATCGTATCATGAGGTGGAGCTTGTCTTCAAATAGCCTAATCATGGCCCATCCCTTGTCTGGGTTTCATTTATGCATGAGTGACAAATAGTGGCAGTGTACCATGGCTCTATGCATGGATTGGGTCTGGTGCATCCAGCACAACAAACAACGTCAGATAATGTGCATGAAATGTCAACACATGTTTGTACCCTGACAGTCCACACACTGATTCACATTGCCCTCAACATATTGATAGAGCTTGCCTGGTGAATAGCTGTGAGATTAATCAGCACAGAGGCGCTGATGTTCCCGGCTGCAGTGGGAATTTTAGAGGCCACTCTGTGTACAAATGTTGTGAGGAAACCTGCTGGTTTTAAATTCCTGATCCATTAACTTTGTGAGCACACCAAGGTTGCCCTGTTGTCTGTCTCATAAAACTTCTTCAGTGCCATAGCTGGATTATCCCATGTGTGTTCTCAATTCCTCTTCAGCTTTCATTCAATTCAGCTGTGAAGGATACTTTGTTAATGCAGGGAATAGCTCCACAGACTCATGACTAGACCTGCATGTAACTGTGATAACATGGACCCCAATAATGACACAGGCTACACATGGCCCACACACTTGAACTGGACACCTTTGTGCAATTAACCATTGCAAATATGTACTGCTTGGTCTGCTGGTCCTCCACTGCCACAGGAGAAACATAGGTCATTTATACGACTCAAACTGTGGAGTGACATTACATTTGTGGATTGGTGTTGGGACTCGGTGTCACAAACACCGTACCCACACAGCATTTTCAAATACCTGACTCATGGGTAGTATACAAACAAGTGACCAGGAAGTGGTATCCAACATTCCAGGACATGTGATGGCTTAGTCTTGGAACACTGCCATGATCAACCGTCCTCTATCTATCCTGTGCATGGTTTGACATAGGAGATGCTTATGTCCCAAAAATCTGGGAAGTTCACACAGCATTTGTTGCTAAGTGTATGACAAACACATTTCCTTACTCATTTCCATACTGAATAGCATCTGATGGTTGTCCCCATTGACAACACATGCATACAAGCACATATATTAAAACATGTCTTGTGATGTTCACACAGTGGGACAACTAACATTGTAAGAGCCAATTCACACACATTGAAACACAGGCAATGAGTTATTGTGTTGAGTTGCGTAGCCTTGCTATCCTCTATTGATGCACAACCTGCTTAAACTGGGTAATACCAATTTGTATTCCAAAAGTTTGGGGATCTATTGCGTCAGTGAAGAGTGCAAATCTGGTACAACAACTAGAGGATCATGGTCTGCAGTAGTATGATTTGTTACATGTGCCCATACATCCAGAATGCACAATGTAGGTGCAAACAGCCTATCTCTGTATTGTCACACTATTAAAACTGAGAAATGACCCAAACCCAGTGAAAGACAGAAATTTTGATGCATACGCATCAAAAAAGACGGACATGCGTCAACTCTCTTACAGCTGTGTTGATTTCCTTCACACTTTTTTGAGTTCATGCAAGATTGATGTTCTCCCTTGCATGGCTGCTGCCTGTTCTGTAGTTGACATCATGCATGAATGCACCCTCTCTAGGCTGGCTGCCATATTTTCCATCCCCACCTACACCTACTTGGCCAGCTCCCGCTGTACTCCAACTACAGTTCTCTCAATGCTGGTGCCAGTGTCATCAGAGTCCTTAGCTGGGTTGGAGCTGGCAGGTCATACAATTGGGGTGGTGGGTGGGACCTCTGTGATGGTTGCTACTTCTGTGCTCCTCCTTGTGACTGAAGGTGGGGTCTGGAGGTTCCCAAGGACATCTTGGAGGGTCTGCTGGCTGATGTTTGTCAGCTCATCATCCATGTTATCAGGGAAGTCCAGGACAGGCATATCCGCAAGAGAGCCATCATCTTCTGCAATGAGATATTGTACTATTAGTGCGTTTGTGTTGTGGGATTTGTAATGTGACATGCCTGCCTTCCTATTTGTTGCACATTGTGATCTTGGTTTCGGTTCATTACTCCTGTCTTTCATATTAGCATTCTCCCATGGCCTATGCCCCAACTGCATGTCACATGTATTATGGTCAGTTTGGGGACTTGTCAGCATCACATCCTCTAGGTGTTGGTTCTGGCCAAATTGTGAAGTGCCTCCTTCTTGTCCTACTCAATCCTCTGTCTACTTCCATTCTCATGATGAGGCATTTCACTGCGTGTGGTTGTTCTGATGGCACTTGCACCACACTTAACAATCTGGAACTGACCCAGTCTCTGATATTTCACATCCACCTATATGTTGCTGAGACCTAGCATACACTATGCATTACATTGGCATGGCACGATACGGGTGTCAACATTGGTAGTGTGTACTGCTGATGTTGGGAAATGTGTGCTACATTGGATTGCACTGATGGCCCTAGCAGTGTCCCATACTCTGAATATGCGGATGTATTTCACTAGCCAGTCACATATGTCCTTCCCCTCAATGCTGTTGTCTGAGCAGTATGACATTTGGGATGTTGCATAGTGTCATTGGAGCTATTGTGACCCAGGCACAGGGTGGACCCTGACATATGCAGCATGGGTATGACATTAGTGCTGTGTACCTCTTAATGTTTATGACAATGGCTGATGTTTGTAGCAACTATGGAGAATCACATTTGACAGGATTGGAACATTTGTATTGATTACAGGGGATTGATAAAGTTGTCATCCTGAACCCTCTAATTTGGGTGTGTTTGATCCATGGGGACGATACTGCCATTAGCTACTTGACCTGCACACACAGCAGAGGTGGTAGTGGCAACTGTTGTCAATGTTAAATTCCACTTGCAGATATGCCCTGAGACTGTTAATTGAGCCCTAGTTCATGTAGGGAGAATACCAGCTGAGCTGTGACAGCAGGCTAGTTTTACGTTGTACCCTACCCTCCTGGACTGGCTTTACCATTCCAACATCCTTGGCATGGCAGCATACCCCCATGCAAAGGTTGTTTGTGTTGTGTAGTACTGTGCCCCAGGTTTCCTCTGAATGGGCCATGCCCCCGTGCCGTGCCCCTTTACCCATGCCACTCCCTGATTATCATGACTTACATGCATTGTGTAGTAGGTACTTTAATTCCCCATGTGACTTACCCTGCATCTGTGTGGTCTCCTGGTAGTCTTCGCTGTCCTGTCCTTGAATCCCTGTGACGATCTTCTCAGGGATGACGGCTGCCACCATCTCCTCCATGTGGTCCAGGGCCTCCTGCGGTGCTGGACTCCCACCTCCAGTCTGCAGTGCTGCCTTCCTGTTCCTGGCCATCTTTTCCTTGGTCCTGCGCTTGCAGTCATGCCAGCGTTTCTTGCACTCGATGACTGTTCTCTGTACTTCTGCCACACTGTTTATCTTGTCAACAATTTGTTGCCATATTGCCTCTCTCCTACTGATTATAAAAAGGCAAAGAATGACAGGTAGGGACAAATTTAATACTCAGTTATAAGAACAGCCATTAATTCTGTTACTTCTGGGTTTATTTCTTATCCATATTTATTTCCAAAAAGAATTTAATATAGCAAAAAGGATCTATTGTGATATAATACAGGACTGAAAAACACATTACATAAATACGTGTACACAGGACTTAAAACACATTCCAACAATACGTGTACACCAAATATTACTCACAATACATAAATTACATATACAATTTTAACAATATATACAGAAGAAGAGAAGAAACCATCTTGAGGTGATCCACTGTTATTTGCTAAGGCACTGGGCTTTTCGTGCACTTAACTATCACTACCTAGTGTCTTTCTTTTACACAAGCGTGATATCGTGCATCTCAAATTTTTACAATATAATCCATTAATTAACAAGCCCAATCTACTTGCAATACAAAGAGGTCAACGCGTTTCGGCCAACTTATTTATGGCCTCATCAGGACTGGAGAAGGGCAATCGCTTAGCAACGTTTTCCACACGGAAGACGCGCTTTGTATTCAACTCACGGACGTGACAGGAATAGTAAGAACACGCCGTACACGACTAAACGAGCGCCGATACAAGCCGTGTTGATGTAATTTGAAATAACAACCGCTTTTGCTTGCTTAAGAACATTGGATAGGATGGGTTTCTCCATTCTTCTTCTATAATTAAGAACTATGATTGCCCTTCTCCAGTCCTGATGAGGCCATAAATAAGTTGGCCGAAACGCGTTGACCTCTTTGTATTGCAAGTGGATTGGGCTTGTTAATTAATGGATTATATTGTAAAAATTTGAGATGCACGATATCACGCTTGTGTAAAAGAAATACACTAGGTAGTGATAGTTAAGTGCACGAAAAGCCCAGTGCCTTAGCAAATAACAGTGGATCACATGTGGAGTGACATAATAGTGACCACATTTCTAACATGTAGGGCACCACCTCAAGATGGTTTCTTCTCTTCTTCTGTATATATTGTTAAAATTGTATATGTAATTTATGTATTGTGAGTAATATTTGGTGTACATGTATTGTTGGAATGTGTTTTAAGTCCTGTGTACACGTATTTATGTAATGTGTTTTTCAGTCCTGTATTATATCACAATAGATCCTTTTTGCTATATTAAATTCTTTTTGGAAATAAATATGGATAAGAAATAAACCCAGAAGTAACAGAATTAATGGCTGTTCTTATAACTGAGTATTCAATTTGTCCCTACCTGTCATTTTTTGCCTTTTTATGTTGTATTTACCCTGGCAGGATAGGGTTATAGGGTTTCCCCTAGTTTTGTGTTCTCTCCTACTGATTGGCAACTTTGAGGTGACAAACAGTTGGTGCTGGTGTTCTGTCACCTCTTTCACCAGAATTTCCTACTCCTCTGCACTGAAGCGACACTTTCTTTTCTTCTTCTCCCTGTCCTGGGTCTTCTGTGGGTCCTCCTGGCTGGTTCCTGGTCTGTTGTCATCTTCCTGGGGTCGGTGCAAGCATCTGGGATCCGTGTTGGCTCTCCTTAGCACATTTTGCTGTGTTTGCACCGCTTTTTAATGCAATTGCGTCAAAAAACGGCACTCATACGGTTTGCGACGTCGTAAACTGGCTCACAGTCATTTTCGTCGCGTTAACGCCGTTTTTCTTTACGACATGACGCACTGGTTTGAGCAAAAAAAAATGACTCACACCAGTGGTTTGCACCGCCGTGCGTCAAAGTATAAATTTGACGCCTGAGCGGCACAAAGAAATGGCGTTAGCCAGTGGTAACATTTTTGAAGCAAAACTGTGTCTGCGCAGTTTTGCAACAAAAAGTATAAATATGGCCCTCAATTCTCTGCCTCCCTGCAGAGTATGGTGATAATGGTAAAATGTGTCAATTGTGGGAAATTATATAAAGGGGGTCTCACAGCTGCCAAGTATGGTGATTTGCAGCATCATTTCTAACAGCATGGGCTCGTTTTGGTCAAACCAGACCTCCTGCCATGCAAGGCTGTTGGGGAGGTGATGGGGTTAAGTCAGCAAGATCGGTATTAGACATCATTAACAGCACATTTCCTACAAGAGGCACCAGGGGTCAGGGATGAGTTAAACTATTAGACCTGATGTGCTGTGAGGAGTTGTTGAGAAGGTTTCAGGCTGCTAGGCTGGCACACATTTATTATGCACAGCAATGGGTACCAAGGAGCAACAGGGGTCTTAAAGCAGATAGCATGCGCTCTGAAGACTGTAAATTGGGATTGGGCCTCCGGATTGGCGGACAGCAGCAGGCACCAGGACCCACAATGGGTTAAACTAAGTCTGGCGACATACTGCAAGGCGCTTTATGGAGCACTCCAAGGCGTCATGCTGGCGCTTAACATCATACATACGCAGCGGTAATGGTTTAAATAACACTTGATGGGATATACCTGGCCTGACTATTTCGTTCACCACACTCTGAGGCTGGAGGTCTCTGGGGTGGAGGCTAGAGTAGGGCTAGAGGGGTCTCATCTCGTTATAGCATGGACTGAAGTGGCTCTCATGGTGACAGATGAGGTCGAGTCTTTTTTTTTTATTAATTAGTTGCCGAGTCAGACTTTTATTTGGAGCTTTGTGTTTTTGTTCGTGAACAAGCTTCCTCGAGGAAACGTGGTAACAAGCAGTGTATCGGCTCTATATGTGTATGAAACACACATGTGTAACCTGTGAAACTGAAAACATTGCATTTCTTTCATAGGACCTTCCTTCCCTATAATGTTCCTGTACCATTAGAGTACCAAAGATGAAAATGGGACAGCTTAGTGCTGCAAACCACAGAAAATAAATTATGGTTATGAACCACACTATCCACATCAAACAGCATTTTAAAATGCACACCGTTTGAAAATGGGGATTGCGTCTTCACAGCTTAGTGTTAACAAATACAACTTCCTGGAGAACTCTTGAGGGTCTCAGTTCCCTGAACTGCATGGGTTGCAGATCTATGAATAAACATATGTTGGTCTTCATTGGTTAGCGTTAGCCTCACCCATTAATTAGGCAGCCCACAAGCTTACACTGTCAGACCTTTCACAATTCGAGAAATCCTGCTTTTACTCTGGACTAAGCGTCATTGAATTCGTTTTATATGTTTTCATGGTTATGTACTTGGGTCATCCACATGGATAAATGGGAAGGGACACCGACATCTTAATTCAAGTGCAGAGACCATATAGACCAACATTTAGAAGACGTAAGTGTGAGATTAAAAAAAAAAAAAAAACGATCGGGAAAATGTAATCCACCTTTAAAGTCTACGGAAGAAGAGACAATTTCAGGGGGATGACAGCCAAAATACAGCCATTTGTGGGTTAAAACATCTGGAGGCTCCCACCTGAATCTAGTCTATTGACATAGATGAGAGACATATCAAAACATATACCTGCTGAGAACCAACAGATTGAATCACCAACTGTGGCACTGCAAATAGGTTAGTTTAAGGAGCAGGTGACTCAAGTTCAGAGATTTATGTTTTTTAAGAATATGATGTGAAGCCCTCGTTGAAGACGAGGCTCCTTTAACCACGAAAATATGTCAGGGCCCTCAGTTTGGTATGCTTTTATGTAATAATTTTGAAACTAAGGGGGTCATTACAACCCTGGCGGACGGTGTTAAAGCTGCGGTAAGACCGCAAGCAGGCCGGGCGGAAAGAAAAAGGGAATTATGACCGTGGCGGAAACCGCCAACAAAGACAGCCACTTTAACACTCCGACCGCCACCGTGGTACAGACAAGCAGCGCGGTGGTCACCGCCAACAGACAGGCGGTAGACAAAGTACCGCCCACAGTATCACAACCTACCAATCCGGCACCTTTTCCGGGGCGGATTCACCGTGGATAAGAACACGGCGGAAACAGCCATTTCAATGGGAAAACGCTCACCTCTACACACTCCACGAGGAACGAGGGCACCATGGAGCCGGAACTCCAAATACTCTCTGCGATAGTCTTCCTGCCCCTCTCCGATCATCAGCAACGCCGGCGCCGAAGACGACAGTGAGTACTTGTTGGAAAGTACCATCTTGCCTTGCATGTTACCCCCATATTTCACTGTATATATGTTGTTTTAGTTGTATGTGTCACTGGGACCCTGCCAGCCAGGGCCCCAGTGCTCAAAAGTGTGCCCTGTATGTGGTTATGCTCTCTCATTTCTTTCCAAATTGTCACTAACAGGCTGGTGACCAATTTCACCAATTTACATTGGCATACTGGAACACCCTTATAATTCCCTAGTATATGGTACTGAGGTACCCAGGGTATTGGGGTTCCAGGAGATCCCTATGGGCTGCAGCATTTCTTTTGCCACCCATAGGGAGCTCTGACAATTCTTACACAGGCCTGCATTGCAGCCTGAGTGAAATAACGTCCATGTTATTTCACAGCCATTTACCACTGCACTTAAGTAACTTATAAGTCACCTACAGTATATGTCTAACCTTTACCTGGTAAAGGTTGGGTGCTAAGTTACTTAGTGTGTGGGCACCCTGGCACTAGCCAAGGTGCCCCCACATTGTTCAGGGCAAATTCCCCGGACTTTGTGAGTGCGGGGACACCATTACACACGTGCACTATACATATGTCACAACATATGTATAGCGTCACAATGGTAACCCTGAACATGGACATGTAACATGTCTAAGATCATGGAATTGTCACCCCAATGCCATTCTGGCATTGGGGAGACAATTCCATGATCCCCCGAGTCTCTAGCACAGACCCGGGTACTGCCAAACTACCTTTCCCGGGGTTTCACTGCAGCTGCTGCTGCTGCCAACCCCTCAGACAGGTTTCTGTCCTCCTGGGGTCCAGCCAGGCTTGGCCCAGGAAGGCAGAACAAAGGACTTCCTCAGAGAGAGGGTGTTACACCCTCTCCCTTTGGAAAAAGTTGTCAGGGCTGGGGAGGAGTAGTCTCCCCCAGCCTCTGGAAATGCCTTGATGGGCACAGATGGTGCCCATCTCTGCATAAGCCAGTCTACACCGGTTCAGGGATTCCCCAGCCCTGCTCTGGCGTGAAACTGGACAAAGGAAAGGGGAGTGACCACTCCCCTGACCTGCACCTCCCATGGGAGGTGCCCAGAGCTCCTCCAGTGTGCTCCAGACCTCTGCCATCTTGGAAACAGAGGTGCTGCTGGCACACTGGACTGCTCTGAGTGGCCAGTGCCAGCAGGTATTGTCAGAGACTCCTTCTGATAGGCTCCTACAGGTGTTGCTAGTCTATCCTCTCTCCTAAGTAGCCACACCTCCTTTTCTGGCTATTTAGGGTCTCTGCTTTGGGGAATTCTTTAGATAACGAATGCAAGAGCTCATCAGAGTTCCTCTGCATCTCTCTCTTCACCTTCTGCCAAGGAATCGACCGCTGACTGCTCTTGAAGCCTGCATAATTGCAACAAAGTAGCAAAGACGACTACTGCGACCTTGTAACCCTGATCCGGCCGCCTTCTTGACTGTTTTCCTGGTGGTGCATGCTGTGGGGGTAGTCTGCCTCCTCTCTGCACTAGAAGCTCCGAAGAAATCTCCCGTGGGTCGACGGAATCTTCCCCCCTGCAACCGCAGGCACCAAAAGACTGCATCACCGGTCCTCTGGGTCCCCTCTCAGCACGACGGGCATGGTCCCTGGAACTCAGCAACTCTGTCCAAGTGACTCCCACAGTCCAGTGACTCTTCAGTCCAAGTTTGGTGGAGGTAAGTCCTTGCCTCCCCACGCTAGACTGCATTGCTGGGTACCACATGATTTGCAGCTGCTCCGGCTCCTGTGCACTCTTCCAGGATTTCCTTTGTGCACAGCCAAGCCTGGGTCCCTGACACTCTAACCTGCAGTGCACGACCTCCTGAGTTGTCCTCCGGCGTCGTGGGACCTTCTTTTGTGACTTTGGGTGAGCTCTGGTTCACTCTTCTTTGTAGTGCCTGTTCTGGCACTTCTGCGGGTGCTGCTTGCTTCTGAGTGGGCTCTTTGTCTTGGTGGATGCCCCCTCTGTCTACTCACGCAATTGGCGACATCCTGGTCCCTCCTGGGCCACAGCAGCATCCAAAACCCTAACCGTGACCCTTGCAGCTAGCAAGGCTTGCTTGCGGTCTTTTTGCACGGAAACACCTCTGCAAGCTTCTTCACAACGTGGGATATCCATTCTCCAAAGGGAAAGTTCCTAGTCCTCTTCGTTCTTGCAGAATCCACAGCTTCTACCATCCGGTGGCAGCTTCTTTGCACCCACAGCTGGCATTTCCTGGGCATCTGCCCACTCCCGACTTGATCGTGACTTTTGGACTTGGTCCCCTTGTTCCACAGGTACTCTCGTCCGGAAATCCATCGCTGTTGCATTGCTGGTTTTGGTCTTCCTTGCAGAATCTCCCTATCACTACTTCTGTGCTCTTTGGGGAACTTAGGTGCACTTTACACCTACTTTTCACGGTCTTGGGGTGGGCTATTTTTCTAACCCTCACTGTTTTCTTACAGTCCCAGCGACCCTCTACAAGCTCACATAGGTTTGGGGTCCATTCGTGGTTCGCATTCCACTTCTAGAGTATATGGTTTGTGTTGCCCCTATACCTATGTGCTCTCATTGCAACCTATTGTGACTGTACATTGCTTGCACTGTTTTCTATTGCTATTACTGCATAATTTTGGTATTGTGTACATATATCTTGTGTATATTTGCTATCCTCATACTGAGGGTACTCACTGAGATACTTTTGGCATATTGTCATAAAAATAAAGTACCTTTATTTTTAGTATATCTGTGTATTGTGTTTTCTTATGATATTGTGCATATGACACCAGTGGTACAGTAGGGCTTTACACGCCTCCTAGTTCAGCCTAAGCTGCTCTGCTAAGCTACCTTTTCTATCAGCCTAAGCTGCTAGACACCTCTTCTACACTAATAAGGGATACCTGGACCTGGTGCAGAGTGTAAGTACCCCTTGGTACCCACTACAAACCAGGCCAGCCTCCTACAGTACTGCACCTACGACATAGGGGAGGGGGGAGGCAAAAGTCAGAGACACACAAACGCAACACCCCCACCCCCACCCTGACTCTCACCCACTACAACACACACACCAATGCATATCCAAACATCACAGTAACAACCCCAAACCCCTCAGGAAGAATGCAAAGACAAAAGGAAATGAGTTCAACCATTGTAATGTATCAAAATACAGTAAGCTAATATATACAGATATATATATATATATACACATTCAACAAAATAAACATCACGATTAGTTGTGCAGGTATGCACCATTCAATGTCCGTGGACCACTGGGCCCAAAATGCATGGGCGAGGCCCACATCAGATACCTGACCAGAAACGGAGAGAACACCGCTGGGGCATCAGATCGAAATACAACAGGCACCTCAGGGGGAAGGGAAGGGGGGCACCTCAGCCGGATGACAGCACCACGCCAGATCCACGACGGGGCTCCATGCCCATTGATGTATCCTGGGGAGTGCAAAGCCACAGTCTCTCAAGTCTCTACGGTGGGTGGGTTGCCCACTGTACCATCCTGGGGAGTGCAAAGCCACAGTCTCTCAAGTCTCTACGGTGGGTGGGTTGCCCACTGTACCATCCTGGGGACTGCAAAGCCACAGTCTCTCAAGTCTCTACAGTGGGTGGGTTGCCCACTGTACCATCCTGGGGAGTGCAAAGCCACAGTCTCTCAAGTCTCTACAGTGGGTGGGTTGCAGACTGTACCATCCTGGGGAGTGCAAAGCCACAGTCTCTCAAGTCTCTACAGTGGGTGAGTTGCCCACTGTACCATCCTGGGGAGTGCAAAGCCACAGTCTCTCAAGTATCTACAGTGGGTGGTTTGCCCACTGTACCATCCTGGGGAGTGCAAAGCCACAGTCTCTCAAGTCTCTACAGTGGGTGGGTTGCCCACTGTACCATCCTGGGGAGTGCAAAGCCAAGTCTCACAAGTCTTTTCAGTGGATGGGTTGCCCACTGTACCATCCTGGGGAGTGCAAAGCCAAGTCTCACAAGTCTTTTCAGTGTGTGGTTTGCCCACTGTACCATCCTGGAGAGTGCAAAGCCAAGTCTCACAAGTCTTTTCAGTGGGTGGTTTGCCCACTGTACCATCCTGGGGAGTGCAAAGCCACAGTCTCTCAAGTGGATGACAGTCTCCACTGGTTCTGAAGGGGGACTGGTGCCCAGAGTGCTTCATCCTATTAAGGACAGAGGTAGTGGATGCTGTTCTCCACTGGGTCTGGAGTGGGACTGGTGCCCAGAGTGCTTCATCCTGTTAAGGACTGAGGTAGTGGATGCTGTTCTCCACTGGTTCTGGAGGGGGACTGGTGCCCAGAGTGCATCACTCTCCCCGTGACGGTCCCAGTTCCGTCACTGCCCCTGCCGCACATGGGCTACCGGTGCTTGACTTGGCGGTGCTTGCCCTGTTCAGCGGTGCTTGCCATGGCGGTCTTTGCCCTGTTCAGCGGTCTTTGGCCTGTTCAGCGGTGCTTGACTTTGCAGTTTCTGACCTGTTCATCGGTGCTTGCCCTGTTCATCGGTGCTTGCCATGGCGGTCCTTGCCCTGTTCAGCGGTGCTTGACTTTGCAGTTTCTGACCTGTTCAGCAGTGCTTGCCCTGTTCAGCGGTGCTTGCCATGGCGGTCTTTACGCTGTTCAGCAGTGCTTGACTTTGCAGTTTCTGCCCTGTTCAGCGGTGCTTGCCATGGCGGTCTTTGCCCTGTTCAGCGGTCTTTGCCCTGTTCAGCGGTGCTTGACTTGCTGTCTCTGACCTGTGCAGCGGTGTTTGCCATGGCGGTCCCTCATTGCCCAGCGGGCCTGTGGCTGCTGGGGCCCTCCTGGGCACTGACTCTGGCGGTGGTCTCCTGACCAGTGACGATGGGACTGCCCTCCTGGGCACTGACTCTGGCGGTGGTCTCCTGACCAGTGACGATCGTACTGCCCTCCTGGGCACTGACTCTGGCGGTGGTCTCCTGACCAGTGACGATGGGACTGCCCTCCTGGGCACTGACTCTGGCGGTCCTAGCGGTGGTCTCCTGACCAGTGACGATGGGACTGCCCTCCTGGGCACTGACTCTGGCGGTGGTCTCCTGACCAATGACGATCGGACTGCCCTCCTGGGCACTGACTCTGGCGGTGGCGTCCTGGCCAGTGACGATCGGGCTGGCGGTGGCCTCCTGGGCAGCGGGGATGATGGCGGCCTTCTCCGCCGTGCTGCTCTTCCCAGACTTTGGCGCTTTCTTCTGCCCCTTCCCCACCTTGGGAGGAGTCACAGCTGAGTTGACACTCCCCCCGGGACCCTTGTGAGCGTCTTTGCCGGCTGGAGTTTTCCCCCTATCCTGTCGGGCACTGTCCAACTTCTGGTGCTTCACAGGGGGGGGGACTGGCTGTGCTTTGGCTCCGTGTCACACTGGCTGCCCTGGTGCCCGGTGCACTCCACATACCTCTAACAGGCACAACTGGTACCGGAGATTTTTTGGCTGAGGTGCTAGTACGGGACCTATGAATTGGAGGGGGGGTGGGAAAGAGGTCAACGTTGCTCAGGAAAAGTTTCTGATGAACACTGGGACGGGTAGCTGGAGGGGGTCTGGGAGTGGAGGAAGAGGAGGTGGTTGTAGGAGGTGTAACTTTTGATGATTTGGGTGCAGGTGCATGTTCTGGAGGCTGTCGTGAGGTGGATGGATGTTGGGTGTGTGTGTGCCCGTGTTTGTGTACTTTGGGAGGGGGCGTCACAGACACACTGGGAGAGGACACATGGGACGTGTAAATGGTAGTGGGGGTGGTGAGTGCAGGTGAGCGGGGTGTGGTGGTGGGTGTGCTGATGCGAGTACTAGTGGCTGTAGTGGTAGTGCATGCAGGTGAGAGTGTACACGACACTGGGAGGGAGGAGGGAGACGACGAGGAGGGGGACACAGTGGAGGCAGTGGATGTTGCTGTGTCTGTATGTGGGTGATGCTTGTGTGAGTGCCTGTGGGATGTGTGGTGCCTATGTTTGCCTGAGCTTCCCTTGTGTGTTGACGTGTGTGCAGGCTGGTCTGATGGTGTGCTTGGGATAGGCAGAGGTACAGGGGATTGGGTCTGGGTGGAGGAAGTTGGAGGGGGGAGGCTAGACACAGGGACAATGGCTGCCATCAGTGCTGAGGCCGGAGATTGCAGGGTTCGATGATGGGCAGCCTGACCAGAATGAATGCCCTCCAGGAATGCATTGGTGTGTTGCAACTCCCTTTCTACACCCTGGATGGCATTCACAATGGTAGACTGCCCAACAGTGAGTGATCTGAGGAGGTCAATGGCCTCCTCACTGAGGGCAGCAGAGGTGACGGGCAGGAGCTGAGGTGCCTGGGGCGAAGGTGATGCCCACCCTCCTGGGTGAGCGGGCACGGGGCGAAGGCTGAGGGGCTGCTGGGAGGGCGGTGCTGGTAGGGGGCATGGCGACTGTACCTGTAGAAGTGGGGGGCACAGATGTTGCCGCCACCACAAGGGAGCTCCCATCGGAGGACGAGTCCGTGTCGCTGGTTGCTGATCCGATGACCACTGTGAAGTTCCCCTCGCCCTCCGTCCCACTGGTGTATTCTGAGTCCTTGGTGTGGCCCTCCATGGCCATGTGGGATGCAGCCCCCTCGTGCTCCGGTGCCACTGTACCTCCGCCTGATGATGCTGATGCACAAAAGAACAGGGAGAGCACAAAAGGGGGGGGGACGACGACAGAATAAAGACAGGTTGAGTGCATGGCTTACCGCTACCGTTGGCGGACAATACAGACACCGCAGCCCCGTGCACTACGCCGCGCTGTTGGGCTCTACTGATGCAGTTCCTGGGATATGGCCTACATGGCTATGGTGGACATCTTCACACATAGATGACACAGGGGCATGTATACCTGTACTTGGCACTCTACATAGGTGGGGTGGAGTGGCACATGGCCTGCATTACGGAGGGGCCTAGCCTACGGAACTCGCCCTGGCCTAGGGAAACCCACAGCCCTCCTACCCCACCCAGACCCCTCCACTGCACCCAAAGTCAGCTGAATGAGAGTGTACTCACCCCCTTGTGTCTGCTGTGATGCCATCAAGCGCCCATCCAACTCAGGGTAGGCCACCGCCAGGATCCGGAACATCAGGGGGGTCATGGTGCGACGGGCACCCCTCCCACATTGGGAGGCCATCCCCAGCTGAGCCTCCGCCGTCTTCTTGCTCCAGCGGCGAATGTCCTCCCATCTTTTACGGCAGTGGGTGCTCTGTCTCTGGTGGACTCCCAGGGTCCGGACGTCCTTGGCAATGGCACGCCAAATATCCTTCTTCTGGTGGGCGCTGACCTACATGACATATACAGGGGAAGAAGAGAAGTCATTACCAACTGCACCGTCGAAGTGAGTGGCACACATCCCTACCCTTGCCATGTGGCACATGCATTCACAGTCCTTCATGCTCGCAGAACTCTGCCCCCTTCCTTCTTACAACCAGCCATCTCCACCCAGGCATAGCCCATACAACTTGCACCCTATGTACCTATGTAGCGTGTACTGGGGGAGGACCCCGTTCACGAGCTTCTCCAACTCCTGTGCAGTGAAGGCAGGGGCCCTTTCCCCCGACGCACGTGCCATTGTCTCTTCCAGACCGAGGTCACAGCAGCACTTGCAGTATAGGTCCTCTCCTGTCGAAGATCAGGTATCAAGTGATTGAACAGATAGAAAATGGCGGTCACGTCCGTGGCGGTCACGCCCGCGGCGGTGCGTATCATCACTGCCGGCGCACTTCGTCATTGGCTCCTGGGACCCATAGGGTCCAATGTTAACCAATGCAGCATTGCGCAGCGGTCTTCGACCGCCTACTGCGACGGTGTACAATGCCAGTGCAGTTACCTCACATCCCATTGCCCCACTTTAGAGGTCAGGCAGCCGCCATTTCAGGGGCCCACATGGCTTCATTTTCAACTGCGTCCACATACCTAGGCCTGCACTCAACACACATACAGACAACTTTTTGGATTATGTTTCGTGTTCTGTGTAGCTGTGGGTACATACCTCTGAGTTGCTTGACTCTGTGGTCGCTTTTGTCCTTCCTGGGCACCGTCAGCTGGGACATGTGAGGAGATGGCGGAATCCTCCGGTGTACTGACCGCTGGTGGACCTGTTGACAATGGAGGAGCGACATTTAATCATCACCTACAGGTTTGACTGTGCCACAATCCAGGAACTGTGTACCCAGTTGGAGCCAGACCTGATGTCAGCAATCCGCCATCCCACAGGAATCCCCCCTCAAGTGCAGGTGCTATCAGTGATCCATTTCCTAGCAAGTGGGTATTTTCAAACAACAGTGGCCATGGCATCAGCGATGTCCCAGCCTATGTTTTCCAACGTGTTGTCCAGAGTGTTGTCTCTCCTGCTGAAACACATGCGGACCTACATCGTTTTCCCTCAGGTGGAGGATTTGGCTACTGTTAAAGGTGACTTCTATGCCTTGGACATATCCCTAACATCATAGGTGCTATTGATGGGACCCATGTAGCTCTGGTCCCCCCCCCCCACACGAGTGAACAGGTGTACAGGAACAGGAAGAGTTATTATTCGATGAATGTACAGATAGTATTTTTGGCAGACCAGTACATCTCCCAGGTAAATGCTATGTTCCCTGGCTCTGTGCATGACGCCCACATCCTGCGGAATAGCAGCATCCTTTATGTGATGGGTCAACTCCAGAGGCACCAGGTGTGGCTATTAGGGGACTCTGGTTACCCCAACCTGTCATGGCTATTGACCCCAGTGAGGAATCCTAGGACAAGGGCAGAGGAACGCTACAATGAGGCCCATGGGCGGACTAGGAGGGTGATCGAACGCACCTTCGGCCTCCTGAAGGCCAGGTTCAGGTGCCTCCATATGACAGGTGGTT
Source organism: Pleurodeles waltl (assembly GCF_031143425.1). Classification (NCBI taxonomy): domain Eukaryota; kingdom Metazoa; phylum Chordata; class Amphibia; order Caudata; family Salamandridae; genus Pleurodeles; species Pleurodeles waltl. The sequence continues at coordinate 936,944,662 of NC_090442.1, read as the reverse complement.
CCCTATTCTACTCACCAAGGAAGGTGTGCCAGATCATCATCGCCTGCTGTATGCTTCACAATCTTGCTTTGCGATGCCAGGTGCCTTTTCTGCAGGAGGATGGTCCAGATGACGGTGTTGTGGCAGCTGTGGAGCCTGTGGACAGTGATGAGGAGGAAGCAGAGGAAGAAGACATTGACAACAGGGACTCAGTCATACAGCAATATTTCCAGTGACACACAGGTGAGAACACTTTCTTGACTACTACAAATACTTTCACACTTCTACCTTTATCCTGTCTGTCAATTTCAAGCAGTATTTGGTAACTGAGTTGTACATTTCCATTATAGTTTCACAGGTGTGGTTACCAACGTGTGTCATCTGCTTGCATCCTTCATTGACTTGTGAGGTGTGACATAGGTATGTTGACATTACATTTGAAAACGCATTTTCTCACTGTCATAGCTAATACACATTTTCAAAATCACAGACTGACTCCAGATTGTTTTGTGCTTCAAGGGTGTTTATTGAAGTGCTAATTATTGGAGGGGGTGGTAAAATGGTGATGGGTGATGGGGGAGGAATGTCCATGGCAGAGTCCAGTCTATTAGTCTCACAGGTGCATCGCCCATATGGGCATAGGAAGTGGAGCTGGGGCAGTTCCAATATGGACAGGGTTACAAAGTGGGACAGTGGGATGACAATCAGGGTGGTCTCATTTCTTGGCGGGGGTCTTGCCATCATGCTCTGTCCTGTTCCTGGATCTCAGGGACCGCTTGCGGGGTGGTTCTCCGTCTGCAGGGGGTGGGGTGCTGGTGTGGTGGTCCTGTGGCGGGGCGTCCTGTCCACTAGCGCCGGCGGAGGTGGTGGGCAGTTCATCGTCCAGGCTAGTGTCAGGGGCCCCTTGGAGTGCCACGGTGTCCCTCATGGTGTTCTGTATGTCATTCAGAACCCCTACGATGGTGCCCAGGGCGGAGCTGATGGTTCTGAGTTCCTCCCTGAACCCCAAATACTGTTCCTCCTGCAGGCGCTGGGTCTCCTGAAACTTGGCCAGGACCGTCTCCTGGGAGTGGTGGTATGCTCCCATGATGGAGGAGAGGGCCTCGTGGAGAGTGGGTTCCCTTGGCCTGTCCGCCCCTTGTCGCACAGCAGCCCTCCCAGTTCCCCTGTGTTCCTGGGCCTCTGTCCCCTGGACCATGTGCCCACTACCACTGCCCCCAGGTCCCTGTTGCTGTTGGGGTGGTGGGTTATCCTGGGTTCCCTGTAGTGGTGGACACACAGCTGATTGACGTGTCCTGGGGACGGAGGTATGGGCCCGCTGGGTGGGTGCTGTACTGGTGTTTCCAGAGGGTGGAAGGTCAGTGTTGGGCTGTGCCTGTGCGAGGGGAACCGACTGTCCTGAGGCCCACGATGGTCCGGGCTGGTCATCTGGATCCAGTTGGCCAGAGCTGCTGTCATCACTGTGGGCCTCTTCTGTGGGTGGGGTAGAGATGTCTGGACCCTCCTGTCTGGTGACGTTAGGTAGTGGTCCTGCAGGGGTGTAAAAGCATGATTATTGCATCTGTGTGTGTCATGGTGTGCAATGGGTGGGTGAGCGTGTACCCCAGTGCTAGCATTCCTGTGTGGGGGCTTGTGTGATGATGGTTAGGGGGTGTTATGGGTATGTGCAGTGGCCATGCTTTAGTGAGAGGTGACCATGCTTTGTTGTGTCATGCAGGGCTTGGTGTTGGGATGGGTGCTTTGTGTTATTAGTACATTAGTGAGGAGTTGGAGTGATAGAGGAGGGGGTGAGGGTGGGGATGTGTGATAGCATGCAGGTAGGGTGGGGGATATGATCGTTAAGATTTGACTTACCAGTGTCCATTCCTCCACCAACTCCTCCGAGGCCCTCAGGATGCATGATGGTCAAGACCTGCTCCTCCCATGTTGTTAGTTGTGGGGGAGGAGGTGGGGGTCTGCCGCCAGTCCGCTGAACCGCGATGTTGTGCCTGGAGACCACGGAACGCACCTTCCCCTGTAGGTCATTCCACCTCTACCTGATGTCCTCCCGATTTTTTGGGTGCTGTCCCACTGCGTTGACCCTGTCCACGATTCTTCATCATAGCTATGGAGGTGTGCTGCACCTGTGATCCAAATAGCTGTGGCTCTACCCGTACGATTTCCTCCACCATGACCCTGAGCTCCTCCTCCGAAAACCTGGGGTGTCTTTGCCGTGCCATGGGGTGGTGTAGGTGATGTGTGGGGTGGTGTATGTGGTGATGAGTGTGGTGATGTGTAGTGGTGTGGGGTGTTTTGTGCGTGGATGTTGTTTGGGTGATGGTGTTGTGTGCCTCTGTGTGGTGGGGTTGTCTATGCTGTGCTCTCTCTCTCACCTTCGTCTATAATTTTTGGTCGTAGGGGTTTGTGGGTGATGTGGGTGTGTGTTTTATATAGTATTGATTGTGTGGGAGTGGTGTTTGTATGTGTATCAGGTGTGTGTATTTGGAATTGTCCAATGTGGCAGTGTTTTGGAGATGTGTGTGTATTTTGAGCGCGGCGGGGTGTACCGCCAATGGAATACCGCAGTTGAAAGACCGCCGCATGGATTAGTGGGTCGTGATAGCATGGGCGTGTTTCTGTTGGCGTGACGGTGGAGGTTTTGTTTTCGCCAGTTTATCACTGACCTTTGGTGTGGCGGATTGTGTGGGTGTCTGAATTTCGGTGGATTCCGAGATGTGTGTCATAATAGCAGTGGCGGAATTCCGCGGCCGCAGCGGTGTATTGGCGGTCTTCTGCACGGCGGTAAGCGGCTTTTACCGCCAATGTTGTAATGACCCCCTAAAAGTGCAGACTATAGCGTTTGAGACAAAATATTGAATAACTCTTTCTGAGTCCGACAAGTAAATTTTTTAACTACAAGTACAATTTAAGTACAATCAATCATTGCAGATCAGAGCTGCACGTACTTATCGAAATTAAACCAACCATACGTTCGGGTAAAAATGAAACAATGATCACATATTTATGTTGTCTGAGCAGGCAGGTTTTAGTCCCTCTGAGTTGTGTGTTCTTTCATGACCCCACAATCTGGTACCTTGAAAATCTGTGGCTGCTTTCGGTACACCAAATAAAAAAATGCAGACCTTGATTGACTCTTAGGTAGGTCCTCTGCTCTAAGTGCATGGATGTGCGGTACAACTGGGCTAAGGAGCAGCAGTACACTACAGCTCTCTTTCACTCTCGTGTGTGCAATGCCATGACCGACGCTGGGTACAAAGGAAAGAGAGCAAAGAAAAGACAATGACGAATGGCTTCAAGTAAAGCCATTCAGTGATTGGGCATGTTCTTTGAACCTCCAGCCCCTATGCTACCTCGTGTGTACAGGCCCACTTCGGGGCAAGAGGTCTTCCACTGGCCTCCAGAGCCAATCCAGATGCTGCTTCCTTGCTGTTTATTTTGGTCAACAGCAAGAGAGCAGTGCAAGGATTGGCTGGAGCAGGCAAACCCAGTGCTCCTTTGCATGACGGGGGCCTGTGATTGCAATACACTCGGGTTGGTAACATTGTGCTGCTAGGAATGGCCTCAATGGTGCATGTCGGGTTGGTCACGCAGTGGCACCAGTCCAATCCCGACATTCGCACTTCACTTCATGGCCACTTCCCCGATGTCCTTGCTGTCACTGAAGCTCAGTGCGGCTAGAAAAATGCTTATAATTTAAGAATTAATTAAAAAAATATAGGGGGTTAACTACTTTACACCCAGAAGAGAACCCCCTCATGCACATTATTACATAATTTTTCTCATTCCTGTAAAACGCTTCAGGAATTAAAATGGTTACCACCGTGCTCTGTGTCTTTGCATTGGGAACCTATCTAGAACCACTGTGGTGGCTTAAACGCCACTGTCATGCCGTATAGCGGCAGGAAGACACAAGCACACCAGTATGAAAGAAGGCAGCTCGCCCAGTCTAGGCACGGAATACAATTGTGTTTCACACAAGATACCTTGTTACAGTGAGAACAAGGAACAACACAATGAGTTTCCAGGTGAAGCAAGGACGCATAATGAGTATTAAATTAAAAGATTCATTCTCAATGATGGTGAAGTCCATTGGTGTAAAGGCAGTTCCAATATGGATCACGTTATTAGAACAGCCCAGGTGAATAAAAACAGGAGTAACAGGCAACCTTGTATTCCCAATAAAATAGAATGGTGGGACATGAGGGTAGTGTAGCATTACAACAAGTTTTAGTGTACTTAAAAAATATATTCTTGGGTCCTAATTAGAGAGTCATAACAAGCGCAAATCTTACAGTATACCACATCTCAATAAGGCCATAGCACTGCAAACTATTTATCAGAATAAACTAAACAATGTATTTATACGCATACAATTGAAAAATTGGTTACATGACATAACATAATGAAACCTTTACAATAAAGATTGTAACACTTATCGTACTGGGTTGCCCAGTAATACAATAGCTGAGTACATTTATAGTTTTTCTAGTGCTATTCTGCCATGACCCCTCATGATGCCTAAATTGAAAACAAAAAAGCAAGCAGGATGTTGAGGCACTGTGGAAGCAACACCTTAACTTTTGGAATCCCATGGAGTACTGAAAGTGAAAGAAACATGTTCTATTAAGTCGGTCCGTGAAGTCAAAGGGATGGTAGCATAAAAACTCTGCTCCAAGGAGGACACACACACAAGAAGAGGAAGGAAAGCAATCAAATAAGGTGCAGCCAAAAGAGAGTAACAAGAAAACCAATAAAGTGATAAGCAATGAGGTTACAGAAAGCCCACTGTAAGTACTGGTATTGACCAGGAAAGGTCTTAAACAACACGCTACTGTAAGCTGTTTCTTGCCAAGATCCAAAATGTTACTTTCTTTTTATTTTGTTCTTGTTTAAATCTGTACCCTTTAATTTGGGAAAATTAAAATACTGCTTTGGATGATATCCAAAATGGGATGTATGAAAGATCAACACATGCGTATATCATGAATGCCTTCACAACACAGTCTCAACAACAACTGCATTTTTACCACACATGCCTTTACAACACATGGCTTTACCATGAATTTCAGTGTAAAAGCATGTTTGGTAAAGAAACATGCATGGTAAATTCTCCCCGCCCTGCCTCCTAACACCTGATGTTATACTCCACGCCGCCCAAGCCCTTAAAACTGTCCCTTTCACCTGTCTGAGCCCTAAACTCTCCCTCCCTGAGCCTCATAAGTAACCCTGCCCTGTCCTAAAAACTACCCCCACCCCACCATGAACCCCAAAACATACCCCGCCATGTCCTAAAAAATACCCAACCGCAGCAGTGAACCCTAAAACCTACTCCACTCTCTCGTAAAAATTGCCTGAACCCCCCACCCACCCTATATCCTAAAACCTACCATGCACTGTCCTAAAAACTACACTGACACCTGCCCCACCCCAACCTTGAAACCTACCCCGACCTGAGCTCTAAAAGTAACCCTGCCCTGTCCTAAAAACTACCCCACCCCGTCATGAACCCTAAAACATACCCTGCCATGTCCTAAAAGTACCCCAACCCCCCGCCTTGAACCATATAACCTATCCTGCCCTGCCCTAAGAACGACTCGCCCCACCCATCACCCTAAAACCTACCCCTAAATGTGCTTAAAACTACCCTGACCCCACCCCTGCCCTGATCCCTAAAACATACCCGCCCTGTCCTAAAAGCCACCCAACCCCTGCCCTGAATCCTAAAACCTACCCTGCATTGTCCTTAAAACTACACGCCCCAGCCCTGTACCCTAAAACCTAACCCACCTTGTCCTAAGAACTACCCTGACCCCCTACCCAAGCCTGAACCCTAAAACCTACACTGTCCTAAAAACTACGCAGTTCCCAGTACCCACCCTGTACCCTAAAACCTACCCCGCACTGTCCTAAAAGCTACCCTGACCCCCAACCCTGTCCTGAATCCTAAAACCTACCCCACCCTGTCCTAAAAACTACCGATCCCCCACCCTGCCCTGAACCCTAAAACCTACCCCACCTTGTCCTAAAAACTATCCCGACCCTCCGCCCCTGTCCTCTGAACCCTAAAACATATCCCGCCTCATTATAAAAACTACCCAAGCCCCGTACCCCACCCTGACCACTAAAACCTACCCCATCCTGTCCTAAAAACGACCCTGATCCCCTTCTCCTGCTCTGAATTTGAAAACCTGCTCCACCCTGCCTTAAAATCTACCCGACCCCGGCCCCTGCCCTGTACCCTAAAACCTAACCCACCCTGTCCTAAAAACTATCCAGACCCCCCGTCCTGAACCCTAAAACCTACCCTACCCCCACTTTGAACCCTAAAACCTACCCTGCCCTGTCCTAAAAACTACCCTGACCCCCAACCCCTGCCCTGTAACCTAACTTCTACCCCGCACTGTCCTAAAAACTACACGATCACCCACCCTGTACCCTAAAACCTACCCCTGTCCTAAAAACTACCCTGAACACCCCACCCCCACCCCCACCCTGAACCCTAAAACCTACCCACCCTGTCCTATAAACTACCCCAACCCCCTGCCGTGAACCCAAAAACTACCCCACCCTGTCCTAAAAACTACCCCAACCCATCCCCCATACCCACCCTCTCCTCTGCTCTTTGCTCCTTCATGTTCCAGCCGGACACCTAGACCGCTTTCTCTGCTGTTACCACGCATATGCGTAGTAAATGCATGCGTGTTAAATGCATGGTTAGTGAATGTTTATGTGTGAAAATGGCAGCATGGTCAATGCGTAGCGTTGCATTGACCACGCTGTAAGTGATGTTCCTCTCCAAAATGATTTGGTTGTCCTTCACATAAAAGAGCACATGTGCAATATTCTTTCAAGCACTGTTCTAAGACGACTTACTAAAGATTGACCAAAATGCCTGATTCAAGCAACCTCTGAGAACCAGCCAATGGCTGTATTTTGACTAAGGGTGAACACACCCCACAGTGAAAATCACCTGAGATGTTGGGGCAATTTACCTTTTTGAGACTGGAGTGAAGTAGTGGTGTTTCAAAATCCAGCATGGTTTGGTATGCTTTGGCGGTATTCTTTTGTTTAGTTTCCTGCTTTTTTTTTGAGTGATCATCTTGCACTGACTACACTCTACACACAGTGAGACCAATGGTAAATGCATGTTAGCAACTCAGTTCATGAAAGATCTTTAATAATGCAGTTTAATCCCACCACTGCAGTATAACGACTAGTGTCCAATATCTTGTTTATGGAGGACTATGAATCAATACTATCTAGACTCTTCCCTCTTTAATCCCTCCATTATCATATTCAAACCAAATAACAGACACAGCTTAAATCAACTCCCTATCCTAATCCCTCACTAATCCTTTGTCGGTTCTAGTGTAGCATGCTACTCACCAAAAAACACTTAGATGCCCCTTCAGGGGTAATAAGCACCATATAATTACAATTACAATTGCGTAGTTGATAATGGACAATCAGATACACAGCTCAGACTTTTATCCATCAGTTAATGATATGTAGCTCCGCTATTCTTCTGTGGTGATTATTTCCTCTGTAATGGAGTTACACTTGTATATCCACTTGCACTGAAATATTTGTGGAATATGTGAGATGTTTCTCCCTCTCTTGTAACATCAATTATCTGCCCCCTAATGTCACCCGCAGAGTGGTTCAGATCCTTGAAGTTTGAGATCAAGGGCCATTGGGTACTTTGCAGTGTGAGAGGATGGTCCTGACTATCTGGTCCACCCTTATTTTGTTTTTAGATCACCTGGTTTTTTACCTTTTACTGTGAAGGAGTCTAATAGTTTGGGACTCACTCACAGGAAAACTCATGGTAAAATGGACTGCGCATGTTTACTGTCATTGCTGCCTTGTTAAGCAAAGGCTGTTGTGACAGAGAAAGGGTAGGAGGCCTGGGGTTGGTTACACGTGACCACATGTGCACCCGTGTGAGGGCTGCGCGGGAGGATTCCTGGTGTGCGCAGCCCAAGAACTGAGCTGAGGTAGCCTGGCAAGGAAGGGACCATGCGAAGTAGGCGGTGACCCAGAGTAGGCCTTGTGAGATAGGTGTACACATGTGAGGGATAGTGAGTATGCTTTACTGTCTTGACTGAAGTGGCACACCATTACATGTCAATGAGAAAGGATCACCTAGGGCACAACTCCAGTTCCCTAGGGTCCACAAACTCCAGAGTCACACCAATGTACACTATAGCCTGTATTAAAAGAATAATGCAGTAGGTTACAAAAGCATATTTGTACAACTTACAGGTCATCCAGGAATGTCATCTTTCTCTGACTCAGCTCAGCATTCGGGCCAATTACTGCTCTGTCCAGCTGCAGGGGCAGGGCCTCGCATCAATCAGCCAGCTGTCATTCCATGCCAGAAACTGGGCCTGCCCCAGGCCCCTCAGCAAGGAGGGGCTCCTTGGATGAGTTACTGTGAGAGGCCTTGGCAGGAATGTCAAAGATAAGGGGCTGAGTCTCTCAGAGCACATGTGGCAACTGACTCCTGGATGATGCCATTTTGAGCTATCCCAGAACACTGTGCAGGAAGTTTGGGACAGGCCTGGAGAGGTGTTGTGGCACATCAAGATAGGCCAGAAGTGCAGCCGTGCTGGACATTTCCGTTACCACTTAAACTATCTAGCACAGAGTAGGGCTCTCTCTCTTGGCTGTGCTTCTCTGCAGAACACTGGGACTGAAGATGGGTGTCATTGGCAACTGGAAAGAAGAATCCCCTGACTGCCCACTGGGACAAGGACTCTGCTCCTTAATGACCCCGGACCCAGTGGGGCACACACCAGAGCAAGGTAAGCAGACCCCCTTACACACCCTGAGGACAAGTTGGGGGAAAGATTGGGCCCTGGTGCAAATAGAGCACGCTGCCCAGAAGAAAAGAAGGCACCCAGAAGAAAGGCTGCTGCAGGGAATCAGTGGGACCGGCTACCTACCAATTTGGGAAAGTTCTAGGTTAGGAAGCCTCGAGAAAGTGCTCCTGGTGGCAAGGGCTTACCAACAGAAGCAAAAAGACACCAAGATCATCCACAACAGCCTCCAGGGCCCAAGTTATGAGCACCGGAAGGTCTGTGACCTTTGATTTTTCTGGTGCGAGCGGTGACATGAGTGGGGCTCTGCCGCTGTCTGCCCTGTGCCCCTGGGGTGTACCTGGGGGCTGCCCCTGAGAAGAATAGAGCAAGGGAGTGCTGTCACACATCCCTGGCAAAAAATGCAGCTGTGAGGGAGCGCTGTGCTCCCTCGAAGTTAGTCAGGAGGGGTCCCGGACCCCATCCCTGGGCCCCACAAAGAAGTAAAGATGGGGGTTGCCGTTGCACTCCCTGTGATGATGATGGAAAGGAGCACCACACCCTATTCCAGGGCCCCATAAAGAAGTCAGGTCAGGGATGCTGTCGCACCCCATGTGAAGATGGAAGAGGGAGCCCAGAGCCCATTCTGGGTACCCACCAGGCAGCACAGTTGTGGTGCACCATTGCGCTCCTGTGAAGCAAGAGGAGGGGCCCGTGACCCTATCCACTGGCCCTAAAGGTACTGGAAAGGCAGGGGGAGAGTCCCCACCCCCCGCGGCCTGCCCAGTCACAGCTCCAGAGGAGTCAGCCCACTGGAGCAGGCAGACTCACATCAAGGAGCCAGCTTCCATTCAGCCCTGGAAGGTGCTGGGTGTGCGGAGAGCTGAGGGGAGTGGCCGCGGTTGGGCTTCCTGCACCTCCAGTGAGCTGTACCTAAATTAATGGTGTCTGGGGGGGACTGGATGTCCCTGAAGCGGTGATCGCTATCTGGTAGCAAAGCGGCTCTCCCCAGTGCAGCGGGAGAGCCACTAATAAAATATGCATAATCCAGTGAGGAACGCCCCATAAACTCTTGTGAGGCATAACAATTTGGCTCCCCAAAAGTGCTAGTTTTCAGCTAGTGGTAGCTCCAGGAAGATGGGGTCACCACCAATGGAAAGCACATGGGTTGGGGGAGCTGCAGGAGCACCCAACCTCCCCCCAAACAGAAAGTTGAGTGTGCCCTCCCTAGGTTGGGTGGGACTGGGAAATGATAACCCCTGCAGGGTCACACATGTTCCTGAGCAAGTCCCAGCTGTAGCGTTTGTTTCGGGGTGGTGAAACTACATTCTCTAGGGGTGAAGATCATTGGCTTTAGTCCCTATGGCCTGAATGGTGATAACAACAAGATTATTGTAATGTAAAACACCCTCTAGGGGTGTAAGATTGGAATTACAGGTGTTTTTACAGTCTTTATGGATTATGGTGCAAATGACAGCATGTCATGTGTAGTGATATTTGTGTGTTGACCACTGATTTCATGTTGCACCACTTTGCACTTGGCTTAGCTGCCCACTGTCACTTTAGTGGTCTCTAGTTATAGACTCCATTTTGTGTTCAGCTTAGCCTCACTGCCACGTTAAAGGTGCGAGGACTCTTCCGTAGAAACATGTTATGCAAGGCGTTTTCTATTTCTGTGTGTTCTCTTTCTCACCGAAGTGCTAGGACATAATATCACCTAAGAGCTGGTACATAATATGGAGGAGTTAGGCAGTCAGCATGATAAGAATGTACCAGACTGATGTTTATAGTGCAAGCAGGGAACGGTTTGACTTTGGGAGAGGTGCCTTAGAATTCTGGCCAGGTCCCAACACATTTCTTTCCAAGCTTACCTAAACTAGCAGCATTTTTTTATATTTTTCTTTTTTATGGAAGGGTTTTTTCTAGAAAGCCCCTTCTCTGATTCTTTAAGACATAAAACATGGTCCTGTTCGGTAGTCATGGATTCCAAGACCTTGGTCAGGATTTAGACGTCAAATGCCTGACATCTGTCCCGTGAGGGTGGAGATCTCTTTCTCGCAGTTGAACGGGGTCATTGGCTTGCTGGGATGAGAAAGACAAAGCATCTGGCAGGCCCTACGGTGATGCATTTTTATTAATTATTTGCTTTGCATTGTGTATGAATGTATATCCATATATCAATATGTGTTTGTATCCTTGCATGTATATATTTGCTGTTTAAAAGAAAGATATAGATAGTGCACCACTGTGCAAAGTCAGTAAAGTCCAGTAACACAACGTTGTCTTTTAAAAATCTTCATTTTTTATTATTGCTTTTTCTTGGACAAACAAGCAATCAGCCAACGCGTTTCATCCTACACAAAAGGACTTCTTCAGGGCTTATATTTGCATGGTATTTAAATTGATTGTCTTTCCATATTATTGGAATTAAATGTCCAACCTATTATTACCCATAACATAAGGGATCAGCCATGTCCGTCCCGGTCGGCAAAGAAAGTAAAACTTTGGCTGATTGCTCGTTTGTTCAAGAAAAAGCAATACAAAAAAATGAAGATTTTTAAAAGACAACGTTGTGTTACTGGACTTTACTGACTTTGCGCAGCGGTGCACTATCCATATCTTTTTGCATGAAATCCTTTCAGGATTGCCCCTGTGGTGGCAGGTGCCGTGATTTGTGCACAGGTATAGCCATAGATATTGGGCGACAATATAGTTTACAGAGTTTTAATATTTATGGTAGTCCAAGACAGGTGCATTTGTAAGGTTAAACCCACCACCAATTCAGTAGCAATATATTTGCTGTTTATAGATTGAAGATTCTTCATACATGATCTTACTTCATTGTTGCGCATTTTGAAAGTAGACTTCTTACTCTTCAATACTTCCTTCACAAACCTTGCAAAAAGCTATAATAAATGTCTTCTTCAGACTAAGAAGAGCATTCCAGAGAATCTTTTCAACTCCTTTCAGTGTGTATATTTTGTCTCAGACAAAAGTAAAGCAAAACATCATGTTAAATGTTTTTTACAAATGTATAGCAGCAGTGCTGTGTCCAATGGTCTGACTTGTGCAGGGTCATATGAAAAGACAACCTGTAGGGGTGAAATATGATAGTACATCATGGATAACCACCAAGTGATGTCCTTTAGGGACTGTCAATAAAGCATCATTTTATGTTGAATACTTCAATGTAGATTATGATGAACTTTGACCCACTCCCTTTAGTGGTGTGGGTAGACTGCGGAGATCATACAGAGTAATCCTAGCAATGTCAACCACTCCAGCCTGCCTAGACACTGTCCTTCTTGATGCTTATTTGAGTAAAGAGTATGACAGTCACTAGTGATCATAGTAGATGTACTTTATTGTCAGTCTCAGGTGCTCTCACTTCCAAAGTACAGTCAAATATTGCATCAGACTACAAATTAGTGTTCTTTCATGTAGGTTGTTGGTTTATACCTCCCTGCACGAGAGACAAGAATGATTAGGCAATGTCATCTAAAAGTAATTCCATCAGCCACAAATTGTCCACCACACCATGTGATGCACCCATAAGAGTCTTTACTCACTGGAAAAAGAATTCCACCAATTTCAAAAATGATTAATTTGAGCAATCATAAAGAAAGAAAGAAAATTGATCAAATCAACTAGCTGAAACAATGTACCCTATAACATAAGAAAGCAGTAAGGAAATTAAAGGATGCTCACCTGGAAGCGCCATATGGCTCTCTTGCAAACACTGCAGTGAAATTTGCAATCATGAATAATATGCTCAGATTTGGGCCTGACAACCAGTCAGCATTTATAACAGCATTTATCCCCATGGAAGTAAAAAGGAGACTAAACATAAAAGAGGTTCCAAAAGGATCTTTTGACTCAGATCCTTACCACCCATGTATGGAAATAGAGCTCCAACCTCTAGAATGTTGGTCATAAAGGGAAAATAAATCTTTTTTGCATGATTCACTTATACCCACTGCTTGAGAGATATTAGTGTACAAAGACACAATGGCCCTCATTCTGACCCTGGCGGATACAATCCGCCAGGGCCAACGGGGGCGGGAGCACCGCCGACAGGCCGGCGGTGCTCCCTTGGTCATTCTGACCGCGGCGCTTTGGCCGCGGTCAGAACGGGAAAACCGGCGGTCTCCCGCCGGTTTTCCACTGCCCCCAGGAATCCTCCAAGGCTTGGGGATTCCGACTCCCCCTCCCGCCATCCAGTTCCTGGCGGTTCTCCCGCCGGGAACCGGATGGCGGGAGGGGGAGTCGCAGGGCCCCTGGGGGCCCCTGCAGTGCCCATGCCAATGGCATGGGCACTGCAGGGGCCCCCGTAAGAGGGCCCCTACAAGTATTTCACTGTCTGCTTGGCAGACAGTGAAATACGCGACGGGTGCAACAGCACCCGTCGCACCTTCCCACTCCGCCGGCTCGATTACGAGCCGGCATCCTCGTGGGAAAGGAGTTTTTCCCTGGGCTGGCGGGCGGTCTTTTGGAGACCGCCCGCCAGCCCAGGGAAAAACTCATAATACCCTCCGCGGTCTTTTGACCGCGGAGCGGTATTATGGAGGGCTGAATTCTGGCGGGCGGCCTCCGCCGCCCGCCAGAATCAGAATGAGGGGCAATATCTAGACACGCCAATAATTCTTCCTTTGGCTTGAAATCAAAATCTTCAATTTGTCTGATCATATCACTTTTGTCCCACACATAAATCCTGGTATTCAAAGCAAAATCCTTAATGAAATCAACAATACATTTGAACATCTTAATTCAATAACTCCAAGGACCCCTGTCCTGTGCACTCTGCCAAAAATACATATGGACCTATAATGCCCATGTAGAAGGCCATTGTATCCAGGTGCAGATCTATCTTAGTTCCCCTGTGCAAATATATTGATGTTTTCATTAAGAAGTTTGAGTCTTTCTATACTTATATCCCTCAAGCCGAGGGTATCAGTGTAATAAAATACATTTTAGGTGCCCTACCTGGCCCAGTGATTCTCTTCACAGAATTTAGCATTGATTTGCTGAACATTTCTTTGACAGTCAATTATTTTGAATTTGATGGTCAGTATTATTTGCAAATCAAAAGGACTTCAGTGGGGCCTTCTTATGCCCCTAACTTTGGAATCCTATTTCTTGACAACTTTGAAAAAAAGCAGACCTATGATCTAACGAGTAACCATTTGTTTCAATAACGTAAGGCATTGGCAGAATTATATTGATGATATTTTCCTTATATGGCATGTTTTTTGGAATGGCTCAATGCTTGTTCAGTAGATCTGAATTGTACGTCCCACTCTAGAAGTGTATCAATTGACTTTTTGGACCTAACAATCATGGGACATGAGGGCAAGTTGGCTACAAGATTGTACACTAAACCCACGGCCCACAATACTCTGCTCCAATAGACTATCCTTCACCATAAGGGGCTTAAATATGTGATTCCTTTTGGTCAATTTCTCCAGATCCGGAGAAAATGTAAGTTTAAGGAGGACTATTTCAGGGAGGTTAATATCCTGGCTAAAAAATTGGAGGCATGTGGTTATCCATTGAGATCAATTAAGAAATCTCTGAAGAAAGTATTGAGGAACCACAGGGAATTCCTGCTGACTTCTAAGCTTAAAAACCCCATGGAGAGAATTGTGTGTGTGTTTTACAGAAAGCAATGCAATCACAAAGGACTTTTGGGCCAGATGTATCAAGCGTTTTTGCATTCGCAAACGGTGCGAAAGCCTGTTTGCGAATGCAAAAATGCATTTTACGATGTATGAAAGGCATTCGCAGTGCAAAAACTAAGAAATTGTAAAAATAAAGTTTTTTTGTGAATGAGACACAAATTAGCGTGTCGCAAACAGCGTATCGCAAATAGCGATATGATTTATCAAATCACATTTTGCAAAATGCTAATTGCGATACAGAATAGCGAATCTCAGATAGCGATCTCCTAAATCGTGCCGCTATTTGCAAGACGCAGATTAAGACACGCAAAACCAGATTCGCAATGCGACGTAGCAAAAAATCGCAAATTGCGATTATTAGCAGAATGGCCATTTGCACATGCAATTTAACACGAACTGAAACCAGGTGGTAACCAGGTGCAACATATATAAAGATGCCCAGAATGCCTCAGCCTCTCTTCCACAATGGCTGCACTCTACGTCATGGCGAGGAGAATGAGGATCTTGGCAGATTTGAGGAGAAAGAGGAGGAGACAGGAGCGCATTTTCAGAGTGCACATATCCCTTTCTGACCAGACTGAGGAGGAAATTTATGAGAGGTACAGGTTAAGCTCAGCCATGATACTTGACTTGATAGCTGAGCTACAACCCATGGTGCAGCGCACAACACACAGGACCAATAGCATACCCACCCATGTGCAGGTATTATGCTCCCTGCACCTACTAGCCTCAGGGAGCTATCAAGGAGTCATAGCAGCAGCTGGAGGGGTATCACAGAGTGCCTTCTCTAGATTTTTCAACGCATTTCTCAATGCCATGCTGAGCAGAATACAACTGTACATAAGATTCCCCAAAATCCCACAGGCTTTACAACAAACTAAAGTTAATTTTTACCAGATAGCAAAGTTCCCACATGTCCTAAGTGCCATTGATGGGACACATGTAGCAATCTGTCCACCATCGGCCAGCGAGTATGTGTATCACAACCGTAAAAACCATCATTCCATGAACATACAGGTGATATGCAATGCCTCCTACATCATTACCGATCTCGTGACCAGATACCCAGGGAGCACACATGACTCCTACATCTTTTGCCACAGCGGGATACACACAAGACTGCTAGTTGGGGAGTTTGGGGAAGTATATCTACTAGGTAATTTAATAGTTCCGAATAATGCATTGATGTAAGAATGACGTCAGACAGCAAATGTATTCATTTTACTCTCTGTGCATTCAGGACACAGTGCCTACGCAGTGCGCACCTAAATGCTAATGCCCTACCTGAGCCCTGCAACTCCAGCAGAGATGAGGTACAATGCTGCACATAAGGCAACCCGCAATGTGGTGGAGGGCACTTTTGGGCTGCTGAAATGCCGTTTCAGGTGCATCCATAAGAGTGGAGGTGCACTACAGTACAGCCCTGAGACAACATGCAAAATTGTGGCCACATGTGCTATCTTGCACAACATAGCAACCACCAAGGGCACACCAGTGGAACTCATGGAGCCAGACTCAGATGAGGATGATGATCCCTTACCACCCCTTCTACCAGCAGACAGGACCAGTGCAGCAAAAGGCAGGCAAAGACACGCTGACATCACGCACAACTATTTTTGATGTAAGTAATGACAAATCCACTTAAATGAAATGTAGTTCAGTAGTTAGCATCTTTATTACCTTGACTTCAGGTAAACAATGTGTCATTAGGACATAGCTATTCACAATGGGCAGACATGAACTATTAACAGTGTCACAATATTAGCATCACAGCATGACTTTATTTCTACATGTTTAGGGGGTCCCAGGTATCCCTCAAAATAACTTCTTACGTCCACGCACTCCACGTGAGGGCTCAGTGCCCTCGCTGGCACCTCTAGTAGCAGGTTCACATGCAGTACTGTGTCTGGCACTGCAACGCCTTGGATCAATCACAGGGACGGTAGGACTGCTGAGGCTAGAGGACTCCTCATTGTCCCCAACACCCAGTTAGCTGGTTGTGGCACTGCGTGCTGTTTGCATGGCATCCACGACGTTGGTAATTTGCACCAGTCCCTGTGCAATGTCCCGACTGCAATGTGCCATCTCCACCTGTGTGGCAACGGCATGCCGTGATATCTGGGCTGTTGAACTTGCAAGCCGATTGACTGATCTACAGAAGCAATCAAACTTTCCCAAATATTGGTGATGGCGCCTGCGCTGTCTGAGGCGCTCCTGTCAGATCTCAGTGCAGAGTTCCCCAATGGCTTGTGTCAACTCCTTGGTGTTTTCAGCAGCTCTTTGCTGTCCCTCAATCAGGGTCTCCAAGTGCTTGTTTTGTAATCCTATATTGCTATTGTGAGACACTAACTGTCTGTTCAGTGACTTCAAATGTTTGCATTGCAGGCGCTGCACCTTCAGCATGGAAGCTTCAAGGCCGCCAAAGATTGATGGGCCCCCTCCTTCTTCTGTGCACTGTCCGCCTGCATCGAGGCGCCTCCTAAGGGGAGTTGACTGACACTGGCGCTGGAGCTGGTGCAGGGACTGCTGTCTTCCTGTGGGACTCGCCTATGGTGGTTGTGTGGGTTCGTGTTCTGGCATCTCATCTGAGTCCAGGTTGTACTCTGGCAGTGGTAACACCCTTGCCCTGTGTCTAGTCGGAACAATATTGTAGGAATCACTGGTATTTGAGTCAGACTGTGGCTGTGTTTCTGCTTCCCCCACTTTTTCAGATCCTGCAGCAGCAGGCAACAAGTCATCTGCAAGGACAATGTGCAGCATGTCAGTTCTAGGATCTGTCACAGATTTCCACAGTGTTGCTTTAAATGTACAATTAAATTGTGTCACACTGAGTTGTTTGTGGTGTTTCTCTATGTGGCTGACCACTATCTTGCTATTTATGTTGTGTATTCATCTTAGGGTTGTGTACTACCACTCCCATAAGGCACTGTTGTGTTGTATGTAAGATGTGACATAGACTACTTTTCACTGTGAATCAAGCTATGTTCTATTTCCTAAGGGGCATGTGTACATGCACATGTGGGGATACACATAATAACTGGCCTTACCTTTGCTGGTGCTGGGTGTCCCTGAGGTGTCAATGTCAGTTACACCACTGACAGCTTCTGGCAGCAATGTGGACTCCACCAGGTCTTTCATAGGGGTGGACGGTGTGAGGGTGGATGGTCCGCCTCCGGTGCTCCTTGCCTCCCTAAGCCTGCTGGCCACCCTCTCCTTTTGAGTTTATTTCTTACTCAATTTTAATTTAAACCAATTTATCAAATAGCAAAAAAGGATCTAGGATGATATCAAATTTATATACAATACAATAAACAAAATATAGACAAAATGTTACTTCACAAAACACACACAATGGGCCTAATCACAAATACAACAATACAAAACTTTAGAGACAAATAGTATTAAGAAAAATATTAGGAAACAATGCCCTATATATTTGAATGGTGGTCACTGTTATAACTCCACATGTGATCCACTTCTAAATGCTAAGGAACTGGGCTTTTACGTGCACTCACTTATCAAAGTATTGTGCATTTCTTTCACACAAGTATGATATAGTGCATCATAAGACATTACAGTATATTCCATTGTTTGGCAAGCCCAATGCACTTGCAATACAAAAAGTCAATGCGTTTCGGCCTATTAATTTAAGGCCTCATCAGGACTGAAGAAGGGCAAATGTAATTCTAGAAAAAAAATCAAAGAAAACAAAAGGAATGCTTACAATTATACATCCATACATGTAATCTAAGAGTCAATAAAAAGATTTATAGTGCAAGCCTACAGGATATCTGGTGTTAAATAAAGCTTATATATATTTTTTAAAAAGAAACATTTTTTATAAAAACAGTATTCGCTAGATTAAGTAGCGTCTCCTACTATACAGATAATCATACGATAATTTTATCACTGGCTGTGGTAAAGTGCTACCCTACTTGTAGATTTATTAATATTATCTATCAAGATGTATACTTTGTTTAAAGTATATATACTCTATTAAAAATATAGAATATAAAGACCAAATATTTTTACCTTAATTGTAAAGATCAAAAACGGGGAACAGGACTCGTGTATATCATCTTCGATTAACTTAAACGATGGACTTTGCTACTTAAAGACGCCCATCAGGAATCAGACATGTTGCTGCTAGTATCATCTCCCTGGCAGGGAAACAAATGTCAAAGTCAGCATGCACTCTGTCCTTATTGCTCCCTCACAACTCAAAGCGGCTACCAAGCCTCAGGACATCTCAAAGTGCTGCCGTCTTACCGTATTCTACACGTAAAGTCTGAGGCTCGCGCTACAACGCGTACACCGAAACGCGTTGACTTTTTGTATTGCAAGTGCATTGGGCTTGCCAAACAATGGAATATACTGTAATGTCTTAAGATGCACTATATCATACTTGTGTGAAAGAAATGCACAATACTTTGATAAGTGAGTGCACGTAAAAGCCCAGTTCCTTAGCATTTAGAAGTGGATCACATGTGGAGTTATAACAGTGACCACCATTCAAATATATAGGGCATTGTTTCCTAATATTTTTCTTAATACTATTTGTCTCTAAAGTTTTGTATTGTTGTATTTGTGATTAGGCCCATTGTGTGTGTTTTGTGAAGTAACATTTTGTCTATATTTTGTTTATTGTATTGTATATAAATTTGATATCATCCTAGATCCTTTTTTGCTATTTGATAAATTGGTTTAAATTAAAATTGAGTAAGAAATAAACTCAAAAGCAACAGAATACAGGTCTGTTCTGACAACTTAGGATTTAATTTGTCTCTACCTGCCAGCTTTTTCTTTGTTGATGATATATTTACCCTGGGCAAGGTAGAGTTATAGGGTTCCCCTGTTGTTGTGCAGCGGCCACCCTCTCCTTGGCACGGGCCCGCAAGTCGTACCATCGCTTGCGTATCTCCTCCACAGAGCGCTGCCCAACACCCACTGCGCATATTTTTGTCTGGATGTCAGACCAGAATTTCCGCTTCTCACTCTCAGGTACTTAGAGTGAGTTTTTTCCAAAGAGTCTATCATGGTTCCCAACAAACCTCCTCAATGAGCACATCCAGTTCTTGCTCACTGAATTTTAGATTCCTCTTCCTGTCTCCCTTCTCCTTCCCATTGCCAGCATTGGCCATGTTGCAGTTTGGCCCTGGCTTACTCACAATACTGACTCCCTGGTGCTGGGCTGTGTCTCTCTCCCTGCTCCTGGAAACAGCATAGGCTGACTCACTTCCTGGTTGTGATGTCATCAGGCTGTTCCGGTATGCCGTTTTCGCTATTTGTGATTTTCAATTACCGAATCGCAAATTCTTTTGCGATTTGGTATTGGCAACTCACAAATTGCGTTTGCGAATTTTAAGAAATCGCTATTAACGATTTTCAAATTCAATACATTGCGTTTTGCATTTCTTAAATTGCTATTTCTTAAAATTCGCAATTTGGAAATCGCTAACTGGAATCTTGATACATTTGGCCCTTTTTTCCTTTAAAAAGCAATGCAATCTGATGTACCATTTAGTTTGGAAGATGTATCTAAGATAACCTCTCTTGATTTGACCTCATTGTGGGACGTAAACACAATTTTGGGCCACTTCATGTGTATCAATTGTATTCTGTGTGATTCCACCTTTAACACTAAACAATTAGTTTATGAAGATGTCACTCATAATTTACAGGACTATGGAACCTGCACTTCTCAGAATGTTGTTTATGTGATCCTGTTCCCTTGCTATTTGGTTTATGTTGATCAAACTACACAAAAGATCAAATCTAGGTTGTCATATTATAAGAATTTTTTGCAAGACCTCATCTGCACCACTAGTATTGCATTTTAGTCAATTAAATCACTCCACTAATGACTTACAATGGCAAATCATTGAATTGATTAAGAAACCTCCTTGTGGCGGTGACGCCCAGGCTGCCCTTAATTGTGCTGCATGAAGTTGGATACATAGTTGTGACAGTATTACTAAGGGCCTGAACACAATGGTGGAATACAATTGTATGAAATTGTGATAAGTATATAGAGTCTTCTGCATACTGTCCATGTACTGTACATGACTTGTATGACTTGTATGTTTCATGTTTACATTGCCTGAAACATATTTCATTGATGTATGTGCATGAAAACCTGATGTTACGTTTGAGTAATAAGTAGCCTTTATTCTTTAGTTTAATATGCCTGTATGTTATCGCTTTGTGTATTTTTTCCATTACTGTTGTGTAGAATGTTATTGAAACATATTATGCTATTTTTAGCACTGATATCAGCTCACTGAATGGGTTTTGATACCACATATTTAATCATATTGTGTTATAATGTTATATATACATACTGTGCATTGCTGTAGCACACACTATACTTTGCTATGTGATTTTCTTTAAGCAATAATGTGAGGAGGGTTAGTATTTACTCCAACAATTGTGGTGCAAATTGGAAAAAACTGTATACACCACCGGCCACCTATCTTACTTGTGGCCATTGCATATACTATCTGTTGCTGAGGCTTGCCAATTTCCCCATGTTTTAGGAAAGTATATTTTTTCTATGCTATTTTCTAGGCTGCCTTTTTTAAATTGAATAGTGTGTGGGCATGACTACAGGTGCTGATGGTGACTTTTGTAGCCCCTTTAAGTGCTTGGTGCTTGGACATGAGTGATTAAACATCGCTAATGCTTTGTTGCTGCCCTTTCATTTAATGGCGCTTGGGCAGGGGTGTTTGGCGAGTGACCGTGATTAGTGTTTCAGCTTTATGTGCATTATAGGCCTGCGTATCTACCTCATTTTCTTAGATGGTCCTTACTTATTTGTTTGGTCTGCTTCATGTGAGAAAGATTTGTTTTTCCTTTATGATCAACATTCTAGCGGTTAGCCCTCTATTTCCATGCATGCACAGTAAAAATCTGAGTTGGATCCTCTTTTATGTTTAGTTCCCTTTTTTACTTCCATGGGGATTAGTGCTGTTATAAACGCTGACTGGTTGTCGGGCCCGCATCTATGGAGATCCCTTTCTGATTGTCAATCTCATGGTGCTGTTTGCAGGAGAGCCATATTGCGCTCCATGGTGAGCCCTCTTTAATTTCCTTAATGTTTAACTTGTGTTATCGCGTACATTTATTCAGCTAGTTGATTTGATCAGTTAGCTTTCTTTCTTTACAATTGCTTAGGATTATTACGTTTTCAACTTGGTGGGATTATTTGTCTGGCGAGTAAAGACTCTAATGAGTGCACCACATGATGTGTTGCGGCGAATTGTGGTCATTTCGAGGGTTTATTAACTTTCCATTCTTTCTTTTTAGAACGAGGTCCAGAGAGACTCTAGGATTTTTGTTCTTCAGGACCTATGGTCTCCTACTTCTAATTGGTTAAAATGCTACAAGTAGGTGGTGTTTTTTACATACCACTTTTAGCATAATATTTTTATCACCGGTGTTATTCACTGGCAATGAGGAGTTCATGGTTTGGTGGTAGTATAACATAGTTCTTTATCACTTCACTTTTAGTCATGGTGAGAATTTGGTCAAGGTGATAATTTTGTGGATTGGTATTGTAATGAATTTTTTCATTGGAAATCAGGATGGTACATGGTGACTGTAATGTTTAGGTTGACCGTAAGCGTACAACCTCCTGTATACTCTAGTATACTTCTCTTGTGGGCTTAAAGCCATCTAATTTGTTAGATACAGTGTCTTTTAAAAATCCTTGCTTGCTAGTGGTCAGTTCTGCCTCTTTGTTCCTCCTTTTTCTCAATCACGGAGCAGTGACTGAGTACAGTATAGTTACTCCATGGTTCTTTATCTCTTGATTTCAGGGACTACTTTATTTTTCCTTTCTTGATGGTGTTACACTGTGGATGCTTCAGACTGTAGCTGCTTGAATTAATTGCAGCATTTATCCCTCCCAAGCTGGAAAAGACCAGCTGTTATGCTCCGATTGGAGCTGGTTTTTTGTTAAAGAGAGCTGGAAACATGCTCAGCAGGACAAACAAAGTTAGAAATGTTTTATTGGCTCTTTTTTCTTTTCTTACTGATGCTATTTTTGTTTAATTAATTTCCTGCTTGTGTTCCAAGTTTTGCTCCATATTTTGTACTCTATCTGACTGTCATCATCTTTTTTTCCTCACTGCACTATTTTTTGCAGAGCACTCTAGTTCCAAGATTCTCTCCATATGTGTAAACAGTCCTGCACTGCATCTGCCTACCTTCAATAAAAGTATCAAATTGTTTATTTAAACATTATCATTTATTGCTTCTTCTCTGTGAAGTCTTTAGTTTCCCAAATTCACTGATTTCAGAAGACAAAGGGCCATCTGATCACTTTGTGTACACAGCAGCAGGGGGACAGTGACATCAACCCTGCTGTGGCTAAATAACCAGGCAGGCAGCATGAGAAGCCAAGAGCCATAAAGTATGTTGATTGTAGCCAAGGAACAGTGTATTGCCAGGATTGTATGCATGTATATACCTTTGCCAGGCATTAGTACCACAAGTGCGCAAACAGAATACCATCAATTTGTTTAGCCTGTGTTTAATGATTTAAGTGGAGGTGAAAAAGAGGATGTTGGCATTAACCTTTCCAATGTGCATGATTCCTCAGCAGCTGTGTGAACGTTTTTGATGGGCTTGCTGTGTGCACCATTGTGGCTCAATGTTTGTGCACGTAAGAACAGACTGCCTCTGAACTGTTACCTGCCCTGCACTGTTTGCTTCATGATTCACCCATACTTGTATGAGCCAGGGACATGTTTGAAACAGAAGTGCTTGTTCCTCCTCTGCAAAGTGAACAGGGTCAAAGTTTGTGATTTTAAGACCCAGACGCTGAGCTCGAGGTTGGTATTTGCTGGTGCTCCTTCATTGCACTTCTTGTCAGAGCGAGGAATGCAGGCTCCTTTGTTCTTAGCTGATTGCCTTCTGTGCAATCTGTCGCAGGCTCTGGAGAGCACACATCTATCTTTCTGACGTTTAAGTTTTCACTACAAGGATTCTGTAATCACATATTCCTGAAACTTACTCTACCAAAGCTCTGCCATGTTCTTAAATCATGCTTCATATTAAAACCATCGGCACAGTGTTCTGTTTAGTTCGATCCAATCCCATCACACTGTTTTTACAGTAATCCAGCCTCAACAGCCCACCACACCACACCATGCCACTCTGTGTACTTCTTATGTTCATGCTACTGCCATGGTGATATAACCTTTCTGTTAGGCACCTGGGGAGACATTTTAATAGTGTCTCCCAGTGCTTGTCTTTATTGCATGTTCAGCCTCTGCGTCCGACACACACCACGGTCATATACTGTAATAAGTGAACCCAAGAACACTTGTTGCAGATGAATAAGCCATGTTCAGTTTAACACAAAAGGCATTTTTTTCTTTTGGAATCTGATCTGGGAACCCGATTGAGTGGACAAGCCATTTACATCTTCTTAAGTGGGCATTTCATTCTATACACAACTGTTTCACTTTGGGGTAATTGTCTTCTACAGTAAGTGTTTAATATTGGACAGATAATATTACGACACAGCGACCTTAACAGTACGCATTTTGTTCTACAGAGTGTAATTCAAGACCTGCACATTTCGACTAGGCAAAGCTCTTCTAAATAATTAAAACAATGCTGTCAGTAAGGATGTGCAATGCTTTTTGACCAGCAACCCCGTGAAGGTTCTGCCATTTTTCAAAATGGATACTATGTAAGTTTCTCTCAACAGTTGTAATCTCGCTAACCACTAAGAGTCGAATATGAGCTCACGCTAGGGATTATAGGACAGAAACATCCTATCAAATAGGTGGGCAAATCTTCAGAGCTTGCACAGTTTTTGCCTATTGCCCATTTGCCTCCTATGAATTGTCTCAATAGGACAGTGATTTATATGTTTATATTGCAACATATATTTCTCTTAAAATGGCTTATATGTTCTAGCACAAGGGAATGTGGGATTTTATGGGTTATTTGCAGACTGCACTGGCATACCTCAAGAATACTCTTTAAACAAACCTCTGAATCTTCACAAATTCCACACAACTTGTCCCTACGCGATCCATATGCATTAAACACATCCTCATTATTCAATCAGGCACTTAACACTGCTTCAAGCCATACAGTTGGCTAAGCGTTTACTTCATCAACAGCTCATCCACATAATTCCAGTACACTCAATACCACATAATTACTATCCACATAATTCCACTGCACATCATGCCACATACTTTCACTACACAAATCCACTCTACCACACAATTCCACCACACACAATTCCAATCCAAGCCACATAATTCCACACTCTTGCGTAGGTTCTCATTACCTGGATTCGGGCAGCAGAATCACTTGTACTGCGGAGGACTGAGTCTGATCCCACACCATGTGATGCCTGTTGGCCTAATCCAGGTTTTGTTCCGGCTAACTAGCAGTGCCTCATCTCCACCCAAGAGCAGGGATGATTGGGGCAACCTGACGCATGACATAAATGACTCCTCAGGGGAATCGCGGTCACTCAGATCTCCTCTGTTTCTCTCAGTTACATTAGTCTCACCTATGCAAGGACAATCAGAGGCAGAGTATAGTTCAATAAGGTTTTCTTGAAGGAACTGCATCTTAGATATTAAGCCATGTATTGCAATAACTAGGACGATGAAGCACAATAAGATTAAAATTGTGACAAGGAGAGTAAAACACAAGAATAACACTACCATATTGTCACTAGTGTTTGTAGAGACAGCTCCTACCTAGACTATGTTAGAGCACAGTAGGTTATGCTCTAATTCTGCCCTTGAGGTTCCCCTGTGAAGACATCATCCATCATACCTGAGCAAGAGGCCTGTAGTCTACATAGGCAGTTACACCAAAACAATCAGCAATCAACATATGGTCGTGGTCATTTGGCTGGAATCTCTCTTTACCATACATGGGTCAAAGTAGTGTTTTTATAATAAAACAGCAGATGTTCCTAGAAAGGTTCTCCACGTAAGAGTGTGTATGTTTCTGTGAACATTGGAGACAATGCGCACCACTTTTGCCAGCAACCTACCTTACTGCAGCCTTGAGAAAAGCACAGTGAAAGAAATGTCATGTTTAAGAACATAGTGCTGACCTAGGCGAGGAACAGCTAGATATAGAAAATAAAACAACACTGCAAATGTGGCTATTATTAAAATAATATAACAAAGCTAAAATAAAACATATCTACGTTAAAGTGCACAGTGGCAGGCTTAGTTTGCTAAAATAACATGTATAAAACTATAACTAAAATGGCTACACAACACCCTCCCCTCGCCGGTTCAAAGGTGGTTCAAAGCCTAGTTATATATATATATATGGAAGCTACTAAAATGCATCCTAAGGCATATATGTGGGAATGTCAATAATGACAAGTTAAAAGACACTTGAACATGTACTAAAAGGACAATTTGAAATGTTGATTGTGGCGTCAAGAAAAGCTGAATTTCAAAAGTCAGAGTAATTTTTAAAATCGCCAATTGAATCCGGGATAATCGAAGACAGGAAATCTTCCACTTCGACAGGTGTGAATGTAGGAAAACCAAGCAACGTTCGTGCCTGAGCTCCATCTGAGGCAGCAGCATTCCGTGGTGTGCCCAACAATGAGGCTAGTGCTGCTTGATCCACAAAAGGCAACTCATAGACAGCTTTCTGTAGCCAATGCACCTTTATCACGCATGTCTGGCAATAAGCCCTCAGCAAGAACATCAACAGATCAGCATCCAACAAAAACAAGCGCTGCATAGAAAGACAAACTTTCAGTGCACATTCAAAAGGGCACCAGAGGGACCGAAACACGGGATGCACACAATGCAAGACTGGTCGGAATGACAGAGACCAGTTACATTCCAATCGCTCCGGGAGTGATGCCCCAAAGTACTGCATCATGCGTTCACGAAACAACTGCGCTAGTGGAAGCGCTTTCAGTCCTCCTTGTTGCGACGTGACAGCCATTGCGCATTACAAGTAGCAATAGGAAGATGCCACCTATTATAGCCAAAGTTATCAGAAATCCCCCAAAAATACTGGAGAATATTGATTGGATAGCTAAAGGTATTAAACAAAATATAGAGGAGAATGTGTGAACCAAACCAGAACCAACAACCTTAGAGAAATTAACGATTCCAGTAGTACTGGACGCATTAAATATCCATCCCATGAGTTCACCAAAGTGTCTCAGAAAGTTAGTATTTAAAAGGGACTGTGGGGGTCATTCTGACCCTGGCGGGCGGCGCCCGCCTAGCGGGAACCGCAACATGGCCGCTCCGCGGTCGAAAGACCGCTGGGGCCATTCCGACCTTCCCGCTGGGCTGGCGGGCGCTAACATAGTTAGCGCCCGCCGGCCCAGCAGGAAGGCGGCCTGCAACACTGAAGCCGGCTCCGAATGGAGCCGGCGGTGTTGCAGGTGTTCGACGGGTGCAGTTGCACCCGTCGCGCTTTTCACTGTCTGCTAGGCAGACAGTGAAAAGCAGGCTGGGGCCCTGTTAGGGGGCCCCTGCACTGCCCATGCCAGTGGCATGGGCAGTGCAGGGGCCCCCAGGGGCCCCAGGACACCCGTTCCCGCCAGCCTGTTCCTGGCGGTAAAAACCGCCAGAAACAGGCTGGCGGGAAAGGGGGTCAGAATCCCATTGGCAGCGCTGCTTGCCCAGCTGGGGGAAATCCGGCGGGAAAACGCCGGACCCGGTTTTCCGACCGCGGCGGTACGGAATGGGCTTTGAAGCACCGCCAGCCTGTTGGCGGTGCTTCAGTCATCCGCGACGGGGTCAGAATGACCCCCTGTATCTCTGTAGATGACCTCGCAACCTGAAGCACATAGATCTCGCGTGCAGATGTAAGCGCCACATGTTTTTGAAACAATAAAGCCTTGAGTCTGCTCAACTTGTCAAAATTCACATTTGAAGTAGTGATATGGGGCCAAATCTCAGCTACTTCCCTCTGTCGTGTAGGAGGAAAGAGTGCATAGCTTCAGGATGCAAAAATTCTGGAGACCGAAACAACTTAAACTATTCTGTTTCGCATCCCACAACAGCTCTCACTAGTAAGGAGAAAATAGCTGCCATTTGAGAGCACCCGGAACGCAGGTCTAATCAAGGGGACTTGGACTCCCTTTAGATGACAAGTCAAGTTCGCTGCCGAAGCGTTGCATGTCCTGTGCAAGGACAGCTGTTTACAAACCATCGAATGGCTGACAGAAGTCTCGCATTCACTACCACAAAGAAAGACCTCTTTCATGCCATTGAGACATTTGTACGTGAAGGGCAGCTCCCACACCTCGTGAATGTAACTATCTCCTAGCCTTTCATATCTACCCACTGGAATGTGTTTTAAGCAGGATGTGAATCGAAGTGTTAAAATAGGCAGATTGATGACCCCGTGTATTAACCACTCAGCAAATGGTATTTTAGCCTCAGTAAAAGGCAATTTTTCTAATTTCTCAGTATTGAACATGACATAAGTTGCTTCTTTTTTAGCCATTAGTTGTCGTTGTCGCGTTAAATTAAATGTGGAAAATATGTCCCTCATGCTGACATGTTGCCAGGGAACGCAACCTGCCATCAGTGTTTGTAGTGTCCAACCTAACTGCATAATTTATCCTAGTTGACTCTGTCCATGATGTGAAGAGGACATGTCGCACTGTACTATGACTATTGCAGAGGGAACAATGTTGTTTAAGGTGTATATTCAGTCAGACAGGGTATTAATCCCACTAATGCCTTCAGTAAATTTTCCTGATCTATTTGCCTTAACCGGGTGGTGACTTCTTGTTGAGAAAACTTCCAAATTTCATTATAGACTGCATATAAGAAGTGCTTTCTCCGTTGTTTTCCAGGGCCTAACAGGAAATGCTGTAATCAGTATGTATTATTAAACAGGAGACTGAGGTGTTCTTTAACAGCATCTAGTGAGGAACACTTCAACCATTGCTGACATAGTTTCCCTACACTGTATGTTGTCACTATACCTGCGTGTTCAGATGACACATGGTGAGGGTCAGGCCTACGTGTTCTAAAACCCCATGTGGAGTTTACAAAACGTTTATGACACCCATTGGTATCTATTGGCCACAATAACCACCCACCAGGATGTGAAAGTGAAGCATTAAATGTGACGTTTTGGACCAATACATCGAGCTGATCTTCAGTTGCATTTATATATGTTTCTCATTTGTAAAATTTTGCAGGGGCAGGAATTCTGGGCACATTAAAATCCTTCAACAATATATGTATATTTTCCATGAATGGTAATTTGAAATACCATGACTCAGTATTTTTAACATTGTGCCCAGAAAAATATGCACATTTTTTCAAATATGTTTTAGAACTTCCTTGTGGTAGAGTTGGACAATGTTCCCATTGTGTGTAATTAAAAATAGTCTTTGGGGGACTTGCTATGTAAATGAAATGGTGTTGATAATAATTATAGCAGAATATATCACCATAATTTTCTTTGGATTGAAAAACATCCTCACTTTCAAATAAACTAAATACTGCAACTCAGTCATCATAGAATCAACTGTTTTCACATCCTAGTCATCAGAAACAACTCTGGGTATTATTACATATTTATAGAAAGGTTAAACACAGATGGTATTTGAATGACCTTCGTCGGGCCGTATATATCAAATGTGACTTTATCCCAAACAATCCCATCAGGAATTGGTATAGCGGAAATTTTCACGTAAGATAAGTCTCTGCGGACTTTGTGAGGAGCTAAATTATGTTTTAGGACCTCATCCACCAGTTGAACTGTTGATCATTCAGGAAGGTAATGACCATGTATTAGTAGAAAGAAAGTAATAACGAAGCCAATCCAAAGGAGAAAAGCTAATACACTCAAGGAAAGCCCCAGATAGTTCCATGGGAAAATAAAATAATTTGTTTTAAGCCAATTTCTCAGCTTAAATGTTTTTGGTAGTTCAGATGCAGAGGAGTCAAATGAGTCCAAAAAGGTGTCAGTGATGTCAGCAAAGTATCCAGAAGCAGTTTGTGCACAAACTGGAGCTGTATTTGAAGGAGTAGGACTGGTAGAAGTCTCCCGCTGTGGTTTACAAGAAATGATGCCATCCGTTTGAGTAGAGGTCGAATCAAATCAATCGGCAATTTCTGTATTGCACTTTGCAATAGATGTTAGTGGAACTAATGCAAGATCATTTTCCACCCTTCCCAAGTTCAGAGAGATGTCAGCGTTGCTGCTCAAAACATTTAGAGGGACATCTTGACCAGCAGTGTGAGGGATTCGAGTACTACTAGTTGTTCCTCTTGGCCTGCTGTGCAGGATCAGCCACATGGTGTAACTTGACAATATCGATGGAGGCAAAGCTGTTACCTTTAGAACCAGGCCGGGGTGGTAGTATAACAGTTTTGGCACCGTGTATTCCCAGGACTGGATAGGAAGGACCAAACTACTTTTTCACAGCACCTTTTTCACATACTAGAACCCCAACCTTTGGAATCCAGGCAGTAGGTGTTTTTGGTACATCCTTAATTCCTAAGAAGGCAGCACTGGCAGAAGCTTTGTCGTCACAGAACTGTTGTAATTCCTGCAAGACAGTGACACGTTAATTTATGTCAAATGGTGTTTCTGCTGCCTCCGTGCCAGGACAACCAAGATCTGAAACACACATTTGAGTTCTAAACAGGCGCTCTTATGAAGAATGACCCCCCCAGGGACCTTCTAGGCAGATTATTAAGTGCCCTCTGGTCTCCATTCAGGTGATTAAGCAAACTACAACCCGTAACTAGTACTCTGTCTGTTAAGGATTGCTTTAAATCTCAGTTTCATTGCTCCACGACACTATTTCCCTCGGGATGAAATGGAAATGAGTAAAGGAGTTGGAACCCTAACAAAGCCATGGCATCCCTGAATGCCCTGGAGGCGAAAGCAGGGCCCTGGTCCAAGCTGCAACTGCATATGTGCCGATAAAGACTTACAAATCTTTAACCCCTTAGCTGCTGCCCCCTCCCGTGCTGAGACCTTTTTTTTGGGCTATTTGGGGTAGTTTGTGCTTAGGCTTTCATAACATTTTGTCCCCATAAGCTATGCATGCTAAATTTGTGTCTTTTTTACAACATCCTAGGGATTCTAAAGGTACCCAGAGTTTGTGGGTTTCCCTGGAGGAGACCAAGAAATTAGCCAAAACAAAGCTAAAATGTTGTTGTTTTTCAGAAAAATTGGGAAAAGGGCTGCAGAAGAAAGCATGTGCTTTGTTTCCTGGAAATGGCATCAACAAAGGGTTTGTGGTGCTAAAATCACCATCTTCCCAGCTTTCAGGAACAAGAGACTTGAATCAGAAAACCACATTTTTCAACACAATTTTGGCATTTTACTGGGACATACCCCATTTTCACTATTTTTTGTGTGTTTTCAGCCTCCTTCCAGTTAATAACAGAAATGGGTGTAAAACCAAACATTTCTGAAAAGCAGACAAAATTCTGAATTCAGCAAGGAGTCAAGGTTTTCCTACAGAAAATAACACCTGGAATAAAGAAATTTTGAAATTGAGGTGAAAAAAACAGCCATTTTACTCTGTAACTTTTTCCTGAGATATCATATTTCCAACAGTAATATACTGCTACGTCTGCTGGACTCTTCTGGTTGCGGGATATATATAGGGCTTGTAGGTTCATCAAGAACCCTAGGTACCCAGAGCCAATAAAGGAGCTACACCTTGCAATGGGTTTTCATTGTATACCGGGTGTACAGCAATTCATTTGGTGAAATAGAAAGAGTTAAAAAAAGGTATCAGGGAAATATTTGTATTTCCAAAATGAGCACAAGATAAGGTGTTGATAAGTAGTGGTTATTTGCACATCTCTGAAAACCAGGGTGTCCATACTAGCTTGTGAATTACAGGGCATTTCTCAAATAGAGGTCTTTTTTACACACTGTCTTACATTTGGACTGAAAAAATGTAGAGAACGACAAGGGGCAATGACCCTTGTTCTGCTATTCTGTTTTCCCCCAAGTCTCCCGATAAAAATTGTACCTCACTTGCGTGGCTAGGCCTAATGCCCGTGACAGGAAACGCAACATGGACACATCACATTTTTACATTAAAATCTGACGTGTTTTTTGGAAAGTGCCTAGCTGTGGATTTTGGCCTCTAGCTCAGGCGGCTCCTAAGGAAACCTACCAAATCTGTGCATGTTTGAAAATTAGACACCTAGGGGAATCCAGGATGGGGTGACGGGTGGGTCTCTCATCAGGTCATCATCATCATCAAATAAACTTTATTTGGCTGTTCACAAGCCATTAAAGCACATAATAAAAATAAATACTCATAAAACTACACAAAAAGGGCAATAAAAACATTACAAACATGTCAAGTACAATACAAATAGTCTCAGAAATTCATAAATTCATAAATTTGTGTGCGTTCCTGCTCCACCCCAATAAAAACACTTGAACATCTCTGCAGACCCCACAAAGTATGAAGTTACTACACAAAAGCCCAGATCGCACAGTTACTGGAGAAGAATAATGCAGCCATATAAATTTACATTTTAGCAAACATTAAAATTAGCTCATATGACTCCTCCTTGGACAAAAGTATAGTATAAAAATAAAGTGTAATACATGGAGTCTGCTGTCGAAAGCACCACAAGAAGATCAGACTGTTTGTACTCCGAGCAACTTCCTAAGAGGGCAAACTGCAATAAATCTCTTTAAACAAACCAGATAAAGACCAATTGAATGCAATCATACAGACAGCAATACATCGATATAGAAATTAAAGGCTTCCTAAGGTTCTTGAGGGGGCTAAGCCTAAAATCCAATTGTCAGCTCGTTCCTGTAATCTCCTCTTATGAACTATTAAATCACCAATCATAATTAGTTAAAATGGGATGTATAATAAGCATATAAAACTATTTTGAGCACAAAGGCCTGGCACAAATGCTACTTGTTATCCTAGTTTTAGCGCTGTAAATAGTAATAAAATCAAATTGGAAAATAATGTGATTAAAACCATAAAATGGAGACACCTGATCCGAGGGAAGCATCCCCAAGAACATGCCTGTCTAAAAGTCCCCAGTGATCCTACAGTCCCTCATGATGTTAAAGATCTGGCACTGTGATAGCCCTACGGTGAATAAAACATGCTGATGTTAAAAACGTAGTTACCGCAATTACGACTAGTGTGGACGAGTCATATCTGCATATTCTATAAGCGTTAGCTCGATCATGAATTAGTAAGACTTTGCAAAGGGGAGTAATCCATCTTCCTCTTGGATTATTATACAGAGGACAGAAGAACAAAACATGTTCGATAGTTTCCTCACAGGTAGTACAATATGAACATTTATTGGCCTCTGAGCTATTTTTGGCCAATGGGCGATAAAACTATTAACTGGTAGGGTTCCGTATCTGAGTTGAAGGAATAGGGCACGTGCGTGGGCAGGTATGGCAAGATCCAAAAACTGCTCTGGCCTAGGTTCGTGCTTGACCATCAGAAACTCTGAGGTCAATCGTCCCACCCCTGCACTGTGGAGGATCTCCTCATTGGCCTTCTCCCAATACCTTTGCTTAACTAATGGGATGGCATTTGTGGGAATCAACTCCGGCCTCTCCCAAAAAAGGGGGAGAGCCAGTTTGTCCCAAGCCATTTTCATCTTCCTTAACAGCTGACCTTTATCCAGTTACACTGGGACTTTATAAGATCTTTAATTGTCTCTCGAAAGGGAGACAGTTCTTCCTTTTTCCATAAGCGAATCCAGTATAAAAGGGGTTTTAAGTCTGCTATATCTTTAATGCTGTTTGTTCCAAGGTCGAATCCAAGAGGGATCAGCGGCGTGCCCTTCCCCATCCTAGTTATATATCTAATGAAATGATTATCTTTGGTTTGTAGGGCATCCAACTGCCTATGAAACCCCCAGAGCTCTGCCCCATACAATGCTCCACCTCGGATTTGGACTTCATATATTTAGAAAATGGGGTTTAAGGGTGGACTAGCTACACTTCTTGCTTTGCGACCTAAGGCCCCTCCTCTTTGACATAAAGTGAGGCTCCCTTTTCTAACAGCCGCATCCCAGCTACCTGAATCCATTAATCTAATTCCCAGATAATCGTACTCAGCAACCCTTTCCAGAGGAGTAGTATTCATTAAGATAGTCACTTTTGTTTTAATCTTCCGTGGGCTGTATATCATCAACTTATTTTTCTTAACATTAACTTCCAAGTCAAAATCTCTACAATAAAGGCAGAATTGGTCGGCCAGATTTTGCAGTCCCTTAGGTGTTTTGGCTAATAAGATGGTGTCGTCCGCATAAAGCAGACCTGGAATTTTCTTACCTGCCAGTTTAGGTGAATCATTGATACAGTTATTTAAATATTTAATGCAATTATTTATCTATAAAAGAAATAGGGTCAGAGCTAAAACGCAGCCTTGCCTGACACCTCTTTCAATAGCAAATGGGTCTGTTAATTCACCATTTTTGCCACACCTAATCTGAGCAAAAGTGTTTTCGTGAAGTCGGACTATAAGATCTAAGAGGCCTTTGGGGACACCTATATTCGATAATGTCAGCCAGAGTTTGTTCCTAGGGACCAAATTAAAAACTGCTCTCAGATCGACAAAAATCACATATAGATTCCCACCTCCAAATCCACCATCTTCCATTTAATTGCTAGGAATCTCAGAACCTGGTCTATTGTGCTAACCGCTGGTCTAAACCATGACTGAAGATCCGAACTAGCCCTATTCTCTGTAATCCACTCATCAAGGTGAAACAGAATCTGTTTTGCAAAGAGTTTTTGTAGGTTGTCAAGAAGACAAATTGGACGATAATTAGAGGGGTCATTAGGGCTACCTTTTTTAAAAAGAGGGACTATCTCAGCTCCCTTCCATGTCCAGGGGATGGGTGCTCCTGCGGCGACCGCATTACAAACCAAGTTCAAATAGGGGGCTCAAATATCAGGGTTTGATTTGTAGAGGTCACCGGGAATTTTGTCAAGAACCGGGGCCTTGCCCCACTTCAGAGAAGTTATTGCTGCCTTAGTTTCTGCTACGGTGAATTGGATTGGGGTGAATCGAATTTCCCATTTTCCACCAATGTCCCTGAATATGGAACTTCCACCCCTGCATAAAGTGACCCAAAGTGTTTTGTCCATGTGACAGGAAGGATCGAGGTACCAGGCAGGGACTGAGATTCGCCGCTATAATTTGAGATCAGCTTCCAGAACTTAGAGGTATCATTTGCTCTGGCGGAGTCCAAAAGCGCAGCCCACCTTTCTTCCTCCCAACTTCTACGGGCTTTAATGAGCTCCTGCTTGCAGCGCTCTCTGGATTGTCTGATAGGCTCTCTAATCCCCATTCGCAGATCTCACTGCTTTTGTTCCTTGGTATAGCAGCCGATTCTTTAATAGAATGTTTTTTGAGGGAATTAAATAGTTCTGTATGTGCGGCCAAAAGCCTATCCCCATCCTCAGGTGAGCGGAGCATATGCTCCATTCGATCTATTAGTAGGCTATATGTAGATGTGAGGGAGCCCAACTATGAATTCAAAGTGTCCCACTTGATATTACGTTTGTTGTTAGTTGTAGCAAGCTGCTGCACATAGTCCTGCGATTCAGAGGCATCTAATGAGTGCAACAGACCCCTAATACTTAAGACTAATGGTTCATGGTCACTTTCTTCGTGTTCCTTTACTGACATATCGATCATATATCCCCACAAGCGAATATCCAGTAGGAAATAGTCGATATGGCTCTTATGGGCTCCCCGCCTAAAAGTAGGGCGGGTTTGACGTCTGAGCAGGAACGGCTATTACAAGCACGGAGACCGTATACAGGTGTGATATCAACTATTTGGTAAGCTGATCTGCTCATTCTAATGCTTTTATTAAAAGATAGCTGCAGAATACCCCAATAAATGTCCTCTTCTTCATAAAGTTCCTGGGCCATTGAATGGGGCTCAAAAGTTATATTAAAATCCCCAGCAATTATAATATAGTGGGAAGCAGATTTACAGAATAAAATACTATCTAAGGCCCTCAAGGTGTCAGACACACAATTACTCCCCACACTTCTGCAATATATGTTTAATAGTAGTAGGGGTTTTTCCATAGCAGTCGTCAATATCAGTCCTTGCAAGTCGATACAGCCCGTGTCCATCTCTTCGATCTGGCACTTAAGGGGACAACTAACCCAGGTCAATAACCCTCCGGAAGGTCTCCCAGAAGTCGCCTTATGGGCTGGGACCCAATAACGTTTGAAACCGCACCTGAACTTGGGCTCCAAAGCCCATGTCTCTTGGAATAAGCAGGTCTTGTGCTCATCTATAAAAAAATCCCCAATCAGGGATTTGCATTTTACGCTCTAGACCTGCTATGTTCCAGCAGAGAACTTTCCCTGGGATATCAACTTGAGCTTGAGGTACATCATTCAAGACTTCCGGTGTAACTTGGGATGCCTTGGGTGGGTTGCTTGAAGGGTGCAGAGGGTTTATATTACACATTTGGTCTATCAAAGAATGACTCTCCGTTAGTCCCCAATCATTGTCGCTAATAACATTTCTCTCCTCCGAAAATTCGAAGTCGGCGTCATTACTACTAGTAACCGGGGGCCTTTCGTCATTCTGGATTAACATAATGGTCTGCATAGAATCCGGAGGGTCCACAGTTGGAATCAAAGTTCCCTCTGGGATGCCAGCTCTAAAACCTCCTTGGTCGTTAGCATTAGGAGTAGTGCATTCCCTAAGGTAAGAAGTGCCTGCTCTCAAAGTGATAGACATGTTGTGATTGAAAGCATGGAGGATCTCTGAAAACAGGTATCGTCCTGCTAGAAACATCATTAATTACTGGGGGATAAAAGGACGCCAACCTGCACAAAGGGACTCCATCTGCTACTGGTCCAGGACTGCACGTATTTAAAAACAGCTGTTGAACCAATACGGGAGAATCAAAGTTAACAACACTACAATCGCCCTGTGGGCATTATGGATTTAGGGCTATTAACCGCTGGGTTTATTAGGGACCTAGCTCTCTGGCCCACCTCCGGATGACAACAGGAGTCACAACAGTCCTTAAGTAGAAGGGGTCCCTCCGCTGAGTTAGGAATAGTCCTGACATTAGTACCAGGAGGATGGCCCAAAATAGTGGGTTGGTTATTCAATTGATAATATCTCGCTGGTGGTTATCAGGGAGAGGGGGCTTACCAAATCCTCCAAGTTTGGCCTCGATAGCTTGAAGACAAGTTTCAATGGGAGCAATCTCCTAGTGAGCTCCTCCCTTATATGCTCTATTATTCGGTCAAGCGCCACTTGGCCAACGGCATTATCTAATTGCATTGTTGAGCCCAAACTCATGGTACGGGCTCGTTTGTTCCTCAGATTAACCTCCCCTTGCTTTCTTTTCCCTTTCGGGTGAGGTTCTAAGTCAGGTGTAAGTATTCTCGCTGGGGAATCCAAAATCCGCTGAACTGGGTCTGCTGAAGTGGCTGTATCCGAGATTACTGTAGTGGTATCCCGGATATTTTTTGGGCGAGCATCTGGGAATACAGGTAAAACTGGTTGCATGCTCTGGGACTGCTGTGGGGAGAGTTGAGATAGAGGTGGGGGAGAGAGAGTAAGAACTGTAGGGACTGGAGACGATGGAATGGATAAACGTTGCTCAGCCAGCTCAGTCTCTTTATCTAAGGCGTCAAATGCCTTCTGTAAGAAGCCGCCTAAAGTTTGATTTATTTTACAGTTGGTTTGCGAGGGTACCCCCTTCCGCCTGCCTATTCTCGCTTTGATTTCAACGTTGCCTTGTCTCCCTCCTCTGAAAAACCTGCAAAACACCCCCAATAACTCTTCAATCCCAGAGCATCGGTTGTTTGCCTCACCTCTAGTAGAAATCAGGTCTTCGGGCGATGCTGCTTTTCCTGGTTTGCCCAAGCCTCAGAGGGCCTCGGCAGAGACTTAAAACAAAGACTTAAAGGGGTGGCCCAGCCTGGCCTCTCACAGTCGCTGACGGACGAAGGACGGGCCCGCCCTTGGCCCGGCCCTCGTGCGTCCCGCGCCGCAGGAAAAGGATCCACGCTTTCAAGCGCTCATTGGAGGGTGGGGCTCCTCCCCCCTCTCAGGCAGCAACAACAATTGCGTCCCGCGTTGCAGGAAACGGATCCGTGCTTTTAAGCGCTTGTTGGAAGGTGGGGCTCTTCCCCCCCTCTCAGGCAGCAGCAACAACAATCGCATCCCGAACGCGGGAAACGGATCCGCGCTTTCAAGCGTTCAGTGGAGGGTGGGGCTCCTCCCCCCCTCAGGCAGCAACAACAATCGCGTCCCGCGCCGCAGGAAATGGATCCGCGCTTTCAAGCACTTGTTGGAGGGTGGGGCTCCTCCCCCCTCAGGCAGCAGCAACAACAATCGCATCCCGCGCCGCGGGAAACGGATCTGCGCTTTCAAGCGCTTAGGAAGGGTGGGGCTCCTCCCCCCCCTCTCAGGCAGCAACAACCTCTCATCAGCTTCTCTTACCAGAATCCTTTGCAAACTCAATATTTGGCAAAAAAAAAAATCCTTCAGGTTTCGGTGCTGCAAAGTTCTGGAATCTGAGAGGAGCTGCAAACTTCCTTCCACCCAGCATTTCCCAAAGTCTCCCGATAAAAGTGATACCTCACTTGTGTGGGTAAGCCTAGTGCCCGGGACATGAAATGCCCCAAAACACAACATGTACATGTCACATTTTTCCAATGAAAACTGACTTGT
Source organism: Pleurodeles waltl (assembly GCF_031143425.1). Taxonomy (NCBI): domain Eukaryota; kingdom Metazoa; phylum Chordata; class Amphibia; order Caudata; family Salamandridae; genus Pleurodeles; species Pleurodeles waltl. Next base: position 936,906,518 of record NC_090442.1, on the reverse strand, counting down.
TTTTTGCAAAGTGCCTAGCTGTGTATTTTGGCCTCTAGCTCAGCCGGCACCTAGGGAAACCTACCAAACCTATATATCTTTGGAAACTAAACACCTAGGGGAATTCAGAATGAGGTGACTGGTGGGGCTCTCACCAGGTTCTGGTACCCAAAATCCTTTGCAAACCTCAAAATGTGAAAAAAAAACATTTTTTCCTCAGATTTCGGTGCTGCAAAGTTCTGGAATCTGAGGGGAGCCACAAACTTTCTTCCACCCAGCATTCCCCCAAGTCTCCCAATAATAATGGTACCTAACTTATGTGGGAGGCCTAATTCCCGCAACAGGAAATGCACCAAACCGCAACAGGGACACATCACATTTTCCCAAAGAAAACTAACCTGTTTTTTGATGTGCCTAACTCTGGTCTTAGGCCTCTAGCTCAGCTGGCACCTAGGGAAATCTAGAAAACCTATACATTTTTGAAAACTAGACATCTAGGGGAATTTAGAATGGGATGACTTGTGGGGCTCTCACCAGGTTCTGTTATCCAGAATCCTTTCCAAACCTCAAAATCTGGCACAAAAAAAAACACTTTTCCCTCATATTTCGGTGACAAAAAGGGCTGGAATCTGAGAGGAGCCACACATTTCCTCCCACCCATCATTCCCCCCCCAGGTCTCCTGATTAAAATGGTACCTCAGTTGTGTGGGTAGGCCTAGTTCCTGCAGGAGGAAATGCCCCTGTAACCGTGTGGGTATGGAGGAACCACTCCAGACTGCGTTGTAGGCTTAAAACGAAGGATTTTTATTGATGATACGGTATATGGTGGAATACAGGTAGGTTTGTTTTCAGTCTTTGCGAAGCTGGGCTTTACTTGGTGGGATGTTCTTGAGGTTCCGTTTCTTTACTCATCTCTCTCTTGCTCACAGGTCTTTCCCCGGGAAGCGCATGTGGAGAGAAAAGAATAATAGCTGTAAGTGACCATTTAATGATATTTCTTTTCTTATACAATGTCCTTATGATTCCTGTCTTTCTATTCTTGGCAATGTTACGTTACTCTTCTTATCTCAGGTTAGCCCGTACTTGTCTTTTGTTTCATGCTATTCTGATTCCTAATCTTTGTTCTCTTTCTGTTTTCCTTTAGTATTCAGCCGTATCTGAGCTTGGGTTTCGGCTGGCTCATTAAAGGTAACGGTAGTCTATGGTGCCTGTCGGTAAGTTTTCGTGTTTCTCTCTACTCCTCGTTTTCCCTCTTTTCCCTTCCTATTCCCCAGAGCTAGTGTCTTTCAGTTTCCTCTTTGTCTGTCTATTCCTCCCTGCCCGTATTCCCGTGCTACCCTTTTCACTCCACTCCTTTCTCTCTCTTATTTACAGTCTCTCAGGGACGTATTCCCACGCACCTGAATGGCCACGCTTCTCCTGGAGCGTGGCAGGATGCTGCATTTCGTCTTCCCGGTCGCCTGGAACAGGGTCCTCTCGGAATCGCCTCCCAGTTTCTCTTCCGATACCCGGACGGTACCTCCGATGTTGGTTCACAGTCAAGCTCTGCTCCTCGTCTCTCTCCTTCCCACCTCTGACCGCCGAAAGTGCTGACACTGGTACATTTGACCGACTGGCGTCCCGCAGCTGTGGAACGATCGACCAATCACAGGCCGCAGGACCGGGAAGCTTCGGGGCAACTGCGGCAGAGTCAGCACAAGTGATAGCCATGTGCGGGCGCGCAGGCTCTAGCCCGTCACATACACTCCCCCTAGGGAGCGGCCTGTCGAGACGCTCCAGAGCCGGGTAACGGGAAAGGAAATCCGCCGCCACCATGTGTTTCCCAGGCAGATGTTGGATCCGAAAGGAGAAGGGCTGCAAGGAAAGGAACCAGCGGAGAACACGGGCATTAGTGTCCTTATGATGGGCAAGCCATGTGAGAGGCGCGTGATCAGTGATCAGGGTAAAAGTTCTGCCCGACAAGTAGTATCGGAGAGATTCAATCGCCCACTTAATCGCCAAACATTCCTTCTCTATAGCTGGATAATGACACTCCTGCGGTAGAAGCTTCCTGCTGATGTACAACACTGGGTGGAGGGAATCATCAGCCTGCGGTTGGGATAACACAGCCCCAAGCCCCACGTCGGAGGCATCAGTCAACAATACGAAAGGTTTATCAAAATCAGGGCAACACAGCATGGGTTCTTAAGTGAGAGCGGTCTTGAGCTGCTCAAAACTACGTACAGCAGGCATAGAGGGGGGACCCAGGGTGTTGGGATAAGAGTTCTTCAATAGATTAGTCAGAGGTTCTGCAATGGTGGAGAAATGAGGGATAAATCGCCGATAATATCCAATCAAACCCAGGAAAGCTCTAATATCTTTCTTTCTCTTGGGAAATTCCATTTTAGAAAAGGCTTCTACTTTTTCTACTTGGGGACTAATTCTACCATTCCCCACAATATAGCCCAGGTACTTGATACTAGTCTGTCCGAGTTTACATTTGTCAGGATTGGCAGTTAAGTTGGCCTTTCGTAGAGCATGCAATATGGTCCCTAGATGTGTCATGTGCTCCTCCCAGGTCTTACTGTATATAACAATGTCATCGAGATAGGCAGCAGCATATGACTGAAAAGGACGTAGGATTTAGTCCATGAGCCTCTGGAAAGTGGCGGGGGCCCCATGGAGACCAAAAGGAAGTACAGTAAAGTGATATAAACCCGAAGGGGTGGCAAATGCTGTTTTTTCTTTATCGTCCTTTCTTAAGGGTACCTGCCAATAGCCCTTCGTGAGATCTAAGGTGGATAGGTATTTTGCTTGGCCTAATCTCTCAATCAGTTCGTCTATTCTAGGCATAGGATAAGCATCAAAATAGGTTAAGTTGTTGACACCCCTGTAATCTACACAAAACCGTGTACTGCCATCGGGCTTAGGTACCAATACGACTGGCGAGCACCAGGGACTGGTTGATGGTTCTATGATACCTGCTGCCAACATAGTTTGGACCTCTTCTTCAATTATCTTCTGCTTTGCTTCAGGGATGTGGTATGGCCGTTGTCGTGAGACAGTGTTTTGTTTCAAACCGATGGGGTGTTGGACTAGGGTAGTTCTACCCAGATATCTAGAGAAGACATCTTGATTGTGCTGTACTAACTGGGTTAGTTGATTGTGATACCCTTTTGTAAGATCAGGATTGATCCATGGGTGTACCTGGTTGGACCGATCCTGGTAAGTTATCTTGGGATATGGGATGTCGTCAGGAATCTCAGAGTTGATAAAGTGAACAGAGGTGTCTTCTGTGGGTTCTAGCAATTTCTTCAGTAAATTGATATGATATCTTCTCCCTACCACTCCCTTGGGGAATGGCCAGCTTATATGTGGTGGGGTTGATCTGAGCTATCACTTCAAACGGTCCCTGCCATTTGGCCAATAGCTTATTGTCAGTGCTAGGGAGCAAGACCAGAGTCTTGTCTCCTACTGATAAGGTGCGAACAGCACTCCGGGTATCGTATCTTTGTTTCTGCCTATCTTGTGCTTCCTTTAAGGCGTATGGGCTTCTTCCCATACTGTATGTAGATTGTCTCTTAAATCCCTGGTGTAGGTTAAGAGATCTTTTACTTCCTCTTCTGTATCCTCCCACTGTTCAGCTAACATGTCTAACAGGGTGCGTGGCTGTCGTCCGAATAACTTTTAAAACGGACTAAGGCCCAGTGACGCTTGTACATGTGTACGGATAGCATATAAAACCAATGGTAGTTTCTTTTCCCAGTCTTTCCCAGCTTCAGATATACTTTTTCTGAATAAGATTTGAATGGTCTTATTGTATCTTTCTACTAGCCCATCTGTTTGCGGATGATAAACTGAGGTACGGATTTGTTTCACCCCTAGTAGTCGACATACTTCTGCCATTAATCTGGACATAAAAGGAGTCCCTTGATCCGTCAAGATCTCTTTCGGGAAACCCAATCTGGAAAAGAACTCTATCATAGCCTGAGAGGTAGTTTTCGTATGTGTACTGGGAAGGGGTATGGCCTCGGGATATCGGGTACCATAGTCCACCAAAACTAACACATACTGTCTTCCCTGAGTTGAAGGGGTAAGGGGGCCGATAAGGTCCATTCCCACCCGGGTAAAAGGAATGTCAATAATGGGAAGTGGCTGAAGGGGAGCGGGTTTTTGTGGAGAGGGGTTATATAACTGGCATTTGGTACACTCAGAACAATGCTTACGTATCTCGCCATAAACCTCAGGCCAATAAAATCGTCGAAGTACCGCTTCTTCCGTTTTCTCCCTTCCTAAGTGTCCTTCCCCATTATCCCCATGTGCCAGCTGCAATACCTGTTGACGGTGACTTTTAGGTATTACTAATTGTAGGTTATTTCCTCTTGTGGGCGTGGGGTTTCTGTATAAGAGATTATTACGAACCAAGAATCGGGGACCTACCCCTGGCGCTGTTCCAGACTCAGCTTGCTGCCAGGCATTTTTTAAGGTAGGATCCTCATTTTTACTCTGTTGGAAATCTCCGGTGATTGTGCAAACCTTCCCAACACCAATGGACTCTTTGTGGGATGGACAGTTCGGCATATAAGAGCGTAGTTGTTCTCTTTTTTGTCTTCGGTTGAGGGCAATTCGTACTTGTTTGGGGTTCTCTGGGTCCAGTACTCTAGGTGCTTCCCTCCACCATTCCCTCAGAAGGTGCTCTTGTCCTGCTTTCTCCAATAAGGAGGGAAAATCCACATAATCTGTCCCAAGGATTATATCCTCATCGAGGCTGGGGAGCACCCCTACCCTGAGGGTTTCACTCTGTTCTTTCCATTTCAACTGTATTGTCGCAAGTGGGTAAAACCGTTGATCCCCATGTACAAAGGTAATGAGGACCTGTGTCTCTGTTTCTACCTGCCCTGGGAATATTAAATCATCCCTGATCATGCTCTGGCTACATCCAGAATCAATTAGAGCCATCCTTTCTAATTCATTGATGAGGAGAGGGAGGGTGTATTTGGGTTTCTTCCCTCCAGCCCAGAATACCCTTCCCTTGGTCAGGTCTATCTCCATAGGTTCTTCTGTATCTTTCTTCTGAGGGCAATGCCGGGCAATATGTCCCCATTCTGAACAGTGATAACACTGGGGTCCATGGCTGGTATATCCAGAGGGACCCGGACCAGCTGGTTGTGTTCGGTCCGTTCCAGAATTTCCTACAGTCCGCGGCAGCTGTAATCTAGGTATGGCTGGACGGGCTGGGGTTGGTGGGGTCCGACTAACATTAGCCCTGAAATCCGAGCCTCTATGATAAGCACAGGCCAGGTCTATGGCTGTTTCATTTGTGAGACCAGGATGTTGCCGAACCCAGTTCCGGGTGGTAGGTGGGAGAGCATCTAAGTATTGTTCCAAGACTATAATGTCAAACATGTCTTCTCTTGTGTTCTCTGTTGGAAGTAGCCACCTCCCGGCTGCATGTTGGACTCGATAATACAAAGTTCGGGGGTTCTCCTGTTGCTGCCACTTCATGTGTCTAAACTTAGTGCGATAACTCTCACTGTCCAAACCTACTCCCTCTAAAATGGTTTTCTTAAGGTCTTTGTATGGAAGAGTACCACTGGGGTTAACAGCTTGATACGTTGCTTGTAAATGACCGGTGAGAAGGGGGGCGATATATTGGCCCCATTTATCCTCTGGCCAGTTAGCAGTGCTGGCCACCCTCTCAAAGTTGGTGAAAAACGAATCAGGGTCTTTCTGTTCCTGATAGCGTTGCAACACACTACTCGGTACTGTGGGGTGTACTTTTGTATGAGCGAAGGTATCTGTAAGTTTACCTAAGGCAGTCTCATGTACGAGTTGATTATTGGCCATAATTGTTGCCTGACTCTGAAGAGCTGTTTGCAGTGCCTCTCGTTCCTCTTTAGCTTCTTTCATTTGTTGTTCCCACATTATCTGGAGATACCTTTGTCCTTCTGCCAACTGAGCGATTACGTCTGCCATTGTCGTCTTTTTCTCCATGGTGGCGGTATCTCCACTCTATCCCACTTCTGACACCACTTGTAACCGTGTGGGTATGGAGGAACCACTCCAGACTGCGTTGTAGGCTTAAAACGAAGGATTTTTATTGATGATACGGTATATGGTGGAATACAGGTAGGTTTGTTTTTAGTCTTTGCGAAGCAGGGCTTTACTTGGTGGGATGTTCTTGAGGTTCCGTTTCTTTACTCGTCTCTCTCTCTCTCTCTTGCTCACAGGTCTTTCCCCGGGAAGCGCATGTGGAGAGAAAAGAATAATAGCTGTAAGTGACCTTTTAATGATATTTCTTTTCTTATACAATGTCGTTATGATTCCTGTCTTTCTATTCTTGGCAATGTTACGTTACTCTTCTTATCTCAGGTTAGCCCGTACTTGTCTTTTGTTTCATACTATTCTGATTCCTAATCTTTCTTGTCTTTCTGTTTTCCTTTAGTATTCAGCCGTATCTGAGCTTGGGTTTCGGCTGGCTCATTAAAGGTAACGGTAGTCTATGGTGCCTGTCGGTAAGTTTTCGTGTTTCTCTCTCCTCCTCATTTGTTTTACCTCTTTTCCCTTCCTATTCCCCAGTGCTCGTGTCTTTCAGTTTCCTCTTTGTCTGTCTATTCCCCCCTCCCCGTATTCCCGTGCTACCCTTTTCACTCCACTCCTTTCTCTCTCTTATTTACAGTCTCTCAGGGACGTAGTCCCATGCACCTTAATGGCCACGCTTCTCCTGGAGCGTGGCGGGATGCTGCATTTCGTCTTCCCGGTCGCCTGGAACAGGGTCCTCTCAGGATCGCCTCCCAGTTTCTCTTCCGATACCCGGACGGTACCTCCGATGTTGGTTCACAGTCGAGCTCTGCTCCTCGTCTCTCTCCTTCCCACCTCTGACTGCCGAAAGTGCTGACACTGGTACATTTGACCGAGTGGCGTCCCGGCGCTGCGGAACGATCGACCAATCACAGGCCGCAGGACCGGGAAGCTTCAGGGAAACAGCGGCAGAGTCAGCACAAGTGATAGCCATGTGCGGGCGCGCAGGCTCTAGCCCGTCACAGCCCCAAAACTCAACATGGACTCATCATATTTTTTACATTGAAAACCAACATGTTTTTGGGAAAGTGCCTAGCTGTGGATTTTGGTCTCTAGCTCAGCCGGTACCCAGGAAAACCTACCAAACCTGTGCATTTTTTAAAACTAGACATCTAGGGGTACCCAGGATGGGGTAACTTGTGGTGCTCTCACCAGGTTCTGTTACCCAGGATCCTTTGCAAACCTCAATATTTGGCAAAATAAACAGTTTTCCCTAACATTTCGGTGATACTAAGTTCTGGGAGCTGAGAGAAGCCACAAATTTACTTCCACCCAGCATTCCTCCAAGTCTCCCGATAAAAATGGTACCTCATTTGTGTGGGCAGGCCTAGTGCCCAAGACAGGAATAGATCACGCAACGGTCAATGTTGGTCCTTACCTGAGGGCAACTGTTGACCCTGGGGTGATCCATTCCTGATTCAGGCACTAGGTACAGATACTCAAGTGCAGTAGTGTTTTTATCAGGACAGGTGGGGAAACACTAGTGGTAGGAATTTTCGGGGTACTAGCAAATTACTGTAGTTTATGTGACAGAAATGCAAGAAACAATTGAGTTATTATTCAACACTTCACAATTGCAGGGTATTCTGGATAAGAAAACTGTGGGGAATCCACACAAGTCACACCTCGGTGACCTCCCCCAGATGTCTAGTTTCCAGAAATGTCTGGGTTTGGTAGGTTTCCCTATATGGCTACCGAGCCCAGGACCAAAAACGCAGGTGCCTGCCTTACAAAACCAGATTATTTTGTGATAGATAATTTTGATGTCTCCACAATATGATTTGGGCAGTGGAATTTGGGATTGAACTAAATTGGGGAGCTCCCAAGAGAGCACTCTCTCTGTGCTTGCCGCTGCATGCACCTGCTCTCTGGGTTTGGCTAACCCACTAATGTCACACTGCACACTGTGCTTGCAAAGGGACAGAAGGACTGTTTTCATCACCTCCCTCATAATCAATGGAAGAGCCGTTATCGAATGGGACTCCTCTGACTGAAAAATCACTCCCAGAGTCTGCGCCATTGTCCTATCCCTCAGATGCTGTCTCAGTTTCTGACCCTACGTCAGAGTTGCTACTGGCTAAACAGTTCCTCTAAAACACTAGCCTATGTAGACAATCACAAAATTGCTGATGGGTGTGTGTGTGTGATACGTGCAACTGTAGAGGTCACCTTACCTTTGCTTCGTCCCCAATCAGCAGGTTCTTTCAAGACACTAAAAAAAAAAAAACACTATTACTTCACCATGTCACATACCAATTGTCTCCGTCTTTAGCACCCAGTCCAACAATCATTATTGGTGCTCCCACTCGCATGACTTCCTCCTCAGATTCCCTCACTACCACCCAGCAAAAGTGCCCTTCATCGCTCCATAGCCCCATAGCACATAAATATAATTTGTATTATAGCGCAGGTAATGGCTGACTTTACTAATCTACTCAGCTATTTTCATAAAATACAGATTTGATCTTTGCAGTAGGCATATAAACCTTCTGCGCTACTTTATGGCATCAAATCTGCCACTAGACAAAAGTCAGATGCTTTTGTAGCAGAAACATAATCACAAGACTTAATTGACTTTTTTATTGCTGCCTAAAACCTATAGTTGAAACACGCCAGTTGAAGTATGTGCATTGCTTTGAAGACACAAGCTGCAACTGCAAGAGAACTGATGGCGAATATATATATATATATAGACATAGTGATCGCTATATATATATATATACACATATATATATATATATTTCTATATCTATAGCTATACATATACATATCTATATATATTGATGTATATATGGACATCTATATATATATATATATATATATATACAGATATATCTACATAGATATGTCTATATATAGATCTATATATATAGATCTATATTTTTTTAATAGCTGCATGGTTTCCTTGGGGCCCATAGTGGCCCCCAGGGAAACCATACAACTAATAAAAAACAATATTGCCCTCACAGGGGGTCGACCTGCTCACAGGCCACGCCCTGTCAATTTAAAAAAACCAAAAAACATTTAAACCCCTGTGGGGCACGATTGGGCGCCCACCCCAGGGGTAAACCTACCTTAAAAAAAAAAAAAAGATATTTCCCAGGGGGCCGGCCCGATTTGCAAGTATGTTGACCCCCCCCAAGTGAAATCCCTGGTGTCTAGTGGGGTTTCCTGGCCCTCAATCGCAGCGGTTCAGGAAGGCCTTGTTTGAAAAGGGCCCTTGCTCCGGTTGAGGAAATAGATAGTGACGTCAGCGCGCCTCGTGGTGTGCTGACGTCACAACAGGGCTGGGAAACACGGAAGATCTTATGTGTCTCCCGGGGTTTTTGAAATAAAAAAAAATCCTTGGGTGCAATGCACCCAAGGATTTTTTATCCCCCTCCCTGGTATCGGACACTGGTCATGACCTGCACCATGGAGGCATTGTGGGTGTCGGCCAGGGGCTGACCCCTGCACTGAAGGGGTTAAAACAGTACAAGCGTTAGCTGAGCGTTCTGGCAACACCCATAGAAATCTGGAGCAGGAGTCAACAGCGACTAAGATGTATTTAAATGCACTGTCAGGTGTCAGGGGACCGCAATGATCCAAGTACACACCTTGTAGTGCTTTGTTAGAAATTAGGATGGGTGTCTGCGCTGGGCGTTTGACGGTGGACCCCTTAATTTGTTGGCATATATCACAACAAAGAACATACTGCTTGGTCTATTTGTATAGACCTGGCCACCAATAACAAGCCTGCAATAATGATATTGTAGCCACCACATCAGCATGGGCACAGGTAACCCCTCATGCGTGGATTTAATCAACTCTGGTCTTTATTGGGAATTACTCGAGCTCCCACGCCTGGTATTTTTAATTCTGCATCAAGGAAGCCTCCCATCCGGTAGGAATATTTAATGGGATATCCTTTAGGTAGGGGTGTGCTGTCAGCCAAGGCTTTTACGGCAGCCAGTATTTCATGATCCGGTTTCGTTCTAGAACGAGTTACTGCAGCAACAGAAGCCATGGCTACTGCTGATTTGGCTGCTTCATCAGCCAGTGTATTCCCAGCAACGTGTATTCCAATGCGCTGGTGTCCAAGTGTACGTACAACATGGACATTTGGTAGCATTTCCTTAAGATCTGCTACTTTCCACCACAGAAGTTTGTGTTTGATGGTGTTACTTTTGGAATCTCTGAACCCATTCTGGTTCCAGTAATGCAGATATTCATAGAAGGACTGGATACAATAGTACGAATCACAGACAATCAGTGTTAGCTGGTCAGGATCCATATGTTCCAGTGCCATCAACAGAGCCTTTAGCCTTGCTGGTTGTGCAATGCAATCCCATAGGGTTTGCATAAAGGTATGTTGTGGATAGAATTTACTACCTTCCATATAGCCGCTCACGACTGCACAAGCAGCGGAGTATTGATGCTTTGCTCCTATAGCAGGTTGTGCTGAGCCATTGGTGTACATGACCTTTTGATGTTGATCAATAGGCAATGTATTTACCAGAACTGGGTATTCTAGTTCATATTGCAAAAATTCTTGAGTTTGTAACTTTGGGTCAAAAATATATTCAACATCAGTGTCTGTCAAAGATGTTGCCCATAGGATCCAACGTGGATGAAATGCTTTAGTGTTTGGAATGCTGTCTTAGGTAACAGCCTCAAAAGCTGGGATTGGAGATACTACAATAATGTGTTTCCGCTGGGGTAGTGGTCTGTCTTTAATGACAGCCATCTGAGCAGCAGTGAGGATTTTCTCAGTGGGAGCAAAACGTTGTTCTGCTGTTGAGTACAAATGTGATTTGTATGCAGTCAGGACTGTCTCACCCTCACTGAATGTTACCTAGGTGAAACCAATGGCACCAGCAATTACTCTGATGACCATATGTTTTTTATTGTCCCTTGTGTGTAAGTGTTGTGCTGCAAGCATGTCTTGTTGCAATGCTCTGAGAATTGTGTGTGTGCTTGAATGTCCAGAATTTATTGGAAAAGTCAGGACGTATCAAGTCACAGAAAGGTTTTATGCGTGATGCGTGATCTGGAATGTAAATTCTGCCAAAATTGAGAAAACCCAATAGGGATTGGAATTTTTTAATGATATTTGGAGGTTGTAACTGTGCGCATTTTTCTAAGAATTGTGGCGCTAGTTCTTTCCTTCACTTGATAATTCAGATCCCAGAAACAGGACACTAAGAAAAGCTATTTTTGTTTTTTTTAAAGTTGAATTTATAGCCAAATTCAGCAAATCCTACAACAATGCGGGCTTCCTGTCTTAGGTGTTGCAGTAATTCATCATTTGTAAGGTAGATATCATCTACATAGGACAATGCTTCAGCGTCAATGTCATGCAATATTGAAGTCACACGAGCCGCAAACAGTCCTGGACTGTTCTTGCACCCCTGTGGTAAACAACAGAATTTGTTCTGTGAGCCTAGTGCACTGAAACTTGTTAGGTCTCTACTCTCAGGTGCTATATTTTGGCAGAAGAAACCATTGGAAATATCCAGTGTTGTTTTGTATTTTTTGCGCACCATGTTGTTCATAAGTGCTGTGCTATGAGAGTTTTGTATGGCATATGTGCATGTATGACTATTTGAGTGTCAGTAGTCTAAGACTATTCTGCATGAATGGTCCAGTTTAGCTACAGGGAATAGAGGATTATTCATTGGTGAGACACAGGGTTCGATTACGCCCTGGTACTCTAGTTGTGTGAGGATTTCCCTCAAAGGTTGTTAGAAATGGGGTCTTTGGTTGGCAGTCAGGTTACCCCCTGTCCAAGCAAGGACCCTCACTCTAGTCAGGGTAAGTCACACACAATCCAAATGATCCAGTGCCCACCCTTTGGTAGCTTGGCACTGAGCAGTCAGGCTTAACTTAGAAGGCAATGTGTAAAGTATTTGTGAAATAAATCATGCAATAACACAATATAGCACCACAAAAATACACCACATAGTGTTTGGAAAAATATATAATATTTCTCTGGATATTTGCAGGTCAAAACGATAAAAGATGCAATAAGAAATTGTAGAGATATCAAAGAAAAGTGATATGAAGTGTCTTAAATCTTTAAAAAGCAAACAAAGTCTCTTTCAAGCACAAAATACCTGGTTTGGAGTGAAAAATCTCTGCAGAGGGCCGCATAGGAGGAGATGCGTGGAAAATGGTGTGTGCATCGGTTTTGCACCTTCACACACGGACTTGAGTTGTTATTTTTCACGCAGGGAAGACGTAGCGTCGATTTCCGGTGCGCGGACAGTCTCCTCTGTGGGTCGTGGGGTTTTCAGACGCCACGGGGTCTGTGCTTGGAATCCTGGGCTTGTTGTCATGCTGCACGTCGTTCCGGTGGGCTGTGCGTGGAATTTTCTCCTACACGGCAGGCGGTGAGTCGTTTTCCTCTCTGGAAGTTGGGTGGCATTGTCCAGGCGGGCCGTGCGTCGTAGTTCCGGTCGCACGGCAGGCGCCGCATCGATCTTTTCCTTGCGAAGTCGAGCGGCGGCGTCCCGGGTCGGCGTGCAGTGAATTTTTCACCGCGGAGCAAGCTGTACGTCTAATTTTTCACTGCACAAGGAGGCCAGTTGAAAGAAAGAAGTCTTTTTGGTCCTGAGACTTCAGGGAACAGGAGGCAAGCTCTATCCAAGCCCTTGGAGAGCACTTCTGCAGCAAGACAAGAGTTCAGCAAGGCAGCAGGGCAACAGCAAGGCAGCATTCCTCTGTAGAAAGCAGTCAGGTGAGTCCTTTGGGCAGCCAGGCAGTTCTCTTGGCAGGATGCAGATTCTGGTTCAGGTTTCTTCTCCAGCAAGTGTCTGAGGTGGTAGGGCAGCGGCCCTGTTTTATACCCAAACTCAGATGGTGGCAGCAAAAATCTTGCATCCAGTGGTGCTGAAGAAGTGCACAAGCCCAGAGATGTGGTGCCCGACTTGAAGAAGGGAGTTGACACACCCCAGGCGGTTCAAGAGTATGAGGTAGTTCCCGTTATGCACAGGGTCCCTGAGAAGGATTGGGGAACTGGCACAGGGAGTCATATTCCTACTGGGGGGAGGGACACTTTACTGGCTCTAGAAGAGAGTGACAGGGAAAAGGGTTCCCCCCTGGTGGACGTACTGGATATAGAGTGTGGAGACATCCCAGAAGAGTATGGGTTGAGTGTCAGGGACAGTCAGATACTGTCTCACCAGTCTCAGAAGGGTGATGTAGAGTGCTTTTTCAAGGCTGAGTCACTGGATGGTTGGGTGAAGGGTACTGTGGTTAATACATGTGAAGGGCAGAGTGATGTAATTGCTGGAGAGAATATGTCTGGTCCTTATTTTCCAGAGCTACGCCAACACCAGGGGGAGTGTGAGTTCTCCGACCTCAGGGAGCTTACAATGGAGGCAGACTTCTGGGTGAGTACCAGAGAGTCTGAAGAGGCATTTGGGGGTGCTCCTGAAGGGAGTGATCTAGGTGTTTCCCAACTGAGTGAGGTGGGAGAGGATTGTAGTGTGCCAGGTAGGTCCCAGGTCCTAGAGGGTTCCATGAGGGAACACCAGGAGGGAAGCCTAGCCTGTACCGTAGGGCCACCTGTTGAGGGAGGCCCGCAGTGTCAGAAGAACTTGGGGGGGGTGACTGTAGCCAGCATCCCACCAGTTCTGGTGTCTGGCAGTACCACTCCTAGTGAGGGGGTGCAGAAGTCCAGACAGAAGGTTGAGAGGGTGTTGCCGACCCCAGTGGAGGTCCTGGAGAGTCAGGGGTCAGCTCTGAGAGCAGAGCCCCCCAGGAATGACCCAGGTGAAACAGTTTCTGGTTTGGGGGAGATCCAGACTCTGCAAGAGGGGCAGAGGTCAGGAGACCTGAGTCAGCCAGACTCTTGTGTAGCCCTTGGGGACGGTGTGTCCCTTGTGGGGGGTGAGCGTGCCCCTCAGGAAGTCCTGGCATGCCAGGCAATTGTTCAACCTCAGGGTGGTGACTCTGGGTTGGATGACCAGGTTCAGGGGTTAAACTCTGGCCTGGTGGAGGGTCAGTGTGCCCCACAAGAAGTCCTGGTGTGCCAGGCAATTGTTCAACCTCAGGGTGGTGACCCTGGGTTGGATGGCCAGGTTCAGGGGTTAAACTCTGACCTGGTGGGGGGTAGGTGTCCCCCCCAGAAAGTCCTGGTTTGCCAGGCAGTGATCCAGTCTGAGGGTACAGACCCTGGTGTCCCCCCTGACCTGGAGGAAGGGGCTACTGATAACAGTGCCCCTACCATGTTTTCTTCTGAAGAGGCCACTCCTAGTTGGAGGGTGCGGGACCCCAGAAGGGAGGGCAGGGGGACGGAAGCCTCACCCCAGGCCCTAGTCCAACCTGAAGGTACAGACCCCAGGTTGGAGGGCCAGTTGCAGGTTAACAGCCCTGCACTGGTGGAGGAATGGTGCCGGGCTGCTTCTATAAGCACCCTGACCATGTTGGACTCTGGGGGTGCCGCTCCAGGAGGGAGGGTACAGAGTCCCAGAGGGGAGGACCTGGTTCAGGCTGTCATCCCTGACCTGGTGGAAGGGAGAGTGGTCAAAAGGTGCCCAGCACCTGGGGCTACCGCCCCCCACTCTCCACAGCCACAGTGGTTGGAGAATTTTGAGAGGCCTGGGTTCTGGCTCTCATCCCTGACAGCTGTCAGTAACCACTGTGGCTTGCTGTCCGGTTGGACAGAGTTATCCCTGGGGAGGGGACAAGTGTCACACCCCAGGGGTAGAGCGGGCCACACCACTGTGTTGGTCCTGGTGGTACTATCCTGCTCCTGGGATACGTCTGTGAGCAAAGTAAGGTTAGGTGCTGCACAGATGGTATCCACAGGTAAGGAGAAAGGTTCCCCATGGGTTGGCTTAGTGGGCCCTGAGAGTATGGACAGAGGGATCCAATTGGAGTCAGGAAGGTGAGGAACTGGAACATGCCCCTGCTGTTGTGGGCCTGGGTCCTTGTTCTATGGCCTCAAACAGGGAAGTACATCAGGATAGTGATTGTTCTCCCCTGGCTTTAAGCTGGTGGGGGGTCATGTTGGACCTGGCCTTTTGACAGGGTCATCCCCAAACTTTTTGCCTCCTTCCTCCTATTTTTTCTGACCTGCTGTTGTTGGCTTTTGAACTCTGGGCACTTTGCCACTGCTAACCAGTGCTAAAGTGCATATGCTCTCTCTGTAAATTGTACTATTGATTGGTTTATCCATGATTGGCTATTTGATTTACTTGTAAGACCCTAGTAGAGTGCACTATATGTGCCTAGGACCTGTAGATTAAATGCTACTAGTGGGCCTGCAGCACTGGTTGTGCCACCCACGTAAGTAGCCCCTTAACCTTGTCTCAGGCCTGCCATTGCAAGGCCTGTGTGTGCAGTTTCACTGCCACTTCGACTTGGCATTTAAAAGTACTTGCCAAGCCTAAAACTCACCTTTTTCTACATATAAGTCACCCCTAATGTGTGCCCTAGGTAACCCCTAGAGCAGGGTGCTGTGTGGGTAAAAGGCAGGACATGTACCTGTGTAGTTTATAAGTCCTGGTAGTGTAAAACTCCTAAATTCGTTTTTACACTACTGTAAGGCCTGCTCCCTTCATAGGCTAACATTGGGGCTGCCCTCATACATTGTTGAAGTGGCAGCTGCTGATCTGAAAGGAGTAGGAAGGTCATATTTAGTATGGCCAGAATAGTAATACAAAATCCTGCTGACTGGTGAAGTTGGATTTAATATTACTATTTTAGAAATGCCACTTTTAGAAAGTAAGCATTTCTCTGCACTTAAATCTTTCTGTGCCTTACAATCCACGTCTGGCTAGATTTAGTTGACAGCTCCTTGTGCATTCACTCAGACACACCCCAAACACAGGGTACTCAGCCTCACTTGCATACATCTGCATTTTGAATGGGTCTTCCTGGGCTGGGAGGGTGGAGGGCCTGCCCTCACACAAAGGACTGCCACACCCCCTACTGGGACCCTGGCAGACAGGATTGAACTGAAAGGGGACCTGCTGCACTTCTCAGCCACTCTTTGAAGTCACCCCCACTTCAAAGGCACATTTTAGTATAAAACAGGGCCTCTGCCCTACCACCTCAGACACTTGCTGGAGAAGAAACCTGAACGAGAACCTGCATCCTGCCAAGAAGAACTGCCTGGCTGCCTAAAGGACTCACCGGACTGCTTTCTACAAAGGACTGCTGCCTTGCTGGTCCCCTGCTGCCTTGCTGAACTCTTGCCTTGCTACAGAAGTGCTCTCCAAGGGCTTGGATAGAGCTTGCCTCCTGTTCCCTGAAGTCTCAGGACCAAAAAGACTTTTCTTTTTCAACTGGACTCCTTCTGTGCCGAAAAATTTTATGCACAGCTTGCTCCGCGGTGAAAAAATCACTGCACGCCGATCCGGAAAGACGCTGCTCGACGCGACGCCTGTGGTGCGACCGGAACTTCGACGCACGACCTTGCCTGGACAATGCCGCCCGACTTCCAGAGAGGAAATCAACGCGACGCCTGCAGTGAGGAAGAAAATTCCATGCACAGCCCACCGGAACGACGCGCAGCCGGATAACAAGCCTAGGATTCCACGCACAGACCCTGGGACATCTGGTAATCCCGCGAACCACAGAAGGAGACGGTCCGCGTGCCGGAAAACGACACACGTCTTCCCCGAGTGAAAAATAACGATGCAAGTCCGTGTGTGAAGGTGCGAAACCAGCGAACACACCATTTTTCTTCCCATAGAACGACGCACGTCTCCCCGCGTGGAAAATAACGACGCAAGTCAGTGTGTGAAGGGGAGTAACTTACGCACACACCATTTATTTTTCCACGCATCTCCTCTTCTGTGGCCCTCTGCGGAGATTTTCCACTCCAAACCAGGTACTTTGTGCTTGAAAGAGACTTTGTTTACTTTTTAAAGACTTAAGACACTTCATATCACTTTTCATTGATATCTTTACAAATTCATATTGCATCTTTGATCATTTTGACCTGCAAATACCCAGATAAATATTATATATTTTTCTAAACAATGTGGGGTGTATTTTTGTGGTGCTATATAGTGTTATTGTGTGATTTATTGCACAAATGCTTTACACATTGCATTCTAAGTTAAGCCTGACTGCTCTGTGCCAAGCTACCAGAGGGTGGGCACAGGATAATTTGGATTGTGTGTGACTTACCCTGACTAGAGTGAGGGTTCTTGCTTGGACAGGGGGTAACCGGACTGCCAACCAAAAACCCAATTTCTAACAAAGATACAGTGGCAAAATTGCCCATAAGTTGCATTGCCAAGTCTAGGGCGGGGTCAGCGCCGTATTACTCTTGACTTTGTTTTAAAACCTCCGGAAGATTGGCAAGTGTCGGTGTACCGTGTGCTGAAGTATAGAGCGTGGCAAATACCATGCCCAAAGTATTTCAGTTATCTACTGTGGGAACCATCCCAAATGACAAGCAGATAGTTAATATTCTATGCTTATCCTGAGGTCCCGTATGGGGAAGTACTGCTTCCAGTGCATTTCTTTTTTGAGCTAACCGGCGGGTATCTTACCCATGATCGAATGTACTGTCACAGGATTAATGCCTGGTGTTGCTGCATGTGGTTGCACTGGGGCATTACGTGCTGGGTTTGTATTTAATGTTTGCATTGCAAACTGTACTAACAGTCTGTATATTTCCGTAAGATAGGTATATAAGCGGTGAACCTCAGCTAATGTCAAGGTTGCTGCATTAGGGTGCGGTGCATATGTGGCCAATAAAGGCCAGGTAGGACCATCATTACTAAGAGGACCTAACCTAACATGTAGGATTGTATGTGGTAGGGTGCCATCAAGCCAATTATTATGGTCTTGATAAGATAGAGGTATCTCTAGATATGCATAAGCTCTATATTTGTGTTCCCATCAACTGTTAAAAATTGACCCAAGAACAGAAAATTTCTGTTCTATAAGCTGGATGAGCCTCAGCAACAAATGTTACTGGACCCCCCTGGGCCGTTAGGCCATGTCTCAATAAATGTGGGGTAAGAGATGGTCGCATGTTGAACGCAATTGCTACCCGTTGCGGGTTTGCCATGGTGAATGGTAAATTTTGTTCAGAGATATGCGGGGATTATCCTTTTAAAGTTCAAGCTTGAACAACCTACAGCGTTAGTTAGGTGCTCCCTACTTAGCTGAGGAGGAAAAACCTCTTTCCCGACGATGTCTCTGTAAATAGTATGGAGGTATCTTTGCATGTCGTGAGACAGAGATACTCAGGAGGACCCGAAAATTAGTGCCTGACCAAACGTTGGCAGTGCCATGTCATGTAGGTTCTCATTATCCTAAAGAGGCTACTGGATTTGAGCGGCAGAATCACTTGTACTGCGGGGGACTGAGGCTGATCAAGCACCATGTGACCCCTGTCGGCCTAATGCGGGTTTTGTTCTGGCTAACTAGCTGTGACTCATCTCCACCCAAGAACAGGAATGATTAGGGCAACAAGGCGCATGACATAAATGACTCCTCAGGGGACTTCTGGTCACTCAGATCTCATCCGTTTCTCTCAGTTACATTAGTCTCACATATGTAAGGACAATCAGAGACAGAGTATAGTTCAATAAGATTCTATTGAAGTAACTGTATCTTATATAATAAGGCATGTATTGCAATAACTAGGATGATGAAGCACAATAAAATTAAAATTGTGACAAGGGGAGTAAAACACAACATTGTCACTAGAGTTTGTAGAGATAGTTCCTATGTAGGCTATTTTAGAGCACAGCATGTTAAGCTCTAATTCTGCCCTTCAGGTTCCCCTGGGAAGACATCATCCCTCATACCTGAGTAAGACGCCTGTAGTCTCCATAGGCAGCTACAGTGAAGCAATCAGCATACAGCCGGAATGCTGGAATCACCCTCTAACGTACAAGGGTCAAAGTAGTGTTTTTATAATAAAACAGCTGATGTTACAAGAAAGGATCCCCACATAAGAGTGTGTATGTTTCAGTGAACATTGGAAACAAAGCGTACCACTTTTGCAGGCACCCTATCTTACTGCAGCGTTGAGAAAAGCACAGAGTGAAAGAAATGTCTTGTTTAAGACCATAGTGCGGTCCTAGGTGCGCAACAGCTAGATAGAGAAACTAAAACAATACTGCAAATGTGGCTATTAATAAAATAATATAACAAAGCTAAAATAAAACATATCTAGGTTAAAGTGCACAGCGGCAGGCCTAGTTTGCTAAAATAACGTGTATAAAACTACACCTAAAATGGCTACACAACAACACCAGATCACTTACCTCCACTACAAACCAAAACACTGGTTTCAAAAACACTGTCATTTACAGTGCCAATAGCTCTAACTCTTAAAATTGCGAGGTCTATTGCTTTGCAAATGCTTGTTTGACCTAGAGATTGGATGTTATTTGTTAAAATTGATTTCCTTGTGGATAGTAGAGGGTTTTGCTTTGTGCCAGCAATGTAAGTACTCAGCCGTTGGCTATATGCATGTATATATATTTTGTTTAAAAAATAATCTTTCATATTGATACAGTGTCTTCATTATTATTTTCTTTGTTTTGGTGCTACAATTTTGTTTGTCCTATGATAACCCATCAAGTAGCAAGGGTTAAAATGCCACCAATGTCCCATTGGCAAATTGAGATAAAACATTGACTGTATTAGGTTTCATTCTTTGAAGACCGTCTAACCGATTTAGAGACCCTTTGCCTGTGTTTCCTTGTTTACACTGTATGTTGTCTTAATATGTCTATCTACTGTAAAGTGCAAAGCCATTTTTGTTTGTTCGTATGTTAACAATTTGGAAAGAAACACTACTTAGTAAGGATCATGAGGGGTATATTTATACTCTGTTTGCGCCGCATGTGCGTCAAAATTTTTGACGCACAATCGGCGCAAACCCTGCCCCATATTTATACTTTGACGTACGACCCCGCGGGCATCAAAATTCCACCATGTGCGTCATTTTCTGGAAGGGGGAACCAGCCTTGCGTTAATTATATGAAAGGTAGGCGTTCCCTTCAAAAAAATGAATTTAAGGCCTGTGCCCCTTATTTATACTCTGGCGTCATTTTGACGCACAGGAGGGGGTGGGCCTTAAAAAACGGCACACAGCCTGATGTGCGCTGTTTTTTAACGCCTGCGTCAGGGCAGGCGTTAAGGGACCTGTGGGCTCGGAAGGAGCCCAGAGGTGCCCTCCCCTGCCCCCAGGGACAACCCCTGCCACCCTTGCCCACCCCAGGAGGACACCCAAGGATGGAGGGACCCATCCCAGGGAAGTAAAGGTAAGTTTGGGTAAGTATTTTTTTCTGATTTTTTTTGTGGCATAGGGGGGCCTGATTTGGGCCCCCCTACATGCCACTATGCCCAATGACCATGCCCAGGGGACATAAGTCCCCTGGGCATGGCCATTGGGCAAGGGGGCATGACTCCTGTCTTTGCTAAGACAGGAGTCATGTCAATGGAGGTTGGGCGTCAAAACAAATGGCGCAAATCCGGTTTGAGGCCTGAATTTTGCCTCTGACCTGACTTGCACCATTTTTTGACGCACAACCCCCATTCTCCCATACGCCAGCGCTGCCTGGTGTGAGTCTTTTTTTTTTACGCACACCAGTCCGCAGCGCCAGCTAACGTCATTCCATTAATAAGGCGCCCGCATGGAACGTTGGAATGGCGTTAGATGGCGGTAAAATTTTTGACGCACAAAGTATAAATATGGGCCTGAGTTTGTTCCATAATACTGCGTTTTGCACTGTCTCTTAGACTTATTCTTTCTTTTGTTTAATTTGTGTTATATTTGAATGTTACATCCAGGAACCACTGGCAAGAGGTGTAGGTACACCACTGACATGTGGTATTTCAAAACCAAAGATTTCACCCTGCTGCAAGCAGGCAAAGTCTTCGATGAAGTACCAGGAAAAACATGTAAATATTACTCCTGCATGTTATTCCCCCAAACATTTTAATTCTCATGATTTCAACTCCCCTGGAATTATTGGGGACTCATGATGGATGTTTAGGGACACAGAAAAAACAGAGATTACTAAAGGCCACTTATTAAAAGTGCCTAAGTGGGAACAGTAAACAAAGCAGATGCTACTTTTACACAATATGAAATCTTTAGTATTGTGGTTGAATAGCTGATATAAATTACTTCATAGCATGACTTGTAAGCCATTTTATTCATCCATGGATATTATTATGTTGTTGTGGCAGCGTAAAATACCAAATTCATAAATCTCAAGTGGCCTTGGGCCTTTCAGGAGAAAAGAACTTTGGAATGGAATATAGGTGAAAATGGCTGCATTACAGACTTTTATTATTCATATACATATAGCTATTAGAGTCAATGATGAGAGATTAAGGCCCTCATTATGACTTCAGTGGACTTCTATGAAGACCGCCGAAGTCCCTCCAGACTGGAGACAGCAGGTGTTGGCAGTCTTCCGACTACCATATTATGACTGCTGGCGACTCTCCGCCATAATTTGGGCGGAGAGCCGCCAGCAGCCATACTGGTGGTCGGAGGTGCAGTGGAGGTTGCTCCTCCCTCACCGCCACATCATCACAACACACCCCACCGAATTACGTTACAGTATTTGGCGTGGCGGTGTTGTGGTGATGGGGTGCTGCCGGCAGAGCAGGCCCCATGGATCCCGTTCCCTCCCGGATGACCACCGAGACAGGTAAGGTGATCGTCCGACAGGGGAGGGGGTGGGGGGGTGTTGTGTGTCATGTGCGTGAATTGGGGTGTGACTGTGTGTGTATAGAGGGGGTGTGTGAGTGCGTGTATGAATGCGGGGTGTGGTGTGTGTCGGGGGTGTATGTGTGAGTGCATGTGTGTGTGCGTGTATGTGAGTGAGTGGTGAGTGCATGCGTGAGCGGCAGTGGGGGTATGTAAGGGGGGCCCATGGAGTTCTGGGGAGGGGGCCCTATCAGCTTTGGGGGGTGGTGGGGGGCCGTGGATGTTGGGGGAGGACTGTGGGGAGGGGGAGGAGGGTGGGGGAGACCCCTATCAGTGCCAGTGAAGGAATTCCCTGGCACTGGGAGTGCCTACTGCCATGATTTTCGTGGTGGTACAGACGCCACGAATCCCATGGCAGTATGCAGGGTCATAATCCCGCAGGCGGACTAGTGACGGCCGCCGGGCTGGAGACTGATGTCTCCAGCCTGGGGGTCATTACCGTCATGGTGGACGGTGTGGTACATTGGCGGTTTGGCATGTGCCAAACCGCCAATGTCATAATTTGGCGGTGCTACCGCCAAGTTAACACCGTCCGCCAGGGTTGTAATGAGGGCCTAAGCACTTTATATTTTTATTAAAATTAATATTTCAATCATTTTATTAGTCAAATAACTTTACATAAATTTGCATAAAGCATGTCCTGAAATATGTCCCTATTCTGACATTCTAACACTTCAGTCTAGTCTGCAGAGGATATTGATAGACTAGTCTAGCCAACTGGAAAGTAGGTCTGAAATATCATTTGTCGAAAGAAACTAAAATGGTTATTCTCTACGCTATCTTCCTTTCACTCATACCTCTAACAACTCAACAGCTTCTGCAGCTCTTTCTCTCTCTAATAACCCTCGGTAGAAGTCAATAAAATGTAAAATGTCAATATTCTGTATTTTTTCCGTAGTCGATGTAGCTTTTCACAAACAAATAACATTTCAGAAATGGTTTCTATGAGAATGACTTCATTACAGGCCTATAAATTCACACATGCTCTGCCTTCTGAAAAACAAAACACTTGCATAAGTTTAAAAGTTTATTTTCTCTCGTCATCTCTGTTTCACACATCCTCACTCCATAAGCTATAAAAATGGTACCTCATTTGTGTGGGCAGGCCTAGTGCCCAAGACAGGAATAGATCACGCAACGGTCAATGTTGGTCCTTACCTGAGGGCAACTGTTGACCCTGGGGTGATCCAATCCTGATTCAGGCACTAGGTACAGATACTCAAGTGCAGTAGTGTTTTTATCAGGACAGGTGGGGAAACACTAGTGGTAGGAATTTTCGGGGTACTAGCAAATTACTGTAGTTTATGTGACAGAAATGCAAGAAACAATTGAGTTATTATTCAACACTTCACAATTGCAGGGTATTCTGGATAAGAAAACTGTGGGGAATCCACACAAGTCACACCTCGGTGACCTCCCCCAGATGTCTAGTTTCCAGAAATGTCTGGGTTTGGTAGGTTTCCCTATATGGCTACCGAGCCCAGGACCAAAAACGCAGGTGCCTGCCTTACAAAACCAGATTATTTTGTGATAGATAATTTTGATGTCTCCACAATATGATTTGGGCAGTGGAATTTGGGACTGAACTAAATTGGGGAGCTCCCAAGAGAGCACTCTCTCTGTGCTTGCCGCTGCATGCACCTGCTCTCTGGGTTTGGCTAACCCACTAATGTCACACTGCACACTGTGCTTGCGAAGGGACAGAAGGACTGTTTTCATCACCTCCCTCATAATCAATGGAAGAGCCGTTATCGAATGGGACTCCTCTGACTGAAAAATCACTCCCAGAGTCTGCGCCATTGTCCTATCCCTCAGATGCTGTTTCTGACCCTACGTCAGAGTTGCTACTGGCTAAACTGTTCCTCTAAAACACTAGCCTATGTAGACAATCACAAAATTGCTGATGGGTGTGTGTGTGTGATACGTGCAACTGCAGAGGTCACCTTACCTTTGCTTCGTCCCCAATCAGCAGGTTCTTTCAAGACACTAAAAAAAAAAAAACACTATTACTTCACCATGTCACATACCAATTGTCTCCGTCTTTAGCACCCAGTCCAACAATCATTATTGGTGCTCCCACTCGCATGACTTCCTCCTCAGATTCCCTCACTACCACCCAGCAAAAGTGCCCTTCATCGCTCCATAGCCCCATAGCACATAAATATAATTTGTATTATAGCGCACGTAATGGCTGACTTTACTAATCTACTCAGCTATTTTCATAAAATACAGATTTGATCTTTGCAGTAGGCATATAAACCTTCTGCGCTACTTTATGGCATCAAATCTGCCACTAGACAAAAGTCAGATGCTTTTGTAGCAGAAACATAATCACAAGACTTAATTGACTTTTTTATTGCTGCCTAAAACCTATAGTTGAAACACGCCAGTTGAAGTATGTGCATTGCTTTGAAGACACAAGCTGCAACTGCAAGAGAACTGATGGCGAATATATATATATATATAGACATAGTGATCGCTATATATATATATATACACATATATATATATATTTCTATATCTATAGCTATACATATACATATCTATATATATTGATGTATATATGGACATCTATATATATATATATATATATATATATATACAGATATATCTACATAGATATGTCTATATATAGATCTATATATATAGATCTATATTTTTTTAATAGCTGCATGGTTTCCTTGGGGCCCATAGTGGCCCCCAGGGAAACCATACAACTAATAAAAAACAATATTGCCCTCACAGGGGGTCGACCTGCTCACAGGCCACGCCCTGTCAATTTAAAAAAAACAAAAAACATTTAAACCCCTGTGGGGCACGATTGGGCGCCCACCCGAGGGGTAAACCTACCTTTAAAAAAAAAAAAAAGATATTTCCCAGGGGGCCGGCCCGATTTGCAAGTAGGTTGACCCCCCCCAAGTGAAATCCCTGGTGTCTAGTGGGGTTTCCTGGCCCTCAATCGCAGCGGTTCAGGAAGGCCTTGTTTGAAAAGGGCCCTTGCTCCGGTTGAGGAAATAGATAGTGACGTCAGCGCGCCTTGTGGTGTGCTGACGTCACAACAGGGCTGGGAAACACGGAAGATCTTATGTGTCTCCTGGGGTTTTTTAAATAAAAAAAAATCCTTGGGTGCAATGCACCCAAGGATTTTTTATCCCCCTCCCTGGTATCGGACACTGGTCATGACCTGCACCATGGAGGCATTGTGGGTGTCGGCCAGTGGCTGACCCCTGCACTGAAGGGGTTAAAACAGTACAAGCGTTAGCTGAGCGTTCTGGCAACACCCATAGAAATCTGGAGCAGGAGTCAACAGCGACTAAGATGTATTTAAATGCACTGTCAGGTGTCAGGGGACCGCAATGATCCAAGTACACACCTTGTAGTGCTTTGTTAGAAATTAGGATGGGTGTCTGCGCTGGGCGTTTGACGGTGGACCCCTTAATTTGTTGGCATATATCACAACAAAGAACATACTGCTTGGTCTATTTGTATAGACCTGGCCACCAATAACAAGCCTGCAATAATGATATTGTAGCCACCACATCAGCATGGGCACAGGTAACCCCTCATGCGTGGATTTAATCAACTCTGGTCTTTATTGGGAATTACTCGAACTCCCAGCCTGGTATTTTTAATTCTGCATCAAGGAAGCCTCCCATCCGGTAGGAATATTTAATGGGATATCCTTTAGGTAGGGGTGTGCTGTCAGCCAAGGCTTTTACGGCAGCCAGTATTTCATGATCCGGTTTCGTTCTAGAACGAGTTACTGCAGCAACAGAAGCCATGGCTACTGCTGATTTGGCTGCTTCATCAGCCAGTGTATTCCCAGCAACGTGTATTCCAATGCGCTGGTGTCCAAGTGTACGTACAACATGGACATTTGGTAGCATTTCCTTAAGATCTGCTACTTTCCACCACAGAAGTTTGTGTTTGATGGTGTTACTTTTGGAATCTCTGAACCCATTCTGGTTCCAGTAATGCAGATATTCATAGAAGGACTGGATACAATAGTACGAATCACAGACAATCAGTGTTAGCTGGTCAGGATCCATATGTTCCAGTGCCATCAACAGAGCCTTTAGCCTTGCTGGTTGTGCAATGCAATCCCATAGGGTTTGCATAAAGGTATGTTGTGGATAGAATTTACTACCTTCCATATAGCCGCTCACGACTGCACAAGCAGCGGAGTATTGATGCTTTGCTCCTATAGCAGGTTGTGCTGAGCCATTGGTGTACATGACCTTTTGATGTTGATCAATAGGCAATGTATTTACCAGAACTGGGTATTCTAGTTCATATTGCAAAAATTCTTGAGTTTGTAACTTTGGGTCAAAAATATATTCAACATCAGTGTCTGTCAAAGATGTTGCCCATAGGATCCAACGTGGATGAAATGCTTTAGTGTTTGGAATGCTGTCTTAGGTAACAGCCTCAAAAGCTGGGATTGGAGATACTACAATAATGTGTTTCCGCTGGGGTAGTGGTCTGTCTTTAATGACAGCCATCTGAGCAGCAGTGAGGATTTTCTCAGTGGGAGCAAAACGTTGTTCTGCTGTTGAGTACAAATGTGATTTGTATGCAGTCAGGACTGTCTCACCCTCACTGATTTTACCTAGGTGAAACCAATGGCACCAGCAATTACTCTGATGACCATATGTTTTTTATTGTCCCTTGTGTGTAAGTGTTGTGCTGCAAGCATGTCTTGTTGCAATGCTCTGAGAATTGTGTGTGTGCTTGAATGTCCAGAATTTATTGGAAAAGTCAGGACGTATCAAGTCACAGAAAGGTTTTATGCGTGATGCGTGATCTGGAATGTAAATTCTGCCAAAATTGAGAAAACCCAATAGGGATTGGAATTTTTTAATGATATTTGGAGGTTGTAACTGTGCGCATTTTTCTAAGAATTGTGGCGCTAGTTCTTTCCTTCACTTGATAATTCAGATCCCAGAAACAGGACACTAAGAAAAGCTATTTTTGTTTTTTTTAAAGTTGAATTTATAGCCAAATTCAGCAAATCCTACAACAATGCGGGCTTCCTGTCTTAGGTGTTGCAGTAATTCATCATTTGTAAGGTAGATATCATCTACATAGGACAATGCTTCAGCGTCAATGTCATGCAATATTGAAGTCACACGAGCCGCAAACAGTCCTGGACTGTTCTTGCACCCCTGTGGTAAACAACAGAATTTGTTCTGTGAGCCTAGTGCACTGAAACTTGTTAGGTCTCTACTCTCAGGTGCTATATTTTGGCAGAAGAAACCATTGGAAATATCCAGTGTTGTTTTGTATTTTTTGCGCACCATGTTGTTCATAAGTGCTGTGCTATGAGAGTTTTGTATGGCATATGTGCATGTATGACTATTTGAGTGTCAGTAGTCTAAGACTAATCTGCATGAATGGTCCAGTTTAGTTACAGGGAATAGAGGATTATTCATTGGTGAGACACAGGGTTCGATTACGCCCTGGTACTCTAGTTGTGTGAGGATTTCCCTCAAAGGTTGTTAGAAATGGGGTCTTTGGTTGGCAGTCAGGTTACCCCCTGTCCAAGCAAGGACCCTCACTCTAGTCAGGGTAAGTCACACACAATCCAAATGATCCAGTGCCCACCCTTTGGTAGCTTGGCACTGAGCAGTCAGGCTTAACTTAGAAGGCAATGTGTAAAGTATTTGTGAAATAAATCATGCAATAACACAATATAGCACCACAAAAATACACCACATAGTGTTTGGAAAAATATATAATATTTCTCTGGATATTTGCAGGTCAAAACGATAAAAGATGCAATAAGAAATTGTAGAGATATCAATGAAAAGTGATATGAAGTGTCTTAAATCTTTAAAAAGCAAACAAAGTCTCTTTCAAGCACAAAATACCTGGTTTGGAGTGAAAAATCTCTGCAGAGGGCCGCATAGGAGGAGATGCGTGGAAAATGGTGTGTGCATCGGTTTTGCACCTTCACACACGGACTTGAGTTGTTATTTTTCACGCAGGGAAGACGTAGCGTCGATTTCCGGTGCGCGGACAGTCTCCTCTGTGGGTCGTGGGGTTTTCAGACGCCACGGGGTCTGTGCTTGGAATCCTGGGCTTGTTGTCATGCTGCGCGTCGTTCCGGTGGGCTGTGCGTGGAATTTTCTCCTGCACGGCAGGCGGTGAGTCGTTTTCCTCTCTGGAAGTTGGGTGGCATTGTCCAGGCGGGCCGTGCGTCGTAGTTCCGGTCGCACGGCAGGCGCCGCATCGATCTTTTCCTTGCGAAGTCGAGCGGCGGCGTCCCGGGTCGGCGTGCAGTGAATTTTTCACCGCGGAGCAAGCTGTACGTCTAATTTTTCACTGCACAAGGAGGCCAGTTGAAAGAAAGAAGTCTTTTTGGTCCTGAGACTTCAGGGAACAGGAGGCAAGCTCTATCCAAGCCCTTGGAGAGCACTTCTGCAGCAAGACAAGAGTTCAGCAAGGCAGCAGGGCAACAGCAAGGCAGCATTCCTCTGTAGAAAGCAGTCAGGTGAGTCCTTTGGGCAGCCAGGCAGTTCTCTTGGCAGGATGCAGATTCTGGTTCAGGTTTCTTCTCCAGCAAGTGTCTGAGGTGGTAGGGCAGCGGCCCTGTTTTATACCCAAACTCAGATGGTGGCAGCAAAAATCTTGCATCCAGTGGTGCTGAAGAAGTGCACAAGCCCAGAGATGTGGTGCCCGACTTGAAGAAGGGAGTTGACACACCCCAGGCGGTTCAAGAGTATGAGGTAGTTCCCGTTATGCACAGGGTCCCTGAGAAGGATTGGGGAACTGGCACAGGGAGTCATATTCCTACTGGGGGGAGGGACACTTTACTGGCTCTAGAAGAGAGTGACAGGGAAAAGGGTTCCCCCCTGGTGGACGTACTGGATATAGAGTGTGGAGACATCCCAGAAGAGTATGGGTTGAGTGTCAGGGACAGTCAGATACTGTCTCACCAGTCTCAGAAGGGTGATGTAGAGTGCTTTTTCAAGGCTGAGTCACTGGATGGTTGGGTGAAGGGTACTGTGGTTAATACATGTGAAGGGCAGAGTGATGTAATTGCTGGAGAGAATATGTCTGGTCCTTATTTTCCAGAGCTACGCCAACACCAGGAGGAGTGTGAGTTCTCCGACCCAAGGGAGCTTACAATGGAGGCAGACTTCTGGGTGAGTACCAGAGAGTCTGAAGAGGCATTTGGGGGTGCTCCTGAAGGGAGTGATCTAGGTGTTTCCCAACTGAGTGAGGTGGGAGAGGATTGTAGTGTGCCAGGTAGGTCCCAGGTCCTAGAGGGTTCCATGAGGGAACACCAGGAGGGAAGCCTAGCCTGTACCGTAGGGCCACCTGTTGAGGGAGGCCCGCAGTGTCAGAAGAACTTGGGGGGGGTGACTGTAGCCAGCATCCCACCAGTTCTGGTGTCTGGCAGTACCACTCCTAGTGAGGGGGTGCAGAAGTCCAGACAGAAGGTTGAGAGGGTGTTGCCGACCCCAGTGGAGGTCCTGGAGAGTCAGGGGTCAGCTCTGAGAGCAGAGCCCCCCAGGAATGACCCAGGTGAAACAGTTTCTGGTTTGGGGGAGATCCAGACTCTGCAAGAGGGGCAGAGGTCAGGAGACCTGAGTCAGCCAGACTCTTGTGTAGCCCTTGGGGACGGTGTGTCCCTTGTGGGGGGTGAGCGTGCCCCTCACGAAGTCCTGGCATGCCAGGCAATTGTTCAACCTCAGGGTGGTGACTCTGGGTTGGATGACCAGGTTCAGGGGTTAAACTCTGGCCTGGTGGAGGGTCAGTGTGCCCCACAAGAAGTCCTGGTGTGCCAGGCAATTGTTCAACCTCAGGGTGGTGACCCTGGGTTGGATGGCCAGGTTCAGGGGTTAAACTCTGACCTGGTGGGGGGTAGGTGTCCCCCCCAGAAAGTCCTGGTTTGCCAGGCAGTGATCCAGTCTGAGGGTACAGACCCTGGTGTCCCCCCTGACCTGGAGGAAGGGGCTACTGATAACAATGCCCCTACCATGTTTTCTTCTGAAGAGGCCACTCCTAGTTGGAGGGTGCGGGACCCCAGAAGGGAGGGCAGGGGGACGGAAGCCTCACCCCAGGCCCTAGTCCAACCTGAAGGTACAGACCCCAGGTTGGAGGGCCAGTTGCAGGTTAACAGCCCTGCACTGGTGGAGGAATGGTGCCGGGCTGCTTCTATAAGCACCCTGACCATGTTGGACTCTGGGGGTGCCGCTCCAGGAGGGAGGGTACAGAGTCCCAGAGGGGAGGACCTGGTTCAGGCTGTCATCCCTGACCTGGTGGAAGGGAGAGTGGTCAAAAGGTGCCCAGCACCTGGGGCTACCGCCCCCCACTCTCCACAGCCACAGTGGTTGGAGAATTTTGAGAGGCCTGGGTTCTGGCTCTCATCCCTGACAGCTGTCAGTAACCACTGTGGCTTGCTGTCCGGGTGGACAGAGTTATCCCTGGGGAGGGGACAAGTGTCACACCCCAGGGGTAGAGCGGGCAACACCACTGTGTTGGTCCTGGTGGTACTATCCTGCTCCTGGGATACGTCTGTGAGCAAAGTAAGGTTAGGTGCTGCACAGATGGTATCCACAGGTAAGGAGAAAGGTTCCCCATGGGTTGGCTTAGTGGGCCCTGAGAGTATGGACAGAGGGATCCAATTGGAGTCAGGAAGGTGAGGAACTGGAACATGCCCCTGCTGTTGTGGGCCTGGGTCCTTGTTCTATGGCCTCAAACAGGGAAGTACATCAGGATAGTGATTGTTCTCCCCTGGCTTTAAGCTGGTGGGGGGTCATGTTGGACCTGGCCTTTTGACAGGGTCATCCCCAAACTTTTTGCCTCCTTCCTCCTATTTTTTCTGACCTGCTGTTGTTGGCTTTTGAACTCTGGGCACTTTGCCACTGCTAACCAGTGCTAAAGTGCATATGCTCTCTCTGTAAATTGTACTATTGATTGGTTTATCCATGATTGGCTATTTGATTTACTTGTAAGACCCTAGTAGAGTGCACTATATGTGCCTAGGACCTGTAGATTAAATGCTACTAGTGGGCCTGCAGCACTGGTTGTGCCACCCACGTAAGTAGCCCCTTAACCTTGTCTCAGGCCTGCCATTGCAAGGCCTGTGTGTGCAGTTTCACTGCCACTTCGACTTGGCATTTAAAAGTACTTGCCAAGCCTAAAACTCACCTTTTTCTACATATAAGTCACCCCTAATGTGTGCCCTAGGTAACCCCTAGAGCAGGGTGCTGTGTGGGTAAAAGGCAGGACATGTACCTGTGTAGTTTATAAGTCCTGGTAGTGTAAAACTCCTAAATTCGTTTTTACACTACTGTAAGGCCTGCTCCCTTCATAGGCTAACATTGGGGCTGCCCTCATACATTGTTGAAGTGGCAGCTACTGATCTGAAAGGAGTAGGAAGGTCATATTTAGTATGGCCAGAATAGTAATACAAAATCCTGCTGACTGGTGAAGTTGGATTTAATATTACTATTTTAGAAATGCCACTTTTAGAAAGTAAGCATTTCTCTGCACTTAAATCTTTCTGTGCCTTACAATCCACGTCTGGCTAGATTTAGTTGACAGCTCCTTGTGCATTCACTCAGACACACCCCAAACACAGGGTACTCAGCCTCACTTGCATACATCTGCATTTTGAATGGGTCTTCCTGGGCTGGGAGGGTGGAGGGCCTGCCCTCACACAAAGGACTGCCACACCCCCTACTGGGACCCTGGCAGACAGGATTGAACTGAAAGGGGACCTGCTGCACTTCTCAGCCACTCTTTGAAGTCACCCCCACTTCAAAGGCACATTTTAGTATAAAACAGGGCCTCTGCCCTACCACCTCAGACACTTGCTGGAGAAGAAACCTGAACGAGAACCTGCATCCTGCCAAGAAGAACTGCCTGGCTGCCTAAAGGACTCACCGGACTGCTTTCTACAAAGGACTGCTGCCTTGCTGGTCCCCTGCTGCCTTGCTGAACTCTTGCCTTGCTACAGAAGTGCTCTCCAAGGGCTTGGATAGAGCTTGCCTCCTGTTCCCTGAAGTCTCAGGACCAAAAAGACTTTTCTTTTTCAACTGGACTCCTTCTGTGCCGAAAAATTTGATGCACAGCTTGCTCCGCGGTGAAAAAATCACTGCACGCCGATCCGGAAAGACGCTGCTCGACGCGACGCCTGTGGTGCGACCGGAACTTCGACGCACGACCTTGCCTGGACAATGCCGCCCGACTTCCAGAGAGGAAATCAACGCGACGCCTGCAGTGAGGAAGAAAATTCCATGCACAGCCCACCGGAACGACGCGCAGCCGGATAACAAGCCTAGGATTCCACGCACAGACCCTGGGACATCTGGTAATCCCGCGAACCACAGAAGGAGACGGTCCGCGTGCCGGAAAACGACACACGTCTTCCCCGAGTGAAAAATAACGATGCAAGTCCGTGTGTGAAGGTGCGAAACCAGCGAACACACCATTTTTCTTCCCATAGAACGACGCACGTCTTCCCGCGTGGAAAATAACGACGCAAGTCAGTGTGTGAAGGGGAGTAACTTACGCACACACCATTTATTTTTCCACGCATCTCCTCTTCTGTGGCCCTCTGCGGAGATTTTCCACTCCAAACCAGGTACTTTGTGCTTGAAAGAGACTTTGTTTACTTTTTAAAGACTTAAGACACTTCATATCACTTTTCATTGATATCTTTACAAATTCATATTGCATCTTTGATCATTTTGACCTGCAAATACCCAGATAAATATTATATATTTTTCTAAACAATGTGGGGTGTATTTTTGTGGTGCTATATTGTGTTATTGTGTGATTTATTGCACAAATGCTTTACACATTGCATTCTAAGTTAAGCCTGACTGCTCTGTGCCAAGCTACCAGAGGGTGGGCACAGGATAATTTGGATTGTGTGTGACTTACCCTGACTAGAGTGAGGGTTCTTGCTTGGACAGGGGGTAACCGGACTGCCAACCAAAAACCCAATTTCTAACAAAGATACAGTGGCAAAATTGCCCATAAGTTGCATTGCCAAGTCTAGGGCGGGGTCAGCGCCGTATTACTCTTGACTTTGTTTTAAAACCTCCGGAAGATTGGCAAGTGTCGGTGTACCGTGTGCTGAAGTATAGAGCGTGGCAAATACCATGCCCAAAGTATTTCAGTTATCTACTGTGGGAACCATCCCAAATGACAAGCAGATAGTTAATATTCTATGCTTATCCTGAGGTCCCGTATGGGGAAGTACTGCTTCCAGTGCATTTCTTTTTTGAGCTAACCAAAAATAATCTCTTCCCATTTGGCGGGTATCTTACCCATGATCGAATGTACTGTCACAGGATTAATGCCTGGTGTTGCTGCATGTGGTTGCACTGGGGCATTACGTGCTGGGTTTGTATTTAATGTTTGCATTGCAAACTGTACTAACAGTCTGTATATTTCCGTAAGATAGGTATATAAGCGGTGAACCTCAGCTAATGTCAAGGTTGCTGCATTAGGGTGCGGTGCATATGTGGCCAATAAAGGCCAGGTAGGACCATCATTACTAAGAGGACCTAACCTAACATGTAGGATTGTATGTGGTAGGGTGCCATCAAGCCAATTATTATGGTCTTGATAAGATAGAGGTATCTCTAGATATGCATAAGCTCTATATTTGTGTTCCCATCAACTGTTAAAAATTGACCCAAGAACAGAAAATTTCTGTTCTATAAGCTGGATGAGCCTCAGCAACAAATGTTACTGGACCCCCCTGGGCCGTTAGGCCATGTCTCAATAAATGTGGGGTAAGAGATGGTCGCATGTTGAACGCAATTGCTACCCGTTGCGGGTTTGCCATGGTGAATGGTAAATTTTGTTCAGAGATATGCGGGGATTATCCTTTTAAAGTTCAAGCTTGAACAACCTACAGCGTTAGTTAGGTGCTCCCTACTTAGCTGAGGAGGAAAAACCTCTTTCCCGACGATGTCTCTGTAAATAGTATGGAGGTATCTTTGCATGTCGTGAGACAGAGATACTCATGAGGACCCGAAAATTAGTGCCTGACCAAACGTTGGCAGTGCCATGTCATGTAGGTTCTCATTATCCTAAAGAGGCTACTGGATTTGAGCGGCAGAATCACTTGTACTGCGGGGGACTGAGGCTGATCAAGCACCATGTGACCCCTGTCGGCCTAATGTGGGTTTTGTTCTGGCTAACTAGCTGTGACTCATCTCCACCCAAGAACAGGAATGATTAGGGCAACAAGGCGCATGACATAAATGACTCCTCAGGGGACTTCTGGTCACTCAGATCTCATCCGTTTCTCTCAGTTACATTAGTCTCACATATGTAAGGACAATCAGAGACAGAGTATAGTTCAATAAGATTCTATTGAAGTAACTGTATCTTATATAATAAGGCATGTATTGCAATAACTAGGATGATGAAGCACAATAAAATTAAAATTGTGACAAGGGGAGTAAAACACAACATTGTCACTAGAGTTTGTAGAGATAGTTCCTATGTAGGCTATTTTAGAGCACAGCATGTTAAGCTCTAATTCTGCCCTTCAGGTTCCCCTGGGAAGACATCATCCCTCATACCTGAGTAAGACGCCTGTAGTCTCCATAGGCAGCTACAGTGAAGCAATCAGCATACAGCTGGAATGCTGGAATCACCCTCTAACGTACAACGGTCAAAGTAGTGTTTTTATAATAAAACAGCTGATGTTACAAGAAAGGTTCCCCACATAAGAGTGTGTATGTTTCAGTGAACATTGGAAACAAAGCGTACCACTTTTGCAGGCACCCTATCTTACTGCAGCCTTGAGAAAAGCACAGAGTGAAAGAAATGTCTTGTTTAAGACCATAGTGCGGTCCTAGGTGCGCAACAGCTAGATAGAGAAACTAAAACAATACTGCAAATGTGGCTATTAATAAAATAATATAACAAAGCTAAAATAAAACATATCTAGGTTAAAGTGCACAGCGGCAGGCCTAGTTTGCTAAAATAACGTGTATAAAACTACACCTAAAATGGCTACACAACAACACCAGATCACTTACCTCCACTACAAAACACTGGTTTCAAAGACACTGTCATTTACAGTGCCAATAGCTCTAACTCTTAAAATTGCGAGGTCTATTGCTTTGCAAATGCTTGTTTGACCTAGAGATTGGATGTTATTTGTTAAAATTGATTTCCTTGTGGATAGTAGAGGGTTTTGCTTTGTGCCAGCAATGTAAGTACTCAGCCGTTGGCTATATGCATGTATATATATTTTGTTTAAAAAATAATCTTTCATATTGATACAGTGTCTTCATTATTATTTTCTTTGTTTTGGTGCTACAATTTTGTTTGTCCTATGATAACCCATCAAGTAGCAAGGGTTAAAATGCCACCAATGTCCCATTGGCAAATTGAGATAAAACATTGACTGTATTAGGTTTCATTCTTTGAAGACCGTCTAACCGATTTAGAGACCCTTTGCCTGTGTTTCCTTGTTTACACTGTATGTTGTCTTAATATGTCTATCTACTGTAAAGTGCAAAGCCATTTTTGTTTGTTCGTATGTTAACAATTTGGAAAGAAACACTACTTAGTAAGGATCATGAGGGGTATATTTATACTCTGTTTGCGCCGCATGTGCGTAAAAATTTTGGACGCACAATCGGCGCAAACCCTGCCCCATATTTATACTTTGACGTACGACCCCGCGGGCATCAAAATTCCACCATGTGCGTCATTTTCTGGAAGGGGGAACCAGCCTTGCGTTAATTATATGAAAGGTAGGCGTTCCCTTCAAAAAAATGAATTTAAGGCCTGTGCCCCTTATTTATACTCTGGCGTCATTTTGACGCACAGGAGGGGGTGGGCCTTAAAAAACGGCACACAGCCTGATGTGTGCTGTTTTTTAACGCCTGCGTCAGGGCAGGCGTTAAGGGACCTGTGGGCTCGGAAGGAGCCCAGAGGTGCCCTCCCCTGCCCCCAGGGACAACCCCTGCCACCCTTGCCCACCCCAGGAGGACACCCAAGGATGGAGGGACCCATCCCAGGGAAGTAAAGGTAAGTTTGGGTAAGTATTTTTTTCTGATTTTTTTTGTGGCATAGGGGGGTCTGATTTGGGCCCCCCTACATGCCACTATGCCCAATGACCATGCCCAGGGGACATAAGTCCCCTGGGCATGGCCATTGGGCAAGGGGGCATGACTCCTGTCTTTGCTAAGACAGGAGTCATGTCAATGGAGGTTGGGCGTCAAAACAAATGGCGCAAATCCGGTTTGAGGCCTGAATTTTGCCTCTGACCTGACTTGCACCATTTTTTGACGCACAACCCCCATTCTCCCATACGCCGGCGCTGCCTGGTGTGAGTCATTTTTTTTTACGCACACCAGTCCGCAGCGCCAGCTAACGTCATTCCATTAATAAGGCGCCCGCATGGAACGTTGGAATGGCGTTAGCTGGCAGTAAAATTTTTGACGCACAAAGTATAAATATGGGCCTGAATTTGTTCCATAATACTGCGTTTTGCACTGTCTCTTAGACTTATTCTTTCTTTTGTTTAATTTGTGTTATATTTGAATGTTACATCCAGGAACCACTGGCAAGAGGTGTAGGTACACCACTGACATGTGGTATTTCAAAACCAAAGATTTCACCCTGCTGCAAGCAGGCAAAGTCTTCGATGAAGTACCAATAAAAACATGTAAATATTACTCCTGCATGTTATTCCCCCAAACATTTTAATTCTCATGATTTCAACTCCCCTGGAATTATTGGGGACTCATGATGGATGTTTAGGGACACAGAAAAAACAGAGATTACTAAAGGCCACTTATTAAAAGTGCCTAAGTGGGAACAGTAAACAAAGCAGATGCTACTTTTACACAATATGAAATCTTTAGTATTGTGGTTGAATAGCTGATATAAATTACTTCATAGCATGACTTGTAAGCCATTTTATTCATCCATGGATATTATTATGTTGTTGTGGCAGCGTAAAATACCAAATTCATAAATCTCAAGTGGCCTTGGGCCTTTCAGGAGAAAAGAACTTTGGAATGGAATATAGGTGAAAATGGCTGCATTACAGACTTTTATTATTCATATACATATAGCTATTAGAGTCAATGATGAGAGATTAAGGCCCTCATTATGACTTCAGTGGACTTCTATGAAGACCGCCGAAGTCCCTCCAGACTGGAGACAGCAGGTGTTGGCAGTCTTCCGACTACCATATTATGACTGCTGGCGACTCTCCGCCATAATTTGGGCGGAGAGCCGCCAGCAGCCATACTGGCGGTCGGAGGTGCAGTGGAGGTTGCTCCTCCCTCACCGCCACATCATCACAACACACCCCACCGAATTACGTTACAGTATTTGGCGTGGCGGTGTTGTGGTGACGGGGTGCTGCCGGCAGAGCAGGCCCCATGGATCCCGTTCCCTCCCGGATGACCACCGAGACAGGTAAGGTGATCGTCCGATAGGGGAGGGGGTGGGGGGGTGTTGTGTGTCATGTGCGTGAATTGGGGTGTGACTGTGTGTGTATAGAGGGGGTGTGTGAGTGCGTGTATGAATGCGGGGTGTGGTGTGTGTCGGGGGTGTATGTGTGAGTGCATGTGTGTGTGCGTGTATGTGAGTGAGTGGTGAGTGCATGCGTGAGCGGCAGTGGGGGTATGTAAGGGGGGCCCATGGAGTTCTGGGGAGGGGGCCCTATCAGCTTTGGGGGGTGGTGGGGGGCCGTGGATGTTGGGGGAGGACTGTGGGGAGGGGGAGGAGGGTGGGGGAGACCCCTATCAGTGCCAGTGAAGGAATTCCCTGGCACTGAGAGTGCCTACTGCCATGATTTTCGTGGTGGTACAGACGCCACGAATCCCATGGCAGTATGCGGGGTCATAATCCCGCAGGCGGACTAGTGACGGCCGCCGGGCTGGAGACTGATGTCTCCAGCCTGGGGGTCATTACCGTCATGGTGGACGGTGTGGTACATTGGCGGTTTGGCATGTGCCAAACCGCCAATGTCATAATTTGGCGGTGCTACCGCCAAGTTAACACCGTCCGCCAGGGTTGTAATGAGGGCCTAAGCACTTTATATTTTTATTAAAATTAATATTTCAATCATTTTATTAGTCAAATAACTTTACATACATTTGCATAAAGCATGTCCTGAAATATGTCCCTATTCTGACATTCTAACACTTCAGTCTAGTCTGCAGAGGATATTGATAGACTAGTCTAGCCAACTGGAAAGTAGGTCTGAAATATCATTTGTCGAAAGAAACTAAAATGGTTATTCTCTACGCTATCTTCCTTTCACTCATACCTCTAACAACTCAACAGCTTCTGCAGCTCTTTCTCTCTCTAAGAACCCTCGGTAGAAGTCAATAAAATGTAAAATTTCAATATTCTGTATTTTTTCCGTAGTCGATGTAGCTTTTCACAAACAAATAACATTTCAGAAATGGTTTCTATGAGAATGACTTCATTACAGGCCTATAAATTCACACACGCTCTGCCTTCTGAAAAACAAAACACTTGCATAAGTTTAAAAGTTTATTTTCTCTCGTCATCTCTGTTTCACACATCCTCACTCCATAAGCTTATTCATAAAGATGTAATTTTATAGATTAAGTTAACTAATTCATGCATTCCAAAGCAAGTCAGTAAGGCAGAAAAGAATAAATGAATATGGTTGTCTTTGCTATAGCAGGAAGAAATTATATCATGCACAGGACATGCAAAGATTAGAACAGAAACATTTATGATGAGTTAAGTTTTGAAGAATGTGTTAACTTTAGCAATTAAGCAAATCAAATAACATAGGTCATGCAAAGTTTAAATGAATTCACGTTTAGAAGAGGAGCTTCGGTTAGGTCTAGTTTTGACTCATTCAGGTTAAGCATATTGATTTTTATGTTTTAATGAAAGCTTTCACAACCTTTATCACAAATCTATAATAATACATTCATTTATGACAATGCCCACTAATTTTCATCAGCATCAGTTTCTTATCCTTTTCTTTTCAGGCTTTCTCTTTCTTTCAATTTCTTATTCACTCTGTCACTCAATTCTAAATCACTCTTTATACTTTTGTCCATTTCTCGTGCTCTCTTCTTTATCAGAATCATTTTTATTGCTTTATATATGCTTAGAATAGACAGGAAACAAGCTAATACAACTAATAGAGGTAGTAGTATAGTTTTAGGCATCCCTTCTCCTAGTCCTCTAAACCAGGTAGCTACTGTTGCAATTCCTTTGGAAAAGCTTTGAACTACACCAGCAGTTTCTAAATGTTCAGGATCAAGTTTCAAGTCAGTAATGTTCTTTGCATATTCTACTATCTTTCTATTCTCATCTGGTATGTAATTACAGCAATTTTCGATTTTCAGCATCTTTCAGACTCTGCCTACTTCAGCTAATGTCTGATGCACAACAGTTTTGCAGAACTATAGATCTAAAAACTACAAATGCTGTGTTTTTTTAACAATATAGCTTAAGATGCACTAGTTGTCAATCCATCAACTACTGTTGAAAGCGTTCTTGTTTTCTCACTATTCAGAACTACACCTACAATAGGTATTGTGGCTCCAAATCCATTTCCCACTAGTTGAGTTAATTCATTCCCGTATATCGTTTATATGCTGGTGTCTTTGCTAATGTATTTAAGCTTTGTACATGATATATCTTTGGAAGCAGCACGCCTAAATAACAAATTCCCTCCCAACTTGCAGGCAATCTACGATATGCATTCTCTCCGCATAATAAATACACTCTTGGTATTTTTGGATCATCCTGTTGTAAAATTTGCCATTTAACACCAGATAATTCAATGGTGGTAATTCAATGCATGTGCACAATTGCTATATCCCACTGGCACCTTCTGCCTGCTTATTCTTCTTTTAAACACACACACTTTCCCCTTGTTTCTTTTATCTAACTTTAGCTTTAGCTTTCTAAATGTATACTTGTCCTTTTTGAACACATTCTTTTGAACATCCTCTTTCTTAAATGTATTTCTTGAAAGTTGCTCATTTCACTCCTCTAAAAATTAGATGAAAACATTTTCTTGTGAGTTCATGAAACATGTTAAATTATTCTCATGTGCCTTCACAGTATTCACAGAACAAAATGGTCTGAAATAATGTCAAGCTGTTTCCATTTTTCTAGCGCATGGATGTAAATTCATACTTTTCATTTTTACTTTAGAGAGCACCACTTAAAAATTGGAATGATAATATTCAAAATGTCATTGCCTATAAACTAAACTAAAATCTACAAGAAACATTATATGAAAGTAGAACATGGTGGTAGGAGAACTGTTCATCAGCTAAAGGTGGCATATGTGCACAAATATAACAGTCCTTAATTTCTGGAGCTCCTTGTACTACTGTAGAAGAACATTTTATTTCATAATCTTTATCCATATAACCTACAAAAAATGCTTTTAAATCAGCTTCATCTATAATTGTTGAATTGTTCACCTTGGCAGCAGGCAGAAGGCTTGGTTCTGGGTACAGCCTCCGAGAGTGCCAGCAGCACTGGGAGAGGGTGTGCGGGGCTGCATACCACAGCTCTGGGGTCTGACGCACCCAGCAACAGCTGACGCATCAGTTGGCTGACATCCTGGATCCAGAGACAGACCTGTTAGTCATCGAGTTTGGGGGGCTCAGTGAAAAAAAATCTATTATTATTAGTTGTGCTCTATGCTAATAGTTTCTTCCCAAATAGCAAGCATGCTGCTCAGTAACATGCAGGTAAGTTAACTTTATGTTACAAATATAATATTGTGTGACTGTCATCTAGACAGATGCTCAGCGCTACTTAATTGTACTTATTTTTAGTGCTTGCTTGGGCTGATAAAGAAGTAATGTAGAGACTCCTCCTTTGTCCTGTCAAAGATAGTCATTGTTAACATAATAGTATTAGTGATTTTGCATGTTCTCTCTCTTCTCTTTGCCTTTCTTTTCTGTAGCTCATACAGTGCCAGTTGGGAAGCAATTTCTTAGTGATGTGTAGTAGTTTTCCATGCATCCGATCTAATGCACTGAGAGATTCTTAATGAGATGAGAACTGTAGAAATCATTCATTGCAACTTATTAGTAATTCCAAAATGTAGTTTAGGAAACAGGAATAGGGTTAGGCAATTTAAAATAGGGAGATTGTCCTTGATACTAATATTATCATTCTGATGTAGAAATGTGACTGCATTTGCTTTTTCCTTTAAAAAAAGTAACATTCTTGGAGAGATTTTTTATGAACAGTAATACTAATCTTTTCTAATTGTTTTTCTTATAGCATCCAGTATCCAGGGGCCGGGAGAAGGCTGTTGAGGTCGGTGAGGCAGCGGAAGGTGGCCCCTAAACTACTGCCAGGCAGATGGGTCTGCTAGCCTCAGTAAGTCCTCCTCTTGTTAATATTAATATTTATTTCCCTAACTTTTACCGCTTCTCACTCAGAATTATTTTCTACTTTTTTACTGTGCCTGCCTCCTATTTTTTTTCCAAACCCACTTTGCATTATCTGTTTCATAAAATCTTATCCCTGCGTTCTCCGATTTACTTATTTTCTATACTTCAAGTTTCTTTATATTGAACTGTCTGGCTATGATAGTCTGTCTGTAGCTTTCTTTCTTCTGCTTTTCAGTGAACGTCCCTTCTCCTCTTATGTATCTTATCTTGTGTAGTGGTAGTAAGGCTCAGAAAACACGTACTGTTATGCCCATGTAAGGCATCCTACAAATGTTTCGTGAGAAGTAGGCCTGGATGGAGCGAACAGAATCCGGCTTAGTGGAATTCCGCGGAGTTGAAAAAAAAAACCTCTGTGTAATTCTGCAAAGCCGGAGTTCCGTGCCCCGCGGAGTCCTCCTGAATCCGCCCATCTCGGAAGCGCTAAGCAGGGTCGGCAGGCCGGTGAACAAGAGGCGCAGCTTGCTTTTGCTGCCTATTGCCCTGGTCTGAATTCAGGCTGCCAGCAAAAGCTGCAGGCGAAAGTTGTCATTTCAGTCCTTGTTTGTGCACCAGTGTGCACAAACAATGACAAAAAAGGAGAAGAGGACTTACCTGGGTCTTACCCGGGGATCCTGATCTCCAAAGAGTCCTCTGCTCTGTGCATCTGCTTCCCTCCTCCACTCGGGTGCGCGCTGCTGCCCAATTATGGGCTGCACAGCAGAAGCACAGACTGTCTGTGCTTGTGCAATACAGCCCATACTGGACTGCAGCACA
Source organism: Pleurodeles waltl (assembly GCF_031143425.1). Classification (NCBI taxonomy): domain Eukaryota; kingdom Metazoa; phylum Chordata; class Amphibia; order Caudata; family Salamandridae; genus Pleurodeles; species Pleurodeles waltl. The sequence continues at coordinate 936,864,617 of NC_090442.1, read as the reverse complement.
CCCCTGGTGAGCTCCGCTCCGTTGGAGGGGCTAGCAGCTTTTTTGGACAACTCTACGCTCCAAGCCAAGCACCAAGTTCCAAAAACTCCGTTAGCTCCGCCAGCAGAGAGGAGCTCCCTGCACACCCCTACTCTTAACAAATTTCCAAACAACAAAATGCCCACCTAATATTTTGATAGAAGAGAATCCGTACCCAACATTTAGTAATGTATTCTCAGTTGTATTTTGCTATTAGAAAAAAATAACAGGTGGAAGCTTATTTGACGTCCAAATTGTGTAAAAAAAAAATCTAGCCACACCGACCAGCAACGCCGGTGCCAGCAGCAGTAGTGCCAGCTGACGCAGCAGCGGGAGCAGAACAGGGGGGAGTCTCTCTGGCGACAGTGGCAGGCGGTGGTAAGACATATTGTTTCTTTATTGGCAATTACCAATATAGTCACTACAAGGGTGTACTAGTGTTGTTGACTCACTTATCAACACCCTGGTTTTGCAGATGCAACAGGAGATAAGTCAGTATTGGGCTCTTCTATCTGCAACTCAGCAGACTAAGGCCCTTATTATGACCCTGACAGTCTTCTGACCACCAGGATTAATTGGGTGGTATTACTGCCAACAGGCTGGCGGTGCATACTACCACATTATGAGTGCAGCCAACCTGCCACTTCTTCACTCATACCGCCATGACTGTATGAGCCGCCAGGCCAGAGTTGTCAGTCTCCGACCCTGCGGCCCACAGAGTACCGCTGGTGGCATTATGAGCCGGCCTACCACCAAGGTTTCCAATAGTCACTGGTGCTCCACCTTGCTCGCACTCTGTTGCCTTCACCTCTGCAGTGGACTTAAGCCCTGCCTTTATAAAACAGTCCTGTTCCTGTTGTTGTTGCTGGTGTAGATATTGGCTGCTGTGAGCCAACAGCACTCTCCGCAGGCTCTATGGAAGTTATAGGCTGCATCGCAGAACTTCTGCCCAAGAGTGGGCCTCTAATTTCCAGACGTTCTTTTTCTAGGTCTTTGGCTTTCTCAGCAATCCATGTTTTGTAGGTTGAAACAGCAGAAAAAGGAATGAAAGTGACCTGCAATTGTTTGTACCGTGGGTCAAGAATTGTGACACAGATGTAATGTTTGGATGACACAATGGCCCTCATTATGACCCTGCCGAACGGCGTTATTTTGGAGAAAGATACTGCCAACAGGCTGTGGGCAATGTACCACTCCATACGCCAGAGCGGAACAGCCGCCGGGCTGGAGACTTCGGTCTCCAGCCAGACTGCCATCACAGTCCTACCCTCGGGATTATGACCCGCCTACCGCCATGGTTTTCTTGGCAATCTTACCGCCACGGAAACCATGGCGGTAGGCTCTATGAGTGCCAGGGAATTCCTTCCTGGACACTGATAGGGGTCTCCCCAACCCCTCCCCTCCTCTCCCCCAGAGGCCTTCCCCACGCTCCCAACCCCCACACACCTACATGAACTGACATACACACGCATACACACACCCATATACACATTCACCCATGCATGCATACGTACATTCACACACACATTAACACACACTGACCGTCGCTGTGGCGGTAGGCGGCATTTACCGCCAATGTCATAACGATGGCCAATGTGTCTTTGAAGCCATGGTACAGTCCTCCATGCTGACTTCCTGTGTAAACTTTTCAAAGGGAAGTAGCATCTCTGTCAGACATTTGACCAGGCCCCATTGATCCATCTTAATGATCATGCCTTTCACAGTTGCATTCCCTCTTTGCATGACATATTTGTGGATTGCCCTGTCCTGCTCAAACAGACTTTGTAACATGTAATAAGTAGAATTCCAGTTGTGTTGGCACCTCCTGTATGAGGGCTTTAACTGGTATTCCATTATCATGCTGGATAATCCTCAACAGCTTGTGGGCTTTAAGAGAATGACTAAAATGAGTGCAGATTCTTCTGCATGTGGACAGTAAGTTACTGACTCGAGGTTCTTTTTCAAGGAAGCCGTGTACAATGTTATTCACACAGTGCGCCAAACACTGGACCCTGAAATAGCCACCATTGGACATGGCCTTAACTACATTACTGCCATTGTCTGTGGCAACAAATCTAACGTTAAGTCCTCTGGGGCACAGCCATTCATAGACCTTGTTTCTAAAGTCATTCATGATGTTTGCAGCTGTATGGGATTTCTCCATGGCGAACATAGCTACTGTTGCATGCTTCAGAGCACCATTATAAATTTAGGCTGTGTCAACACCTGAAGATATCATGTCTCTAACCCCCACAAAAGAGATCTAGTTTGTAGTGATGCAAATGTAATCAGTGGCTTGGCAACTTGTCCACATGTCTGTCGTCAGGTGGATTCTCTGGACAGCACTCTGCTGCAAAGCTTGTCCAACCAATTCCCTCACATCATGATGTAGTGCTAGAACAGCAACTCTGGCAAAACAGGTCGAGCTGGGAACCTTCTATTTTGGGCATATAGCCAGCACAAATTCTAGAAAACCCACTCCTTCCACAAAAGAAAAAGGGAGGAGGTCCAATGCTAACATCTTAGCCAGCTTCCAATGGTACAAACGTGCTGTTGGGTGGTTGCGTTCGTACTGCACCTCCTGATAAACATGGCAATAATAGTAGCCTGGATTTTTTTTGCTAGTGCCACTGATGCAGGTGACTGAGAAGGTGGTGGTAGGCTCAATGTGCGTCTCAGGGGGGAAGCTACTGTAGGTTCTTGCCTTGGTGTTTTGACATGACTTTAAGGGCCTGATTTATACTTTTTAAATTATATTTTGTAAGTTTGCACCGCTTTTGCGTAAAAAAATGATGCAAATGAGGCGCTAAAAAAGTATAAATCAGGCCCTAAGTCTAACAATACTACTGCACTGCTGGGGAGAGGGGTGATTTGTGTAACAAAAATGTTACCCTCTTCTTCACCTTCCACCATGATCGGATCAGATTCCCTGCTTTCAACACCTTTACTAACACCACTTGCAGGCTTTTCCTTTTGGCCACTAAGGTGTGCCTCCCAGAGGATTGCGTGGTGTTTTCTCAAATGGGTTGTTTGGCCTCTGGTTTCATAGTTTGTACCAAGCTTACCCCGACTAACACTTGCTCGGCAAATGGAGCATATGGCAATGTTTGGCTCATTTTCACTAACCGCAAAGAAGTCCCAAACTGGGGAGGTCAACTTTCTAACACTGGTGCCACCGCCAATGACTGAAGAAGTGGCAGGAGGCGGATGTTTTTTTTGATGATGTTTGCCTCTCTGCAGTGCCTTCTTCTGCAGAGGTGGGTGTGGATATAGGTCATACCCGGGGCCTTACAAATATGGAAGCTGGAGGAGGTGGTGGTATCGCTGCCACATCTTTCAGAGCAGGTTGAGAAGATGGGGTAATGTTTGACTCAACTGGGGCTGGGTTAACATCCATAATGACTGGCTCATCATCAGACGCATCATCCTCCTCTTCTTCATACATAACTCTAAGGCTTTCAGGAATCTTTCTTTTTACTTCTTGCCTCTCCTGGCATATTTCAGACTGAGGTGCCATGAAAGTGGAGTCTTGATCATCAGTAGGGGTGCTTGAGGAAGAAGATAGTGGCGATCTGGAAGACAGTGGATCTTGTGAAAGAGGGGCTTCTTCGGCTTCCTCTGCATGAAGCTCAACATCCTGATGTGCTCCTACTTTGGGAGAAATGGCTATTGCTGGCTGCGGCTGTAGTTCACTGGCCAGAGTTTCCGGCAATGATTGGGTACTAGTTTGAGAAAGAGATAAGTCCAATTCAATGTCACTGCTTGTCAGCATTCTTGTGATAAGAGAGGCCCGCTCTGTGCCTGACATGGGCTTGGGCCTACTTTGGAATGGGGCAGCTGATGTGGGAGTGATGCTCCCAGCATGCTCCCCAGAGGTTGGTGCGCCAGGCACACGTCTTGCCCAAAAAAAGGTCTGGGGTGACATGCCAGTGGTGGGAAGCTACTTCTTATTACTGGCCGCTTTCTTGGTAGCAGCTTTCTTTGGGGCCTTTTTGAAGCTGTCAGTTGGCAGTAGCACTTAGCTTCAGCAGCTGAAGAGATGTTCTTGTGGTCACGAGTGTGGTCACGAGTCACGTCAATCACAGGCCTTCTGTCTGCCAGTATTATGGGTGATGTTGCTTTCTCTTCGTGCACCTAAAAGCAAACATGCAAGAAGGATAAGTGAAACGTGGCACTGTTGTTGCAGTTGCATTAATAGTAGAAACAATCAATATCAAAGAATGGTTACTTTAAAAAACGTATAAATAATTATGAAATACATTGTACCCATTTGTAAAAAACAACATACCAACATTAACGTTCATTAGCATGTAAGTTATGAAGGATAAGAAAGAGCAACAACTACAACATACAGAATGCAACTGTTAGCTTTATCTGTCTGCATCAAGTTGGCGTGTGGCACTCAGGGAGGTGCTGGTGGCAAATGGAATAAAAATAATCCTCAAATAATGTAATGTTATGAAAAGTAATGCACCTGTACGCCTATGGCAGACGTGGGGCTAATGGTAAAAACTGGAAAAACAAAATTAATTTATGTGAAAAAAAGAAAAGCAAGAAAAAAGTGTACAAAATATAAAATATTATTATTATTATTATTATTAAACTGATATAAAATAAAATAAAAGTTGTGAAAAATTTAGAAGAAAAGGATAAACATTTTTTAAAATAGATTCTAATTGCTGATGTTGTAGGGGCATGGTACTAACATGAAAAAACACAGATATTTCAGAGGCAAGGAGTGGTGGAGGTGAAAAATGCAAAGAAAGTACATAAATATAAAATAAAAACTGCTCATACACTACATTTAGCAATAGGTATCATTGACCTACTAGGCCTGAATAAACAACACACAAAATGGCCACCAACCACATGGTCAAAAACAACCAGCAAGGAGTCATGGCCACCAACACTGGCTGCCTACACAAAAAGGCCACCAGCCACATTGTCACAGATACAGGAGACAAAACAGCATTAGGTCAGTATTAGTAATTCCAAAAGCTTAAATTAAATTACATTTACAACAATGCCACACATCATACAAAGGCATCAAGTACAATAGAACCCCCTGATACACGGTTTGCAGAAAAAAAGTTGAAATACAGCCAAACAACATTTTGTTATCTTTAATCCAATACCATCCAAGGTGTTTCAGTTCCACAGGCACACAAACTGTTATTTTTTTCATCATAAACCTATGACTAATACTGGGCCTACAGCTGGAATTCCTACTACATTAGCAGGCTAAGCCACTTTATATTAATATTCAACTTAATGAATACTGCAGATTCACAAAACAGAACATGTAGCAAATGTAGTGGAATGTTAAACATTTTTCCTTTGTAGAACAAAAATTACAAGTAGAAATATAACTAGGCCACAAATGCTAGCCACCGACCAGCATAAATTCTAAAAAAGATTGAAAGTACAGATAAATCCTGGGGCATGCCCCCTATCAAACAAACAAGTTGTACAAGACCCTTATACAAGTGTTTTTTAATTTACTTGTGAAAACTCAAATACAACTGCCCTTCAATCCAATGATATATCCATGAGAGAAAAAAAGTGATCCTTCCAGCTCAAAATCCAAGTGAAATGTTGCCACGAGATGGACAATGCAGTGGGAGGATCCTGCTGAACAAGAATAGGAAGTTGGAGTCTATGGGGCACTTCCTGTTTTTTGGGAAAAAATGTACTCCTTGCACAACAATATCAATGCGAACGGTCAATTAGAGAAGATTTTCCATTCAAAGTTTTAGATTTTAGCTGCTTCAGCTTCGTCAGGTTGGGCAGCAGTCGATCATGCTCACTCGCCATCCCCTACGTCAAAAAAGACGTGCCAGAAGTCACTAGCATAGTGCTAACTTTCGGAAGCGGGTAAAAAATCTTGTTTGTGATTGCGCAAGAGCGGAATTCTTTCATCTCACATCTCGCATGCACAAAATGACTGAAAGCCAGCGACAACAGGGGAAAATCAGAAAAAAACTCTGCTATGTTGTGGAGTCTATCATGAACTTGTTATCCGCAGAACACAGAGTTCCACAAACTCCGCAGTCACAGCTTCAATCTGTCAAGAGACAGCAAGTATTATATCAGTCAGTGCTTTGCAATAATTGAGTACCATGTCATCTACAATATTCACAAGTGCATTTGCTGGAACTGCAGATAGTCTCATTGCTCGACCCATCAGGACCTCATGGGCGATAAGCCAATCTTCTTGTTAGGTGTACTTCGCAGGCTCATCAATACTAAGGGCAAAGCATCAGGCCATTTTAATGAAGTGGATGCACAGACGTTTGGCTGTCTTGATTTGATAGTGCCAATCATTTGCTCCACTATTTATGAGGCTTTTGGATGATAACTACAATGGAGTTTCTGTTCAACTTGTAATATTGCACATAACATTTTAATAATCTCACTGCTAAAGTGAGTACTTCGATCTGTCTCTAGAGAGTACCTAGGTGCTAACTCCCTCAAAGGTAACTTTGCTACAGTGAGTCTATCATTTCTCTTTGTTGGATAGGCTTCTACCCATAGGGCTAAAATGCAAACTATCACAAGGATATACCTTAAACCATTGCAAATGGGCATTTTGATTAAATCCATTTGCATCCTGTTTCAAGGACCTCCTGATCTCCCTACTTGACTCAATGTGACATATGTCCCTTTACCCACATTCATTTGTTGATATGTCATACATCTATGTCACAGCTCCTCTGCTTGAGGTCTGAATTTGGGATTAGACCAGAATTGTTTAAAGGATCTAACCATTGCATCTCTACCCAGATGAGCTGTGCCATTAAATTGTCTTGTCATTGGAACAAGCAGACTGTCTGGCAAAATTGGTCTTACATCCATTGATACCCAAACATTGTTTTAAGCAATCCCACAACCTGTTCTGAGCTAACCCTATTTTTCAGTTTCTGGTACATTTTCTTACATTAATCTCAACTCATCCCAATTGTCAGCCTTTCTCAATCTTGTAGCAAGGATACTTACTTCGTGACTTCCTGTATTGATTGACACATTTTACGTGCATTATAAAGTTGCACACTCGTGTGCCACTTCATCGGCGTACCTGTTTCTGACTGTGAGATAGCAATTTCTGCAGGGTCCTGCAAAGCTTTCAGTAGATTTGTAACCTTTTCCCATTTCTGTTGGATGAACCAGCAGAGGTCATAAAATCTTGCTGTGGTCACAATTGCCCATAATCATGGACAGCACCAAAACCATATTAACTATCTGTGAAAATTGTCACTATAATTTTTATTGTCAAGCTGCACTCTCTGGTAAGGGCAATTAGTTCTGCAACTTGTGCTGAAGAAATACCTTGAAGCCATGAAGCTTCCACTACTTCTGGGATTGTACATACATTATTTGAGGATTATTTTTATTCCATTTGCCACCAGCACCTCCCTGAGTGCCACACGCCAACTTGATGCAGACAGATAAAGCTAACAGTTGCATTCTGTATGTTGTAGTTGTTGCTCTTTCTTATCCTTCATGACTTACATGCTAATGAACGTTAATGTTGGTATGTTGTTTTTTACAAATGGGTACAATGTATTTCATAATTATTTATACGTTTTTTAAAGTAACCATTCTTTGATATTGATTGTTTCTACTATTAATGCAACTGCAACAACAGTGCCACGTTTCACTTATCCTTCTTGCATGTTTGCTTTTAGGTGCACGAAGAGAAAGCAACATCACCCATAATACTGGCAGACAGAAGGCCTGTGATTGACGTGACTCGTGACCACACTCGTGACCACAAGAACATCTCTTCAGCTGCTGAAGCTAAGTGCTACTGCCAACTGACAGCTTCAAAAAGGCCCCAAAGAAAGCTGCTACCAAGAAAGCGGCCAGTAATAAGAAGTAGCTTCCCACCACTGGCATGTCACCCCAGACCTTTTTTTGGGCAAGACGTGTGCCTGGCGCACCAACCTCTGGGGAGCATGCTGGGAGCATCACTCCCACATCAGCTGCCCCATTCCAAAGTAGGCCCAAGCCCATGTCAGGCACAGAGCGGGCCTCTCTTATCACAAGAATGCTGACAAGCAGTGACATTGAATTGGACTTATCTCTTTCTCAAACTAGTACCCAATCATTGCCGGAAACTCTGGCCAGTGAACTACAGCCGCAGCCAGCAATAGCCATTTCTCCCAAAGTAGGAGCACATCAGGATGTTGAGCTTCATGCAGAGGAAGCCGAAGAAGCCCCTCTTTCACAAGATCCACTGTCTTCCAGATCGCCACTATCTTCTTCCTCAAGCACCCCTACTGATGATCTTAAAAATTGGAATGATAATATTCAAAATGTCATTGCCTATAAACTAAACTAAAATCTACAAGAAACATTATATGAAAGTAGAACATGGTGGTAGGAGAACTGTTCATCAGCTAAAGGTGGCATATGTGCACAAATATAACAGTCCTTAATTTCTGGAGCTCCTTGTACTACTGTAGAAGAACATTTTATTTCATAATCTTTATCCATATAACCTACAAAAAATGCTTTTAAATCAGCTTCATCTATAATTGTTGAATTGTCCACCTTGGCAGCAGGCAGAAGGCTTGGTTCTGGGTACAGCCTCCGAGAGTGCCAGCAGCACTGGGAGAGGGTGTGCGGGGCTGCATACCACAGCTCTGGGGTCTGACGCACCCAGCAACAGCTGACGCATCAGTTGGCTGACATCCTGGATCCAGAGACAGACCTGTTAGTCATCGAGTTTGGGGGGCTCAGTGAAAAAAAATCTATTATTATTAGTTGTGCTCTATGCTAATAGTTTCTTCCCAAATAGCAAGCATGCTGCTCAGTAACATGCAGGTAAGTTAACTTTATGTTACAAATATAATATTGTGTGACTGTCATCTAGACAGATGCTCAGCGCTACTTAATTGTACTTATTTTTAGTGCTTGCTTGGGCTGATAAAGAAGTAATGTAGAGACTCCTCCTTTGTCCTGTCAAAGATAGTCATTGTTAACATAATAGTATTAGTGATTTTGCATGTTCTCTCTCTTCTCTTTGCCTTTCTTTTCTGTAGCTCATACAGTGCCAGTTGGGAAGCAATTTCTTAGTGATGTGTAGTAGTTTTCCATGCATCCGATCTAATGCACTGAGAGATTCTTAATGAGATGAGAACTGTAGAAATCATTCATTGCAACTTATTAGTAATTCCAAAATGTAGTTTAGGAAACAGGAATAGGGTTAGGCAATTTAAAATAGGGAGATTGTCCTTGATACTAATATTATCATTCTGATGTAGAAATGTGACTGCATTTGCTTTTTCCTTTAAAAAAAGTAACATTCTTGGAGAGATTTTTTATGAACAGTAATACTAATCTTTTCTAATTGTTTTTCTTATAGCATCCAGTATCCAGGGGCCGGGAGAAGGCTGTTGAGGTCGGTGAGGCAGCGGAAGGTGGCCCCTAAACTACTGCCAGGCAGATGGGTCTGCTAGCCTCAGTAAGTCCTCCTCTTGTTAATATTAATATTTATTTCCCTAACTTTTACCGCTTCTCACTCAGAATTATTTTCTACTTTTTTACTGTGCCTGCCTCCTATTTTTTTTCCAAACCCACTTTGCATTATCTGTTTCATAAAATCTTATCCCTGCGTTCTCCGATTTACTTATTTTCTATACTTCAAGTTTCTTTATATTGAACTGTCTGGCTATGATAGTCTGTCTGTAGCTTTCTTTCTTCTGCTTTTCAGTGAACGTCCCTTCTCCTCTTATGTATCTTATCTTGTGTAGTGGTAGTAAGGCTCAGAAAACACGTACTGTTATGCCCATGTAAGGCATCCTACAAATGTTTCGTGAGAAGTAGGCCTGGATGGAGCGAACAGAATCCGGCTTAGTGGAATTCCGCGGAGTTGAAAAAAAAAACCTCTGTGTAATTCTGCAAAGCCGGAGTTCCGTGCCCCGCGGAGTCCTCCTGAATCCGCCCATCTCGGAAGCGCTAAGCAGGGTCGGCAGGCCGGTGAACAAGAGGCGCAGCTTGCTTTTGCTGCCTATTGCCCTGGTCTGAATTCAGGCTGCCAGCAAAAGCTGCAGGCGAAAGTTGTCATTTCAGTCCTTGTTTGTGCACCAGTGTGCACAAACAATGAGAAAAAAGGAGAAGAGGACTTACCTGGGTCTTACCCGGGGATCCTGATCTCCAAAGAGTCCTCTGCTCTGTGCATCTGCTTCCCTCCTCCACTCGGGTGCGCGCTGCTGCCCAATTATGGGCTGCACAGCAGAAGCACAGACTGTCTGTGCTTGTGCAATACAGCCCATACTGGACTGCAGCACACCCCTGGTGAGCTCCGCTCCGTTGGAGGGGCTAGCAGCTTTTTTGGACAACTCTACGCTCCAAGCCAAGCACCAAGTTCCAAAAACTCCGTTAGCTCCGCCAGCAGAGAGGAGCTCCCTGCACACCCCTACTCTTAACAAATTTCCAAACAACAAAATGCCCACCTAATATTTTGATAGAAGAGAATCCGTACCCAACATTTAGTAATGTATTCTCAGTTGTATTTTGCTATTAGAAAAAAATAACAGGTGGAAGCTTATTTGACGTCCAAATTGTGTAAAAAAAAATTCTAGCCACACCGACCAGCAACGCCGGTGCCAGCAGCAGTAGTGCCAGCTGACGCAGCAGCGGGAGCAGAACAGGGGGGAGTCTCTCTGGCGACAGTGGCAGGCGGTGGTAAGACATATTGTTTCTTTATTGGCAATTACCAATATAGTCACTACAAGGGTGTACTAGTGTTGTTGACTCACTTATCAACACCCTGGTTTTGCAGATGCAACAGGAGATAAGTCAGTATTGGGCTCTTCTATCTGCAACTCAGCAGACTAAGGCCCATATTATGACCCTGACAGTCTTCTGACCACCAGGATTAATTGGGTGGTATTACTGCCAACAGGCTGGCGGTGCATACTACCACATTATGAGTGCAGCCAACCTGCCACTTCTTCACTCATACCGCCATGACTGTATGAGCCGCCAGGCCAGAGTTGTCAGTCTCCGACCCTGCGGCCCACAGAGTACCGCTGGTGGCATTATGAGCCGGCCTACCACCAAGGTTTCCAATAGTCACTGGTGCTCCACCTTGCTCGCACTCTGTTGCCTTCACCTCTGCAGTGGACTTAAGCCCTGCCTTTATAAAACAGTCATGTTCCTGTTGTTGTTGCTGGTGTAGATATTGGCTGCTGTGAGCCAACAGCACTCTCCGCAGGCTCTATGGAAGTTATAGGCTGCATCGCAGAACTTCTGCCCAAGAGTGGGCCTCTAATTTCCAGACGTTCTTTTTCTAGGTCTTTGGCTTTCTCAGCAATCCATGTTTTGTAGGTTGAAACAGCAGAAAAAGGAATGAAAGTGACCTGCAATTGTTTGTACCGTGGGTCAAGAATTGTGACACAGATGTAATGTTTGGATGACACAATGGCCCTCATTATGACCCTGCCGAACGGCGTTATTTTGGAGAAAGATACTGCCAACAGGCTGTGGGCAATGTACCACTCCATACGCCAGAGCGGAACAGCCGCCGGGCTGGAGACTTCGGTCTCCAGCCAGACTGCCATCACAGTCCTACCCTCGGGATTATGACCCGCCTACCGCCATGGTTTTCTTGGCAATCTTACCGCCACGGAAACCATGGCGGTAGGCTCTATGAGTGCCAGGGAATTCCTTCCTGGACACTGATAGGGGTCTCCCCAACCCCTCCCCTCCTCTCCCCCAGAGGCCTTCCCCACGCTCCCAACCCCCACACACCTACATGAACTGACATACACACGCATACACACACCCATATACACATTCACCCATGCATGCATACGTACATTCACACACACATTAACACACACTGACCGTCGCTGTGGCGGTAGGCGGCATTTACCGCCAATGTCATAACGATGGCCAATGTGTCTTTGAAGCCATGGTACAGTCCTCCATGCTGACTTCCTGTGTAAACTTTTCAAAGGGAAGTAGCATCTCTGTCAGACATTTGACCAGGCCCCATTGATCCATCTTAATGATCATGCCTTTCACAGTTGCATTCCCTCTTTGCATGACATATTTGTGGATTGCCCTGTCCTGCTCAAACAGACTTTGTAACATGTAATAAGTAGAATTCCAGTTGTGTTGGCACCTCCTGTATGAGGGCTTTAACTGGTATTCCATTATCATGCTGGATAATCCTCAACAGCTTGTGGGCTTTAAGAGAATGACTAAAATGAGTGCAGATTCTTCTGCATGTGGACAGTAAGTTACTGACTCGAGGTTCTTTTTCAAGGAAGCCGTGTACAATGTTATTCACACAGTGCGCCAAACACTGGACCCTGAAATAGCCACCATTGGACATGGCCTTAACTACATTACTGCCATTGTCTGTGGCAACAAATCTAACGTTAAGTCCTCTGGGGCACAGCCATTCATAGACCTTGTTTCTAAAGTCATTCATGATGTTTGCAGCTGTATGGGATTTCTCCATGGCGAACATAGCTACTGTTGCATGCTTCAGAGCACCATTATAAATTTAGGCTGTGTCAACACCTGAAGATATCATGTCTCTAACCCCCACAAAAGAGATCTAGTTTGTAGTGATGCAAATGTAATCAGTGGCTTGGCAACTTGTCCACATGTCTGTCGTCAGGTGGATTCTCTGGACAGCACTCTGCTGCAAAGCTTGTCCAACCAATTCCCTCACATCATGATGTAGTGCTAGAACAGCAACTCTGGCAAAACAGGTCGAGCTGGGAACCTTCTATTTTGGGCATATAGCCAGCACAAATTCTAGAAAACCCACTCCTTCCACAAAAGAAAAAGGGAGGAGGTCCAATGCTAACATCTTAGCCAGCTTCCAATGGTACAAACGTGCTGTTGGGTGGTTGCGTTCGTACTGCACCTCCTGATAAACATGGCAATAATAGTAGCCTGGATTTTTTTTGCTAGTGCCACTGATGCAGGTGACTGAGAAGGTGGTGGTAGGCTCAATGTGCGTCTCAGGGGGGAAGCTACTGTAGGTTCTTGCCTTGGTGTTTTGACATGACTTTAAGGGCCTGATTTATACTTTTTAAATTATATTTTGTAAGTTTGCACCGCTTTTGCGTAAAAAAATGATGCAAATGAGGCGCTAAAAAAGTATAAATCAGGCCCTAAGTCTAACAATACTACTGCACTGCTGGGGAGAGGGGTGATTTGTGTAACAAAAATGTTACCCTCTTCTTCACCTTCCACCATGATCGGATCAGATTCCCTGCTTTCAACACCTTTACTAACACCACTTGCAGGCTTTTCCTTTTGGCCACTAAGGTGTGCCTCCCAGAGGATTGCGTGGTGTTTTCTCAAATGGGTTGTTTGGCCTCTGGTTTCATAGTTTGTACCAAGCTTACCCCGACTAACACTTGCTCGGCAAATGGAGCATATGGCAATGTTTGGCTCATTTTCACTAACCGCAAAGAAGTCCCAAACTGGGGAGGTCAACTTTCTAACACTGGTGCCACCGCCAATGACTGAAGAAGTGGCAGGAGGCGGATGTTTTTTTTGATGATGTTTGCCTCTCTGCAGTGCCTTCTTCTGCAGAGGTGGGTGTGGATATAGGTCATACCCGGGGCCTTACAAATATGGAAGCTGGAGGAGGTGGTGGTATCGCTGCCACATCTTTCAGAGCAGGTTGAGAAGATGGGGTAATGTTTGACTCAACTGGGGCTGGGTTAACATCCATAATGACTGGCTCATCATCAGACGCATCATCCTCCTCTTCTTCATACATAACTCTAAGGCTTTCAGGAATCTTTCTTTTTACTTCTTGCCTCTCCTGGCATATTTCAGACTGAGGTGCCATGAAAGTGGAGTCTTGATCATCAGTAGGGGTGCTTGAGGAAGAAGATAGTGGCGATCTGGAAGACAGTGGATCTTGTGAAAGAGGGGCTTCTTCGGCTTCCTCTGCATGAAGCTCAACATCCTGATGTGCTCCTACTTTGGGAGAAATGGCTATTGCTGGCTGCGGCTGTAGTTCACTGGCCAGAGTTTCCGGCAATGATTGGGTACTAGTTTGAGAAAGAGATAAGTCCAATTCAATGTCACTGCTTGTCAGCATTCTTGTGATAAGAGAGGCCCGCTCTGTGCCTGACATGGGCTTGGGCCTACTTTGGAATGGGGCAGCTGATGTGGGAGTGATGCTCCCAGCATGCTCCCCAGAGGTTGGTGCGCCAGGCACACGTCTTGCCCAAAAAAAGGTCTGGGGTGACATGCCAGTGGTGGGAAGCTACTTCTTATTACTGGCCGCTTTCTTGGTAGCAGCTTTCTTTGGGGCCTTTTTGAAGCTGTCAGTTGGCAGTAGCACTTAGCTTCAGCAGCTGAAGAGATGTTCTTGTGGTCACGAGTGTGGTCACGAGTCACGTCAATCACAGGCCTTCTGTCTGCCAGTATTATGGGTGATGTTGCTTTCTCTTCGTGCACCTAAAAGCAAACATGCAAGAAGGATAAGTGAAACGTGGCACTGTTGTTGCAGTTGCATTAATAGTAGAAACAATCAATATCAAAGAATGGTTACTTTAAAAAACGTATAAATAATTATGAAATACATTGTACCCATTTGTAAAAAACAACATACCAACATTAACGTTCATTAGCATGTAAGTTATGAAGGATAAGAAAGAGCAACAACTACAACATACAGAATGCAACTGTTAGCTTTATCTGTCTGCATCAAGTTGGCGTGTGGCACTCAGGGAGGTGCTGGTGGCAAATGGAATAAAAATAATCCTCAAATAATGTAATGTTATGAAATGTAATGCACCTGTACGCCTATGGCAGACGTGGGGCTAATGGTAAAAACTGGAAAAACAAAATTAATTTATGTGAAAAAAAGAAAAGCAAGAAAAAAGTATACAAAATATAAAATATTATTATTATTATTATTATTAAACTGATATAAAATAAAATAAAAGTTGTGAAAAATTTAGAAGAAAAGGATAAACATTTTTTAAAATAGATTCTAATTGCTGATGTTGTAGGGGCATGGTACTAACATGAAAAAACACAGATATTTCAGAGGCAAGGAGTGGTGGAGGTGAAAAATGCAAAGAAAGTACATAAATATAAAATAAAAACTGCTCATACACTACATTTAGCAATAGGTATCATTGACCTACTAGGCCTGAATAAACAACACACAAAATGGCCACCAACCACATGGTCAAAAACAACCAGCAAGGAGTCATGGCCACCAACACTGGCTGCCTACACAAAAAGGCCACCAGCCACATTGTCACAGATACAGGAGACAAAACAGCATTAGGTCAGTATTAGTAATTCCAAAAGCTTAAATTAAATTACATTTACAACAATGCCACACATCATACAAAGGCATCAAGTACAATAGAACCCCCTGATACACGGTTTGCAGAAAAAAAGTTGAAATACAGCCAAACAACATTTTGTTATCTTTAATCCAATACCATCCAAGGTGTTTCAGTTCCACAGGCACACAAACTGTTATTTTTTTCATCATAAACCTATGACTAATACTGGGCCTACAGCTGGAATTCCTACTACATTAGCAGGCTAAGCCACTTTATATTAATATTCAACTTAATGAATACTGCAGATTCACAAAACAGAACATGTAGCAAATGTAGTGGAATGTTAAACATTTTTCCTTTGTAGAACAAAAATTACAAGTAGAAATATAACTAGGCCACAAATGCTAGCCACCGACCAGCATAAATTCTAAAAAAGATTGAAAGTACAGATAAATCCTGGGGCATGCCCCCTATCAAACAAACAAGTTGTACAAGACCCTTATACAAGTGTTTTTTAATTTACTTGTGAAAACTCAAATACAACTGCCCTTCAATCCAATGATATATCCATGAGAGAAAAAAAGTGATCCTTCCAGCTCAAAATCCAAGTGAAATGTTGCCACGAGATGGACAATGCAGTGGGAGGATCCTGCTGAACAAGAACAGGAAGTTGGAGTCTATGGGGCACTTCCTGTTTTTTGGTAAAAAATGTACTCCTTGCACAACAATATCAATGCGAACGGTCAATTAGAGAAGATTTTCCATTCAAAGTTTTAGATTTTAGCTGCTTCAGCTTCGTCAGGTTGGGCAGCAGTCGATCATGCTCACTCGCCATCCCCTACGTCAAAAAAGACGTGCCAGAAGTCACTAGCATAGTGCTAACTTTCGGAAGCGGGTAAAAAATCTTGTTTGTGATTGCGCAAGAGCGGAATTCTTTCATCTCACATCTCGCATGCACAAAATGACTGAAAGCCAGCGACAACAGGGGAAAATCAGAAAAAAACTCTGCTATGTTGTGGAGTCTATCATGAACTTGTTATCCGCAGAACACAGAGTTCCACAAACTCCGCAGTCACAGCTTCAATCTGTCAAGAGACAGCAAGTATTATATCAGTCAGTGCTTTGCAATAATTGAGTACCATGTCATCTACAATATTCACAAGTGCATTTGCTGGAACTGCAGATAGTCTCATTGCTCGACCCATCAGGACCTCATGGGCGATAAGCCAATCTTCTTGTTAGGTGTACTTCGCAGGCTCATCAATACTAAGGGCAAAGCATCAGGCCATTTTAATGAAGTGGATGCACAGACGTTTGGCTGTCTTGATTTGATAGTGCCAATCATTTGCTCCACTATTTATGAGGCTTTTGGATGATAACTACAATGGAGTTTCTGTTCAACTTGTAATATTGCACATAACATTTTAATAATCTCACTGCTAAAGTGAGTACTTCGATCTGTCTCTAGAGAGTACCTAGGTGCTAACTCCCTCAAAGGTAACTTTGCTACAGTGAGTCTATCATTTCTCTTTGTTGGATAGGCTTCTACCCATAGGGCTAAAATGCAAACTATCACAAGGATATACCTTAAACCATTGCAAATGGGCATTTTGATTAAATCCATTTGCATCCTGTTTCAAGGACCTCCTGATCTCCCTACTTGACTCAATGTGACATATGTCCCTTTACCCACATTCATTTGTTGATATGTCATACATCTATGTCACAGCTCCTCTGCTTGAGGTCTGAATTTGGGATTAGACCAGAATTGTTTAAAGGATCTAACCATTGCATCTCTACTCAGATGAGCTGTGCCATTAAATTGTCTTGTCATTGGAACAAGCAGACTGTCTGGCAAAATTGGTCTTACATCCATTGATACCCAAACATTGTTTTAAGCAATCCCACAACCTGTTCTGAGCTAACCCTATTTTTCAGTTTCTGGTACATTTTCTTACATTAATCTCAACTCATCCCAATTGTCAGCCTTTCTCAATCTTGTAGCAAGGATACTTACTTCGTGACTTCCTGTATTGATTGACACATTTTACGTGCATTATAAAGTTGCACACTCGTGTGCCACTTCATCGGCGTACCTGTTTCTGACTGTGAGATAGCAATTTCTGCAGGGTCCTGCAAAGCTTTCAGTAGATTTGTAACCTTTTCCCATTTCTGTTGGATGAACCAGCAGAGGTCATAAAATCTTGCTGTGGTCACAATTGCCCATAATCATGGACAGCACCAAAACCATATTAACTATCTGTGAAAATTGTCACTATAATTTTTATTGTCAAGCTGCACTCTCTGGTAAGGGCAATTAGTTCTGCAACTTGTGCTGAAGAAATACCTTGAAGCCATGAAGCTTCCACTACTTCTGGGATTGTACATACATTATTTGAGGATTATTTTTATTCCATTTGCCACCAGCACCTCCCTGAGTGCCACACGCCAACTTGATGCAGACAGATAAAGCTAACAGTTGCATTCTGTATGTTGTAGTTGTTGCTCTTTCTTATCCTTCATGACTTACATGCTAATGAACGTTAATGTTGGTATGTTGTTTTTTACAAATGGGTACAATGTATTTCATAATTATTTATACGTTTTTTAAAGTAACCATTCTTTGATATTGATTGTTTCTACTATTAATGCAACTGCAACAACAGTGCCACGTTTCACTTATCCTTCTTGCATGTTTGCTTTTAGGTGCACGAAGAGAAAGCAACATCACCCATAATACTGGCAGACAGAAGGCCTGTGATTGACGTGACTCGTGACCACACTCGTGACCACAAGAACATCTCTTCAGCTGCTGAAGCTAAGTGCTACTGCCAACTGACAGCTTCAAAAAGGCCCCAAAGAAAGCTGCTACCAAGAAAGCGGCCAGTAATAAGAAGTAGCTTCCCACCACTGGCATGTCACCCCAGACCTTTTTTTGGGCAAGACGTGTGCCTGGCGCACCAACCTCTGGGGAGCATGCTGGGAGCATCACTCCCACATCAGCTGCCCCATTCCAAAGTAGGCCCAAGCCCATGTCAGGCACAGAGCGGGCCTCTCTTATCACAAGAATGCTGACAAGCAGTGACATTGAATTGGACTTATCTCTTTCTCAAACTAGTACCCAATCATTGCCGGAAACTCTGGCCAGTGAACTACAGCCGCAGCCAGCAATAGCCATTTCTCCCAAAGTAGGAGCACATCAGGATGTTGAGCTTCATGCAGAGGAAGCCGAAGAAGCCCCTCTTTCACAAGATCCACTGTCTTCCAGATCGCCACTATCTTCTTCCTCAAGCACCCCTACTGATGATCTTAAAAATTGGAATGATAATATTCAAAATGTCATTGCCTATAAACTAAACTAAAATCTACAAGAAACATTATATGAAAGTAGAACATGGTGGTAGGAGAACTGTTCATCAGCTAAAGGTGGCATATGTGCACAAATATAACAGTCCTTAATTTCTGGAGCTCCTTGTACTACTGTAGAAGAACATTTTATTTCATAATCTTTATCCATATAACCTACAAAAAATGCTTTTAAATCAGCTTCATCTATAATTGTTGAATTGTCCACCTTGGCAGCAGGCAGAAGGCTTGGTTCTGGGTACAGCCTCCGAGAGTGCCAGCAGCACTGGGAGAGGGTGTGCGGGGCTGCATACCACAGCTCTGGGGTCTGACGCACCCAGCAACAGCTGACGCATCAGTTGGCTGACATCCTGGATCCAGAGACAGACCTGTTAGTCATCGAGTTTGGGGGGCTCAGTGAAAAAAAATCTATTATTATTAGTTGTGCTCTATGCTAATAGTTTCTTCCCAAATAGCAAGCATGCTGCTCAGTAACATGCAGGTAAGTTAACTTTATGTTACAAATATAATATTGTGTGACTGTCATCTAGACAGATGCTCAGCGCTACTTAATTGTACTTATTTTTAGTGCTTGCTTGGGCTGATAAAGAAGTAATGTAGAGACTCCTCCTTTGTCCTGTCAAAGATAGTCATTGTTAACATAATAGTATTAGTGATTTTGCATGTTCTCTCTCTTCTCTTTGCCTTTCTTTTCTGTAGCTCATACAGTGCCAGTTGGGAAGCAATTTCTTAGTGATGTGTAGTAGTTTTCCATGCATCCGATCTAATGCACTGAGAGATTCTTAATGAGATGAGAACTGTAGAAATCATTCATTGCAACTTATTAGTAATTCCAAAATGTAGTTTAGGAAACAGGAATAGGGTTAGGCAATTTAAAATAGGGAGATTGTCCTTGATACTAATATTATCATTCTGATGTAGAAATGTGACTGCATTTGCTTTTTCCTTTAAAAAAAGTAACATTCTTGGAGAGATTTTTTATGAACAGTAATACTAATCTTTTCTAATTGTTTTTCTTATAGCATCCAGTATCCAGGGGCCGGGAGAAGGCTGTTGAGGTCGGTGAGGCAGCGGAAGGTGGCCCCTAAACTACTGCCAGGCAGATGGGTCTGCTAGCCTCAGTAAGTCCTCCTCTTGTTAATATTAATATTTATTTCCCTAACTTTTACCGCTTCTCACTCAGAATTATTTTCTACTTTTTTACTGTGCCTGCCTCCTATTTTTTTTCCAAACCCACTTTGCATTATCTGTTTCATAAAATCTTATCCCTGCGTTCTCCGATTTACTTATTTTCTATACTTCAAGTTTCTTTATATTGAACTGTCTGGCTATGATAGTCTGTCTGTAGCTTTCTTTCTTCTGCTTTTCAGTGAACGTCCCTTCTCCTCTTATGTATCTTATCTTGTGTAGTGGTAGTAAGGCTCAGAAAACACGTACTGTTATGCCCATGTAAGGCATCCTACAAATGTTTCGTGAGAAGTAGGCCTGGATGGAGCGAACAGAATCCGGCTTAGTGGAATTCCGCGGAGTTGAAAAAAAAAACCTCTGTGTAATTCTGCAAAGCCGGAGTTCCGTGCCCCGCGGAGTCCTCCTGAATCCGCCCATCTCGGAAGCGCTAAGCAGGGTCGGCAGGCCGGTGAACAAGAGGCGCAGCTTGCTTTTGCTGCCTATTGCCCTGGTCTGAATTCAGGCTGCCAGCAAAAGCTGCAGGCGAAAGTTGTCATTTCAGTCCTTGTTTGTGCACCAGTGTGCACAAACAATGAGAAAAAAGGAGAAGAGGACTTACCTGGGTCTTACCCGGGGATCCTGATCTCCAAAGAGTCCTCTGCTCTGTGCATCTGCTTCCCTCCTCCACTCGGGTGCGCGCTGCTGCCCAATTATGGGCTGCACAGCAGAAGCACAGACTGTCTGTGCTTGTGCAATACAGCCCATACTGGACTGCAGCACACCCCTGGTGAGCTCCGCTCCGTTGGAGGGGCTAGCAGCTTTTTTGGACAACTCTACGCTCCAAGCCAAGCACCAAGTTCCAAAAACTCCGTTAGCTCCGCCAGCAGAGAGGAGCTCCCTGCACACCCCTACTCTTAACAAATTTCCAAACAACAAAATGCCCACCTAATATTTTGATAGAAGAGAATCCGTACCCAACATTTAGTAATGTATTCTCAGTTGTATTTTGCTATTAGAAAAAAATAACAGGTGGAAGCTTATTTGACGTCCAAATTGTGTAAAAAAAAATTCTAGCCACACCGACCAGCAACGCCGGTGCCAGCAGCAGTAGTGCCAGCTGACGCAGCAGCGGGAGCAGAACAGGGGGGAGTCTCTCTGGCGACAGTGGCAGGCGGTGGTAAGACATATTGTTTCTTTATTGGCAATTACCAATATAGTCACTACAAGGGTGTACTAGTGTTGTTGACTCACTTATCAACACCCTGGTTTTGCAGATGCAACAGGAGATAAGTCAGTATTGGGCTCTTCTATCTGCAACTCAGCAGACTAAGGCCCTTATTATGACCCTGACAGTCTTCTGACCACCAGGATTAATTGGGTGGTATTACTGCCAACAGGCTGGCGGTGCATACTACCACATTATGAGTGCAGCCAACCTGCCACTTCTTCACTCATACCGCCATGACTGTATGAGCCGCCAGGCCAGAGTTGTCAGTCTCCGACCCTGCGGCCCACAGAGTACCGCTGGTGGCATTATGAGCCGGCCTACCACCAAGGTTTCCAATAGTCACTGGTGCTCCACCTTGCTCGCACTCTGTTGCCTTCACCTCTGCAGTGGACTTAAGCCCTGCCTTTATAAAACAGTCCTGTTCCTGTTGTTGTTGCTGGTGTAGATATTGGCTGCTGTGAGCCAACAGCACTCTCCGCAGGCTCTATGGAAGTTATAGGCTGCATCGCAGAACTTCTGCCCAAGAGTGGGCCTCTAATTTCCAGACGTTCTTTTTCTAGGTCTTTGGCTTTCTCAGCAATCCATGTTTTGTAGGTTGAAACAGCAGAAAAAGGAATGAAAGTGACCTGCAATTGTTTGTACCGTGGGTCAAGAATTGTGACACAGATGTAATGTTTGGATGACACAATGGCCCTCATTATGACCCTGCCGAACGGCGTTATTTTGGAGAAAGATACTGCCAACAGGCTGTGGGCAATGTACCACTCCATACGCCAGAGCGGAACAGCCGCCGGGCTGGAGACTTCGGTCTCCAGCCAGACTGCCATCACAGTCCTACCCTCGGGATTATGACCCGCCTACCGCCATGGTTTTCTTGGCAATCTTACCGCCACGGAAACCATGGCGGTAGGCTCTATGAGTGCCAGGGAATTCCTTCCTGGACACTGATAGGGGTCTCCCCAACCCCTCCCCTCCTCTCCCCCAGAGGCCTTCCCCACGCTCCCAACCCCCACACACCTACATGAACTGACATACACACGCATACACACACCCATATACACATTCACCCATGCATGCATACGTACATTCACACACACATTAACACACACTGACCGTCGCTGTGGCGGTAGGCGGCATTTACCGCCAATGTCATAACGATGGCCAATGTGTCTTTGAAGCCATGGTACAGTCCTCCATGCTGACTTCCTGTGTAAACTTTTCAAAGGGAAGTAGCATCTCTGTCAGACATTTGACCAGGCCCCATTGATCCATCTTAATGATCATGCCTTTCACAGTTGCATTCCCTCTTTGCATGACATATTTGTGGATTGCCCTGTCCTGCTCAAACAGACTTTGTAACATGTAATAAGTAGAATTCCAGTTGTGTTGGCACCTCCCGTATGAGGGCTTTAACTGGTATTCCATTATCATGCTGGATAATCCTCAACAGCTTGTGGGCTTTAAGAGAATGACTAAAATGAGTGCAGATTCTTCTGCATGTGGACAGTAAGTTACTGACTCGAGGTTCTTTTTCAAGGAAGCCGTGTACAATGTTATTCACACAGTGCGCCAAACACTGGACCCTGAAATAGCCACCATTGGACATGGCCTTAACTACATTACTGCCATTGTCTGTGGCAACAAATCTAACGTTAAGTCCTCTGGGGCACAGCCATTCATAGACCTTGTTTCTAAAGTCATTCATGATGTTTGCAGCTGTATGGGATTTCTCCATGGCGAACATAGCTACTGTTGCATGCTTCAGAGCACCATTATAAATTTAGGCTGTGTCAACACCTGAAGATATCATGTCTCTAACCCCCACAAAAGAGATCTAGTTTGTAGTGATGCAAATGTAATCAGTGGCTTGGCAACTTGTCCACATGTCTGTCGTCAGGTGGATTCTCTGGACAGCACTCTGCTGCAAAGCTTGTCCAACCAATTCCCTCACATCATGATGTAGTGCTAGAACAGCAACTCTGGCAAAACAGGTCGAGCTGGGAACCTTCTATTTTGGGCATATAGCCAGCACAAATTCTAGAAAACCCACTCCTTCCACAAAAGAAAAAGGGAGGAGGTCCAATGCTAACATCTTAGCCAGCTTCCAATGGTACAAACGTGCTGTTGGGTGGTTGCGTTCGTACTGCACCTCCTGATAAACATGGCAATAATAGTAGCCTGGATTTTTTTTGCTAGTGCCACTGATGCAGGTGACTGAGAAGGTGGTGGTAGGCTCAATGTGCGTCTCAGGGGGGAAGCTACTGTAGGTTCTTGCCTTGGTGTTTTGACATGACTTTAAGGGCCTGATTTATACTTTTTAAATTATATTTTGTAAGTTTGCACCGCTTTTGCGTAAAAAAATGATGCAAATGAGGCGCTAAAAAAGTATAAATCAGGCCCTAAGTCTAACAATACTACTGCACTGCTGGGGAGAGGGGTGATTTGTGTAACAAAAATGTTACCCTCTTCTTCACCTTCCACCATGATCGGATCAGATTCCCTGCTTTCAACACCTTTACTAACACCACTTGCAGGCTTTTCCTTTTGGCCACTAAGGTGTGCCTCCCAGAGGATTGCGTGGTGTTTTCTCAAATGGGTTGTTTGGCCTCTGGTTTCATAGTTTGTACCAAGCTTACCCCGACTAACACTTGCTCGGCAAATGGAGCATATGGCAATGTTTGGCTCATTTTCACTAACCGCAAAGAAGTCCCAAACTGGGGAGGTCAACTTTCTAACACTGGTGCCACCGCCAATGACTGAAGAAGTGGCAGGAGGCGGATGTTTTTTTTGATGATGTTTGCCTCTCTGCAGTGCCTTCTTCTGCAGAGGTGGGTGTGGATATAGGTCATACCCGGGGCCTTACAAATATGGAAGCTGGAGGAGGTGGTGGTATCGCTGCCACATCTTTCAGAGCAGGTTGAGAAGATGGGGTAATGTTTGACTCAACTGGGGCTGGGTTAACATCCATAATGACTGGCTCATCATCAGACGCATCATCCTCCTCTTCTTCATACATAACTCTAAGGCTTTCAGGAATCTTTCTTTTTACTTCTTGCCTCTCCTGGCATATTTCAGACTGAGGTGCCATGAAAGTGGAGTCTTGATCATCAGTTGTCAGCCTTTCTCAATCTTGTAGCAAGGATACTTACTTCGTGACTTCCTGTATTGATTGACACATTTTACGTGCATTATAAAGTTGCACACTCGTGTGCCACTTCATCGGCGTACCTGTTTCTGACTGTGAGATAGCAATTTCTGCAGGGTCCTGCAAAGCTTTCAGTAGATTTGTAACCTTTTCCCATTTCTGTTGGATGAACCAGCAGAGGTCCTAAAATCTTGCTGTGGTCACAATTGCCCATAATCATGGACAGCACCAAAACCATATTAACTATCTGTGAAAATTGTCACTATAATTTTTATTGTCAAGCTGCACTCTCTGGTAAGGGCAATTAGTTCTGCAACTTGTGCTGAAGAAATACCTTGAAGCCATGAAGCTTCCACTACTTCTGGGATTGTACATAGTGCATATGCTGCTCTTAAACATCCTTCATTTGCCCTCAAACATGAGCCATCTACAAATTAAACGTATTCTGGACTTATTAAAGTCTCAGCTTTATGTGTGATCTGGTTTGGTGCATAGGTTTGTGACATCAAGGATGAATTTCAAAATGATCAAATTCATTTTCTTCAGGGATTGGTAGCAGTGTGCTAGTATTCAGTACTTGACATCTTCTCAGAACAACATTACTTCCTGCCAAAATGTGTTGCTCATATTTAGTCAGTGTCAAATTGGTGAGATGCTGTGTTTTAGTTTTTGTTAGTAACACCTCAACAAAATGTGGGATCATAACTGTTAAAAGAAATCCCATCACAATGTTTTTACATTTCTCCAGTTTCACTCTCACTACAGCTACCATTTTCACACATCCAGGCGAAGCAGCAGCTGCAGGATCAAGCATCACCTAGAAATATTCTATGGGCTTTTTGGAGTCTCCATGAATTTAGGTTAGCATTGAGAGAGTGCAGCCCACCTGCTCACTGTAAAACAGGATAACTTATTTTTTTTTAATCTGGCATTCCCAGTGCTGGGGCACAACAGAGGCTTTCTCTCCACTATAGGAATGCTTTCAGGCATTTATTGTCCCATGGAATCATATCTGGTACATCTTTACGTGGCATCCTCAATAAAGATTTAAGAATCAACAGAATGTTGGGGTCACTGCCTATAGTAGCCAACCATTCCCAAAAACATTCTGACTACTTTCTGTGTCCTCAGGGAATTCATTTTCAGAATTGTCACAACTCCTTCTCTTGACACTTTCCTTATTCCTTTTTCAGTAATGTGTCCCAAATTTTGCACTTCTCTTCATCAGTACTGTAAAGTATTTGGAGACACTTTGGGCCAGATTTGCTCAAAAGTGATGCAGCGATGTGCTGCGCCAAAATTAGCAGCGCCGCACTGCGTCACTTTAGAAAAGTAGGGATGTGCCGTATTTATTAGAATATGGTGCACCCCTGCATTTCCCCCTGCGCTGGTGCTAAATTGAGCTGCCTAGCATTGTTGCATATAGGAGTTTGATTGTTCATGTGTGGAAGGTGTCCCTTCCTGCACATAAACAATCACTAATGGTGATTAGGCACTTCTGTGTGTGCTGCATTCTGCAGCACACACAGAATTTCCAAAGCGTCATTTGAAATTATTGTTTATGTGAAGGAAAGGACACCGTTCTGCACATAAAAAATTATTTCTGGCATTTTGCTCTTTCTATGCGTGCTGCAGAATGCTGCAGAAGGGCTGCGTGTGAAGGGGCCATATTTACAAGGTGGCGTTAAGCCACAAAAAGTGGCTTAATGCCACCTTGTAAATATGGTGCAGGGCCTTGAGCCACCGGAGCGTCACAAAATTGATGCACCAGTGGCGCTAGGTGCTCTTAAATATGCCCCTTTGTGTCCACATTCTGCCAAATGTTTTAACAATGCAATAAAATCAAGTTTTCAAGATTCTCTAATACTTGATGCAACCAATAAGTCAGGAATGAACTGAGCTTCTATGCAGCTCTACTGTATACAGATTCCTTTTCAGTATCTGATTAAAAATCAGTGGGCTTTCTGTATACCCATATGGGACACGCACCACATTAATACTTTGTCTTGGACACGACAGAGAACAGAAATTTAATGTCTTCATATAGAGGTATTGTGAAAAAAGCTGTCAGGAACAGAACCATGCGCGGTCCAGGTCCCGCCTGAAACTCCGCTGCGCGGCTCTGCTGCGCTTTCTGTGCACCACTTATCATCCCCACTTGCTCCAAAGGTGGCTATCAACGTCATCTACCCTGTGGCAAAGCTCATAGAGCTGCAGGTTCAGGTCATTGGTGGACAAGATGCACTTATCGGTGCTATTCCATGAAGGGACTACAATTCCCATGTTTTTAGAGGCAGCAGCCATCTTGGGGTGTGGCAGGCCTATAAAGCCAAGCCACACCCAAGCACGTTGCTCACTATTTTTAAGACTTCGATGCAGCCAGACCTCATGGGAGTTTCTCTGGAGAAGAGCAGAGTTCCTGAATGGCAGAGTGTCATCCAACCGAAGTATCCTTGTTTCCATGGTGCATTTAAAAACGAGTAGGTCGTACTCGTAGCGGTAAGGCCTTGCTGAATCCAAGTTTGAAGGAAGTTGTTACTTCCAAAAGGTAAAGCGCCCCTTAGCATAATAAGCAAAGCGTTTCAGGCTACACTGGTAAAGCGCCCTTGGCACGACATTTAAAGCGCTTCAGTTCACAGGAGTAAAGGGCACTTAGCTTGGCATTCAAAGCGCTTCATTTCACAGGAGTAAAGCGCATTTGGCATGGTATTCAAAGCGCTTCAGTTCACAGGAATAAAGCGCACTTGGCACGACATTTAAAGCGCTTCAGTTCACAGGAGTGAAGCGATTTTGGCACTACATTCAAAACGCTTTAGTTCACAGGAATAAAGCGCACTTGGCATGGTATTCAAAGCGCTTCAGTTCACAGGATTAAAGCGCACTTGGCATGGTATTGAAAGTGCTTCAGTTCACAGGAGTAAAGCGCACTTGGCAGGACATTCAAAGCACTTCAGTTCACAGGAAGTAAAGCACCTTTTGCACAGCAATCAAAGCGCTTCAGTTCATAGGAGTAAAGCGCACTTGGCATGGCATTCAAAGCGCTTCAGTTCACAGAAGTAGAGCGCACTTGGCACACCATTCAAATCGCTTCAGTTCACCGGAGTAGAGCACCCTTGGCACAGCGTTCAAAGTGCTTCGGTTCACAGGAGTGCAGCGCCCTTGGCACGGCAATCGAGGCGCTTCAGTTCGCAAGAGTAAGGCGCCCTTTCACAGCAATCAAAGTGCTTCGGTTCACATGAGTAAAGCGCCTTTGGTCTAATAATCAAGGCGCTTCAATTTACATGAGTAAAACTTTCAGGCCTAGGTGGCAAATGTGAAAACATTTCAAAGATAAGCAAATCATAGTTTTATTGTTTTTGGAATCATAATATGTGAAATACATCTTTCAGTCTTTGATGATATGTGAGATACATATTTAAGTCTTTGCTAATTTCTATGCTGAGACCAAACATTTTATGTTTATGAATGCATAGTAGTTGCATGATTGATGTTCAGACTATGTCCATGGTCCAAGCTCTTGACTTCTCAAGGTTCACAGGTCTCAGTTCGTTCTTGTTCCATGATTCAGAGAAGGGCCACGCCCAGTTTTGTCTAAAGTTCATGAAATTCTGAACTATCATGATTTTACTAATTGTTCTTGTTCCATGATTCAGAGAAGGGCCACAGTTTTGTCTAAGGCTCATGACGTCCTGAAGTATCAGGATTCTACCAATTGTTCTTGTTCCATGATTTAGAGAAGGGCCAAGCCCAGTTTTGTCTAATGCTCATGACATCCTGCAGTATCAGGATTCTACCAATTGTTCTTGTTCCATGATTCAGAGAGGGGCCACGCCCAGTTTTGTCTAATGCTCATGACATCCTGAAGTATCATGATTCTACCAATTGTTCTTGTTCCATGATTCAGAGAAGGGCCACGCCCAGTTTGGTTTAAGGCTCTTGACATTCTGAAGTATCATGATTC
The DNA here is from genome assembly GCF_031143425.1 of Pleurodeles waltl. Lineage (NCBI taxonomy): Eukaryota > Metazoa > Chordata > Amphibia > Caudata > Salamandridae > Pleurodeles > Pleurodeles waltl. The sequence goes on along the minus strand of NC_090442.1, from coordinate 936,836,442 downwards.
TACAAACACTTGTATCCCCAGAGACACCTTTGTCTATTCCATAAGGGTCTCAACACTTGCCTCCACAAAGACGCCTTTGTCTATTCCATCAGGGTCTCAACTCTTGCATCCACGGAGATGCCTTTGTCTATTCCATAAGGGTCTCAACTCTTGCATCAATGGAGACACCTTTGTTTATTCCATAAGGGTCTCAACATTTGCATCCACAGAGACGCCTTTGTCTATTCCATAAGGGTCTCAACACTTGCAGTCACGGAGATGCCTTTTGCTATTCCATAAGGGTCTCAACACTTGCATCCACGGAGACGCCTTTGTTTATTCCATAATGGTCTCAACACTTGCATCCACGGAGGCGCCTTTGTTTATTCCTTAAAAGTCTCAACACATGCATTCACGGAGACGCCTTTGTCTAAGTGTATAATTGAATGTTAATGATATTATTAACAAGTATATACATACATGCTTAACCATTTTTCCTTTTCAGATCTCTCTCCCTGCTGTTCCCTACCCTAATTCCCTTCCCCCCGACTGGTTTCACCATAACTCTGTGCTATAATAGCTTTCTGAGTTGGTGACGCCGGAAGGTGGGCCTTTTGTTCGGCGGCATTCAGATCCCAAGGAAAGGACACTGTAACAAAAGCATGGCGCAGATCATTCACAGCGAACCATTCTGCTGTACATGGAATTTGATAGAGCATGGCAGCTAGATTCAGTACTACTGGACAACATGGGATTAGGATAGCATTCACTTTTCTTAGGTACTGCACAATCCTAAATTTACCAATGGGCTTTCATAATCCCATAATTGGGTAGTTGCATGGACTCCCAATTATCTCCATTAAAATGCCCTTCTTCAGCATATTTTTAATAATTAAGGGCGTAATTCCTTCTATCACTTCTGGAGTCATCGGAAAAGATGGTTTTCTTTGAAAAACTGCATTTAGTTTAACAGTTATTCTGACTAGTTCAACTCCCTTAATTAATCCAACATCCATTTCTCGTCTCATACCACACTTCTGGTTTAATCTTCTCAAATAATTCTGTAGGCAAATCATTTATCATTAACATGGGGTAGAATCAGGGTGGTTCTTGTTGAACTAATTTATGTTCAGCATCCTCATCATGTTTCTGAAATTCAATTCTCTTTGGTGTACAACTAATGGTGCAATTTAACTTGTACAATAAATCTCTTTCTAGTAAATTAACATGACTTAAATCACACATCACAAATTGATGATTTTCCTCATTTTCTTATTTTCCTATTTCCTATTTTTACAGTTATTTCTTTTGAAATTGTATCAGTAACTTGCTTATCTGTAACTCACACAACTTGGATTGCTCTTCCAGAGAGGGGAAGATCTATTACTTTCGCTGTTCGCAAGTGAAATGGGTTGCTCCTTTGTAATAAGGAATGACACTTGGTGTCCATTTAGTTCTCCATCTAAATATGGTTCACTCTGATCTACTTCTAAGCTTGCAACAAGCATGCAATCTGTCTCCCCTCTCAAGCACTATCATTGTGACGTGCTAAAATCTAGCATCTCACTGTTATCAAACATTGGAAACTTCTGAATAGCATTTTGATTCTGAGCCTGCATCACATTTTGATTTTGCTTGGGTACTTGCAATTGTCGCAGCAGAACATTTGACATTGGCATTTAATTCACTCCTTGCATTTGGGTATTTACATTTTTATCTTGATACTCTCACTTACAATGCCTCACCTTGTTCCACTTGTGACAAGGTGTAATTTTCTTCAATATTGCAACATCAACACCTGTACTTTGATTTCAGAAACACCTCTTCCTCTCCCTGGAAACAACATAATCCCTCCCTGCACTCCCTGCATTCCTGCTTGAAATCCATTTGCTTGCATTCCCCTTACACCTAGCATTACACCACCATTGTCAACAACCGACTAATTCTGGAAACCTCATTGGGCAAACTTTGTTTGAGATAACATCAATTTCTTTTTCATGCTTCCCTGCTTCATCTCCTGCTCATCACTACAGTATTTTGTATACTTCAAACTCTCATCTAAAGTTTTTGTTTGCCAACAAATGACATTCTGCTGTATGTTTTGACAAATTGTAGGCCTCAAATCAAGCTGAAACTATGTAATGAAAGATTCCATGTCTACAAGTGTTTATCCTGTATGCTGTTAAAAAGCTTTCATTAACCTTTCATAGAATTCATGTACAGTTTCCTTGACTTCCTGTTGCATTCGATTCAGCTTCAGATAATCTAAGGTGCACATTTATACTCTGTTTGCACCAATTTTGCATCATTTGTTTGACACAAATTTGGTGCAAACTCAACTCCATATTTATATTTTGACGCTAGACCCACCTAGCGTCAAAATATTGGAGTTTGCACCATTTTATGGATACAAGAAACCACCTTTTGTCAATGAGATGCAAGGTAGGTGTTCTCATCTACAAAATGACGCTATCCCCATAGCGCTATATTTCTACCCCCTTGCTAAAATGACGCACGGGTGGGAGGCGGACCCAAATAATGGTGTTAAGCTTGCTTAGCGCCATTATTTAACACCTGTGTCAGACCAGGCGTTAGGGGACCTGTAAACCCATTTCCATGGTCAAACACCATGGCATGGGCCCACACATGCCCACCCCAAGCCCTAGGAACACCCCGACCCACACCAGGGGGACACCAGAGGATGGGGGACCCCATCCCAGGTAAGTAGGGCAAGTATAGGTAAGTATTTTTTCTTTTTTTTTTTAAGTGCCATTGGGTGCCCTAACGAGGGGCAATGGCCATGCTCAGGGTACACTGGTCCCCTGTGCTGGCCATTGGGGTGGGGCACATGGCTCCTGTCTTTTCTAAGAAAGGAGTCATGTTTTAGGATGGTTGTGCCAATGGAAATGACGCTTGGCTGGTTAGCGGCATTTTTTTTTTGCCGCTAACCAGCCTAATGCAATTTTTTGATGCACAACCTTCTATTCCCATACCACTACCCACACCCAGATAATGTCATTTTTGTTCATGCTAGCCAAAGCTTAGAGCCGGCTTGCACCATTCCTTAAATATGGCGCCCGGCTGGCACTCAGGAATAGAGCAAGCCAGCTGTAAACTTTTTCGCGCAAAACTGTGTTTGCGCAGTTTTGAACCAAAAAAGTTTCAATATGGACCTAAATCTTTAAGTGGAACTGTGCCTACAAAAATTGTATCACCTCATTGTACTTGGCCAATACCACAGACAAAGGTGTATTTGTAAATGGATCTCTTGATGGTTTTGTATTTACCCAATGAACAACAATCTTACATCTGCCCACAAATCACATGGAAACACAATATTGAAAAAATTATCAAAGTCAATCCACAACACTTTTGATAATTTAGCAAATCTCTCAACTTGTGTATATTACTACACTGGGCTCTTTCTCAAATTTTGAACATTGTCTATACATGATGTAAGATCACCCCTACTCCAAGGGACATGCACTTACCCTCCATCTGATGTTTCTCTTAAGAATATGCTGAAACTGTCACTTTCTTTTTGATTGTTTTTTCTGCTTTCTGTTCCCCTCACCTTCTTCAGCTTGTTTCTTTTTTGTCTTGTTTTTTCACCCATTTAATTTTATATTTATCCATGTCACTCCATTTATGTACACACTTTGTTAATTTTGTAAGATGAAATCATAACCCTGAAGAGTGCATGTTCTCATTAGATTTGTCATCTAGCTACACACTGAAGCTTTTCTGCAAAGGTACACTTTTATAAATAGCCACATCACATTTATTTGCCAATTCAGTTAATTTGTTGTATATTGTTGCAGCTTTTCTTGCAATTTCTGTACATGGGTAGACTAATTCTTCTTCTTGATATTGTTCTATGCGATCAAGATTTAACATCCTTCTTAAAATTTCTTCCAATTCACCCTTTAGCTTGGGCACATTTAAAAGTCTCTCACCTTCAGAAACTGGGCTAACTGTTGTACTTGTACTGATGCTCAGTCTTTCTGCATTCTCAACGTTTGCACAATTTCGGACATCTTCTTCAGTTCAAGAGGGAAAATAACACCTTCTAAATTACTTTCACCTGGTGTCGTTTGTGTCATAAGGACAAACTGCCTTCATTCCACTAATCCCTCCATATTATGTGGTGGAGTCAATACTACAACCTGTGAATACTGTGAAGTCGGATAAATCCATTTACTGGAGTACCCCCAGTTGGTTTTTGAACAGCTGTAGTCAGAGTAATATGTGCAGGTAGTGTTTGTTGAGTAACCAAGCCAGTAACCTGTCCAGTTGTGAGCATATTAACTGGAGCATTTGCTGGAGATATTTTGGGCTTTACAGGAGCACTGGCAATTGCTGGTTGTGATAGAGACTGTGTTATAACAGGCTATGCAGCAATTGGTTGAGTTATTACTCACTGCACTGTAGTGTGAGTCAACACAGGTTGCACCGGAAGAACTGTTTGCATCTGGCTAGTAATTCAAGAAACGTCAGGATCTATGCGAGCTATACCTGTGACCACATTATTTATCAGCTGATTTCTATCAGTCTATGTTGGTTCCACATATTGTGGATGATGCGTAGACAACATTTCTACCAAGATATTGGGGGTTATTCTAACTTTGGAGGAGGTGTTAATCCGTCCCAAAAGTGACGGAAAAGTGACGGATTTACCACCAGCCGTATTACGAGTCCATTATATTGTATGGAACTCGTAATACGGCTGGTGGTATATCCGTCACTTTACCGTCACTTTTGGGACGGATTAACACTCCTCCAAAGTTAGAATAACCCCCATAATCTCCAGAATCTGATTTTGAATCAATTTTAATTCAACATTTGATTCTTTTTTTCCTTTAATTTTTTTCACTTACTGGTTTTTCAGAATCTTTAGTCCTGTTTCTTCTCTTGTATGTAAGGGATATAGGCCCTCATTACAACCCTGGCGGTCAGTGATAAAGCGGCAGTAATACCGCCAAAAGGCCAGCGGTAAAAAAAGTGGAATTATGACCATGACGGAAACCTCTCAGACAGACAGCCACTTTAACACACTGAGCACCATGGCAGTAGCAACAAGCACTGCAGAGGTAACCGCCAACAGCCAGGCAGAAGAGAATGTACCGCCCACAGTATTACAACAGGCCTATCCGCCACCTTTTCCGGGGCGGTACCAACAACATCAAAAGCACGTCGGAAACAGTGCACAGACGGCAAAGGACTCACCTCTGGAGACTCAAGGAAGAACCACAACGCCATGGAGCCCGAGTTGCACATCTACCCGATGATTGTATACCTCCTCATTTACTACAAACAGCAATGCCGGCGAAGACGACCACTGTGAGTACTGCTGCCTAGCACACAAGGGAGGGGGAGGAAAAAGAGAGTGACAAACACATGCAACAAGCAACACCCCCACCCCCAACACCATACACACAAACAGATGCAGTAACATTACATATACACCCCATACCCCTCAGGAATAATGCAAGAACAAAAGGAATTGATTAAAGTGAGTGTAATAAGATAAAATACAAGAAAATTGTGATTCAAAATCAAAACAGTATATACATATATACAAATGGAGGGACACTGGCCAGTCTTCAATGTCCGTGGGCCACAGGACCACATCACATAGGCCACAGCCCCACTTGACTCCTGCAACAACACAGAGAGAACACAGCAGGGGCATCAGGTTGAAAATACACAGGCACCTCAGGGGGACAAGGAACGGGAGGGCACCTCAGCCAGGAGATGGTACAACACCACTGGCCCTGGAGGGGGCTACATGCCCTGTGCGATGTCCTTGGAAGTGCAAGGTCATAGTCTCTCAAGTGGGTGGTTTGCTCACTGCTTTGTCCTGGGGAGTGCAAAGCCACAGTCTCTCAAGTGGGTGGTTTGCCCACTGCTTGGTCCTGGGGAGTGCAAGGCCACAGACTCTCAAGTGGATGGGTGTCCAATGACTTGTCCTGGGGAGTGCAAGCCCGCCCACAGTGTCTCAAGTGGGTGGGTTGCCCACTGCTTTGTCCTGGGGAGTGCAAAGCCACAGTCTCTCAAGTGGGTGGGTTGCTCACTGACTTGTCCTGAGGAGTGCAAGGCCACAGTCTCTCAAGTGGGTGGGTTGGCCACTGCTTTGTCCTGGGGAGTGCAAAGCCAAAGTCTCTCAAGTGGGTGGTTTGCCCACTGCTTGGTCCTGGGGAGTGCAAAGCCACAGAATCTACAGTGGGTGGCCTCTCTACTGGTTTTGGAGGGGGCCATGTGCCCAGTGTGCTTCATCCTGGCAAGCAGGGGGTGAGTGGATGGCTTCTTCCACTGGTTCTGGAGGGGGCCATGTGCCCAGTGTGATTCATCCTGGCAAGGAGGGGGTGAGTGGATGGCTTCTTCCACTGCTTCTGGAGGGGGCCTTGTGCCCAGTGTGCTTCATCCTGGCAAGGAGGGGGTGAGTGGATGGCTTTTTCCACTGGTTCTGGAGGGGGCCTTGTGCCCAGTGTGCTTCATCCTGGCAAGGAGGGGGTGAATGGATGGCTTCTTCCACTGGTTCTGGAGGGGGCCTTGTGCCCTGTGATACAGCACTTGGGGATTGCAAGGTCACAGTCTCTCACCTGGGTGTCACACCTACAGGATTTGCAGGCTCAAGGACGCACTACAACCCATGGAGGCATGACTACACACTGCCCTCCGGCGGTGACGGCTGCTCAGTGGTGGCAGTGACGGTGCTGGTGTCGGGCTGGCAGTGGCGGGGGGAGGCTCCAGCCCTTCCCCAGCAGCCTTGGACGGCTGCCCACTGGGGCTGCTGCTGCTGGCAGTGGTGCTGGTGTCAGGGATGCCAGTGGTGGGGGGAAGCTCCAGCCCCTCTCCTGCAGCCTCGGACGGCTGCTCACTGGGGCTGCTACTGCTGACAGTGGTGCTGGTGGCGGTGCTGGTGGTGGTGCTGGTGTCAGGGATGCCAGTGGTGGGAGGGGCTTCAGCCCTTCCCTTGCAGCCTCGGACGGCTGAACCGCCATGGTTGGTGGTAGGGGCTCAGAAGAAGTCCCAGCACCAGGCCTCCTGTCCTTCCTGCGTGCAGGTGCAGGCCCTTTGCCCTTCCCCTTGGCAGCTGGTGGTGCCTATTTGCCCTTTCCCTTGGCAGCTGGTGGTGACTCCTTGTCCTTCCCCTTGACAGCTGGTGGTGCCTGCTTGGCCTTCCCCTTGGAAGCTGGTTGTGCCTCCTTGTCCTTCCCCTTGGCAGCTGGTGCAGGCACACTGTCAGCGCTGATGGTTTGTTCCCATGAAGCCTCTCCCACCTGCAGTAGCTGCTGACAATACTGTGGCCATGGACTGGGTGGCTGAGGTGCTAGCCTGGGTTCTGTCCACCCTGGCCCGCCGTGAAGGACGGGGTGCAGGAAAGTACCATCTTGCCTGGCATGTTACCCCCATTTTTACATGTATGTCAGTTTGTTTTTGCCTATCTCACTTGGATCCTGCTACCTAGGACCAAAGTGCTCATAGTTTGTGGCCTGAATGTGTATACCTGTGTAGTGACTAACTGTGTCACTGAGGCTCTGCTAATCAGAACCTCAGTGCTTATGCTCTGTCTGCCTTTAAATTTGTCACTATAGGCTAGTGACCACTTTTACTAATTTCAATTGGCACACTGGAACACCCTTATAATTCCCTAGTATATGGTACCAAGGTACCCAGGGTATTGGGGTTCCAGGAGATTCCTATGGGCTGCAGCATTTCTTTTGCCATCCATAGGGAGCTCAGACAAATCTTTACACAGGACTGCCATTGCAGCCTGAGTGAAATAATGCACATGTTATTTCACAGCCATTTCCACTGCACTTAAATAACTTATAAGTCACCTATATGTCTAACCTTCACTTGCTAAAGGTTAGGTGCAAAGTTACTGAGTGTGAGGGCACCCTTGCACTAGCAAAGGTGCCCCCACATATTTCAGGGCCATTTCTCCAGACTTTGTGAGTGTGGGGACACCATAACACACGTGCACTACATATAGGTCAATACCTATGTGTAGCTTCACAATTGTAACTCCAAACATGGCCATGTAACATGTCTAAGATTATGGAATTGTCTCCCCATGCCAAATCTGGTACTGGGGACACAATTCCATGCATCCCCGGGGCTCCACTATGGACCCCGGGTACTGCCAAACCAACTCTCTGGGGTTTTCTCTGCAGCTACCGCTGCTGTCACCCCACAGGCGGGGTTCTGCCCTCCTGAGGTCTGGGAAGCCAGGTCCCAGGAAGGCAGAACAATGAATTTCCTCTGAGAGAGGGTGTTACACCCTCTCCTTTGGAAATAGGTGTTAAAGGCTGCGGATGGGTAGCCTCCCCCAGCCTCTGGAAATGCTTTGAAGGGCACAGATGGTGCCCTCCTTGCATAAGCCAGTCTACACCGGTTTAGGGAACCCCCATTCCCTGATCTGTTGCGAAACTGGAGAAAGGAAAGGGGAGTGATAGGTGTGATGGTGATGGTGGTAGTGGATGAGGATGTAGTGCATGCAGGTGTGAATGGAGATGCTACTGGGAGGGTGGTGGATGAGGAGGAGGAGGGGGACACAATGGAGGCAGTGGATGTTGTTATGTCTGCATCTGGATGGTGTTTGTGTGAGTGCCTGTGGGGAGATTTGTGGTGCTTGTGTTTGCCTGAGCCACTCCTGCGTGTTGTCTTGGGTGCATGCTGGTCTGAATGTGTGCTTGGGATAAGTTGGGGTTGAGGGGAATGGGACTGGGTAGAGGAAGTTGGAGGGGGAGGCTAGAGACAGGGACAATGGCTGCTATCAGGGAGGAGGTCAGAGCCTGGATTGATCTCTGTTGGGCCGCCATGCCAGAGTGAATTCCCTCCAGGAATGCATTTGTTGGTTGCAAATGGCCTGCCAGCCCCTGGATGGCATTCACTATGGTTGACTGCCCAACAGAGATGGATCACATGAGGTCAATAGCCTCCTCATTCAGGGCAGCAGGGCCTGGGGCGAAGGAGATGCCCACCCTCCTGGGTGAGTGGGTACGGGAAACACACTGAAGGGCTGCTGGGAGGGCGGTGCTGGTGGCTGTACCTGTAGTTGGGGTAGGCACAGAGGTGTCCGCCACCAGCAGGGAGCTTCCATCGGAGGAGGTATCACTGTCAGAACTGTCGCCTCCTGTCTCAGCCGAGGTGCTCCCCTCGCCCTCCAGCCCACTGGTCCCCTCACCGTCAGTGGATCCGGCCTCCAGGGCCATGTGGGATGCAGCTCCCTCCGTCGCAGGTGTCTCTGCTCATCCACCAGATGATGCTAATGCACATAAGGACAGGGTGAAAAAACAAAAAGGGGGTGAAGAGACAAAGGAGACAAAGGATACACTTGGTCAATGGCAGCAACAACACCTCCGTTGGCAAACACCACACACACACACACACACACACACATACACACACACACACACACAGGGAACAGCCCTATGCACTAGGCAATGCACTACCAGTCACAATGCTAGTCACCAGCCCATGGACAGGAATACCTAATGCCAATAGCAGCAAACCTGACACTCACAGACCCCTGCCCAGTAGTGGATGCCTACTAGCTTGTTAGGAGGTGGTGTTCATCAACCCCTGCCCAACATGAAACCTACCCACTGGGTGGGAGCTGTGCTGGTGTTTCCTGAGGGGGGAGGGTCCGTTGTGGTATGGGTCTGTGCCTGGGTAACCAACTGTCCGGACATCCCTGATGGGCCAGGTTGGTCATCCAGACCCAGGCAACCAGAGGTGCTGTCATCACTGTGGGCCTCTTCTGTGGGGGGACTGGATGTTGCTGGCACCCCCTCTCTGGTGACGTTGGGTGGGGGACCTGTGGGGATGTAAATACAGTGTTATTGTTTCTGCGTGTGACATCTTGTGCATGGGTGTGTTGCCCTGTATGGTTGTGATTGCCCTGTCAGCTTTTCCTTGTGCAAGTAGAGATTTTGTTGTGAGTTGGGGGTCCAACGCCAGTCCTCTTTACAGCTATCTGGTGTCTTGCAACCACGGAACGCGCCTTCCCCCGTAGGTCGTTCTCCTTCTTCCTGATGTCCTCCCTTGTTCTGGGGTGCTGCCCCACAGCATTGACCGTGTGCACGATTCTCTGCCATAGCTCCATCTTCCTAGCAATGGATGTCTGCTGCACCTGTGATCCGAATAGCTGTGGCTCTACCCGGATGGTTTCCTCCACCATGACCCTTAGCTCCTCCTCTGAGAACCAGGGGTGTCTTTGTGGTATCATGGGTGAAGTGTTTCTGGTGTGTGTGAGGGTGTGTGGGGTGATGTGTTGGGGTGTGTGCTGTAAGGTGCGTGGATGGTGTATGGGTGATGGTGTTCTCTGGCTCTGGTTTTGTGGGTGCTCTTGGTGTGTCTCTCTCAGTTGTCAATTTTTTGAGTCATGAAGGGTTGTGGGTAATGTGTGTGTGTGTTTTATAATTGTGTGGGCGTGTGGATGTGGTGTGTGTATGTGTGTCAGGAGTTTGTATTGTCCAATGTGGTGTTGTGTTGTATGTGTGTGTGTATTTTGAGCGTGGCATTATGTACCACCTACGGTGATTCGTGGGTCATAATGCTGTGGGCGTAGTTCTGTTGGTGTAACGATGTAGGTTTGGATACCGCCAGTTTATCACTGACCTTTGAGCAGGCAGACTTGTGTGTGTGTCTGTATTGTGATGGACTGCTATGTGTGGGTCATAATATGGGTAGCGGTAAACCGCTTAGGTGGTATGTTGGCGGCAGTCGGCATGGCGGTAAGCGGACCTTATCGCCAATGTCATAATGAGGGCCATAATCTAATACCTTTCACTATGACTTTCCTCCATATCTGTTCCCTACTATCGCAAATTACATCTGCAAATTTTATCTGCTATTTTAGTTCTCTTTTCAAATCTTTCTTTAATTTTTTTAATACCATTCTTTCTAATTCAGTTAGTGCCTCAAATTGTGTAGGTCTAAGACGTGGCTTAATTTCATGTAAAACATCCCTCAATTTTCCAAGCACTCCCAAATTAAACATTCCCCATCTAGGAAAGATCACTGGTTCTTCATTTTCAGTGATACCAAACCATTGAGGAAGCCAAAGACATATATGTTATCCCTTCTCAACCATCATATGATATGCTGATGTACCCTCCCAAGTTGTCTCTTCACCCACTGGAAACACTATGGCCATCATTATGACATTGGCGGTAAATCCAGCTTACCGCCACACTGACGGCCACCAACTTACTGCCTTGGTGGCGGATATCCATTCACCATATTATGACACACACACACACTGCTCTGACAGAATTCAGCCACATACACAAATCCGCCAGACCAAAGGTCAGTGCAAAAGTGGCGGTCCCAAAACCCATAACTTACGCCAGCAAAACAACACCCATTACATTATGACTCACGAATCACCACGGCAGACATTCAATGGCGGTAAACCATTGGCGGTACTTACCGCCGCACTCAGAATGGACACCCACATGCAAAACAACACCACATTAGCTAGTACAAAAAACACATACCTGACACCCATACACTCACCACAACCACACACATACACTCCGACACCACTTTAAAACACACATCCACATTACCCACAACCCTTTACAACCAACAATTGCCGCCGGGAGACTGAGAAGAAGAGCACAGAGACAACTAGACACACACACCACTTACAACCATACACCCCTCATGCACTCCATATCACACACCCCACCACATCACCCAACACCCCCTCACCAACACACATCACACAACACCCATGGCACCACAAAGGCACCCCCATTTCACTGATGAGGAGTTAAGGGTCAAGGTGGAGGAAATTGTCAGGGTAGAGTCACAGCTCTTTGGAGCACAGATACAGCAGATATCCATTGCAAGGAAGATGTAGCTATGGCGGAGAATTGTGGACAGAGTCAATGCCGTGGGACAGTACCCAAAACAAGGGACGACATCAGGAAGAGGTGGAATGACCTACGGGGGAAGGTACATTCCATTGCAGCAAGGCACCAGCTCGCCATACAGAGGACTGGCAGTAGACCCCCACCTCCTCCCCTACAGCTCACAGCATGGGAGGAGCAGGTACTGGCAATACTGCATCCTGAGGGAGTCGCTGGAGTAGCCAGAGGACTGGACACTGGTAAGTCTACATTTAACACTTATCACCCCCCATACCTGCATGCCATCACACCTCCTTACGCTCACTCCCATCTCTCCACATCATCCCACACACTGCACCTACACATATGACTAACCACAATGCCAAGCCCACTATGCCATACCAATGCATGGACACCCCTCCCAACCCTGCATGGACACCCATCACAAAAGCATGCACAGTATGGAGAACTAACAATCACACAATATCACCATACACAAGCAAAAGCTGGCAGGGTAACACCAACCATAGAGGGGAAGCTAGGGAAGTACCAATGTCATACACTTGAAGCATAATATATCATTTACACCACCATAGGTAGCCCAGTCAATGTCAGTGGAGAGGAGTTGCCACTGTTATCAAGTCCCCTAACAGAAGAGGCCCCCAGTGATGACAGTAACGCTGAACTTCAGGATCTGGAGGACCTACCTGGCCCATCAGGGACCACTGGACAGTCAGTCACCCAAGCCCACTCACAGACCACCACAGAGCCCCCCCCATTAGGAACCAACACCACAGCACCCACCCAGCGTACCCACACCTCTGTCTCCAGGACACGTCAATCAGCAGTGTGCCCACCTGTCTAGGGACCCCAAGGCCACCCCTCGCCCAGAAGACAATCAGGGACCTTGGGTCAGTGGCAGTGGGCACACAGTTCAGGGGACAGAGGCACAGGCCTACAAGGACACTGGGAGGACTGCTGTGCGCCAGGGGGAAGACCGGACCAGGGAATTGATTCTCCAGGAGGCACTCTCCGGGAACCTGGAAGCCAACCAACATTCCCAAGACACAAAGGGCCAGATCCTTGACAACGTGCAGGAGAACAGGCAGCTGCAGGATGGACAGTATCAGGGGATCAGGGGATCAGGGAGGACTTGCAGGCCACTAACCACACCCTGATCTCCATAGCAGGGGTGCTGGCAGACATGGCCAACATCATGATGGAGGCAACAGCACACCAGCAGGCCCCTACCACTAGCCAGTCAACAGAACAGCCCTCCACTTCTGCTACCGCTAGTGGCCAGGAAGCCCGTCACAGGACCCACAGGCCACAAGAATCCCTCCCCCTGCAGAAAGTGAACCACCCCGCAAACATTTCCTGCAACCCAGATAGAAGCCAGAGACACTTGCCAAGACCACTGCCAGGAAATGAGACTCTCCTGATTGTCCCCATTGTGTCCCACTCAGTCACCTTGTCCACCTTCAACTGCCATTGCTCCCCTTCTAATGTCCCCCTTGGACACTGCACCTGTGCTACAAACAGACTGGAACAATACCCTGGACTTTCCTCCATCATCACCCCATTGCACTTTCCCCTCAATATCTCAGCCCTACAACAAACACCCTTGGAGAAACTTCAATTACTAGTATTTCATGGATTGCACATTTTTATTAATTGAAACAGCTACATTGTTTGCAAATGAACTGTGTATAGTGAGAGCACAAAATGAATGATCTGTTGCTGGCTGTTGTGATCACATCAGAACATTGTTGGCATATCACCAACATCTGTAAAATGACAATCCATGGGTGACAGTAAGTAGAGGAAACGAGTGGGTAATGCCAGAATGCCAATGTCACACAGAATACACCAATAGTCATAGAAATGTGAAGTTGCACTGTCTCACCTGTGTGTTATTGGAAGTACTGACAGATCACTAATGTTCTGTTGTCCACATCTTCATCCTCTGCCTCCTCACCCTTACTGTCCTGAGGGTCCACTGCTGCCACAGGGACCACTCCAGTCCTCCTCCTGCAGAAAAGGTACATGGCGTCTGAGGGCCAGGTTGTGCAACATGCAGCATGACGCTACTGTCTGGCAAACCTTCTAGGGTGAGTAGCACAGGGATCCATCTGGCAGATTGAGGCACCTGAACCTGGCCTTCAGGAGGCCGAAGGTTCTCTCAATTATCCTTTTGGTTCACCATGTACCTCATTATAACGTTCTTCTGGCTTGTCTCAGCATTCCTCACAGGGGTCAGCAGCCACAAGAGGTTTGGGTAGCCAGAGTCACCTGCAGGAATTGAGGGACAACATTTAGCCACACACTATTCTATTTGGCCAACAGCATAGGCATACACCAACATACACTGTGTGGGGACCAAGGCTCACCTATAAGCCACACCCGTGCCTCTGTAGTTGGGCCATCACATTTGGAATGCTGCTATTCCTCAGGACAAAGGCATCATGCACCGACCCTGGATATTTAGCATTGACTTGGGAGATGTACTGGTCCGATCACACCATCCACACATTCATGGAGTGCAAACTCTTATGATTCCAGTACACCTGTTCGTTCTGCTGGGGGGGGCGCAATATGTGTACTGTCAATCGTACCAATAATATTGGGGATATGACCCATTGCATAAAATCCGGCCTTCACAGTGGACAAATCTTCCACCTGCTGGAAAGCAATGTAGCTGCACAAGTGTTTCACCAAGGTGGACAAGGCTGTTGCCAGCACAATTGAGAACATTGGCTGTGACATTCCTGCTGCCAAGCCCACTGTCACTTGGAAAGAACCAGATGCCAGCAAATGGAGCACTGATAGAACCTGCACAAGAGGGGGGATCCAAGTGGGATGACGGATAGCTGACATCGGGTCAGGCTCCAACTGGGCACACAGATCTGTGATTGTGGCCCTGTCCAGTCTATAGGTGAGTATGATGTGCCTGTCCTCCAGTGTAGTTAAGTACACAGGGTTATGTCTCCATCTTCTATTCATCCGCAGCGGTAGGTATCTAAGGGACACAAGAGTGAGTATGCTGTCACAAATTGAACAAATATACCACAACGGCAGTCCACATCGTGCAATCATGTTTTGGTGAGTGGAATTTAAAAGTATGTGCCTATTGATCCTGTGACGCAGCAATCATTGATAGGCCTGTTCCGCCCCCTGAAATGGCAACCACCTGTCCTGGGTATAGGAACAGGTGGAAGTGAGGTAATTCCTCTGATGTTGTGCGCCATAGCGGTAGGCGGTCGTGAACCACCGTGCAATTCCTCATTGGACAATATTGGGCCCTATGGGGTACAGTGGCCAATGGGGATGTACGTCGACAGTGACAGTATACACTGCCGCTAACGTAACCACCATTTCCTATCTCAATCCTCACTTGTTTCCTTATCTTCCACTGGAGAAGACCTACACTGCATGTGCTTCTGTGACCTGTGTCTGGAACCTGCCATGGCCAGTGTGACCGGGGAAAGGGCCCCAGCCTTCATTTCTGAGGAGCTGGAGCGACTGGTGGATGGGGTCCTACCCCAGTCCCACTGCTGTATGGGCCTCGAGACCAACAGGTGAGTACACTGTGAGCACAATGCATGTGGCATGAATGCATGGAGATGTGTGTGAAGGGATCTTGTAAGAGTGGGTGGGGGGATTTTCTCTCGGCGGTGTACATGTTGTGAGCTGGCCTATGTGTGTTGCAATTGTGATGGGATCGGGTATGGTGGGCCATGAGTGTGACAGGCTGGACTGTTTGTTTAATGGAGTTCTCCTGTATGTATTACCTCCGCAGGTCAGTGCCCATAAAAAGAAGGGACTATAGCATGCCATTGCCAAGGATGTGCAGATCCTGGGGGTCTATGGCAGGCGGAGCACCCTCTGTCGCAAATGGTGGGAGGACCTGAGACACTGGGCACGGAAGACTGTGGGGGCCCAGCTGGGGATGGCTTCCCAAAGAGGAAGGGGGGGCCGTTATACCCTGGCCCCCCGATAGCCCACATTCTGGTGGTGGCCTGACCTGACCTAGCTGGGCGCTTGAGGTAATCACAGCATCCACAAGGCGGTGAGTACAGTGGTTATAATTACAATTCATGTCTGGTGGGGTGGTATTCGGGTGGTGGTTGTGTGTTAGTGGGCGCACCTAAGGCCAGGCCAGACATGTCAACCATTGTGAATGCCATCCAGGGGCTGGCATCCCAGATGCAGCAATGCAATGTATTCCGGGAGGGCATTCACGGTGGACAGGCGGCCCAACAGAGATCGATTCAGGCTCTGGCCTCCTCTATGATGGCAGCCATTGTCCCTGTTTCTACTGTCCCCCTCCAACTACCACTTCCCAGTCCCATTCTCCTCAACCTCAACCCATCCCAATCACACAAATAGACGAGCATGCACATAAGGTAACACACAAGAGTGGCACAGGCAAACACAAGCACCACACTTCATCCCACAGGCACTCACAAAAACACCATGCACTTGCAGACATGACAACATCCACAGCCTCCACTGTCTCTGCCTCCTTCTCCAGCACCTCCCTCCCAGTTACGTCCACACTCACACCTGCATGCACTGCATCTACATCCACTATCAGCATGACCACACCAAGCAGAACACACACCTCACTAGCAGACACCTCCACAACATCCATGAACGCGTCCCCTGTGTCCTCTCCCACCGTGTCTGTCCCTTCCCTAAAGGACACAAACGCAAGCACTCAGACACCCAACAACCATCCACCTCACATCAGCATACAGTCCATGCACCTGCATCCAAATCCAGCAGACATACACCTCCAACAACCACTCCCTCATCCTCCACTCTCATTACTCCTCCCTCCTCCCACCCCAACGTCCCTAAAAAGTTTTCCTTTCCCAAATTGACCTCTTCCCTACCCCGGCCCCCCAGTCCTACACGTATGGATAGGGTACGAAGGACACAGCCCAGCATCTCAGCCAAACAGTGCATTGGACAGTGGTAGCACCACCTACTCATGGTGGTAAGGATACCAGACCTACTACACTAAATGGGAAGGAGCCAGCACCACCAGGCATAAAAGGGAAGACTTCTGCACCAGCTGTGAGGAAGGGGAAGGATCCTACACCAGCTGTGAGGAAAGGGAAGGAGCCTACACCAGCTGTGAGGAAGGGGAAGGAGTCTACACCAGCTGTGAGGAAAGGGAAGGAGCCTCCACCAGCTGTGAGGAAGGGTAAGGGATCCCCGACCCATGAACAGGCACTCTACACCAGCAGAAGCTGTCAGGCTAACACCACCACCAGATGTCACGGGCCCCACCGCCAGTTGTGGATGTGTAGCCATCAGTGGGTGCAGGGGCAGTCCAGAAGCCTCCTCCAACCACCACCATGCAGCCATCAGTGAGTGCAGGGGCTGCCCAGGAGCCTCCTCCAACCAACACCACCATGCAGCCATCAGTGAGTGGAGGAGTTGCCCAGGAGCCTCTTCCAACCACCACCATGCTGTCATCAGTGAGTGCAGGGGCTGCGAGGAGCCTCCACCAAACACCACCACCATGCAGCCATCACCACCGGTGGATGCTATGTAGTCTCCCCTCCAGGAGCTACTGTGCGGGCTGCCCCCTCCAGAACCAGTGGGCAAATAACCCACTTGAGAGACTGTGGCCTTGCACTCCCCAGGACAAAGCAATGGGCATGTTGCCCCCTCCAGAACCAGTGGGCAATACACGCACTCAAGAGACTGTGGCCTTGCACTCCCCAGCACAAAGCAATGGCCATGTTGCCCCCTCCAGAACCAGTGGGCAAGTCACCCACTCGAGAGACTGTGGCCTTGCACTCCCCAGGACAAAGCAATGGGCATGTTGCACCCTCCATAATCAGTGGGCTTGTTCTCGCATCTGGCTGAGGTGCCCCCCTTCCGCTGAGGTGCCTGGTTATTTGCAAACTGATGCCCCTGCAGTGTTCTTTCTGGATGTGCTCAGGATTCAAGTTGGGCCTTCGACTGTGCCCTGTGACCTTGTGGGCCACTTGAACTTTGGACTGGGCAGTGTCCCTTTGTGTACATGTGTACATATCTGTTTCATTGACAAATCTAATTATTAATTTTGATGTTGATCTGATTACAATCACTTTAGTCAATTCCTGTTGTCCTTGCATTATTCTGCCATTTTTTCAGGGACAAATTGTTTTTCTTGTGCAGCTGGTTGTGTGTATGGTGTGTGTGTGTGTCGGGTGTGTGTTGTACGTGTCACTGTTTTCCTCCCACCCTCCCTTGTGCACTAGACGGCTGTACTCACCGTTGTCATCCTCGACAGCATTGGTTTTCCAGGTAGAGCATGACGTAGAAGATCATCGGGGAAACATGCAGTTCGGGTTCCATGGTGGAGTGGTTTTTCCCTGTGTCTCCAATGGTGAGTCCTTTCACTTCTGAGCTCTGTTTCCGCCAAGCGTTTGTTGGCGTTGTTACCGCCCCAGAAAAGGTGGGGGTTTGCAGGGTCAAAATATGGTGGGCGGTACTTTGTCTTCCTCCTGGCTGTTGCCGGCTAACGCTGTGGCGGCTGCTGTTTCCGCCATGGCGGTTGATGTGGTACATTGGCTGTGTATGGGAGTTATCACCCCCATGTTCATAATTTGGTGGTACTTACCATCAGAATGTTGGTGGTATTACCGCCACTTTATCACCCACTGCCAGGGTCGTAATGAGGGCCTCTATCATATTTTATTAGACTCTTTACAGCCTTTAAGAATTTCATGATTTCAAATTTAATTGATCAAGTCTAATAACAAAATCACAGTGTTTTATTTGTTTTTAATCTGTTCCATACGCGTTAGGACTCAAACCCCCTTTTGTCAAACACAATCTACCAATACCTTTGCATTTCTTACCCAACTAATTGCAGTGCAACTTCATACCAACTGACCCATAACAGTGTAGCACAAATTGATGTCACAACTTGCTCCTTGCAGCAGTTCCCCTCTTTTCCAATTTTTCTTTCTTAAGGAAATCCATCATATTTGTGACAGAGTAACGCCATCTGCCAAGATTTAAATCAGGGCCTAAGTTTTTAAACCTTTCCGATTCTTAACTAATAGAAGTCACCTCTCTCAATGATGAACTCTCAACCTGCAGGAAGTCACCTAATCAGTGTTGTGTCACCTTTGAGCATCAGGTTCCCTAACACCAATCAATATTAGTACAATCACTACAAAGTATTATTATGTCCCTAGCATTTGTGCAAAGTCAACAACATCTCACGACTTACATTTCTCCTAGCAGACAAAGGGGGTCATTGGACCGCCAGGGCCGGGGACCGCGGAAGCCGGGGACCGCGGAAGCACCGCCAACAGGCTGGCGGTGCTTCCTGGGCTATTCTGACCGCGGCGGTAAAGCCGCGGTCAGAAAAGGGGAACCAGCTTGCAGCGCTGGCATGGGCAGTGCAGGGGCCCCCTAACAGGGACCCACAAAGATTTCCACTGTCTGCTTAGCAGACAGTGAAAATCGCGACGGGTGCCACTGCACCCGTCGCACCCCTGCAACTCCGCCGGCTCCATTCGGAGCCGGCATCCTTGTTGCAGGGGCTTTCCCGCTGGGCCGGCGGGTGGGCTTTTGGCGGTCGCCCGCCGGCCCAGCGGGAAAGCCAGAATGGCCGCCGCGGTCTCCTGACCGCAGAGCGGTCATTCGGCGGTAACCGCATGGCGGGCGGCGACCGCCGCCCGCCGCGGTCAGAATGACCACCAAAATGTCTTACTGTTCTCTGTATTTGTTTTTTTCTATTCTTATCTCTATACCCCAGGATCTTAGACTACTCCTAGGCCTGATAATCTCTTTATCTCTTCAACAAAGCACATATAACATAAACATAGTGTTAGAAATGGGGTCTTTGGTTGGCAGTCAGGTTGCCCCCTGTCTAAGCAAGGACCCTCACTCTAGTTGGGCTAAAGGAGAATCACACTCAGTTAACCCCCGCTCACCCCCTTGGTAGCTTGGCACAAGCAGGCAGGCTTAACTTCAGAAGCAATGGGTAAAGTGTTTGTACCAACACACACAGTAATACAGTGAAAACGCTACAAAATGGACACCACACCAGTAAAAAAAATAGGTAATATTTATCTAAAACAAAAAAGACCAAAATGACAAAAATCCAACATACACAAGTTAAAAAATGAATTTTCAAAAGAATGAGCCTTACTCCATAGAAAACAATAGAAATGTTGATTTTGCACAAAGTACCTGTTTAGTTTAAAAAATAAAGCTGCATTGGTGAGCGTGTATCAGAAAAGGCAGCGATGCGTCGATTCCCTCCTCTCAAGGGAGGCCGTGTGTCATTTCTTCTCCCGTCGGGTTGGCGACGCGCCGTTTTTCTTCCTCTTAAGAGAAAGATGCATCGATTTCCAGATGGGGCACCTCGAATCCACGCAGGTTCATGATGACTTTGATGCCCAGGGACGATGCGTGGAAAATCCTGTTGCACAGTGTTAGAAAAACTGCGCTGCATGGTGTTTGCGTTGTTATCTGGAGCCGCAAGCAGGTGTTATGCGTCGTTTCTCCAGCCGTGATTCATCGATCTCCCAGCCGAGATGCAGTTGGAGCATCATTTTAGCCACAAGGCCAGCGGGGCATCATTTATCAGCTGTGGTGCAGATGTTGCATCGTAAATTTCTCCACAGACCATTCTATGTGTGGATTTTCACCTCTTGGTCTGCCAAGTTCACCTTTCAAGGGCCCAGGGACTGGATAGGGCACCACTTGGCAGGGCACGATTCTCAGCAGAGAGTCCAGGTGCTGGCAGAAGAAGTATTTGATGGCCCTGACATTTCAAAACAGGAGGCAAGCTCAGTTCAAGCCCTTACAGATTCTTTTCAAGCAGGAATGCACAACAAAGTCCAGTCTTTGTCCCCTTTCACAGGCTGGAGCAGCAACTTCAGAATAGCCCAACAAAGCACAGTCACAGGCAGCACTTCTCCTCAGCTCTTCAGCTCATCTCCTTGGCAGAGGTTCCTCTTGAATCCAGAAGTGATCTAATTTTCAGGGTTTTTGGGTCCAATACTTTTACCCCTTTCTGCCTTTGAAGTAGCTTACTTCAAAGGAAGTCTCTGTTGTTCACAAAATCCTGCCTTGCCCAGGACAGGCCCCAGACACACACAAGGGGGTTGGAGATTGCATTGTGAGAGGGTAGGCACAGCCCATTCAGGTGTGAGTGACCACTCTTCCCTCTACTCTAGCACAGATGGCTCATCAGGACATGCAGGCTACACCCCAGCTCCCTTTGTCTCACTGTCTAGAGGGGATTCACAAATAGCCAAACTGTCAAACTGATCCAGACAAGCAATGCACAACCAGGCAGAGTCACAGAATGGTTTAAGCAAGAAAAGGCCTACTTTCTAAAAGTGGCATTTTCAAACTAACAATCTAAAAACCAACTTCACTAAAAGATGTATTTTTCAGAGACCCCAAGCTCCAGATTTCTATCTGCTCTCAAAGGGAACCTGAACGGTAATACTATTTAAAGGAAGTTCCCATGTTAATCTATGAGAGAGATGGAGTTGCATCAGTGAAGACTGAACTTAGCACTATTTCACTGTTAGGACATGTAACACACATCAGTACATCTTCCATCTTTTAGATACACTGCACCTTGCCCTTAGGGCTACATAGGGCCTACAATAGGGGTGCCTTACATGTATAAAAAGGGAAGGTCTGAGCCTGGCAAGTGGGTACACTTGCCATGTCGAATTGTCATTTTAAACTGCACACACAGACACTGCGGTGGCAGGTCTGAGCCACGTTTACAGGGCTACTCATGTGGGTGGCACAACCAGTGCTGCAGGCCCACTAGTAGGATTTGATTTACAGGCCCCGGGCACCTCTAGTGCACTGTACTAGGGATTTACTAGTAAATCAGACATGTCAAACATGGATAAACCAAATACACATACATTTTACATAGCAGCACTTGCACTTTAGCACTGGTTAGCAGTGCCCAGAGTATCAAAAACAGCAAAAACAGAGTCCAGCACACATCAACAACCTGGGAAGCAGATATAAAAAGTTAGGGGGGACCACGACAAGGATGTCAAGTCGAACACTTAGCAATTTCAATTAAATTTCAATTCAATTCAAAATAAACCTTTTCATTTATGTCGCAAATCACCATATGTATTTTCGACGCATCAACCCTATTGATACTCATATCCATCACATTTTTCACAAACTCTGCAGCTGCAACTGCAACTGCTTCGGAACCCGCACCTCATCAGTCCACGCAATCTGGTCCTGTGCACTTTATCTTTTTATCTAACTTCTTAAGCCCTTTTTAATTATTGTTGCTAATTTTCCCTAACATTGTTATCTTGCCTCTGCTACCAACTTTCTAGGGCAGCCTAAACTACCAAATTCATTCATGAGCCCTGCAGGAGAATAGACATTAGGAATGGAATATAGGTTAAAAAGTATGCAATACAGACTTTTATTATCCATACACTTATAGCTATAAAAGTCAATGATGAGAGTTTAAGCACTTTATTGTTTTATTGAAAATAATATTTAAATTGTTTTATCAGTCAAATAAGTTCACAGGACATTTCATAAAGCATATCCTGAAATATGTCCCTATTGTAACATTGTAGCACTTCAGTCTAGTCAATAAAGGATATCAGTACTCATAAAGAAATACAGTAGCAGACTTGAGAGAATAGTCTAGCCAACTGGAAAGTAAGTCTGACGTATTATTTCTCAAAAGAATCTAAAAATTTTATTTTCTACACTATCTTCCTCTCACTCAGTCAACAATCAAGCAGCTGGACATCCTCCGCTGCGATCTCTCGCTCTAGGCACCAAGAGGTCAGCGGCAATCTTTTTGAAAGCTCCCTAAAATACTGATGCCCCCTGCTTTCCCTAGGACACTTTTCTAACATAATTGAAAAAGGAAATAAAATGTAAAATTTCCATGTTCTGTATTTTCTCTGGAACTGTGGAGTTTTAGTTGATTTAGCATTTCACAAACATCGAACATTTCAGGAATGGTTTCTTTGATGATGAATTGTTACATGCACATAAATCCACACACGCACTGTCGTATTCACACACGCACTGCCTTCTGGTAAACAAAACACTTGCATAGGTTCAATAGTTTATTTTCTCTCCTTATCTCCCTTTCACACATTCTCACTCTATAAACGCATTCATAAAGATGTAAATGTATAGATTGTTAGCCAACTCATGCATTCCAAAGCAAGTCAGTAAGGCAGAAAAGAGTAAAATAATACTTTTTTCCTTGTTATAGCAGGAAGAAATTGCATCATGCTTAGGCCTTTCAAAGAATGTTACCTTAGTAGTTGAGCAAGTCCAGCAACATAGGTCATGCAAAGTTTAAATGAATGCACATTGAGAAGAGGCAGCTTCGGTTAGGTCTGGTTTTCACTCATTCAGGTTAAGTATATTGAATGTATATTTTAATGACAGCTTTTTCAGTGTCTCGATGGAAACAGGAGTATTTTTAGGGCATCAAGCAGTGAGAGGTAAATAGATTGAGGTTCTTCACATAGTGTTGGCTACATCTTTCCTCTTCTATAAATATACTTCATGATTCATTATCCCACTACAATGTGACCGAGGCCCAAAATGTACCCTTGTTATATCCCTGCTATTCATCCCTAGGGCTGAGAATCTCTCTTTCCTCTGCTGCAACTACTTTCTTGCCAACTCCATGCTGATACTTTTTAGTGATTCTTATCAGGAACCTTCACTGAGTGTACTTAAAATGTGGCAAGTATGTTTTGCAAATTTGATGGAAAAGTAGCCTCTATGCTTGGTTATGGCCAAGAAATATTGATTGCATCAAAAATAATAAACATTTCTGAAAATCAATCATTGTTGAATAGAATTAAGTCAAACTATGTAGGGTTACAGTTATAGCTTCTTAATTTCCATTTGCATACATTTTCTAACGTTACCTATAGGAGTAGTAGTTTATCCACGATAACAATAAAATATATCAATTTAGCGGCGATAGTAAATTTTACTCAGCTACCCCGATTCATGCTTTGTCAATTCAAATAGAGTTGCAATTTCAAATATAATGAAATTGCGTCACCTAGTGTCCATTTAGGCCCATATTTATACTTTTTGACGCTAAACTGCGCTAACGCAGTTTAGCGTCAAAAAGTTTTGCGCCGGCTAACGCCATTCTGAAGCGCCATGCGGGCGCCGTATTTATTGAATGGCGTTAGCCGGCGCAAGCAGACCGGCGCTGCCTGGTGTGCGCGAGAAAAACCACGTACACCAGGCAGCGCCGGCGTAGGGGGAAAATGGCGCATGGGCGTCTTAAAATGGGGCAAGTCAGGTTACGTCGAAAAAATCGTCGTAACCCGACTTGCGCCATTTATTTTCGACGCCCATCCCCCATCAACATGACTCCTATCATTGTAAAGATAGGAGTCATGCCCCCTTGCCCAATGGCCATGCCCAGGGGACTTCTGTCCCCTGGGCATGGTCATTGGGCATAGTGGCATGTAGGGGGGCACAAATCAGGCCCCCCTATGCCAAAAAAAATTATTAAAAAAAAAAAAAAAAATACTTACCTGAATGTCCCTGGGGTGGGTCCCTCCAGCCTTGGGTGTCCTCCTGGGGTGGGCAAGGGTGGCAGGGGGGGTCCCTGGGGGCAGGGGAGGGCACTCTGGGCTCATTTTGAGCCCACTTGTCCCTTAACGCCATGCCTGACCCAGGCGTTAAAAAGCGGCGCAAATGCGCCGTTTTTAGCCACGCCCACTCCCGGGCGTCTCTTTTGCCCGGGAGTATAAATACCACGTAAAGGCCTGGGAGTCATTTTTTAGACGGGAACGCCTCCCTTGCATATCATTAACGCAAGGAAGAGGTTCACGCTAAAAAATGACGCACATTCCGGGAACTTTGGCGCTATTCGCCTCTAACGCCATAGTATAAATATGGCGTTAGTTGGCGTTAGTTTAGCGTCGAATTTGCGTCGAAAAAAACGACGCAAATTCGGCGCAAACGGAGTATAAATACGGCCCTTAGTATTTTGCAATTTACATCGAGTATGGAGCACAAAGATGACTCGGGTCTAAAATAAATAAAGGACATGGAGACACTTATATTCAGTGTTAAAGAGAAAAACATAATGAGAGTCCTCATTTTATAGTACATATTTAGCACATTGATTTTATTTCACAGTTCTTTGTGAAACCCTGCGTGCAGGCATACTGGGGAGATCTGGGTTCTTGAAAGAAGGTACGATTGCTGGGATTCGTTGTCAAAGCTGTACCATATCGAGAGAAACTGCAGGACTCCAGAATTTATAACTGTAACTTTTTTATGTTTTGAAAATATAAGCTTATTATACTAGAATAAAATACAACCAAACAATGCTCTAAATCTGAAGGGAAAATACAGTAGAATGACAAAATAATTACAATTGTAGAAAGATGAAAAGAAAAAGAGGGGGCAATATATATATGGTTCATAGCAACAGTAGTCTGATAATATACATGGCCCAGATTTAAGAGCCCCTATTGCCATTCTAACAACACATTGTTTACGTTAATGTGGCATTAGATGGCCAGAAACACAGATTCATGTTTACAAGGTGGTGCAATGCATGCATTATCCCACCTTGCAACCCTTTGCGCTACATTATGCTGGTGCCAGGCATAATGTATGCAAAGGGGGCGTTCCCCCATTAGAGGGGCCAAAAGAAATGGTGCTCTGAGCAGGCGTTAAAAGGAGGCTTCCTTTGGTTACAATGGGCCTCTGGGTGCTTTACAGACTTAGGGGGTCATTCCAACCCTGGCGGTCGGTGTTAAAGCGGCGGCCAACCCGCCAACAGGCAGGCGGTAAAAAATTCTGACCCTGGCGGGAACTGCCAACACAGCCCGCCACTTTAACACTCCGACCGCCACGGCGGGGCAAACAAACAGCGCGGCGGTCACCGCCAACAGACAGGCGGCAGACAATGTACCGCCCACCTTATCACGACCCACCAATCCGGCACCTTTTCCGGGGCTGGAAGCCACCGATAAAAACATGGCGGAAACAGATCACGAACGGAAAAACGCTCATCTCTATGCACTCCATGAGGAATCTGGACAGCATGGAACCCGAATTAAACATCCTACCAGCAATTGTCTACCTGCTCCTCTACCAGGAGCACGAACGCCGCCGCAGGAGACAACGGTGAGTACTGCACCTACGACACAGTGGAGGGGGAAGGAGAAAAGATTACGGGCACACACATACGCGACACCCCCCCCCCCTCCCCCCTCCCAATTCCCCACACACCAATGCAGAGCAACAAGTCAGATTTACACCCCCCAAACCCCCTGGAATAATTCAAAGACAAAATAAAATGATCATTAAAATAGAAGTATATTAAAGCATATTTGAACTTAAGTGAAATATGAGATTATTAAAACAAATAAATCACAACATGAAGAATATGAACATAGTCCAAAAGTCCGGCACATATTGGCTACATGCCATTGTCCGTGGGCCAATGTGCATAAACACATGGGCAAAGCCCACACATGAGACCCGATTCCATTGGAGAGAACACTGCTGGGGCATCAGATAATAAAACCACAGGCACCTCAGGGGGAAGGGAAGAGGGGGCACCTCAGCCACATGAGTCCACGACGCCAGATCCATGAGGGGCCTCCATGCCCACTGTACCATCCTGGGGAGTGCAAAGCCACAGTCCCACAAGTCTTTTCAGTGGGTGGATTGCCCACTGTACCATCCTGGGGAGTGCAAAGCCACAGTCTCTCAAGTCTCTACAGTGGGTGGATTGCCCACTGTACCATCCTAGGGAGTGCAAAGCCACAGTCTCACAAGTCTATACAGTGGGTGGGTTGCCCACTGTACCATCCTGGGGAGTGCAAAGCCACAGTCCATCTGGTGGATTACAGACTCCACTGGTTATGGAGGAGGCATGGTGCCCAGAGTGCTTTGTGAAGCCCTGCTCGACACAGATCCGGCCCTGCCAATGGGCCAGCGGTGCTTGAGATGAAGGGCCCAGCGGAGGGGTGCTTGAGATGAAGGGCCCAGCGGAGCGGTGCTTGAGAGGAAGGGCCCAGCGGAGCAGTGCTTGAGAGGAAGGGCCCAGCGGAGCGGTGCTTGAGATGAAGGGCCCAGCGGAGCGGTGCTTGAGAGGAAGGGCCCAGCGGAGCGGTGCTTGAGATGAAGGGCCCAGCGGAGCGGTGCTTGAGAGGAAGGGCCCAGCGGAGCGGTGTTTGAGATGAAGGGCCCAGCTGAGCGGTGCTTGAGATGAAGGGCCCAGCGGAGCAGTGCTTGAGATGAAGGGCCCAGCGGAGCGGTGCAGAGACGGCGGGGCCCAGCGGAGCGGTGCTTCTCACGGCGGGGCCCTGTTCAGCGGTGCTTCTCATGGCGGGGCCCTGTCCAGCGGTTCTTCTCACGGCGGGGCCCTGTTCAGCGGTGATTTTCACGGCGGGGCCCTGTTCAGTGGTGCTTCTCATGGCGGGGCCCTGTTCAGCGGTGATTTTCACGGCGGGGCCCTGTTCAGCGGTGCTTCTCACGGCGGGGCCCTGTTCAGCGGTTCTTCTCACGGCGGGGCCCTGTTCAGCGGTTCTTCTCACGGCGGGGCCCTGTTCAGCGGTTCTTCTCACGGCGGTGCCCTGTTCAGCGGTTCTTCTCACGGCGGGGCCCTGTTCAGCGGTGATTTTCACGGCGGGGCCCTGTTCAGCGGTGCTTCTCACGGCGGGGCCCTGTTCAGCGGTGCTTCTCACGGCGGGGCCCTGTTCAGCGGTGATTTTCACGGCGGGGCGCTGTTCAGCAGTGCTTCTCACGGCGGGGCCCTGTTCAGCGGTTCTTCTCACGGCGGGGCCCTGTTCAGCGGTTCTTATCACGGCGGGGCCCTGTTCAGCGGTGCTTCTCACGGCGGGGCCCTGTTCAGCGGTGCTTGTCTTGTGTTCCTAGGGAACCAGATCTGGGCAATCATTCCCGCTCAGTCGCCATCCGACCTATTGCTTGCGGGGCCCTCCTGTGCTGGACTCCTGGGCCCGTGGGTGTCCTCCGTCACACCCCAAATGGGGCTGGTGGGGCCCTCCTGGGCAGCTCGCCTGCTGCCAGACTTCTTCGCCCTGCTGCCCTTGCCCTCCTTGGACAAATCTCTGGGGCCCTTGCCTCCCTTGAAAGTATCTCTGGGGCCCTTGCCCTCCTTGGACGAATCTCTGGGGCCCTTGCCTCCCTTGGAAGTATCTCTGGGGCCCGTGCCCTCCTTGGAAGTATCTCTGGGGCCCTTGCACTCCTTGGAACAATCTCTGGAGCCCTTGCCTCCCTTGGTGGATGGGCCAGGTGACGGTGCAAGGCTGGTGTCCTTGGGGGCAGCCGTCTCAGGCCTCTGGCGCCGGCCCTTCACTTTTTTGCTTCTTTTCCCAGGGGGTGGGCTGGCTGTCCCCTTGCTGCTGGCCGATGTTCCTGCCCTAGGAGCTGGTGGACTCCAATAGCCCTGAAAGATGGTCCTAGTAGGTGCAGGGCTTGTGGTGGCTGAGGTGCTGGTTGGAGTCTTACGAGATGGAGGGGGAGGGTCAGTTGTTGGAAAGAGGTCAAGGTTGGAAAGGAAAATCAATTTAGAAAGACAGGGACGGGTAGTTGTAGTGGGTATGGGAGTGGAGGAAGAGGATGTGGTTGTAGGAGAGTCAAGTGTGCGGTCTTTGGGTGCAGGTGCTTGTGACGGAGGCTGTCGTGAATTGGATGGCTGTTGGGTGGGTGGCTGCCTGCGTTTGTGTGGTTTGGAAGAGGGGGTGACAGACACACTGGGAGAGGACACAGGGGACGTGTAAATGGTAGTGGGGGTGGTGACTGCACGTGTGCGGACTGTTCTGGTGGGTGTGGTGGTGATGGACGTACTGGCTGATGGTGGTGTGCATGCAGGTGTGAGTGGAGACGTCACAGGGAGGGAGGAGGGAGACGAGGAGGAGGGGGACACAGTGGAGGCAGTGGGTGTTGCTGTGTCTGCATGTGGATGTTGCTTGGGTGAATGCTTGTGTGATCTGTGGTGCTTATGTCTGGATGAGCTGCCCTTGGGTGTTGATGTGTGTGCAGGCTGGTCTGTAGGTGTGCCTGGGATAGGCATAGGAACAGGGGAGTGGGACTGGGTTGAGGAAGTTGGAGGGGGGAGGCTAGACACAGGGACAATTGCTGCCGTCAGTGCTGAGGCCAGAGCGTTGAACGATCGCTGATGGGCAGCCTGACCCGAATGAATGCCCTCCAGGTATGCATTGCTCCGATGCACCTCCCTTTCCACCCCCTGGATGGCATTCAAAAGGGTAGACTGCCCAACAATGAGCGTCCGGAGGAGGTCAATGACCTCCTCACTGAGGGCAGCAGGGGTAACTGGGGCAGGACCTGAGGTGCCAGGGGCGAAGGAGATGGCCGGCTTCCTGGCCGAGCGGGCACGGGGCGAAGGCTGAGGGGCTGCTGGGAGGGCGGAGCTGGTGCGCTGGGTGGCGGCTGTACCTGTTTCTGCGGTGGGCACGGATGGTGCCGCCACCACAAGGGAGCTCCCTTCCGAGGACGTGTCGGTGTCGCTGACGTCTCCAAGGGTCCCCGTTGTGGAGCCCCCCTCGCCCTCCGTCTCACTGGTTAAGTCTGAGTCGGTTGCAGGGCCCTCTGGGCCCATGTAAGATGCAGCTCCCTCGTGCGCCGATGCCACTTCTCCTCCGCCTGATGACGCTAATGCACACATGAGCAGGAACACCAAAAAAAAGGGGGGGAGAGAAGAAAGAAAGACATGTTGAGTGCATGCATTGGCGGCACCGTTGGCGGAGAGGACAGACACAGAAGCCCCCTGCACTACGCCGCGCACTCGGGGTACACTACTCAATTATTGTGACTTGGCCTACAAGTCTATGGACGACAAATGCACACATAGGTGAGCCCGGGCCATGGATAGCTGTACTTAGCACCCTACAGAGGTGGGGGGTGGGGGCACAGGGCCATGTCTAACGGAGGGGCCTATACTACAGAAACCGCCCTGGCCTAGAGATAGCCACAGCCCTCCTCCCCCACCCAGATGCCTCCACTGTGCGCTAATATAGCAGAATGTGCTGATACTCACCCCCTTGTGTCTGCTGTGATTTCCTCACGCGCCCATCCAAATCGGGGTAGGCCACCGCCAGGATCCGGGACATCAGGGGGGTCAATTGACATCTGGCACCCCTCCTACGTTGGGAGGCCATCCCCAGCAGAGCCTCGGTGGTCTTTCTGCTCCCGCAGCGGATGTCCTCCCACCTCTTGCGGCAGTGGGTGCCCCGTCTGTTGTGGACCCCCAGGGCCCGGACGTCCTTGGCGATGGCACGCCAAATGTCGATCTTCTGATGGGCGCTGACCTATGTGACATGGACAGGGTGGAAAAAGAAATATCATCACTTTTCTGCATGGTCGATGTGAGTGGCCCCCCCTCCCCAACCTTGCCATGTGGCACATGCTCTCATCTGTCGTGCGTTGCTCTCCTCATACGCTCCCCTCCCCACCATCTTACATCCACCCCACTCAACACAGGCATAGCCCATACTACGTGCTCCCGGTGTACTTACCTGTTGGTCTGGAGGACCGTAGAGTAGCGCATACTGGGGGAGGACCCCATCAACGAGTTTATCCAATTCCTCAGATGTGAAGGCAGGGGCCCTTTCCCCAGTCGCAGCAGCCATTGTCTCTTCCAGACGAGTTCACAGCAGCACTTGCAGTATAGGTCCTCTCCTGTGGATGATCAGGTCTCGAGTGATTAAGCAGTTAGAAAATGGCGGTCACGCCCGCGGCGGTGCGTACCGCGGCGGTGCGTACCGCGACCGCCGGCGCACATCGTCATTGGCTCCTGAGACCCATAGGGTTCAATGTTAACCAATGCTGCTTTGCGCCGCGGTCTTCGACCGCCTACTGCCACGGTGTGCCACGCCAGCGCATTGACCTCACATCCCATTGTCACACTTCACAGGTCAGGCAGCCGCCATTTCAAGGGCCCACATGGCAGAATTTCTACGGCGTCAAACAGGCCTAGGCCTTACATTGCCACTCATACAAGCCATTCAATGCATAGCGAATCGTGTACTGTGCAAGCTGTGGTTACTTACCTGTGGGTTGCTTGACTCTGTGCTCCATGTTGTCCTTCCTAGGCACCGTCCGCTGGGACTTGTGAGGAGATGGAGGAATCCTCCTGTGTACAGACCGCTGGTGGACCTGTCGACAATGGACGAAAGACATGTCATACTTACATACAGACTTGACCGAGCCACTATACAGGAACTGTGTGCCCAGCTGGAGCCAGACCTGATGTCCCCCATTCGCCAACCCACAGGGATTCCCCCTCTGGTGCAGGTTCTGTCAGTACTCCATTTTTTGGCAAGTGGATCATTCCAAACAACAGTGGCCATATCATCAGGGATGTCTCAGCCTATGTTTTCTAAGGTCTTGTCCAGAGTGTTGTCTGCCCTGATGAAACACATGCAGAGCTACATTGTTTTCCCTGAGGTGGCTGATTTGGCTACAGTGAAGGGTGATTTCTATGCCGTTGGACATATCCCCAACATCATTGGTGCCATTGATGGGACCCATGTGGCCTTGGTTCCCCCCAGTGGCAGTGAGCAGGTGTACAGGAACAGAAAAA
Organism: Pleurodeles waltl; assembly: GCF_031143425.1. Lineage (NCBI taxonomy): Eukaryota > Metazoa > Chordata > Amphibia > Caudata > Salamandridae > Pleurodeles > Pleurodeles waltl. The sequence continues at coordinate 936,804,984 of NC_090442.1, read as the reverse complement.
GTTATCATTCTATGAATGTCCAGGTGGTCTGTTTGGCTGACCAGTACATCTCCCATGTAAATGCCAAGATCCCTGGGTCAGTGCATGACGCGTACATCATGCGAAATAGCAGCATCCCTTATGTGATGGAACAGCTACAGAGACACCGTGTGTCGCTAATAGGTGACTCTGGTTACCCCAACCTGTCGTGGGTACTTACCCCAGTGAGGAATCCCAGGACAAGGGCAGAGGAACGCTACAATGAGGCCCATGGGCGAACTAGGAGGATTATAGAAAGAACCTTCGGCCTCCTGAAGGCCAGGTTTAGGTGCCTGCATATGACAGGGGGATCCCTAATGTACTCACCAAAGAAGGTGTGCCATATCATCGTGGCCTGCTGTATGCTTCACAACCTGGCTTTGTGACGCCAGGTGCCTTTCCTGCAGGAGGATGGTCCAGATGGTGGTGTTGTAGCAGCTGTGGAGCCTGTTGAGAGTGAAGAGGAGGAGGACGACGGGGACGACACAGACAACAGGGACACAGTGATACAACAGTATTTTCAGTAGCACACAGGTACGAATCAACCCCGCCATTTTACATTTACTTAAAGTCTCCTGCCTCTCTACTGTCTGAGTTCCCCCCCAGTTCCTGTTAACTGAGTTGTGACTTTCCCTACCGTTTTCAGAGCTGTGGGCCCCACTGCGTGACCTCTGCTTTGTTTGCCCATGGACTACAGCTGTGTGACAGTGGTATGTTGTCATCACAATGTAACTGAACATTTTGGCACCGTTATGTCTAATACATTTGTTCAAATTACAAGCAGACTCCAGATTTTTTTAGTGCAAAAAGTGATTTAATTCAAGTGCTAAATTTATGGAACATGATTGTAAAACGGGGATGGTTGATGGTGGAGTAATGTCCATGGCAGAGTCCAGTTCTTAGTCGCACAGGTGCATTGTCCATATGCCTGTGGAAGGATGGAGCAGGGGCAGTTCAAGGTTGGACAGGGTGACATTGTGGGACAGTGGGATGACATCAGGGGGTATTGTTTGCTGGCGGGGGTCTTGCAATCCTACTCTGTCTTCTTGTGAGATCTCAGGTTCCGCTTTCGGGGTGGTTCGTCTTCTGCAGGAGGTGGGGTTCTGGTGGCCTGTCGTTGTGTGGGGGCCTCCTGTCCACTAGCGCCGGCAGATGTGGTAGGCTGTTCCTGGTCCAGGCTAGTGACAGGGGCCCTTCGTGGTGCCACATGGTCCCGCAATGTGGTGACTATCTGGGTTAGGGCCACGACGATGGTCCCCATTGCGGAACTAATGTTCCTCAGTTCCTCTCTGAACCCCATGTACTGTTACTCCTGCATGACCTGGATCTCCTGGAACCTGGCCAGTCTCCTGGGAGTGGTGGTATGCTCCCATGATGGAGGAGAGGGCCTCTTGGAGAGTCGTTTCCCTGGGCCTGTCCTCCCCCTGTCGCACAGCAGCCCTCCCAGTTCCCCTGTTTCCCTGGGCCTCTGTCCCCTGGACGGTGTGCCCACTACCACTGCCCCCAGGTCCCTGTTGTTGTTGGGGTGGTGGGTCAACCTGGGTGCCCTGTAGTGGTGGACACACCGCTGATTGACGTGTCCTGGAGACAGAGGCATGGGCCCGCTGGGTGGGAGCTGTGCTGGTGTTCCCAGAGGGGGTTAGGTCTGGTGTAGCCTGTGGCTGTCTGTGGGGAACCGATTGTCCCAAGGTCCCCGATGGGCCGGGCTGGTCATCAGGCTCCAGGGAGACAGAGCTGCTGTCATCACTGGGGGCCTCTTCTGGGGGTGGGATGGACATCTCTGGACCCTCTGTGGCGGTGTGGTGGTGTTCGGGTCCTGCAGGGGTATAAGAGTATGGTTATTGCTTCTGTGTGTGGCATTTCGTGTAATGGGTGGGTGGCCGTGTCCCCCAGTGCTGGCATTCCCTTGTGGGGGCTTTTGTGACAGTGGCTTGTGGGGGTGATGGGTGTGTGCAGTGGGCATGCTTTGGGGATGGGTGTCCATGCTTTGGGGAGGCATGCAGGGCTAGGTTTTGGGATGGGTGGGTTGTGATGGTGAGCCATTAGCAAAGAGTTGGTGTGATGGGGGTGGGGGTATGATTTGGCATGCAGGTGGGGTGGGGGAATGAAGTAGTGAAGATTTGACTTACCAGAGTCCATTCCTCCGCCTACTCCTGCGAGGCCCTCAGGATGCAGGATGTGCAAGACTTCCTCCTCCCATGCTGTGAATTGTGGGGGAGTAGGTGGGGGTCCGCCGCCAGTCTTCTGCACCGCAATGTTGTGCCTTGATACCATGGAACGCACCTTCCCCCGTAGGTCGTTCCACCGCTTCCTGATGTCGTCCCGATTGCGTGGATGCTGTCCCACAGCGTTGACCCTGTCCACTATTCTTTGCCATAGCTCCATCTTCCTGGCAATGGTGGTGTGCTGCACCTGTGCCCCGAAGAGCTGGGGCTCTACACAAACTATTTCCTCCACCATGACCCTTAGTTCTGCGTCAGAGAACCTGGGGTGTCTTTGGGGTGCCATGGGGTGGTGTGGATGAGGTGAGGGGTGGTGTATGTGTTGTAGAGTGTGGTGAGTGTGGTGGTGTAGGGTGTTTTGTGTGTGGAAAGTGTGTGGGTGATGTTGTGATTTGCCTCTGTGTGATGGTGTACTCTATGCTGTGCTCTCTCTCTCTGTCCTTCACTCGCAATTGTGGTCATAGGGGTTTGTGGGTGATGTGGGTGTGTGTTTTATACTGGATTGGGTGTGTGGGAGTGGTGTGTGTATGTGTCTCAGGTGTGTGTATTTTGAATTATCCAATGTGGATGTGTTTTGTAAAGGTGTGTGTATTTTGAGCGCGGCGGTGTGTACCGCCAATGGAATACCGCGGTTGAAAGACCGCTGCGGGGATTTGTGGGTCGGAATGGTATGGGCGTATTTCTGTTGGCGTGACGGTGGAGGTTTGGTCATCGCCAGTTTCCCGCTGACCTTTGGTGTGGCGGATTTTTGTGGATGTCGGGTTTTTGGCGGTTTGCCAGTTGCGGGTCAGAATGACCGTGGCGGTTTACTGCGGCCGCGGCGGTGTTATGGCGGCCTTCTGGCCGGCGGTAAGCGAGTTTTACCGCCGAAGTCAGAATGACCCCCTTAGTGTCAACATTTTTTACTCTAATCCTGTAAAGTGTCTAATTAGCTTAAACAATTCTGATGCTAGTTCCATAATTACCTCCATGGTGTGCTGGATATTAAATATGACACACACATGGTGGCGTTAGGGGACAATAAGTGGCGCAAGCAAAGTGGCACTGCACTAGGAGCAGCACCACTTTTCCTAAATATGCCCCATAGAATAAATAGAATAGAATAAATAGCAATAGATACAGAGTGATGTTTAATATTAGGAATTAATACTGTCATAGAAACTTCAGGAGGTCGAAGAAGTGCTAATTGTCACTTTTGATGCGAAAGACTCTGTTGTCTGATTGCGTAAATACAAAGGTCAATATTTATGCTTTTTGACGCAAAACTGCGGTAACGCAGTTTTGCATCAAAATCCTTAGCGCTATTCCACAGCGGCAGCCAGGTGCCATATCGATGGAATGGCGCATGCAGGCACTAAGGAATGGTTAGCGTCTAAGAAAACGAAGCCAGCGAGGAGGAGTGAGGATGGAGGTAGGGGAAAAGGCACTAGTGGGACACAAATGACTCTAGGCTGATTAGGGGCAATAAATATGCCGCTAGCCAGCTTAGCGACATTATTGATGCACTAGCACCCAAAAATGACTCTTGTCTTAGTAAAGACAGGAGTCATGCCCACCAGCATAGGGGACCAGTGTCCCTTGGACAAGGCCATAAGACCCAGTGCCAGGCAGGGGGCCCCATGTAAGGGGCCCCCAATGGCACTTTAAACAATGTAAAAAATACTTACCCAGTATGAAGTCCCCGATCCTATGGTGTCCCTGTAGTGTGGGTGGGGGTGTTTCTGGGGCCTAGGGTGGGCATCTGTGGGCCCATTCCATGGTGTTTGGCCATGAAAATGGGTTCACAGGTACCGTAACGCCTGGTCTGACCCGGGCATTAAATAATGACGCTAAACAGGCTTGTTGTTTCTGCACCAGAGTATTAATAAGGCGGAAGGGGGTTAGCGTCATGTTGTGGACGGGAACGCTTATCTTGCATCTAATTAGCACAAGGTAGATTGCTGCATGCACAACATGATGCTAACTCCAATATTTTGACGCTGGATGGGCCTAGCATCAAAATATAAATATGGAGTTGAGTTTGCGCCATTTTAGTGTCAAATAAAATGGTGGTAAAATGGCGCAAACAGACCATAAATATGGGCCGAAGGCCAGTCTTCCACGTTTGACTGGCTGGACGGCGAGGGCAGTATGTCAATACAGAACGAGTTGTAGGCTTCGGTTAGAGGTTTGTTACTTGAATGGAAGGTCTGGTTTGTGAGTGGTGACAGCAGAATATGTTTTCAGACTTTCACTGAATTTTAGGAGGTTCTCTAAAGAAATGGCTTTGCAGACTGATCTTTTTTTCCATAGAGGCAGACGGTGATTTCCAAATCATTTTTAGCCAAGGTGTGTAAATAGCCAGTTAGCTCAGAGAGACGGATCTCACTCTCATGGTTGAATAAAAAGGTTGGAAAAAATATTAAGCTAGCCTGGCCGTGAAAGTACCAGAAGAAAACCAGACTGGAAATAAAAATCTTCTAAAATGAGTTGACCCGAATATACGTCCCCTGCTTCACTGTAGGGTATGAAACCAAATAAGTACCACACATGGCTCTAGAAAGTGATGTTTTTTGGATTTTTAGCCTCAGCCCATGAAACAATCATGCGTGTGTGCTGAAAGCACAATGTGGCATGGAAAGGGACCCCAAATAGGACTATGTAATCTCGAGGGGTACACCATGTACCCCTCCCTTTCCCGAGCATGACTACCATCAACTCAACAGGATGTGAAGATCTGACAATGATGACAACATATTGTAGTGGAAGCAAAGACCTTTTAACCAGTCACCTGCCATAGAGTTGCCCTCAGGCCTCTCTCAGGGGTTTAAATTATTCTGCAAACCTTCTTTAGCAAGGTGCTTCACTTTATCTATCTAGGACATGAATGGCATATATAAGTTTAGTAAATGTTTGCATGTGGTGTATATTCTCCATAAATGAGAACAACATTAATCAATTTGATTCCACGCGGTACATAAAATGGTCATTGAAACAGTTTACCACAGTGCTTGAAATTGTAAAATAGAAGTTCAGGTACTCTCTTCCAGACTACCTGCTTGTTTTCTGGGAAGTGCCAGTACTCTCCAATTAAAAGTATTATGTTTTTCTTAAGAAGTGCAGATACTCTCCAGAATAAATCACACAGAAGAGTATGGTAGCACTTCAACTATTCCATTGAATGTAAGTTAATTGTGAGAGATTAGTTGGAAACTTCATCAAAGATATTGGATGTGCAGACCTCACTCACTCTTTTATGCAATGCATTCCTGGGGTCCTCTGTAGTGTAGGACTCTAGGGTGTGGATGATAGGAAACAGAGGGCCTCTTTAAAGTGTAGAGAAACGATTTGCACTCTTCCTGCTGCATTTTTACCCTGAAATGTTAAGCAAATTAAGTTCAGGGGTAGTTATCTGGGGAAGCTCCCAGCTCCACTCTATTTTACAGCCAATACAAGAGGATAGAGACTGTAGCATGACCCTTCAGGAAGAGACACAAAATAAATCCTGGAACTGCCTGAAACCATTTCCTGAGCTGAACTTGTAGAACACTCAACCTCTGTCTTTAGAATGAATATAAGTATCGGGTGGAAACCACTAGTTAGGGTGCAAGATATCACATCAAACAGAATCTTGGCTCCTGTAGCAGTGGGTCTGAGAGACACTCCTGTCGTCCAGGGCAGGGGTTCTGACTACCAACTCCTCTTTGCCAGGTTTGATAACAACAAAGTGGTGTTTCTGAAAGGTGCAGGGAGAAAAGCTACCCTGAACCTGCCTTGAAGGACAGAGATGACTGAAAGCTGAGGAGGAGTGCTTGAGGTATTCTTGCATTGAGGAAAATCAGCCTAAAAAAAGGAGGCCTGGAAGGAGCTGGGGCAGGGAGAACTGAGAGCACCTTCGTGTAGCCCAGGGAAGGGCCTGCACTGCCATGCTATGTGGTGAGGCCTGTATGCTCTAGTGTCCCTCTGGCGTGCCGACAAGCAGAAGCACCTAAGACTGTTTGGAGCTTGAGAAGAGTTACAATCGTATTAGAAGGTTCCAGAAAACGGAACTGAAGTCCCTGTGATGACATGAAGCTACAGAAAGATTGCAACCACAGTCACTGACCTCATCAGAAGTAGACATGCCTTTGGGGAAAAGTGCTGTGCCTAAATCAAAATCTCAGTCAGAGGTTACGTCTATTTATGCTATCTGATGACTTTTTTGATCTTGGGTGGCCTGTTCACTTTGTTTGAGTGGTGGGTTTGAGATTGGGGCAGAGGACGATCTCCAAATGAAGATCTACCAGGCAACAATTGGAGACAGTGGTGCGTGGCTTCCCCTCATCTGTCTTTGCGCAGCCCAGCGTTTACAAACTGGAGATGCACTCCTACACTAGATGCAGAAGCAGTAGCGCACAAGTTTCAACTGGCTTAGAGTAAGAAAGTTCCCTTTTGATTGCCTCTTCGGCACAAAACGCTAATGGGGGTGATGCAGCCGCTGCCTCCACTCTGCAGAAGTGGACTGTCTTTTGAGGAGTGAAATGTAAGACACTGTACTTGAATGTCCTTTTGATATTTGTTCTGCTCTTACATGGGCCAATTTACACGGCTTGCGATTTAAGCAGATTAGTATTCAAGTTAAATAATTCCATATAGGAAATGTTGCCATTTATTAGTTCTTGTAAATTATTTGTTATTCTTGATGAATTAAATTATTTGGGAATTTATTAGGCACTACTAACCACTGTTTTCATGGTTCCAGAATACTTAGGCTCATATTTGTACTTTTTGACGTGAATCCGCGGCAGGGCAGATTTGTATAAAAAAATGTACCGCCGGCTAACGTCATTCTGTTGTGCCCAGGTTCGGCGCGCACTGCTGCGTGCTGAACCCGAGCTGCCTCGGTCGCGTCTGCGGGGTGCTCGCGCTGGGGGAAGACGGTTAGAGGTGGAGAGGAAAAAACGGAGGCGAAGCAGCTGGACAGACGCGACCGCGGCGCTTGAAATATACTTTGGATATTTGAATAAATGACACAGAAAACGCTCACCTTGGTGTCTCCTCAGCTGATTACAACATACATTTTGTGGCGACGAGCTGGTTTTTTTTCCTACGCGTTTGGTGAGAGCATATAGAGACAATTTTCCTTTTCACAGTCTGCGTGTGGAGCGTCTTCCACATAATTTTACTGAAGGAAACAAGTGTATGCTGGGCATTTCCCTGTGGAGGTTTGGGGATCAGCAGTTGTTTTTGTGATATAGAACGTACATTTACTGGTACTGTGAATGGACTTTTCAGGCGCCATCTTGGAAGTACTTTGTTCTTGAATCTCTACTGAAAAATATCACCAGTAATATATAATTGCTATGTTGTTTACAGCACATTGACATTGATTGTCACGTCTGGTCTTAAGTAATGCAATCAGTCAATCCTCCACCACCTTTTTTGGAAACTCCTGGTGCCCCTCCCATTCCATGGAGACAATGGTTTGATGGTTTTGAAACCTATCTGGGTGCCATAGGAGCCTCTCGTTTTCGCCCAGAAAGAAAGAAATGTTTGCTTTTACATTCATTGGGATATGAAGGGAGAGAGATTTTCAAACACTTACCTGAGCTACCGCAATTGGATGAAGAAGAACTGGATGAATATTTGATGACTACCAAAAAGTTGTCCACAATATTTGATGTTTTACCTAGTTTGGTAGTTTTGCGGCACAAATTCTTCAAGCATCAGCAATTTCAAAGTGAGGATGTTGATGCATATGTCAGTGCTCTAAGACAATTGGCTTCCAAGTGTGAATTTCGGGATTTTCAAGATCAACTTATAAGGGACCAGTTCATTGGTCATTGTTCAAATAAACATATTCAGCAGAAATTACTCACCATGGGAAATCCAACATTGGATGAAGCTATCAAAGTAGCCAAGAGCGTAGAGCTTGCCCAGATCTCGTTGATGGAACTTTCTTCTAGCTCTACCATGAAGGACTCGGATCCTCTTCATGTCAGTGTTGTTGCAAGAAGGGGTGCGGCAAAGAATGCTGATATGAAGAAAAGTGACAATCCTTTTTTTAGATCTTCGAATATCTGTTTTAGATGTGGAAACATGCCTCATTTTAAAGATGGCAAGCCTTGTCCAGCAAAGAATCTTACATGTAGAAAATGTGGTAAAACTGGTCATTTTGCTAGAGTCTGTCAATCCACTAGTAATAAGCAAACTAATGTCAAGTGCATAGTGGAGGACGGGGAAGAAAATAGAGAAGAAAATAGAGAAGAATCTTTTGTAAAAGCCTTCCAGGACATGATTGTTGTGGTCACAGATAAAGTATTAGGGATCAAGGAACATAACCAATGCATAGATCCCATGGTGGATATTTGGGTGGGGGATAAAATGCTTCGGTTATTGGTGGATTCTGGTGCTCGCATTACTATGATTTCATCAGATCTGTTCCATAGTACTTGGGGTGACAGAAAGTTATTTCCTCCTGATAGGTCTCGGTCTCGTATGAAGGCAGGAAAATTGAGTTAGAAGGTTACATAGAAGACAGATTGGAGTTCAAGGGTCGGAAGATTTTTGGTAAAATCTATGTGGCATATAAGGGTTTGAATATTTTGGGGTGGTATCATCAGGGTCTGTTTGGCATGGTGCTGAAACCTGGAACTAAAGAGCAAGTTTTGGTGGTGGAGAGTGCCGATCCCAAGACACCATTTGAGGATGAGTTTCCTGGTATTTTTGCTCAGGGTTTGGGGAAGATTACAGGATTCAAACATAGAATAAAGGTTAAGGATAGGGCTATTCCTGTAAGACACAAAGTCAGGTCAGTACCGTTTAGTTTGAGAGAAGATCTTAAATCTGAATTGGACAAGCTTCAACAGAATGGTGTAATTGAGCCGATTGAGTCCAGTTTGTGGCTTTCTCCGTTGGTTGTTGCCCGTAAACGCAATGGAGACCTGCGTTTATGTGTTGATCTCAGGAGTCTCAATAATGAAATATGGGTAGACTCGTATCCTTTACCCAAGATCAGTGATCTACTTGATTGGCTCAGGGGCTCAGTATGGTTTTCAAAGATTGATCTGGCGTCTGCATATCACCAGGTTGAACTGGAAGAGGATTTGCGCCATTACACTGCTTTCAATTCACCCTTTGGCACTTTCCAGTTTTGCAGGATGCCTTTTGGGTTGGCTTCTGCTGCATCAGCTTTCCAACGCATCATGCACAAAATTTTGGGGGAAATCCAAGGTATTTTAATCTTTCAGGATGATGTATTGATTCACACAAGGGGTTTAGGAGATCACAGTGAAAAAATTAGATCAGTATTTAAAATCTTTCAGTCCTTTGGCGTCTGTGTAAAGAAGGAAAAATGTGAATTTTATTTTTTAAAAATAGAATTTTTGGGCCATTGTGTGTCTCGGGAAGGTATTACACCTCGTCCGGGGTTAGTAAAGGCGATTGTGGATTCCCCTAATCCCAAAGATAAAGATGAGTTACGATCTTTTGTTGGCATGTGTGAATACTACTCAAAGTTCATTTCCAACTATGCTAGCAAAATGAAAGTTTTGTCCAATATGCTCAAAAGCAAAGTTCCGTTTAAATGGGACAGTGAATGTCAAACCATTTTTGAAAGGATGAAGCGAGAGTTGGTGGATGCCAGACCACTGTGTCCTTATGACCCTAGCCAACTGTGTACCATTACGGTGGATGCGAGTAGGTATGGGTTGGGTGCTGTGTTGTCACAAGGTCTTGGAGAAGAGGAGAAGGTTATTAGTTATGCTTCTAGAGTCTTACGTGATCCTGAACTGAATTATTCTGTGATTGAAAAAGAGTTGCTAGCATGCTATTGGGCTAGTGAGAAATTTATGAGTTATGTATGTGGCAGAAAATATGCAATTCAAACAGATCATAAACCATTGGTTTACATCTTAAATGGGGATAAAATTAACTATACGACCCCTCGTATTGCACGCCTCACCACAAAATTGTTGCAGTATGACTTTCAGGTCAAGTATATTCCGGGGAAAGATAATTTCACAGCAGATTTTCTATCTTGTCTACCTATAAGTGAAGAAAGTAAACTCGATTGGGAGGATGATGTGGAAGATTGTTTCATAGCTGCAATTGATGCTGATGAATCCAAGGTGTGCACGGAGACTGTGTGGAGGGAGGCTGAAAGCAGTGATGAGGTGTTGTCCATTGTTAAGCAGCATATAATCAATGGCTGGCCTAAAGAAAGAAATGTGAATCCTGAAGTTCAGCCATATGTCAAGGTGGGAGATGAGTTGTCAATTGAAAATGGTATCATTTTGAGGAATGATAAATGTGTTCCCCCGTGTGAGATTCGTACAAGGTTGGTGGACCATGCTCATGAGGGTCATCTTGGTGCCACTATGACTAAGAGACGTATTAGGGCACACTTTTGGTGGCCATCGATGGACAAGGATGTAGAAAGAGTGGTTGGTAGGTGTGTGGTGTGTAATGGTGCAGAGAAAGGATTGAAGATTGCAAAACCTCCATTACAACCCATTTCATTACCGGACAAGGCTTGGGTCAAAGTTGGGGTCGATATGGTTGGACCTTTCAATTTTCTCCCCAGCCAGATGCGTTATGCTTTTGTTTTAATGGATTATTTCAGTAAGTGGCCAGAAGTGCGTTTTTTTCCAAAGCCTACGGCTGGTAGTGCTATTCAGTTTCTCAAAGAGATCTTTTGGAGGGAAGGTTTTCCGGAAACCTTGATTTCGGATAATGGTGTGCAGTTTGTGAGTTATGACATGGAAAGGTTTCTGAAAGAATCTGGTGTGAAACATTTGAAAAGTTCTCTATACCATCCTCAAACAAATGGTTTAGTAGAGAGAATGAATAGGGAGGTTGTGGAGTGTATCAAATGGGCCAAAGCGAGTAAGCTGGATGTGGAAGAATCAGTCAATTCGATGTTGTGGTTTTACCGCACCACTCCACATTCAGTGACAAAGATTTCCCCTTTTGAACTGCTTAAAGGAAGACGTAGCGTCTCAAGACTGTTTCCAGCGTGGTTGGCCAGAGCAGTCTCTGGTAAGATTCCTGATTCTGTGAACAAGGACGGGGTGTGGGGTGAAGTAAAAAAAAATCAAGAAAAGGTAAAAGCTAGGTATGACCTGCAGAATTCTACAAGAAAACTCTCTTTCCAACCTGGAGATCTGGTTTGCGTCAAGTTACAGACATTTGTTAGGAATGGAGAAGCCTGCTATGGTTCTCCTATGAGGGTGAAGAGAGTATGTGGTAATGCCATCATGGTTGAGGGGGGTCAATGGTGGAATATGGGGAAGGTTGTTAAGGTTAAGTATGTCCGTCACCGTGGTGAGGAAGGATGTGACTCCTCTGGGTCAGAAGGATGTGACTCCTCTGGGTCAGAGGGTGTTCATCGGGAACGCAAGGTGTTAGACAATCATTTGTTAGAACCCGACACCTTGAGGAGGTCTGTTCGTGAGAAACGGGTTCCGATCAAACTTAGGGAATATCATAGTATTTAGCAAGAATGTGTTATGTTTTTTTAAAATCTCATGGACACACTGATGTAATTGTCAAATGTTAAGTTAAGCATAGGTTATCCAATGCAGTTATGTTTTGTTTTAATTTTTGTAAGTGGTCTTTTGATGTAATTGTTAAATGTTAAGTTAACCATAGATTATCCAATGCAGTTATGTTTTGTTTTAATTTTTGTAAGTAGTCTTTTGTTAAAAAAAAAAAAAAGAGATAATATGTTGTGCCCAGGTTCGGCGCGCGCTGCTGTGTGCCGAACCTGAGCTGCCTCGGTCACGTCTGCGGGGTGCTCGCGCTGGGGGAAGACGGTTAGAGGTGGAGAGGAAAAAACGGAGGCGAAGCGGCTGGGGCAGACGCGACCGCGGCGCTTGAAATATACTTTGGATATTTGAATAAATGACACAGAAAACGCTCACCTCGGTGTCTTCTCAGCTGATTACAACACATTCCAACGCACCAGCCGGGCACCTTATTTATGGAATGACGTTAGCCGGCTCTGCGGCCTGGTTAGCGCCAAAATAAATGACGGTAACTGGGCAGCAGAGGCGAAGGGAAGACTGGGAGTTGTGTGCCAAAGAATGGAGCAAGTCGGGTTAGAGACAAAAATATTGGTTCTAACCTGACTAGCGCCATTTTTTGGCGCACAACCCCTATGGAAATGACTCCTGTCTTAGCAAAGACAGGAGTCATGCCCCCTGCCCAATGGCCATGCCCAGGGTGCTTCTCTCCCCTGGGCATGACCATTGGGCACAGTGGCATGTAGGGGGGCCCAAGTTAGGCCCCCCATGCCACATGTTTTAAGGCCCACCTCCTCCTGTGCGTCATTTTGATGTCAGAGGATAAATAAGGCGCACATGCCTTAAAGTCATTTTTTTGCTCTGGAACGCCTACCTTGCATGTCATTAGCGCAAGGTAGGTTTTCACGTACAAAAAATGACTTCAACTCTATAACTTTGGTGCTAGATGGGTCTAGTGTCAAAATATAAATATGGAGTTAAGTTTGTGCCGAATTTGCGCCAAAATAAATTACACAAATCCTGCGCAAAGAGAGTATAAATATGGGCCTTAGATGGCAATATGGTATCCAAAAACAAAGAGGAACAGGGATTAACCTGCTTCTTATTCTCAGGGAGTTTGGAGCCACTCTTGAGGCATGCAGCAAGAGCATTGATGTATAGGGAGAAGATGAGTGGTGTCGCTTCTATCTCAGATTTAACAGAATCAGTACACTCTCCAGGCACTTAATATGACACACATGGATGAGATAGACTGGATATATATATTTAGGTCCAACAGATTGCCCTCCAGACCAAAGAAGTGCAGTATGCACACAGATTGAGTATATGAACCAGACCTTGAGCCTGGTTCACAAAGGTAAACGTACACTTTTGTGTTAGTTTAAGCTTGGTTTGGAATTCACCCAACTGGATTTGAATAGTAAGATTAGGAGTGTGGAGACTCCACAAGCAGGGTGAACTCTACACATAAAAAGAGTGACAAATTTTATCTTTTTATCTCCGCTACAATTGCAGAGTTTCCACACTTGCAAACTTTGGGGCATATTTCCAAGCCCCTTGCGCCCCATAGCACAGCTGTACCATCATTTTTTATGCTACAGCAGCGCTAAACATGCCCTCACCCTGCACCATATGTACAAATTGGCTCAATGCTAGCATTGCGCCACTTTGTAAACCCTTTTGCCACATTATACCTGTGCCAAGTATAATAAATGCAAGGTGGGCATTCCCCCACAGGGAGGCCCAAACAAATGGCACTGTGAAATTTACAAGTTTTCATTGTGCCATTCTAGCGTTTTTTTTTTTTAACACCTGCCAAGGACGGGCGTTAAAGTGACTCTAGGCTATTTCCTATGGACGTCCAAAGCTTTGCTTTACAAGTGCCAACATTTTTGGCACTAGTCCGGTAAAGTTCCACAATAACATAAAAAATGTTGACGCTATTGTGCTAACATGTGCCATGGTGCACTGTAATGTGAATACAATGCTACCATGGTGCAGTTCCTTGTAAATATGCCCCCTAGAGTTAAAATGCGGTTTGGTGAATTCCAAAACATAGCCTTATACAAAAGTGAAAGTTTATTGTAGTGATTTAGGCCCTGAAAGTCCACAAAGGCGAAGTGAATGTGCCCTTCAATGAGCATTGATCCGGATTCAATATAAAACAGCCCACCTCTGCTCATGGCTATCGTATGTACAGTACCAATCTTCCTACATATGCATCAGAAGACAAGCTCGAGAAAACTGGATCTGAGCTGTCACCTTTTATGAAGATTGGTATAAAGGTGTAGCCGAACCACAGTTGAGGTAGGGAATGAGATTTCGGGATGATACTGAATGCTTTGATCCAATTTTTACAAAAGCCCCAAGCATAAGCTGAAAAAAAGGACCTGCTTCAATACTCCCTTTTGTGATCCTGCACTTCTCCAGTCATGCTTTCTGTCAGCAGCTGATGAAGACTGGTCTAAGCAGGTATGTACTTTGGCAACCTTTATACTAGAGGCAACTGTTTTCGTCACATTCTTTCTCCAGTGACATTCGTCATCCTGCACCCCACCGGCTCCCCCGAAACACCAGATGTTCTGCCCTGTTCCCATGTGCACCTCTTTTCCTTTTCCCCTGGACAACTCTTTTCTTACTGCCTCCTCACCAGCGCCACTTGTCCTCCTGACCTCTGCTGTCCTGTAGAACCATCAATGCAACATTTTTCCTGTTTCCCCTCTCCACGTGCTGTTTGTCCTTCTGCTTCCTTCCCCCACAGCACCAGTTGCTCAGCCTCCTCCCCTATGTCAACTCTTTTTTGTGGCCTTCCACTTGCCTCCCACATCATTTATAAAGTGAATGCACAGGGCTAGAGAATGCTGTTACATTAGCACCTCCCTCCTGCCAACTTAAATTGAGATGGAGAAGGGTGGAAGAGGAAACACTAATAACTCCCTCCAGTACTGTGTACTTTACGCTAGGCAGAGAGATATTAAGGTTGAGCCAGAGAGAGCACAGCTTTAAAATTGAATTCTACTTGGGGCGTGCACTAGAGAACCTGGCGCAAGATGGCAGCACTGTAGTGCTGCTCTGGGGATCAATGTAGGAGGCTGGCCTGGCTTGTAGTGGGTACCAGAGGTACTTACACCTTGTGCCAGGTCCAGTTATCCCTTATTAGTGTAGAAGAGGTGTTCCTAGCAGTTAAGGCTGATAGAAGGTAGCTATGGCAAAGCAGCTTAGGCTGAACTAGGAGATATGTAAAGCTCCTACTATACCACTGGTGTCATATGCACAATATCATAAGAAAACACAATACACAGATATACTGAAAATAACGGACAAGCCTTTCCCATGTTTTAATTTGACCCAAATGTCCAGCCAAGGGAATGTTGTGTGCCAGAGTTAGGAGGAACTCTCTGTATTGCAGGGGAATGACCAATCTCCTGGCTGCTCCAGGTTTTGGGTCCCTTGCCTCTGTATACAAGAGGTTGTCCTCCCAGTAAACTCTATGTGAGTCACTGACAACCCCATTTTGCTGTTTGACAGCTTGCTGTCTTAGACCCTCTAATGTGGGACAGGTTTGCTGTGCCACACTCAGCTCCTCCCTGGCAGGCCCCCCTCCACCCAAAAGCTCAGCAGTATCTGCTTCCAGCTCCTCTGGTGAAGGTTCTGCACAGGGGGGAAATTATTCTTCCTCAGAAGTAGAATTATCTGTAGAGGGAGGGATAGAGGGTACTAACCCTAGCTTTAGGGAGCACTTGGTCCATTGTTCCAGGATCCAAGTCACCCTGTCCTTTTTGCCTTGTCGAAGCAAAAATATGCCCAGGAATACCCAGCATGGCTGCATGAGCCTCCAACTCCACTTCTACCCAAGCTGATGTCTCTAAATCATTCCCGAGTAGACAGTCTACAGGTAAATCTGAGGCAACCACAACTTTGTTTGGACCAGTAACCCCCCCCCCAGTTGAGATTCACAACAGCCATGGGGTGGCTAAGAGTGTTGTTATGAGCGTCTGTCACTTGGTACTGGTGACCAGGTAGGTGTTGTTCAGGGTGTACCAGTTTCTCTATTACCATGGTAACACTGGCACCTGTGTCCCTGTAGGCCTGAACCTCAACACCATTTATTAGGGAAGTTGCTTGTACTTATCCATATTAAGGGGACAAGCAACCAAGGTGGCTAAATCAATGGCACCTTCAGAGACTAACACAGCCTCTGTGGTCTCCCTAACAAGACCAACCCCAACTAAATTACCAAAAGTGAGCCAAGCTACTCCCTTGGGTTGGCTATTAGTAGGTTTGCTCCCACCACCACTGCTATTACTAGGGGCACTAGAGGTTGCAGTAGGGGTTGTGAAGGTGGGAGGCTTGGTGCTTTTCTTTGGACAACTGGCATCAGTTGTCCAATGGCCTTTTACTTTACATAAATAGCACCATGTTTTTTTTACTTGATTAGAAGAGGATTTGGACCCACCATCCCCACCAGAGTGTTTTTGTGGGCCTGATGAAGACTCATTTTTAGATTTGTCCCCACGTCTGAAGACTTACCATCCTTCTTCTTGCCATCCTTATCACCCCCTGTATGAACTTTTCTGTTCACTCTTGTTCTGACCCATTTGTCTGCCTACTTTCCCAATTCTCGGGGAGAGGTCAGATCTGAGTCCACTAGATATTGGTGTAACAAATCAGACACACAGTAGGCTGAACTAGGAGACATGCAAAGCTCCTACTATACCACTGGTGTCATATGCACAATATCATAAGAAAACACAATACACAGATATACTAAAAATAAAGGTACTTTATTTTTATGACAATATGCCAAAAGTATCTCAGTGAGTACCCTCAGTATGAGGATGCCAAATATATACAAGATATATGTACACAATACCAAAAATATGCAGTAATAGCAAAAAGAAGTAATGCAAGCAATGTAAAGTTACAGTAGATTGCAATAGGAGCACATAGGTATAGGGGCAACACAAACCATATACTCCAAAAGTGGAATGCGAATCACGAATGGACCCCAAACCTATGTGAGCTTGTAGAGGGTTGCTGGGACTGTAAGAAAACAGTGAGGGTTAGAAAAATAGCCCACCCCAAGACCCTGAAAAGTAGGTGTAAAGTGCACCTATATTCCCCAGAGAGCACAGAAGTCGTGATAGGGGAATTCTGCAAGGAAGACCAACACCAGCAATGCAACCAAAGTGGATTTCCGGACGAGAGTACCTGTGGAACAAGGGGACCAAGTCCAAGAGTCACGACAAAGTCGAGAGTGGGCAGATGCCCAGGAAATGCCAGCTGAGGGTGCAAAGAAGCTGCCACCAGATGGTAGAAGCTGTGAATTCTGCAAGAACGAGGAGGGCTAGAAACTTCCCCTTTGGAGGATGGATGTCCCACGTCGTGTAGAAACTTGCAGACGTGTTCACACGCAGAAAGACCGCAAACAAGCCTTGCTAGCTGCATGGGTTGCTGTTAGGGTTTTTGGATGCTGCTGTGGCCCAGGAGGGACCAGGATGTCACCACTTGGATGAGAAGACAGAGGGGGCACCCAGCAAGTCAGGGAGCCCTCACAGAAGCAGGCAGCACCCGCAGAAGTACCGAAGCAGGCACTTGGAAGAGGAGTGAACCGGAGCTCACCCGAAGACACAAAAGGGAGTCCCACAACACCGGAGGACAACTCAGGAGGTTGTGCACTGCAGGTTAGAGTGTTGGGGACCCAGGCTTGGCTGTGCACAAAGGAAATCCTGGAAGAGTGCACAGGAGCCGGAGCAGCTGCAAATCACGCGGTACCCAGCAATGCAGTCTAGCGTGGGGAGGCAAAGACTTACCTCCACCAAACTTGGACTGAAGAGTCACTGGACTGTGGGAGTCACTTGGACAGAGTTGTTGAGTTCCATGGACCACGCTCGTCATGCTGAGAGGGGACCCAGGGGACCGGTGATGCAGTCTTTTGTTGCCTGCAGTTGCAGGGGGAGGATTCTGTTGTCCCACTGGAGATTTCTTCACAGCTCCTGGTGCAAGAAGGAGGCAGGCTACCCCCAGAGCATGCACCACCAGGAAACAGTCGAGAAGGCGGCAGGATCAGCGATACAAGGTTGCAGTAGTCATCTTTGCTACTTTGTTGCGCTTTTGCATGCGTCCTGAGCAGGCAGCGGTCGATCCTTTGGCAGAAGGTGAAGAGAGAGACGCAGAGGAACTCTGATGAGCTCTTGCATTCGTTATCTAAAGAATTCCCCAAAGCAGAGACCCTAAACAGCCAGAAAAGGAGGTTTGGCTACCTAGGAAGGAGGATAGGCTAGCAACACAGGTAAGAGCCTATCAGAAGGAGTCCCTGACGTCACCTGCTGGAACTGGCCACTCAGAGCAGTCCAGTGTGCCAGCAACACCTCTGTTTCCAAGATGGCAGAGGTCTGGAGCACACTGGAGGAGCTCTGGGCACCTCCCCTCAGAGGTGCAGTTCAGGGGAGTGGTCACTCCCCTTTCCTTTGTCCAGTTTCATGCCAGAGCAGGGCTGGGGGATCCCTGAACTGGTGTAGACTGTCTTATGCAGAGATGGGCACCATCTGTGCCCATCAAAGCATTTCCAGAGGCTGGGGGAGGCTACTCCTCCCCAGCCCTGACACCTTTTTCCAAAGGGAGAGGGTATAACACCCTCTCTCTGAGGAAGTCCTTTGTTCTACCTTCCTGGGCCAAGCCTGGCTGGACCCCAGGAGGGCAGAAACCTGTCTGAGGGGTTGGCAGCAGCTGCAGTGAAACCCCGGGAAAGGCAGTTTGGCAGTACCCGGGTCTGTGCTAGAGACTCAGGGGATCATGGAATTGTCTCCCCAATGCCAGAATGGCATTGGGGCGACAATTCCATGATCTTAGACATGTTACATGGCCATGTTCGGAGTTACCATTGTGACGCTGTACATAGGTAGTGACCTATGTACAGTGCACGTGTGTAATGGTGTCCCTGCACTCACAAAGTCCGGGGAATTTGCCCTGAACGATGTGGGGGCACCTTGGCTAGTGCCAGGGTGCACACACATTAAGTAACCTTGCACCCAACCTTCACCAGGTGAAGGTTAGACATATAGGTGACTTATAAGTTACTTAAGTGCAGTGGTAAATGGCTGTGAAATAACGTGGACGTTATTTCACGCAGGCTGCAGTGGCAGGCCTGTGTAAGAATTGTCAGAGCTCCCTATGGGTGGCAAAATAAATGCTGCAGCCCATAGGGATCTCCTGGAACCCCAATACCCTGGGTACCTCAGTACCATATACTAGAGAATTATATGGGTGTACCAGTATGCCAATGTGAATTGGTAAATTTAGTCACTAGTCTGTTAGTGACAAATTTGGAAAGCAGAGAGAGCATAACCACTGAGGTTCTGGTTAGCAGAGCCTCAGTGAGACAGTTAGGCATCACACAGTGAACACATACATATAGGCCACAAGCTTATGAACACTGGGGTCCTGAGTAGCAGGGTCCCAGTGACACATAACAAACATACTGACAACATAGGGTTTTCACTATGAGCACTGGGCCCTGGCTAGCAGGATCCCAGTGAGACAGCGAAAACACAATGACAGATACTCACAAACAGGCCAAAAGTGGGTGTAACAAGGCTAGAAAGGGGCTACTTTCTCACAATCGGGACATGAAATCTGCCAAAAATCCTGTACCAGGTTGTTCATCTGTCATGGGTGCACAGCGCCTATTTAGGTTAAAGAGAGGTGAATGGACGAAACCCACTATTAAGGTTTGGAGTGCCGAAATGCCTGACTGTTGCTGCTTGCAATATACCCGCGAGCAAAAAGAAAATGGCGGTTGCATCCACCGGTGCTTCTGGTCATGGATGAGCAGAATCCTGCAGCTGTGAGGAGCGTGCCACACTTTAGGCAATGTTGCTCATCTATGATTCTGTGGCCATTCTAGTTCCCTAAGTGTAAAGGATGAGACAATAGCAGAGGCGTGTCAGAGCAGGCTGCCTGGAAGCTCTATGGAGGTTGTGCCGCAGCGCTTGAGCCTTGCTAGGCTTGGCAGGTGCAGAGGGTGGGATGGCCAGCATCATCAGTGATGTGTGCCACCCAATAACTGCATCAGTCTGAGCCACAGAGTAGCGGGGTCAACTACCATTGAGCTACTAACCATTCCTGTTGCCGGGCACAGAGTGAGGGCACTGCGAGAGGCCCTGCTGAGTCTAGGCCTGGGAGGTGCGGGAGCAGGCCATCAGGACTTCAGGCTGGCCAATGA
Source organism: Pleurodeles waltl (assembly GCF_031143425.1). Lineage (NCBI taxonomy): Eukaryota > Metazoa > Chordata > Amphibia > Caudata > Salamandridae > Pleurodeles > Pleurodeles waltl. The sequence continues at coordinate 936,785,038 of NC_090442.1, read as the reverse complement.
AGCAGATTAATTCCTGGCAAGAATAGGGGCTACACATGCGCAATTGGACTGCACGATTTGAGGAGGGCAGGGTATAGCCTACTACAGTATGCCCTACCATGCACTGGTTCGAATTTGCAAGCTATACCCTAGTATAAACACCAGACTTGGAAGACACTTACGGGCCTGCCTTGTGGATCATTGTGGGCCTCACCAAACCCTTGCCATGCCATTGGGCGTTTATTGCACTCCTGCCATTTTGTTACGCTCACACGGCGTTGTCCATCAACTGGTGTATAGAGGCCATTAGCATCCCGCTGCTGGCACATAAGTGGGACGGGCTTCCTGGTGAACTCATTGGGAGAGAGTTGTGATTGAGCTGAGGGAAATCCGCTGGTGGAGATCCTGGCCTGCAGGCACCTTGGCATAACCTTGTGCTGGAGTGAACCCTTGACACCCAATAATTGGGAAGGTGGACAGACACACCACACCCTTGAAACCAAGCCCGCGGGCAGGCTCTAATGCACTGCACTCTCTGACTCTAAGTAAAGCACATCAGCCCAAGATGCCGCTGCTCTCCAAAACACGCTATTGGCAATGCAACAGAGCCTACAGTTGACTGATGACGAAATAGACACACTCAGTCTGCGCAAAGACCATATAACCACTAAATTAGACAAACAAGTGGTGGGAATAACCGAGGACTGAAGACACACTGCATACCACAGGAGAGAAATACCTCAATATGGAGAAGGTCCTTGAGCTCATTCAAAACAAAAATGAAGCCCTTGAGGCGCGATCACGCCTCAATAACCTGAGGATTATTGGCATTCCAGAAACCACAAATACTTTGAAGATGGGGCTTTATATTGAACAACTGCTGCAGGAAATATTACGTCCAGAACATTTCTCTAGTGTGATGATAGTGGAGTGTGCGTATCAATCTCTTGCGGTGAGAGCACCCCTGGAGCTCACCCACACCCCATGGTGGCTCCTAAATGACTGTAATCGAAACACAGTGCTTTGCCTCTCCAGAGAGAAATAGATCATACAGCATGAGGGAAAAAAGCCACCTTTTTCTCTGATTTCATGTACGCTGTACAAGCCACTCGCAGGGAGTTCTTTCTGTAAAACAGAAATTGCAACAAGAGGGTATATCATATGCCATTTTATACCATACCAGGCTGCGTATCAACCACCAAGACAGATAGAAAATCTTTTTCACCCCTAAAGCGATAATGGATTTTGTCAAAAGAAATGAATATTGGCCACAGAACACTTCCAGAAACGGAAGCATGAATCGCGTGGGCCTGCATTTCCACCCCTATGTGACCTATATTTGGCTATCCAACCTCCATGAAACATTAGGGCCCATATTTATACTTTTTGACGCAAAACGGCGCTGGCGCAGTTTTGCGTCAAAAATATTACCGCCGGCTAACGCCATTTTGGTGCGGCGTGCGGGTTTCATACTTATACTTTGACGCATGGCGGCGCAAACCACAGGTGGGAGTCATTATCTTTGACGCACACCGCGGCGTCAAGTCGTTAAGGAAAACAACGTTAACACGGCGGAAATTACTGTGGGTCGATTTACGACACTGCAAACCAGATATGCGCTGTTTTTTTTGACGCAATAGCGTAAAAAAAAACAGCGAACACTGCCTTTTCCCCAGAGGAGAGCCAAAATGGATCCCAGATGCCACTACAGACCCCAGGAAGATGACAGCAGACCAGGAACCAGCCAGGACGTCCCACACAAGAACCAGGACACTTTTAAGAAGAAAAGAAAGTGTTGCTTTAGTGCAGAGGAGCAGGAAATTCTGGTTAAAGAGGTGACGGAACATCAGCACCAACTGTTTGTCACATCAAAGTTGCCAATCAGTAGGAGAGAGGCCATATGGCAACAAATTGTCGACAAGATTAACAGTATGGCTGAAGTACGCAGAACAGTCATCGAGTGCAAGAAAAGCTGGCATGAATGCAAGCGCAGGACCAAGGAAAAGATGGCCAGGAACAGGAAGGCAGCACTGCAGACTGGAGGGGGGAGTCCAGCACCCCAGGAGGCCCTGGACCACATGGAGGAGATAGTCGCAGCCATCATCCCTGTGGAGATCGTCAAAGGGATTCAAGGACAGGACAGTGCAGACTACCAGGAGACAACGCACATGCAGGGTAAGTCGCATGGGGAATTCAAATGCAATAATGTCATCTACAACCGGGGGGGGATAATGACCACTAAATGCATGGAAGTCATGATATAGATGGAGTGGCATGGGTAAAGGGGCACGGCAGGGGGGCATGGCCCATTCTGAGAAGACCTGGGGCACACCATTACACAACACCAACAACAGTCCCATGGGGGCATGCTGTCACGCCATCGATGGATCAAAGGGAAAGCCACGCAAGGAGGGAAGGCCACTACGTCAAACTGACATCCCGGCACACGTCAGCCAACATACCCCCTACATTAACTAGGGCCCTATTAACAACCTCTAGCCATACCGACAACTGGAATGTAACTGCGACAACAGTTGCCACTACCACCTCTGCTCTGTGTGCAGCTCAAGTAGCCAATGGCAGTAACCTCCCCATGGATCGTACACACCTAAATTAGGGGGTGAGGATGACAACTGCAACAATCCCCAGAAACAAGACAAAGGCTCCAGTACTCTCAAATGTCAATGCCCATAGTTATTGCAAACATCAGCCAATGTAAACAACAATAGGAGCTACACAGCACTAACGACACAAACATGCTGCGTATGTCAGGGTCCATCCTGTGCCTGGGTAACAATGCGACATCCCAAATGTCATACTGCTCAGACAACAGCATTGAGGAGGGAACACATGTAACTGGTCACTGAAATACACTGGCACAGTCAGAGGATGAAATAGGACACTAAAACGATTATCAGGGCAATCCAATGTAACACACATTCCCCAACATCAGCAGGACACATTACCAATGTCAACATCCATATCGGATCATTACATTGCCATGCATAGGATATGCCACATGTCAATTACATTTAAGTGGATGTGAAAGATCAGAGATTGGGGCAGGTCCAGATTGTTAAGTGTGCTGCCAGGGCCACCAGTACACCCACAGCCAGTGAAAGGTCTCACCATGAGAATGGATGTACACAGAGGGTTGAGTAGGAAAAGAAGGTGGCAATTCTCTATTTGGCATAAATCAACACCTAGAGGCGATGAGGCTGACAAGTCTGATAACTCAATAACATACATGTGACACGCAGGTGGGCCATAGGCCTGGAAGAATGCCCATCTGAAGGACTGGAGAAATTAACACAAAACAAGATCACAAAGTGAATTCATCAAAAGGCAGGCAAGTCACATCAAAATTGCCACAACACAGACACACTAATTGTACCATGTTTCATTGCAGAGGAAGATGGATCTCCTGCTGGTTTGCCTGTCCCAGATTTCCCTGATGACATGGATGACGAGCCGATAAACATTCCCCAGGAGACTATCCAAAAGGTCCTTGACACCCTCCAGACCCCACCTTCAGTCACAAGGAGGAGCACAGAACAAGCAGCCATCGCAGAGGATCCACCCACCACCCCAATTGTAAGACCTGCCAGCTCCAATACAGCTGAGGACTCAGACGACACTGGCACCAGCTTTGAGAGAACTGTAGTTTGAGTACAGCGGGAGCTGGCCAAGGAGGTGCGGGTGGGGATGCAAACTATGGCAGCCAGCCTTGAGGGGATGCGTTCGTGCATGATGTCATCTGCAGATCAGGCAGCAGCTATGCAAGCCCTAACATCCATACTGCAAGGACTACAAGAAACTGTCAAGGAATTCACCACTGCAGTAATGGAGTTGCCACAACACCTCGCACCCCAAACCTTCCACTGCATGCACAAATGCAATCATGACTCCCTCAGGGCCGACCTGGCTGCCTACCATCGTGATGTGGCTGCTATTCTCAAAAACCAGCAGGCCTTCCTTGCTGCAGTACTGCCCTTAAGACCTTCACAGGGAGCAGCGACCGGGATGTCTGACTCCACGTCTTCTAACACTGAGGTGTGTGTTGCCCCTTCACAACCAACAACAACAAGGACAAAGCAGGCAACACACACATCAGAAGAAGAAGACATGGAACAGATCACATTCACAAGGAAAATGACCAGGAAGCACTAGTCCCTACCACATGGCCCACATTTACCAAGGTCCTGCGCATTGTAACTTGCCAGTCTTGCAACAACTTTACTCGAGCACTGTTCTGCAAACCACTGTATATCTTGTCACCCAGCCCAGTGATTGTCTCTCTCCTACTCATTGCCAAATCCTGTCCCTCTGCACTGTCTGAAACATCAACCCCAGCATGTCAAATGCATTTCCGTAACCCCTAGTGTTGGATCACAATTTAAGATGTCACTATAATGGACTCACAATCATGGACAATGTACAGATAGCTCTACAGCACGTTTCAATAAATAGCACTTACACAACAAATCTGTCTCTGGGTAATGTGACATATCAACTGTGAAGTAGATAACTGAAATGTGCCTACTGTCAAATTACGTAGCTTGTCAATACAACCGTCCTGATAATATGTAGTCAGAGAATTCTGCACAGTGCCCATGATTGCATCATACTCTGCCCATCCTGAGGGACAAATCATACACCACCATGCTGTGTTGGACAGAAGAATGCTTCCTCAGGGGATAACTAAGTCATCAAATAGTGGCCTCAAAATGTTGTAAACATGCAAAAATAACACAATAAACATGCCACACTAATCTAAGTAAACACTAAAAAGCTGCACAAATGAAGGTGTCTGAGTTAACATACAAATAGGTAATCATGCCGAACTGTGTCACAAATGATGTATGAGGGTCATGAAGACAAGAATACAAGATTGCCAATGAGAACTCATCTTATAAGGGTGTGCATGATCATCACACTGCAGTCAGACCTAAAACTGTTTCCCCAATACCAAGTCTGGAAGCACTGTTTGTGACTTTGAAAACACACTTATCAACAGAAACACATTGGGATCCATATTAACTGTGATTGGTGGTTGCAACGAAGGGTCGACACTTGGCAAGGTAGCTCTGGGCTAGCTGCCAATCGTACAGCTCAGTTGAGATTTGTTTGTAGCATAGGACACAGATGTTATAGTACAAAATTGATGTACACTGAATCCAAACCCACAATCAAGTACCATTCAACACATACAATTAAGGGGTAACCAAATATTTATTAAATGCTAATTACAGATGAGGAAACTGAGGGAAAAATCTTACCTTCCCTAATCTACCCTGACTACTCATTACCCACAACTGTCCCTAACTAACCTAAGCTACACTTACTTATCACATGTAACAAAACGTTCTAAACATCTACCCCCCACGCCCCCTTATGAGACGGGACACATGGAGGACAACACATACTAACCTAAACACATACTATACTATCCTATACAAATATATATTTTTTTGTTTTTACATTTTTTTTTATTTTTTTTATTTCTTTAACACACAAGAACCCCAACATAGCCCCTCACCCACCCACCCACACATGTAATAAGTAAAAATAGAAACAAGCAGGCCCCCCACCCCACACCCACTAACACTAACTAAACTAACAGCCTATACTAACCTAACACTAAGCCCCCAAAGCCCACTAACTATAAGAACAAGGAAAGAGGAGGGAGGGGAGGGACTCATGTCCATCAAAAAATGTCTAGAGGTTGGCCCTCCGGAGGGTCCTCTTAATGGACTTAACCCGCCGGTTAATATGCCGCACATCCCGGCTCAGGTGGCTCAACTTGCACAGCACTTTGTCCATCTTATGTTCCATTCGGTTGAAGGCTGCAGGGTCAACAGATGGAGCAGTGGCAGTCTGGGTACCGGTGGAGGAGGTCTGTGTGGGTGTGGTGCCAGGCCTAGTAGGCTGTCCTGCACTGGTGGCAATGCTGGGGCCTGGAAGTCCAGCAGATGTTGGACCAACAGTGGCAGCTGTAGGTGGGGCCACCTGGCTCGTATTGGTGTTTGTGCTGGTGGTGGCTGTGGTGGGCAAAGTAGGCCCACCCTGTGGGAAGGCTCTCCATGCAGAATTCACGGACCTGGTCTGGAGTCATTTAGCAGCTGTGAAGACAAATGCAGATATTCTACATTAGTAACTGCATTGTGTGAAATGGCACAGCAAGTTTATCAGACATTACATCTACTGTACTTGTAACAGCTCATATCACAATACAGAGCACTGAATGTCCCTGAGGAAGTATATGGCAGGCCAGACTTCAAAGGTCACATCACACAAAGCACATCCATAACCTACAAGATGGGTAATAACTGGCTTTGACTTGCAATCTGAGTTCTGCCAGTTATCAGCTAAGAATCATGCTGCATATCCTCCGCCAAGACCTGGGCTACAAATGTCAGTGTACGGAAAGCAAAACTAAAGCCACATGGTCTGCAAGTTGTAACTGGACTTGCCAGTATAGTACCAAGTGCCAAACCTGAGTGTGTATCCTAGTATGCAACAAAACCGTCACTTATTCACATGTATGTGTAACATACTGGTAGCATCACTACTAAGCACCCCATTCACAAACCCATGGCCGTGTTTGGGGGGGGTTGATACACAACTATAATTTGCCAACAACATGTACACCGAGGAGTGTATAGGAAACTCCACACATGTTTGTCTCTACAGACACACCACAGGTAAGGACTATCTACAATTAGGAGTCAGCAAACCCTAGAGCACTCATAGGGTCAGACATGTCAGGAAATGCAGAACTTGGTACACAACATATACTTCCAGTGAGGCCTGACTTACATCAGACACAGAGTTGCTAGAACACCCATGATCATGAATTGCATGCACACCTAGGCCATTGCACTCAGGTTCCACATACTTGTTGCACTACATGTGGAAGTACATGCTGCTAGAAGGTTCTCCCTACTGTTTCAAAATAACGTAGGTAAATAGGGAAGCAGATGTCTATTGGAAAGCTATTTGCTGTACCAATCTTAGAGAATGTGGGTCTGACAGGCTGACTAAATTGGGGATGACTTCCATTGCGACTCTTGGTGATACAAGTGTCATACACATGACTAACCCCTGTACTCACAGTGGGGCCTACAGGGATGTCCTACAATCCCTATATGATACCATTGGATACGCATTGGCAAACTCAAAACATGTGAGAACTGCATTCCCACTCATGGAACAAGAGATAAGCTTGCCCAACGCATCACACCTTGCTATGCGTCCAACTCACACGAGTCCATAACCAGCAAACACAACACATAACAGACATATCAACACTTACTAGAGTGGTCGGGGTCCTCAAATGTCGCCACCTCTCCCACAGTGTAGGGTGCCGGTCCACCTGTAAGGTATGGAAGGAAGAAATGTGCTCAAAATCTGTGCACAGTGCAACAATTTCATAAACATTTACAATGTGTAGGCTGAATAAGGAAATGGCAGCCATTCAGACATGATGGTACTGCATCTGATATCTCACGGCCAACTTGTACATAGCATGGGTCTCCTGTGACAGTTACACACATATCTGCACATATACATTGGCCCTAACTATCATGTGGTTGCAAATATGCTCCGTAATTGGTGAGCAGTAAAAAATATGGAGTGTAATCGTCTCATCATGTGCATCCAAGAGAGACATCCAAAGCCTGGTTACTTGAGGACTGCATTACCAGTCAAACATGCCTTGTGGCCATGAGACATTTATTACACATAGGTACAATGTACAGAGGGAGGGGCAGGGACTTTTGTAAGCCCTCCTGTTGTTACATTTGATTAACTTGATGTGGCCCAGCTATGGTGATGTGCACCATACATGGAGATGTGAATCCATGTGCATACACTTGGACTGCGATCCATATTTGGATTGTGGCTCAACTAATTCCAACAAACATCTTCAGATGTAAGCTGAGGGCACCTTACACCTTTTCACGATGTTTTCAAATCAAGAACTGACATGTATCAAAAAAGATCAAGGAACACAATAATCCCACACATTCATAGTACTTCTTTGAACGCTTTCCTTCCACACTCACCAGACTCACATGAGATATATGTCTGAGCCGCTTTGCTATTATCAATTGACGTGAATGCAGCACTCATTTTCTACATCATGTAGTGGTTCTAAAGTCAGTCTAGCAATTGCGTCAACAAAGTTGGCCTAAATGTTGGTACATCTGTACTTCTCTGTCAATAGTACCTTATATAGACATGAGTGGCTCATATTTTGTTAGCTGTTCTGACAAAAAGGCCGCACCAATTTTCTTCAGGGAAAAGTAACCTGTAAGTTTGCTGAGCACGTGCTACCTGACAGCTAGCAATTGTGATCCTTGCCATAGTGCATCAATGATCCCTTTATATTTCCCCAGCATTACACACAGTCAGCAAGTTAGCTGGCAGACATTGTACTAATCCCCTGATGTCACTACAGAGCATTTAATCGTGCACATTAACATAATTAGTACTCACCAACAGTGCCACCAATCATGATTCCCAGGTGGTCCAAGAGATCCTGCTCCCTGGTGATGAGGTCAGCCCACCGGTGCTTCAGCTGGTGGTCACTCCTCTGGCTGGCATACACACGCTGCAGGTGATGCAGCACCTTTCCCCACCGGATTCTGCGCGCCTCTGTCAGATACCCCTGTATCACCCTGCCTGGATCATGAGCGGCAAGAAATGCGTCACAAGCCAGATGAAGCCCCCCAACTCCTCTTCCCCCATCCTCCCAAGACGTGGCCTACCAGACATACTTAGAAGTGAAATGGAATGGGGTAAAAGAAATAGAAAGGGCAAAAGGGGGAAGTAGGGGTACAAAGACAGAAAAAAAGTAAACCTAAACACTAAAAGAGCCCAACTATCCCCAAACTAACACTACCCACAAAAGACTCCCACAAACAAGAAAAACACAAGATAAATGGACAAATGTAGACAAAACACAGTAGTACAGTATACACCAACAATATTTATTTCACAAATTGACAATACAGATATCACACAGGACAAAAAGGCACAAAATCTCAGGACAACACTCTCTACACAGCCACACAGTCTAGAAGGATCATAGACTGCAAAGTGAAAGTTAAAGTACACCCACTGTACATGATCTGTAAACAGGATATCCTATTACATCACTTCCTGTATGAAAAGTCCCGCCTTTTTCGCGTTATGCGTCATTTTTTGTTTACCAAAACTGTATTTGCGTTATTTTTTTTGATGCACAGAATTGAATATTAACCTGCATCCACATTAGAGTACATAGAATGTACAAATATCTGGATGTGGGCTAAATTTCACTCCTGTGCGTCGAAAAAATGACGCAAATACAGTTTTGGTTGTCAAAAAATGACGCACAACGCTGGGATGTCAAAATTACAGTGCATTAACTGGTTTGGGGCATTTTTACTTGTTTTTTGGTTATGTTACATTTGGGACACATCAGAGATTGGCTAATTGAAGACAGTATGGTGTAGAAGGTGTATGTTCACATGTGTGATATCATACTGCAGCGGAACATGATCCGATACTCCCTTCACAGTATTTTTACAGTTGGCTGACGAAATAGATGGTCGTAAGTGTGGCCTACATATATGTGTTGCACAAATTGGGCATGTTTGGCAAAAGGAGAGGATAGCAATGTGACGCACATATGTACAATACCTAAATGCATTTGGCTCAAATTGTGTGCTTTGGCAACTAATGTGTTGGTTGACCAAGTGTGTGTGTATCACATGAAGCATAATTGTACATATGGTTGTATGGATGTGACGTCCATGTGTCCAATCCTTAGATGCAAGTCATATTGGAAATGAGCTAGGGCATGTGTTAGTCATACATGTAACAACACCCGTAAAGTGTACTTCCAAGTTTTAGGGTCACGTAGACACCACATGTGACATAGCATGCACCAGATGGATGGCAGGCGCTTGTTCATGTGAATGGTCCACATTTTCTACATCCTATGTCCTAGAGTATTGGTAAGAGCTTCCTAGGCACTACTTGGTGAATCCCACAGTGAGTCATACACATGCATTGAGGAAGTGGGTACCATGTTGTTTGCACAGACAGACAAGGGTGAATCTCAAATGTATGATGACACCACAGTTGAGGCCATAGAAGTGAGCCCCAACTATCAGGTGGCTGTGGTGGACCAGCATACAAGACAGCACGTGTCCACTTATTTCCAGTGATCAATTGCACATAGGTGTCTTGTTCATGTGTGTGGTCCAATGATGATCCTGTATATTTTGGGGGGATGTAATTTGTCACAGTTCGGTCCAGGACTCATCATGAGTCAGTGGCAGCTATTCCTGTATCTACTGAGTATCCTTGGTTGATCAATGTGAGTAAAGTGGATGTGGACATGTGAACCAACATGTGGATGGTCCCACCCTGTCACAAAAGACGTGTAATGAGACAGTCAACAGGGCAACCTTGGTGTGCTGAGTGAGATAATGTCTCAGGTGTCATGTTCCGGCAGGTGTCATTACAACATTTGTACACAGGTTGGCCTCTGCACTTCCCACTGCATCTGGGAACATCATAGCCTCTGGGCTGATTATTCTCACATCTATTCACCACACACGGCCCATCACTATGTTGTGCGCACTGTGATTCTGTGTGTGAACTGTCATGGTCCTGACATTTGTGTATTATTCATGGACATTATCAGAGGTTGCTGGTTGTGCTAAAAGCCCCATACCCAATCCCTGCCTACGGCCCTGGGACACTGTCACACTTTGTCATTCATGCATAAATGCAACCCAGACAAGGGATGGGCCATGAATTTTGCTTTTCCAAGAGGATGTAACTCAAAAGGCAGATGATGCTATACAATGTAATTGTGTATGAATGGAAGAAGCCTATGTCCAATGCCCCCTGATGAATGAGAGGTTTGCTAATGCAAGTATGGTACATATGTAGACACAGGGATACTTTAGTGTGACGCACAGACAGTTGCCAGTCAGGCTGACAGAATGCAAGGTGATTCAGGATCCAGCTACTTGACAAGTTACATAATCAGTGGTCTGACTAAGACTGTTTGGAGGACAAACTAGACAGTTGACATGTAAAACTGTGTATGCCCTGTGTTTTTGAAGGTGACAAATAAACCCAGTGGCTGTGTTACACAGCTTAATTAGTATCAATGCTTGACAGTGTATTTGACATAATGGCAACTCCTATGCTGTTCCAGGCATCATCAGGGGCAGTGCTTTTTGAAATGGGTGGTGTGCATGGAGGTGATCACAGGTGTGGGCTGCATCAGTTTCTCACCAGTCCTGTAGGTGAGACTTGCATTCTAAGGCCCAACAGACATTTTCACAGGGGAAGCAATCTACATGTGCTAACAGGGCTTTGAAACTAGAAGACAGTGAATAAATTGACCTGACGTCCGTGCAGTCAGATGTTCTATGACAATGGCATACCATAGGAAAGGGTGTAGCACACTGGTTTGCTAATGTTGGTCTGTGTGTGTAGAGGAGGTAATATCAGGGTACACATCTTATTATTCCAGGGACCTCTTCCGACAGGTGGGTTGTGACCAGGTGCATGGGTGTGTCAGGAGTTAGGAAATGGGCTGACATGTACATGGAATATCATGTGTGCAATGCTGCTCATATGTGTGGCACTTGTGCTGTCTCTGTTCTGCTTCTATGGGACTCCTTGCAAAGATTGGATGCAGTTGGACTTACTGCTGTCAAGGGTCTGGTCAGGCATTCCTGTTACTGATGCCAAAGCACATTGACTGCCTCATGCATGAGGGTTGTTTTCCCCTTATTGAGTGATGGTGTCTTAGTTGTGTGCCATGTGCTGCGTTGGACCTTGATTTCAACATGTATGTGTGAATGAGTTGTGGTCCTCTGCTATTGGCCTTCAAAGGAGAAATGTACATGATATATGTCATTAAGAGTGTGTGTGTGTGTGACCATTATATGTTAGGCATCACATTAGCTCTGGGATGTTCCGTGTCCTACTCAGTATCTCAGCAATGCTCCATGAGGCAACACTCTTATTCTGATAAGTAGAGATGAAGGTGTGCAAAAATGAATAGCCAGACCATGATGTGGTCATTAGAATAGGTGTTTATTTAAATTTGTTAACTAAAGTGGTGAAGGTGATCATATTCAAAATAAATTATTCACGATCTGTTGCCGCCTGCGTATACCAGCGGCCGTGTTCTGTAGTTCCCCCTCCTGTGGCAGGCCAGCATCCTCCTCTTCCTCCTCTTCAGGCATGTGTGGCTCTGGTTCCAGGAGGGGAATGTTTCTTTTGATACAAATGTTGTGCAATATTGCACATGTAAGGATGATCCTACAGACCATCTCCGGGGAATATAGGAGGCTACCACCAGTGATGTCGAGGCAGCGGAACCTTGACTTGAGGATGCTGAAGGTCCGCTCGACAATGCTGCGTGTCCTCCTATGGGCGTCGTTGTAGGCACGCTCTGCAGCAGTACTTGGGTTGCCAAATGGTGTCATGATCCATGGCTGGATGCCATACCCCTGATCAGCTGCAAGAGAAAATAATTGGGATCATATTGATGTAGCTGGCACTATTGAAACAACCTTTCATGGCAATAGTTGTCTTGTGTTGTCTGTGACTCTTTTGTGTAATAATGTGGCATCCTATGCTTGTAGGATGTACCATCTGCATTGTGTTGTTTTCTTGGCTGAACAAGTGTTTGCCTGCTGACCGGTTGTCAGCAGTATGTTTTGGGATTTGCAGTACAGTGTGCCCTCCCTAGCATTGTGACTTGTGATACAGGTGTCCGTGTGTCTTCACTGGGGGTGAGATGATAGTTCCATGCACAGTTAAAATTGACAGTGTTGTTAACACGTTCATATCAATGTACCCTTGACATCCCATACCTTTAGACTTATGCAATGGATTAATGTAAACGTCATTGGGACACTTACAATTTGCAAGGTGACATTTAGGCAACCACACTCATTGACGTCTTAACATTACGCTGTACAATAATTTCCGATGTGTGACAGGTTCAATGGTGACCTAAGAAACATGGCTAGCAATGTCACGACCTCAGTGTGTTCCTGTTCACATGTTGCTGTTGTGGTGTATGTGTTGTGTGTCCTAGAGGGTTGCTGTGCAGTGTGTATATAAGTAGGTTTTTGTACTTACCAACAAGTAGTCCATTGCCATACCGTCCATCCTGGAAGTGTTCATTGATGGTGCAGTGACGGAAGATGTATGAGTCATGTACACTCCCAGGATATTTAGCCACGATGTTGGTGATCAATCCCTGGTGATCGACTATGGCCTGCACGTTGATAGAATGTGTGTGCTTCCTGTTGCGGTAGAGGTGTTCAGTTGCAGCAGGTGACACAAGGCGTACATGTGTGTAGTGGATTGCACCAAGGACGTGTGGGAAGCCACTGATGAGGTAGAACCCCTGTTTTGTTTCCTGCTGCTTCTGCAGTGTGTTAGGGAAACAGATGTGGCAGGGTGTCAGTCGAATGATGGCATCCAGTACTTTGGGCAAAAAGGCGGAGAATGATGGCTGTGATATTCTGCCAACCAGGGCACCAATTGTTTGGAAAGAGCCACTTGCCAGCATATGAAGTACGGCAAGCAGCTTTGTTTCTGTTGGGATGGTGTGGGGTGTCACCAAAGTGGGGGCCAACTGCTGTTCAATGTTGCGCAGCAGCTGCTGAATGGCCTGCCAGTTCAACCGGTACCTCTGGATGATGTTGTGTGCCCTGAGGCCCTGAAGGGTGGTTCTTGGGCGGCATATCCTCTCCTGCCTTCTGCGCTGCTGTTGGTGTTGTTGTAGCTGCTGTTGTTGCTGCTGGGCTCTGCGTCTGCATGCACGCTGGATTAGTATTACCTCCATGGCTCCCTGTTTCTGCTCGGCTGCTCTGCTGTTTGTTCTGTGTGTTATGATTAAATACAGGTGTGTTTGCCCCATTTTAACGCCTGCCCTGAACCAGGCGTTAATTTTTGACGCAAATCGGGCTGTGCGTCATTTTCTGGCTCCGCCTCCCGGCCGTGCGTCATTTTTGCCCGAAAGCATAAATACGACGCACGGCCCTTTAAGCCATTTTTTGGACGGGAACGCCTACCTTGCATATATTTAACGCAAGGCGGGTTGCCGCATCCAAAATATGACGCACACGGTGGAATTTTGTCATCCGTGGGCTCGGGCATCAAAGTTTAAATACGGGGCAACGTTTGCGCTGATTGTGCATCAAAACTTTTGACGCACAATCGGCGCAGGCGGAGTATAAATATGCCCCTAGGTGTTCATTGAGTGCATTTTTCGATTGCTCTGTTTATGCACTGTTCACATTGGCTGAAGCACCGCTCAGCAACTTTGTTAATTACACTACGGGGGCATAATGGGCGGTGTCCTTGATCGCACAGTACAAAAATGATTTGAGATGTTGTGGTCATTCTAGACAGAGTAATAGCAGAATGAGTATAACACCCAGGACCCTTGACTGCACAGACTTCTAGACAACTTGGGCCCATATTTATATTTTTTGTGCAAATCAGCGGCAGAGCCGATTTACGTCAAAAAGTTTACCACCGGCTAACGACATTCCAACGTGCCGGCCGGGCGCCTTATTTATGGAATGACATTAGCCGGCGCTGTGGCCTGGTTTGCGTCAAAATAAATGACGGTAACCGGGCAGCGGATGTGAAGGGAAGACTGGGTGTTGTGCACCAAAGAATGGTGCAAGTCATGTTAGAGTAAAAAATATTGGCTCTAACCTGACTGGTGCCATTTTTTGACATACAACCCCCATGGAAATGACTCCTGTCTTAGCAAAGGCAGGAATCATGCCCCCATGGCCATTGGGCACAGTGGCACGTAGGGGGGCCCAAGTTAGGCCCCCCATGCCACTTAAAAAAACAAAAAAAACATTATTCTTATCTGCACTTACCTGCACTCACCATGGATTGGTCCCCCATCCATGGGTGTCCTCCAGGGGTGGGCTAGGGTGGCAGGGGGTGTCCCTGGGTGCTCTGAAGGGCACCTGTGGACTGCTTCCATGGTCTCCAGCATGGAAATGAGCCCACAGGCCCCTTAACGCCTGCCCTGACCCATGTGTTAAAAAACAGCACAAATCCATCTGGGCGCCTTGTTTTAAGGCCTGCCTCCTCCTGTGCGTCATTTTGATGCCGGAGGATAAATAATGCGCACATGCCTTAGAGTAATTTTTTGCATGGGAACGCCTACCTTGCATGTCATTAGCGCACAGTAGGTTTTCACGTACAGAAAATGACTCAAACTCCATAACTTTGGCGCTGGATGGGTCTAGCGCCAAAGTATAAATATGGAGTTAAGTTTGTGCCGAATTTGCATTAAAAAAAAGATGCAAATCCAGCGCAAACAGAGGATAAATATGTGCCTTGGTGCCTAATGAATGGCTCTTGCTCCCTGGTTACCTCTACCCATCTGGAGGCCAGGGGGGTACCTGTACTGACTAAAAAGGGTGTTCCCTATATAGCCACACACTCAAAAGCAGTTGACCATGGAAGGTTAGTTATCATACAGGGCAAGCTATGTGGTACCATGGTGACCATAGTGAACACATACACGACCCAATGTTGCACACTATCACACTATCCGCCTTCATTTGCGGAGGGGATGTGAACTTATATTTGGAACCCATGTTGGCTTAGCCAGTGAGCTGGCAGAGTAAAAAAGCTGCACAGGCTCTCCAAGATAGTATATCGTACTTTGGTCTCATTAATCTCTGGAGATTCTGGAATCCAGGAGTACAGGAGGGCACATTTACCTCATCGGTGCACGGCTCATTGTCCCGTTTGGACTATTGGCTAGCGACAAGGGAAGTCCTAATGTAGGTACAAGACGTTAATAATTTGCCCAGAGCATTACCTGATCATGCCCTGGTGAGGCTGGTGCGGGTCCTTCCCACGCACATTCCCACATAGTTCCCGACTACCTCCCACAAGTCTCTTGGATCTGGTGTTCCGAGGCAGACTGCATAAGGCTATCTTAGAATATTTTGCCCTCAACAATGACACAGTGGAGACTGCGGGCACACTATGGGAGGCCTTTAAAGTCACCATACAGGGAGTGTGTGTAGGAACACAAGCAGGCATCTTAAGGGATATCCAGTCCCAATTACAGAATATAGAAGCAACATTGAGACACTTGGAGCACGAGTATGAGACCCACCCAGCACCTTGGCAGCTATTAGAGAGCAGATCACTGCATATACAGACACAGCAGAACAGGAGGCCCACCATCTATCCCGCAGACACACTGCATCAGTGTAGGGAGAGGGGTGGTATGCCTGGATGTGCATTGGCCTCTAAGCTTACACCCTGGACAAAATGCACATGTAATCTTCATAGATGGATCAAATGGCACACCCTGCTTTGATACACCTGCAATTGTAGATGAGTTCTCTGATTTTTACAGGCAACTCTATGGGTACAGGGACACTGAATCCCCCACAGAGATAGCTGAGTATCTAGATGATGTCACCCTGATGTGGCTTTCACAGGGACAAGGGTAATATCTTACTCAGCCCTTTACAGTAGAAGAGATAAGGGAAGCTATATGTGCTCTACCCAGTGGTAAAGCCCCTGGAGTTGTCAGCCTTCCAGGTAAATTTCTAAAGGAATTTAGCAAAAATGATGGTCTCGCACATGCACAAAATGTTTGAAGAAGCATACCACACACAGATTCTGCCACCCTCTCTTAGAAAGACACTTATAATAATGCTATTGAAGCCTGAGAAACCACCCAATCAATGCAACTCATACCGTCCACTCTCACTTATCAATATAGACACTAAAATACTGGCTACCAGGTTTCAGCCACTCTTCACTAATATGATCCTTCCAGATCAGTCAGGATTCAACTCCACAAGGTTCACTACACAGAACGTACATACTATCTTTGCATTACTCCATTATCTGGACCCATCCATGAGGGCAGTGGTGGTCTTATTAGATGCTGCTAAAGCTTTTAATTCTATTGCATTATTGCATGGAAATATATGTTTACCATTTTAAAGAGGATGGGAGTCCCCCCTGCCTTTACAAGGTCGATTTGTCTTCTATACATGGACTGGGCAGCAGGGGTACGAATCATTGGCAACACTTCCAACCTTATTCCAGCGCACAGAGGCACAAGGCAGGGATGCCCACTCACACCGATTCTATTTGCACTGGCTCTGGGGATCATAGCATGTGAAATTCAACAGTACCATGCTGCAGCTGCTTTGCGCTTTCTCCTTTGCCCATTGGTCATATCGCTATATGCAGACGACATGGTCTCATACCTCCAGGATACAGAGATCTACCTTGGGCCACTTATTTGTGAATATATATGGTTTGAGCACTACTCTGACATAGGGTTCAATTGGGAGAAATCTTCTAAAGTGCTCCTCACCATGAGCACCAAACCTTATACACTAGCATTCCCAGTTCGATACCTAGGTATCTGGGTACACAGGGATCCAGAGTTGGTTATTAGGTATAACTATGTCAGGGTGATGTCTTAATTGGAAGACCAAGTACAATGCTGGATACGGTTCCTGGTGTCCCTGGTGGACCTGGTGGGTATAATGAAGATGATAGTCCTGCCCAAGTTTCTGCATCCCTTTAAAAATATACCCACACTACTTACATGTGCTTTCTTCATAGCACTTAATTCTCAAATGATATGTCTAGCTTGGGCAGGTAAACAACCTAGAATTGGCTGGTGAGGGCTCACACTCCCATTTGAACAGGAGGGGTTTAACGCCCCTGATCTACATTTATGTTACCTGTGTGAACAGGCACAACATGCTCATCATTGGGTTCACCCCACTAAGTACACACCACATATAGTGATTGAAGAGATGGATGAGCATCCTGTGCCACTTGAATCTATGATACCACATATGGGGGTAGGAGCACACAGAGTCATTGACAGTCTACACAGAACCACACGAGCATGGCACTCATTCAGTAAACGGGCAGGCAAATATCCGCTTAATGCACCAGAACATCCACTGGTGCATCATCCGACTCTCTCCTTCACAAAGGAGCTGAGAGCGCTGACACTGCTGTCTAAGGTAGGACTGAAAACACTGGGGGATGCCTTTCCTTATGGTCACTTTGTGGAACAATTGGCATTACCGCAGCAGCATTGAAGTTCCCCCCTCATGCACTTCACATATATTTGCACCTTTGAGGGTCTCTCCGTGAGTACTAATTACAGTTTCCAGCAGAAACTCCTAGTTTGAGAGCACTCCAGACACTACTAACCAGCTCAAACTGTCAATATCTTATCATTACATTTTATACTGCAGAGCAATTAGATGAGGCGCAGACCCCATATGTGCTGTTAGCAAAATGGAACTTAGTCCTTTACCCGCCTCTCAGTATGACAGAATGAATTATTTGCTGTGCTCTGATAGGGATGCTTACATCAAATGGTAATTTACTTATCATCCATTTTAAATTCCTGCACCAGATGTACTGCACACCTGTTAGACTACTTAAAAATGGGCTCAGAGCAGATGATAATTGTGTAAGATGTGGAGCTTCAGGGGTGGACTTTATACACTTGGTATGGGAGTGCAACATGATTCAGCAATACTGGGTACAAGGTAAGAGAGTTCTTACAGAGGTGGCGAAGAGCCTATCCCATGTAACCAGCACACATGTCTCTTGGGAGTTGTTAAACTATTGCAACCAGCAAATCATAAGCTGGTGGCGGTAACTTTATTACAGGCAAGGAGGAGGGGGGCAATCTGCTGGGGTAAAAAGACACAGCCCAAGCTCAAACAATAGTTGCAAGACATTGCATATTGTAGAGACCAACTAGAGACATACGCTAAAAAGTTGCCACAATCATTGTGGCCAAAAAACTTCAGGGCATCCATGATGGCATATCTCATGTCACTTCCTGAAGAGACCTAGGCAGGGAAGTTAGTTAATATGCTTTAACCACAGGATATGTTGGATGTATATGTAACTAGGCATGGCACCTGTGTATTATCTAATTCATGATAGCAAATGTGTTATTTTTTTATGTTGTGTGACTTTAACAAGTTAAAAATAACCAATAAAAAATGTATTCTGCTTGCTCTTGCAGCAGTTTAGACATCCCCGCTTCATTGCTGAAAGGAGTGTCTTCTTGGTTTGCTGGCTCTACATGAGAGTGGAAATGTTTTTGTGGCATGCACATTTTGTGCTTGTCCCATAAACACTTTTGCTTTTTGAGTCTGTAATTTGTTTGTTTGGAGGCTGTTGTATACCAGAAAGCAATGTCATAGGTGGGGTGGATAGAATATAAATACAAACGGTATTGAGTCTCACTTAGTGAAAGCAAGACACTCCAATTGCATGATTCCAATTTTGTCCATACCTATTTTGATTTTATATTCAAGGTGTCTATGATAACAGAAAAATAAGAGAATAAAATCAAAATGCCTATATATGCAACAATATATAATTCATAGAGGACACAAATGATAGTTGGAGCTACTTTCAGTCCATATTTGCCACTTTTGAGTGCTCCGTCAGAATTTCACGTGTTTTAACTGCATTATCCCATATATCTTCTGTTTATTGCTTGGGATGTTGTCTTTAATGTGAACTAAAAATAAAATCACTCATATACACAATATGGTCCTTTAACTTTATTCATCTTCTCTAGTCGTTTTTAATTGCAAAGTTAACCTACTATGGTCTTTCCCATCAAAACTGAAACAATAGGCAGCATGTAGCTTAATGCAATTGTCAAGCTTTTGAAAGCATTCTAAATTGTCCTTTATAGTGTTATATAGCTATTTTAGCCATATATTTTAGACACATTATTTTAGCAAACTAGGCCTGCCGTTGTGCACTTTAGCCAAGTTACATTTTATTCAGCATTGCTTATTTTTTCTAGGAATAGTCACATTTGCAATGTTGTTTTATTTTCCCTGTCTATTTGTTCCTTCACCTAGGGAAGCATCACGTTCCTCACATTTCACTTTGTGCTTTCCTGAAGGCTGCAGCTAGATAGGGTTGCCAGGAAAGTGGTACGCTGTGTCTCCAACATTCACAGAAACATACATATCCTACATGTGGACCTTTTCCTAGGATATCAACGGTTTTAATCTAAAAACACTCCTTTGTCCCATACACGTTAGAGGGAGATTCCAGCCAGATGACCACGACTGCTTGCTGGTTGTTGATTGCCTTTGCTACAGATGCTTGCTTAGACTACAGAGTCCCCGGCCCACATGGGGATGGTTCCTCTCTAGACTACAGGCTTCCTTGCTCAGGTATGAGGGATGATGTCTTCTCAGGGGGGACACCTGAAGGGCGGATTAGGCTTATCATTCTGTGCTCTACATAGCTTATTCAGGAACAAATATGTATATATCACTCCTAGTGACAGGATGGTGGGACTGTTTTTGTGTTTCACACTCCTTGTCACCCTTTTGCTTTTGGTGTGTTTTATCATCCTAGTTATTGCAATACATGCCATTTTATCTAAGATGCAGTTACTTCAATAAACCTTTAATGAACTACATTCTGCCTCTTTTTGTCTTTGCCTGTGTGAGACTAATGTAACTGAGAGAAAGGAATGAGATCTGATCGACCACGATTCCCCTGAGGACTCTTTCTTGTCAAGTACCCTGTTGCCACAATCATCCCTGTTCTTGGGCAGAAATTATGTGCTGCTAGTTAGCCGGACAACCCGGATTAGGCCGACAGGCGTCACATGGTGTGGGATTGTACCTAGTACTCCACATTTCAGGTGATTCTGCCACCAACATCCAGTAGCCTCATTAGGATAATGAGAACCTATGGCGACAATAGTCTTGACAGTGCTGGAGTTACACATGTACCGCCAGAGAAAGCATGAGAAAACGTGAGAAAAGCCTATAAGTCTGGGGAACCCTTAGGATTTGCCAAGGTTTCTAGCCCAGGTGTACAGCATCTTGGATGCTGTGCAGCAGGACTTTTAAAAAAGAAAAAAAAAACTATGATGTGACTGTATCATTTTGATGCAACAGCTTTTTTTCTTTTTGTTTGTGAATACACATTAGATTAATAAAGCAAAAAAAAAGTAGCATGCTGGGGGGAAGGAACATGGAGAAAGCAGGTGTGGAGAGGAAACATGAAGGGCATTGGTAGCAGGTAGGAACATAGACAATGCAGATGGGGAGAAACAAATGGAGAGAGAGGAACATTGGGGATGCAAATGGGCAGAGGCAAGTGCAATGTGGAATGGGGCAGAGTAGCATATGGGTGATATAGCAACGCGTGTGGGATAATTACATAAGGGCATAATGGAGGAGGTCAGGAGAAACACACACAGGGAGCGAACCAGCAACATCAGTGAGCACAACAGAAGGGAAGTTCAAAGGAGGGACAGCTAGAAAACACAAGCGCAGAGTACTTGAATAAAAAGAAAAAAGTAGTGTTGGAAAAATTGGCAGTGGAAGGACACAAATAATGTATCCATGCTTCAGGGCAGGGACAAATAAAAGAAGACAAAGGAAAGCCCCCACACATGAATAAGTAGCAAGCAAATGAGAGTCACAATGGAGCTAACCAATGGTAAACAATAGGGGCTCCAAGCCTACTATAAACTAACAATAGTCTTGTACCAGAAAACCATGTGCAGAATCGTCCTCTCAGACTACAGGATTAGCTGCAGCAAGGGTCTTTCTTAGTTACTGAAGTTGAAGTAATGCTTTGATGAGAAATAGACAACACACAATGAATACTGTAAGACTTAAATGCAACTGAGATGACAAACTGAAGGACTGATAACCCAGAGTGCTGTATTGGGTATCAACTTCCCAGAACAGAGCAGATCTTGGAGATGACAAGGACCAAACCTCTCCAAGGAGCAGAAGAAATGGACCAGCCTCACAGCAAGTTTTTCTGCACACATGAAAGAAAGCTCAACAGGTTATGCAGAAGAATAAGCACGGGAAACAACTAAATAAAGGAACTAAGTAAAGTGACAAAATACCAAAACCTAGGGCTACTCAAGGCCAGGTTTTAACTCAATATTGTCAAGGGAGAGAACTTCCTCAAACACAACATTTGCCAGGAAATGTATCAGCATCTGACTTGTAGGTAAGTAGGGCTATTAGAAATTGGGTCTCTAGTTGGCAGAGGTATAACCCGTTGTACAAATAGGGACCACAAACCTAGTCAGGGAAGGGCACAACACAACCCAAGTTATCCTGTGCTCACCCTCTGTTAGTTTGGCACATAGCAGTCAGGCTTAACTTAGAAGGCAATGTGTAAATTATTTATGCAATAACTCATAAAGTAACACAGTAAAAACACCACAAACATTAACCACACAGGTTTAGATAAATAGATAAGATTTATCTGAATACAATTAGGTTGGAAATCTAATGTACACAAGCAAAGTTACGAATTTTTAAAGATTAAATCCCACTAAAGTGCTTAGAAACACAATAGCTCCAACTGGGGCAATGAGTCGTTTCGAATAGTCAGACGCCACAGGCGCCGGTCACAGAGTCTCATGGACCCCCAGGTACAGTACCTTTGAAAACAAAGAAACAACGACGTTGCATAGAGTCTTGAAGGTGAGGCGTCGCTGGCGCAGGTGCAGTGCCACTTTCTTATGGCATCCAGGTGGATGAAGCATCGGTTCCATATTGTGAGACAGGGTAGGCAAACGTTGGTTTTGTTCGGGTGCAGAGGGTGCTGGTGCGGCGTCGGTGGAGATGCGTTGGTTCCTTGTGACCCGGGTGGGTCAATGGATCCAGTCGTTCAAGACGTTATGTGTTGACTTCACAGTGTTGCGATGATACAGGGTGATGTCAGTGGTGTCGCTGCAATGTCTGACTTGCGTTGCAGGCTGTGGTAGTTGCGTGCAAGCAATGTCAGTGCTGGTGTCACTGAAGTCGTTCTTTGTGTCACTGAATTCGGAAAACTAGGTAAAAGTTAGTAGAAAACGTCTTTGCTGTCTCTCAGACTTCAGATCAGGAGGTAAGATCAATCCAAGCCCCTGGAGACCATTTCTGGGGAAGGCAGAGTCCTTCCAGCACAGTCAGAGGTCAGCAGGTAGTAGGGCAACAGCAGGGCAGCAGTCCTTCTTAGCAAGGCAGTCCAGATGAGTCCTTTGGGCAGCCAGGAAGCTCCTCTGACAGAGTTCAGGCGTAGGTCCATAAGTGTCTGATTTGGTGGGGTCAGAGACCAAGTTTATATATCCCAAAATGCCTTTGAAGTGGGGGAAACTTCAATGAGTGGTTTTGAAGTGCACAGGTCCCCCTTTCAGCGCATTCCTTTCTGGCAGGATCCATTTGGGGGTTTATCAGTCCTTTGTGTGAGGGTAGGTCACTGGCCTTTGAAATGTTTTGACTTTATTAATGTTTTAGTGTTGCATAAATACTTTACACATTGCCCTAAGATAATGGTCTTCTCTGTGCCATAGCTACATGGGATTGAGCTCAGGTTAATTTAGTGACTCGAAAAGTTCACCATGACAAGGGTTGTGATTATTCGATGAAGTGGGCAATTGACCTCCCCTAATAATATTCCAGTTTTTTACATGCCAGTTTGCCATTTCTTGAACTTGAAGGTGGGCACCCCTGATCCCAAAGGTGCACGTGGATGAGGGTGTGCACAACATGGACCTAACACCAGCATCTGCCATCAGCAACTGGCAGCCACTCACTGCTGCCTTGTGGCTGCAGTCTCTTCACTCACACTAGTGCTCACCTGGCATTTTCAGCGTGGCCAAAATCTTGGGTCTAGACTGCAAGCACGCCAGCTACTGCAGCTGATGTTATCGCTCTCGCAATGCCTCTGTGTCCCCTCCAAATATAGCTAATAGCCATGAGCCTCTAGTGTCATCCAACAACAATATGCGTTTTAAGACCAGCTGGCCATCAGGACAATTGGAGATTGGTGACAGCCAAAATGGAGCTTGGGGAGTCCTTATCTCAGTCTGTGAGCGAAGGACCACACCCCTACCCCCTCAGCAAATTGTGTATGTTAAGAAGTCTGGTTGACAGGCTTAAAGGAGTCTGATTTCATAATATTTGTCAGGAAATTAATGCAAAATTGTTTGTGATGTACTTAAGAAGGTCAGATGGTGCAATTTAAACAAGGAAAACAATTATGTGCAGATAACATACTGATCAAGAAGATTACATTTTCTCCTATATTCAAGCAGAGGGTCCATGTTTACTACATGCAAAAAGGACGTTTTACCCACTACTCTTTGACAATGTGTTTTACTTTCATAACAGCTGAGCACAGCAATGAGAAGGTACTTGTGCAGGTCAATTTCTCATAGTAGGTTTAGGAGTGGTCGTGGTATACATTACGTATTCATATTTAGTTTTACTTTTTTCAAGACTTCTTCAGTATACTTTCTCTCCTTAGACAGCTGTAGAAGTATTTATTTTTCACTGGGCAGAAGAAAGGAATGCTTGTCTGTAAATATCGTATAAATTGTAAAGACACTGCCATTAGTGTATGGAACATCAGGTTTGAGGTAATTCTGGTGCGTAGTTTTCAAAGCACATTAAATTATCCAATCTCTTCGAAATTAAATTTTGTAATTTTTATAATATTCCATCCATATATAAAATATGGTACAAGGCATGGGGCAAGCACCCTTCTAGCTCCAGTTTCCTTCATAATCACAGTCTGATAATCCATACTACCACCTAATCAGGTCTGTGTAGGAAGTGGGCCCTTTATGTGGTATGTAAATACCTTCCAAAGGGTCCAGGGGCTCCCCAGTTAGCAGACAGGGCGTGCTATGCAATCCCAAAGTGCTCTATTTAGGGGTAGTGTGGTCGAGCAGCCTTCATCATCACACAGAAGTGTGCCAGACATCTACAAATACACACAATAGTTAATAAATGAGACACATGACACAACGAAATCCACACCAATTTGTAAAAAATAGCAAGTATATTTATGTATGTTTATGCATCATAGAAAAATTGTTCAGGTAAGCAAGTTTTCCAATATGAAGTCTTTTCACTTTTAAAAGTGGACACAACGCATTTCTAAGTTCTGCAATGTTATCCTATGGGAGGAAAAACAAGTTCAGCAAGCAGAGACTTATAATACAAATCTCCTGGGGTTAAGGTGAGTAGTGGGCAAGGTCTAAGGCAGCACCCACTGTATACCTTCAGTGGCATGGGGCGGCTGGGTGCAGAGTGCAAAACAACATTGGGTGCCCAATGCGTTTCTTTGGAGATCGGTCACTACATCAAGAGGTTGCGGTCTCTGGCCAGGAGTCCAGTCGGACTGAACCAACAGTTGGGCACAGGTCTCACAATGTCCAGGCACAGGTAGACACCTTTGGTCCTCTTCTCCCTGACTCAGTGGCATCGGTTGCAGAGATGTCTGGTTTTGTGGACTGAAGCAGTCGCGGTAGAGGGGAGCTGTGTGAAGATGCTGCAAACGCAGTCGGGAAGTCAAGGAGGGGTGAAACCCAGATGGACACTGTAGGAAAGTACCATCTTGCCAGGAATGTTACCCCCATTTTTTTTTGTGTGTCAGTTTGTTTTTGCCTGTCTCACTGGGATCCTGCTTGCCAGGACCCCAGTGCTCATAGTTTGTGGCCTGAATGTGTTCCCTGTGTGGTGCCTAACTGTGTCACTGAGGCTCTGCTACCCAGAACCTCAGTGCTTATGCTCTCTCTGCTTTTAAAATTGTCACTGCAGGCTAGTGAACATTTTCATCAATTCTGATTGGCACACTGGAACACCCTTATAATTCCCTAGTATATGGTACCTAGGTACCCAGGGTATTGGGGTTCCAGGAGATCCATATGGGCTGCAGCATTGTTTTTGGCACCCATTGGGAGCTCAGACAATTCTTACACAGGACTGCCACTGCAGCCTGAGTGAAATAACGTCCACGTTATTTCATAGCTATTTTACACTGCACTTAAGTAACTTATAAGTCACCTATATGTCTAACCCTCACTTAGTGAAGGTTAGGTGCAAAGTTAATAAGTGTGAGGGCACCCTGGCACTAGCCAAGGTGCCCCCACATTGTTCAGGGCAATTTCCCCAGACTTTGTGAGTGCGGGGACACCATTACACGCATGCACTACATATAGGTCAATACCTATATGTAGCTTCACAATGGTAACTCTGAATATGGCCATGTAACATGGCTAAGATCATGGAATTGTCCCCCCATGCCAAATCTGGTATTGGGGTGCCAATCCCATGCATCCCCGGGGCTCCAGAACTAGCTCTCTGGGGTTTTCACTGCAGCTACCACTGCTGCCAACCCACAGACAGGCTTCGACCCTCCTGGGGTCTGGGCAGCCCAGTCCCAGGAAGGCAAAACAAAGGATTTCCTCTGAGAGAGGGTGTTACACCCTCTCCTTTTGGAAATAGGTGTTAACGGCCTGAGAGGAGTAGCCTCCCCTGGCCTCAGGGAATGCTTTGAAGGGCACAGATGGTGCCCTCTTTGCATAAACCAGTCTACACCGGTTCAGGGATCCCCCAGCCCCTGCTCTGGCACGAAACTGGACAAAGGAAAGGGGAGTGACCACTCCCCTGTCCATCACCACCCTAGGGTTGGTGCCCAGAGCTCCTCCAGTGTGTCCCAGACCTCTGCCATCTTGAATGGGCACAATGGAGACATCTGAGTGGCCAGTGCCAGCAGGTGACGTCAGAGACCCCTCCTGATAGGTGCTTACCTGGTTAGGTGGCCAATCCTCCTGTGAGGGCTATTTTGGGTCTCTCCTGTGGGTTTCTCGTCAGATAACGAATGCAAGAGCTCACCTGAGTTCCTCTGCATCTCCCTCTTTGACTTCTGCCAAGGATCGACCGATGACTGCTCCAGGATGCCTGAAAAACCGCAACAAAGTAGCAAGGCGACTACCAGCAACATTGTAGCACCTAATCCTGCTGGCTTTCTCGACTGTTTCCTGGTGGTGCATGCCTTGAGGGCTATCTGCCTTCACCCTGCACTGGAAGCCAAGAAGAAATCTCCCGTGGGTCGACAGAATCTTCCACCTGCTAACGCAGGTACCAAACTTCTGCATCACCGGTCTCTGGGGCCCCTCTCATCTTGACGAGCATGGTCCCTGGAACACAGGAGTTGGATCCAAGTGACCCCGACAGTCCAAAGGTCCTTCTGTCCAAATTTGGTGTAGGTATGTCCTTGCCTCCCCACGCCAGACAGGTACCCTGTGTACTGCATGAACTGCAGCTGCTAGGGCTTCTGTGCACTTTTGCAAGGAATCCTTTGTGCACAGCATAGCCCAGGTCCCCAACACTCTGTCCTGCATTGCTCAACTTGCTGAGTTGACCACCGGCTTCGTGGGACCCTCCTTTGTAGTGTTGAGATGACCACCATGCTCAGATTTCTTGAATGCCTGTTCAAGTGCTTCAGCGGGTGCTGCCTGCTTCTGCATGGGCTCTCTGTGCTGCTGATTGCCCCCGGTGTCTCCTCCTCCAAGGGGCGATCTCCTCGTCCTTCCTGGGCCAAGGCAGCACCCGTTTTCTTTACCCGTGACCTTTGCAGCTAGCAAGGCTTGTTTGCAGTCTTTCTGCGTGGAAATAACTCTGCATCCTCCAGCACGCCATGGGACATCTTCTGTGCAAAGGAGAAGTTCCTGGCATCTTCTGTTGTTGCAGAATCTTAGCTTCTTCCACCCGGAGGCAGCAATTTTGCACCTTCATCCGGAGTTTAGTGGGCTCCTGCCCCTTCTGGACACTTGCGTGACTCTTGGACTTGGTACCCTTCCTTTGCAGGTCCTCAGTCCCAGGAATCCGTCTTCAGTGCTTTGCAGTCAGTTGTTGTCTTTGCAGAATCTCCTATCACGACTTTAGTGTATTTCTGGGGAAGTAGGGTAACTTTACTCCGACTTTTCAAGGTCTTGGGATGGGGTATCTTGGACACCCTTAGGCCCATATTTATACTTTTTTAGTGCCGCATTTGCATCATTTTTTGATGCAAAAATGGCGCAAACTTACAAAATACAATTGTATTTTGTACATTTGTGCAGTTTTTGCGTCAAAAAGCGGCGCAAATGCAGCGCTAAAAAAGTATAAATATGGGCCTTAGTGTTTTCCAACACTCCCAGCGACCCTCTACATACTACACTAGGCCTGGGGTCCCTAAGTGGTTCGCATTCCACTTTCTTAGTATATGGTTTGTGTTGCCCCTAGGCCTATTGCATCCTATTGTATTCTACAGTGTTTGCACTACTTTTCTAACTGTTTACTTACCTGATTCTGGTTTGTGTGTATATTTTGTGTATTTTACTTACCTCCTAAGGGAGTATATCCTCTGAGATATTTCTGACACATTGTCACTAAAATAAAGTACCTTTATTTTTAGTCACTCTGAGTATTGTGATTCTTATGATGTAGTGCTATATGATATAAGTGGTATAGTAGAAGATTTGCATGTCTCCTAGTTCAGCCTAAGCTGCTCTGCTATAGCTACCTCTATCAGCATACGCTGCTAGAACACTACTAATCTACTAATAAGGGATAACTGGACCTGGCACAAGGTGTACGTACCCTCAGGTACCCACTATAAGCCAGGCCAGCCTCCTACAGACACGTACTCTGGAGGGCTGGGGAACCCTGTTGGCACCCATAGTTCACTTGAACTCGGGTTGGGGATGACAGATGCAGTGGTGACTTCAGGTGTAGCCTTTTAGGGGTTCCAGAGGCTTCAGAGTCCCTTCTTCTGGAGTTGCTGGAGAACAGATCTGCTGTTCATGGGAGGTTTTGAGTATTTTTCAAAGGCAGGCACTCCTCCCATGTTTCTGGAGTAACAGCTGCAGGACTAGTCAACTTTTGGTGCAGATTTCGATGAGGGAATGCAGATAGGCCTCTAGGGTTACCAGGACAGCTGCCTCTTTTCTCCTCTTCTGCTTGTGAGGCTCTTCTTTGTCCTTGATCTTTTTTAGGTCACCAGAACCTGCTCCCATGGTGCCAGAAGCTCACCTAAATACTGGATTTGGGGGCATTAGGGGTGTGTTGGTTAGAAGCCTATAAGCTACTGACCCTTGGGGTCACTACCCACCCCCCCATATGTCCACTTCCAGTGGGAAGTGGGTGTAGGAAAGTACCATCTTGCCTGGCATGTTACCCCCATATTTCACTGTATATATGTTGTTTTAGTGTATGTGTCACTGGGACCCTGCCAACCAGGGCCACAGTGCTCATAAGTGTGCCCTGTATGTGTTCCCTGTGTGATGACTAACTGTCTCACTGAGGCTCTGCTAACCAGAACCTCAGTGGTTATGCTCTCTCTGCTTTCTAAATTGTCACTAACAGGCTAGTGACCAATTTCATCAATTCACATTGGCATACTGGAACACCCTTATAATTCCCTATTATATGGTACTGAGGTACCCAGGGTATTGGGGTTCCAGGAGATCCCTATGGGCTGCAGCATTTCTTTTGCCACCCATAGGGAGATCTGACAATTCTTACACAGGCCTGCCAGTGCAGCCTGAGTGAAATAACGTCCATGTTATTTCACAGCCATTTACCACTGCACTTAAGTAACATATAAGTCATCTATATGTCTAACCTTCACCTGGTGAAGGTTGGGTGCAAAGTTACTTAGTGTGAGGGCACCCTGGCACTAGCCAAGGTGCCCCCACATCATTCAGGGCCAATTCTCCGGACTTTGTGAGTGCGGGGACACCATTACACGCATGCACTGTACATAGGTCACTACCTATGTACAGCGTCACAATGGTAACTCTGAACATGGCCATGTAATATGTCTAAGATCATGGAATTGTCACCCCAATGCCATCCTGGCATTGGGGTGACAATTCCATGATCCCCCGGGTCTCTAGCACAGACCCGGGTACTGCCAAACTGCCTTTCCCGGGGTTTCCCTGCAGCTGCTGCTGCTGCCAACCCCTCAGACAGGTTTCTGCCCTCCTGGGGTCCAGCCAGGCCTGGCCCAGGAAGGCAGAACAAAGGACTTCCTCAGAGAGAGGGTGTTACACCCTCTCCCTTTGGAAAAAGGTGTCAGGGCTGGGGAGGAGTAGCCTCCCCCAGCCTCTGGAAATGCTTTGATGGGCACAGATGGTGCCCATCTCTGCATAAGCCAGTCTACACCGGTTCAGGGATCCCCCAGCCCTGCTCTGGCGTGAAACTGGACAAAGGAAAGGGGAGTGACCACTCCCCTGACCTGCACCTACCAGGGGAGGTGCCCAGAGCTCCTCCAGCGTGCCCCAGACCTCTGCCATCTTGGATTCAGAGGTGTGCTGGCACACTGGACTGCTCTGAGTGGCCAGGGCCAGCAGGGGACGTCAGAGACTCCTTCTGATAGGCTCTTACCTATGTTACTAGCCTATCCTCCTTCCTAGGTAGCCAAACCTCCTTTTCTGGCTATTTAGGGTCTCTGCTTTGGGGAATTCTTTAGATACCGAATGCAAGAGCTCACCAGAGTTCCTCTGCATCTCTCTCTTCACCTTCTGCCAAAGGATCGACCGCTGACTGCTCAGGACGCTTGCAAAACCGCAACAAAGTAGCAAAGATGACTACTGCAACCTTGTATCGCTTCTCCTGCCGCCTTCTCAACTGTTTCCTGGTGGTGCATGCTCTGGGGTAGCCTGCCTCCTCTCTGCACCAGGAGCTCTGAAGAAATCTCCCGTGGGTCTACGGAATCTTCCCCCTGCAACCGCAGGCACCAAAAGACTGCTTCACTGGTCCTCTGGGTCCCCTTTCATCCTGACGAGCGTGGTCCCTGGCAAACAGCAACTCTGTCCAAGTGACTCCCACAGTCCAGTGACTCTTCAGTCCAAGTTTGGTGGAGGTAAGGCCTTGCCTCCACACGCTAGACTGCAAAGCTGTGTTTCCTGTGATTTGCAGCTGCTCCGGCTTCTGTGCACTTTTCCCAGAATTCCTGCATGCACAGCCTAGCCTGGGTCCCTGGCACTCCATCCTGCAGTGCCCAGCTCGCTGAGTTGGCATCAGACGTCGTGGGACTCCCTTTTGCAACTTCAGGTGGACTCCGGTTCACTCCTCTTCTAAGTGTCTGTTCAGGTACTTCTGCGGGTGTGCCTGCTTCTGTGAGGGCTCACTGACTTGCTGGGTGCCCCCTCTGTCTCCTCTGCCCAGTGGCGACATCCTGGTCCATCCTGGGCCACAGCAGCATCCAAAAACCCTAACTGCGACCCTTGCAGCTATCAAGGCTTGTTTGCGGTCTTTCTGCGCGGGAACACCTCTGCAAGCTTCTTCACGACGTGGGACATCCATCCTCCAAAGGGGAAGTTTCTAGCCCTGTTCGTTCTTGCAGGATCCACAGCTTCTACCATCCGGTGGCAGCTTCTTTGCACCCTCAGCTGGCATTTCGTGGGCATCTGCCCACTCTCGACATTGTCGCGACTCTTGGATTTGGTCCCCTTGTTTCACAGGTACTCAGGTCCGGAAATCCACTGTTGTTGCTTTGCTGGTGTTGGTCTTCCTTGCAGAAACCCCCTATCACGACGTCTGTGCTCTCTGGGGAATATAGGTGCACTTTACACCTACTTTTCAGGGTCTTGGGCTGGGCTATTTTTCTAACCCTCACTGTTTTCTTACAGTCCCAGCGACCCTGTACAAGCTCACATAGGTTTGGGGTCCATTCGTGTTTCGCATTCCACTTTTGGAGTATATGGTTTGTGTTGCCCCTATACCTATGTGCTCCTATTGCAATCTACTGTAACTTTACATTTCTTGCATTACTTCCTTTTGCTATTACTGCATATTTTTGGTATTGTGTACATATATCTTGTGTATATTTGGCATCCTCATACTGAGGGTACTCACTGAGATACTTTTGGCATATTGTCATAAAAATAAAGTACCTTTATTTTTAGTGTATCTGTTTATTGTGTTTTCTTATGATATTGTGCATATGACACCAGTGGTATAGTAGGAGCTTTGCATGTCTCCTAGTTCAGCCTAAGCTGCTCTGCTATAGGCACCTTCTATCAGCCTAAGCTGCTAGAAACACCTCTTCTACACTAATAAGGGATAACTGGACCTGGTACAGAGTGTAAGTACCCCTTGGTACCCACTACAAGCCAGGCCAGCCTCCTACATTGGTTGTGCAGCGGTGGGATAAGTACTTGCAACTACTTACCACTTTGTCATATTGTACTTTTCATAAGAGAATAATATACAAAACAAATTCAGTGTATGTACATCGAACCAAAAAGTTTTGCTTTTCTTCTCTTACACTATTTGCTGAGTGCTGAAAAGTACTTCAAAACTTTCTAAAAGTTTCAAAAAGTTGAAAAAGTTTTTTTCTGTTTCCTTAAAAAGTCCTGAAACTTTTTCTATCTTGTATCTGTCTCTAAACCTTTCTCTATCATGTCTGGTGTAGGAACTCCTCTTAATTTGGTCAGTACAACTTATGACCACCTTAACTTTAAGAGCCTAAAGAGTCTCTGCATTGATAGAGGTTTAGTGGTAGGAAAGAACCCTCCTAGAGAATTTCTGTCTAATATGCTTGTTGAGAATGATAAGGCCCAGGGTGGCATCTCATCTGAAAAGTTAGTAGACAGCACACACTCTGACCCAGGGGAGCCCATTGAGAGAGTGTTACAGGATTCTCTTCTTAATCTGCCCCTTAGCAGACCACCTAGCAATGCTGGTAGTATTAGAAGCTCCCATCATAGTAGGGATGTTTTTATTCCTGGAGGCCAGGTTGTTAGGGTGCCAACTGTTAGGGACATTTCTCTCTCTGCTCATTCAAATCTTTCTTCTGTGTCAAAACATTCCCAACCCACCCACCCTGATGACAAGATGTTAGAAAGGGAACTCAATAAGTTGAGAGTGGAAGAGACCAGGCTGAAGCTTAAACAGCAACAGCTGGCTCTAGACAGGGAATCCCTAGACTTAGAAAAAGAGAGACAGAGGTTGGGGTTTGGACCCCATGGTGGCAGCAGCAGTATTCCAGATAGCAATCCTGTGAGAGAACATGGTTCTAGGAATCTGCATAAGGTAGTTCCCCCTTACAAGGAGGGGGATGACATTAACAAGTGGTTTGCTCCACTTGAGAGGGCCTGTATGGTACAAGGGGTCCCTCAAAGGCAGTGGGCTGCTATCCTATGGCTATCTTTCAGTGGAAAGGGTAGGGATAGGCTCCTTACTGTGAAGGAAAGTGATGCCAATAATTTTACAGTTTTGAAGAATGCACTCTTGGGTGGATTTGGCTTAACCACTGAACAATACAGGATTAAGTTCAGAGAAACCAGAAAAGAGTCCTCACAAGACTGGGTAGACTTTGTTGACTATTCAGTGAAGGCCTTGGAGGGGTGGTTACATGGCAGTAAAGTTTCTGACTATGAAAGCCTGTATAATCTAATCCTGAGAGAGGATATTCTGAATAACTATGTGTCTGACTTGTTTCACCAATATCTAGTGGACTCAGATCTGACCTCTCCCCAAGAATTGGGAAAAAAGGCAGACAAATGGGTCAGAACAAGAGTGAACAGAAAAGTTCATACAGGGGGTGACAAGGATGGCAAGAAGAAGGATGGTAAGTCTTCAGACAAGGGTGGGGACAAATCTAAAAATGAGTCTTCATCAGGCCCACAAAAACACTCTGGTGGGGGTGGTGGCTGCAAATCCTCTTCTAATCAAGTAAAGAAACCATGGTGCTATTTATGTAAAGTAAAAGGCCATTGGACAACTGATGCCAGTTGTCCAAAGAAACGCACTAAGCCTCCCACTACCACAACCCCTACTGGAACCTCTAGTTCCCCTAGTAATAGCAGTGGTGGTGGGAGCAAACCTACTAATAGCCAATCCAAGGGAGTAGCTGGGCTCACTTTTGGTAATTTAGTTGGGGTTGATATTGTTAGGGAGACCACAGAGGCTGTGCTAGTCTCTGAAGGTGCCATTGATTTGGCCACCTTGGTTGCTTGTCCCCTTAATATGGATAAGTACAAGCAACTTCCCCTAATAAATGGTGTTGAGGTTCAGGCCTACAGGGACACAGGTGCCAGTGTTACCATGGTAATAGAGAAACTGGTACACCCTGAACAACACCTACTTGGTCACCAGTACCAAGTGACAGACGCTCATAACAACACTCTTAGCCACCCCATGGCTGTTGTGAATCTCAACTGGGAGGGGGGTTACTGGTCCAAAGAAAGTTGTGGTTGCCTCAGATTTACCTGTAGACTGTCTACTAGGGAACGATTCAGAGATATCAGCTTGGGCAGAAGTGGAGTTGGAGGCTCATGCAGCAATGCTGGGCATTCCTGGGCATATTTTTGCTTTGACAAGGGCTCAGGCCAAAAATCAAAAAGGACAGGGTGACTTGGATCCTGGAACAATGGACCAAGTGCTCCCTAAAGCTAGGGTTAGTAAGGGTAAATCCCTACCCACTATCCCTCCCTCTACAGATGATTCTACTTCTGAGGAAGAAGAATTTCCCCCCTGTGCAGAACCTTCACCAGAGGAGCTGGCAGCAGACACTGCTGAGCTTTTGGGTGGAGGGGGGCCTGCCAGGGAGGAGCTGAGTGTGGCACAACAAACCTGTCCCACATTAGAGGGTCTAAGACAGCAAGCTGTCAAACAGCAAAATGGGGATGTAAGTGACTCACATAGAGTTTACTGGGAGGACAACCTCTTGTACACAGAGGCAAGGGACCCAAAACCTGGAGCAGCCAGGAGATTGGTCATTCCCCTGCAGTACAGAGAGTTCCTCCTAACTCTGGCACACGACATTCCCTTGGCTGGACATTTGGGTCAGATTAAAACATGGGAAAGGCTTGTCCCCCTGTTTCACTGGCCTAGGATGTCGGAGGACACAAAGGATTTTTGTAAGTCCTGCGTGACCTGCCAAGCCAGTGGCAAGACTGGTGGCACCCCAAAGGCTCCCCTTATTCCACTGCCTGTGGTTGGGGTTCCCTTTGAAAGGGTAGGGGTTGACATAGTTGGCCCCCTTGACCCTCCTACTGCTTCAGGCAATAGGTTTATCCTAGTGGTAGTACACCATGCCACAAGATATCCTGAAGCTATTCCTCTAAGGACCACTACAGCTCCTGCAGTGGCAAAAGCCCTCCTGGGAATCTTTTCCAGGGTGGGTTTCCCAAAAGAGGTTGTATCAGACAAGGGTAGTAACTTTGGGCCATATTTATACTTTTTGACGCAAAACTGCGCTAATGCAGTTTTGCGTAAAAAAAAATAGCGCCGGCTAACGCCATTCTGAAGCGCCATGCGGACGCCGTATTTATTCAATGACGTTAGCCGGCGTTAGCCGCCGGCGCTGCCTGGTGTGCGTGGAAAAAAACGACGTACACCAGGCAGCGCCGGCGTAGGGGGATATGGGGCTTGGGCGTCAAGAAATGGGGTAAGTCAGGTTGAGGCAAATTTTTCGCCTCAACCCGATTTGCGCCATTTTTTTCGACTCCCAACCCCCATAGAAATGACTCCTGTCTTAGCAAAGACAGGAGTCATGCCCCCTTGCCCAATGGCCATGCCCAGGGGACTTCTGTCCCCTGGGCATGGTCATTGGGCATAGTGGCATGTAGGGGGGCACAAATCAGGCCCCCCTATGCCACAACAAAAACAAAAAAAAAACACTTACCTGAACTTACCTTAATGTCCCTGGGATGGATCCCTCCAGCCTTGGGTGTCCTCCTGGGGTGGGCAAGGGTGACAGGGGGTGTCCCTGGGGGCATGGGAGGGCACCTCTGGGCTCCTTCAGAGCCCACAGGTCCCTTAACGCCTGCCTTTTGCAGGCGCTAAAAAATGGCGCAAAAGCAGCCGTACGTCATTTTTTTTGACCCGCCCACTCCCGGGCGTGAATTTTGTCCGGGAGTATAAATACGACGCACATGCCTCGGAGTCGATTTTTTAGACGTGAACGCCTACCTTGCATCTCATTAACGCAAAGTAGGTGTCCACGCTAAAAAATGACGCAAACTCCATGGACTTTGGCGCTAGACGCGTCTAACGCCAAAGTATAAATATGGAGTTAGTTTTGCGTCGGAATTGCGTCAAAAAAAACGACGCAATTCCGGCGCAAACGGAGTATAAATATGCCCCTTTATGTCTGCATACTTAAAGGCCATGTGGAAGGAATGTGGTGTAACATACAAATTCACCACACCTTATCATCCACAAACAAATGGACTGGTAGAGAGGTTTAATAGAACTCTCAAAGGTATGATAATGGGACTCCCTGAAAAACTCAGGAGGAGATGGGATGTCCTGTTACCTTGCCTCCTTTTTGCTTACAGGGAGGTACCCCAGAAAGGAGTGGGCTTCAGCCCCTTTGAACTCCTATTTGGGCACCCTGTAAGAGGTCCCCTAACACTTGTGAAGGAGGGTTGGGAACAACCTTTAAAAGCTCCTAAGCAAGACATAGTGGACTATGTACTGGGCCTAAGATCCAGAATGGCTGAGTACATGAAAAAGGCTAGTAAAAACCTTCAGGCCAGCAAAGAGCTCCAAAAACAATGGCATGACCAGAAGGCTGTTCTGATTCAGTACCAACCAGGACAGAAGGTGTGGGTATTGGAGCCTGTGGCCCCAAGAGCACTCCAAGACAAATGGAGTGGACCCCATCTCATTGTTGAAAAGAAGGGAGTGGTCACCTATTTGGTGGACCTAGGCACTGCCAGGAGTCCCCTTAGGGTGCCCCATGTCAATCGCCTAAAACCCTACTATGACAGGGCTGATCTCACCCTGCTCATGGCAACAAATGAAGGACAGGAAGAAGAGAGTGACCCTCTCCCTGATCTCTTCTCTTCCACAGAACAAGATGCTCTAGTGGAAGGTGTAGTTTTGGCAGACTGTCTTACTGCTGAGCAGAAAGACAACTGCATAAATCTCCTGGGTCAGTTTTCTGAACTCTTTTCTACTGTGCCAGGCACCACTTCTTGGTGTGAGCACACTGTAGATACTGGAGACAGCATGCCTGTCAAAAGTAAGATCTATAGGCAGCCTGACCATGTCAGGGACTGCATAAAACAAGAAGTTCAGAAAATGCTTGAACTGGGAGTGGTTGAACACTCTGAAAGCCCATGGGCCTCCTCTGTGGTGCTTGTACCAAAGCCTCACTCCAAAGATGGAAAAAAGGAAATGAGGTTTTGTGTAGACTACAGAGGTCTCAACCAGGTAACAAAAACTGATGCTCACCCTATACCCAGGGCAGATGAGCTCATAGATACACTGGCATCTGCCAAGTATCTAAGCACCTTTGATTTGACTGCAGGGTATTGGAAGATCAAGTTATCAGAGGATGCTAAAGCAAAAACTGCATTTTCGACTATTGGAGGGCACTACCAATTCACAGTAATGCCCTTTGGTTTGAAAAATGCAACTGCCACTTTTCAGAGGTTGGTGAATACAGTCCTGCAAGGGTTGGAGGCTTTTAGTGCAGCATATCTGGACGATATAGCTGTCTTTAGCTCCACCTGGGATGATCACCTGGTCCACCTGTGGAAAGTTTTGGAGGCCCTGCAAAAGGCAGGCCTCACTATCAAGGCTTCAAAGTGCCAGATAGGGCAGGGGAAAGTGGTTTATCTGGGACACCTGGTAGGTGGAAAACAGATTGCACCACTTCAGGGGAAAATCCAAACTATAATAGATTGGGTTCCCCCTACAACACAGACCCAGGTGAGAGCCTTCCTAGGCCTCACTGGGTATTACAGGAGGTTCATTAAGAACTATCGCTCCATTGCAGCCCCCCTTAATGATCTCACTTCCAAGAAGATGCCTAAAAAGGTATTGTGGACAGCTAGCTGTCAGAAAGCTTTTGAGGAGCTGAAACAAGCCATGTGCACTGTACCTGTCCTAAAAAGCCCATGTTACTCCAAGAAATTCATTGTTCAAACTGATGCATCTGAATTAGGGGTAGGGGCAGTCTTATCACAACTCAATTCTGAGGGCCAGGATCAACCTGTTACTTTTATCAGCAGGAGGTTGACCCCTAGAGAAAAGCGTTAGTCTGCCATAGAGAGGGAGGCCTTTGCTGTGGTCTGGGCACTGAAGAAGTTGAGGCCATACCTGTTTGGCACTCACTTCATTGTTCAGACAGACCACAAACCTCTACTTTGGCTAAAACAAATGAAAGGTGAAAATCCTAAATTGTTGAGGTGGTCCATATCTCTACAGGGGATGGACTATACAGTGGAACATAGACCTGGGAGTACCCACTCCAATGCAGATGGACTCTCCAGATATTTCCACTTAGACAATGAAGACTCATCAGGTCATGTCTAGTCTTATTGTCCTTCGTTTGGGGGGGGGGTTGTGTAGGAAAGTACCATCTTGCCTGGCATGTTACCCCCATTTTTCACTGTATATATGTTGTTTTAGTGTATGTGTCACTGGGACCCTGCCAGCCAGGGCCCCAGTGCTCATAAGTGTGCCCTGTATGTGTTCCCTGTGTGATGACTAACTGTCTCACTGAGGCTCTGCTAACCAGAACCTCAGTGGTTATGCTCTCTCTGCTTTCTAAATTGTCACTAACAGGATAGTGACCAATTTCACCAATTCACATTGGCATACTGGAACACCCTTATAATTCCCTAGTATATGGTACTGAGGTACCCAGGGTATTGGGGTTCCAGGAGATCCCTATGGGCTGCAGCATTTCTTTTGCCACCCATAGGGAGATCTGACAATTCTTACACAGGCCTGCCAGTGCAGCCTGAGTGAAATAACGTCCATGTTATTTCACAGCCATTTACCACTGCACTTAAGTAACGTATAAGTCACCTATATGTCTAACCTTCACCTGGTGAAGGTTGGGTGCAAAGTTACTTAGTGTGAGGGCACCCTGGCACTAGCCAAGGTGTCCCCACATCATTCAGGGCAAATTCTCCGGACTTTGTGAGTGCGGGGACACCATTACACGCATGCACTGTACATAGGTCACTACCTATGTACAGCGTCACAATGGTAACTCCGAACATGGCCATGTAATATGTCTAAGATCATGGAATTGTCACCCCAATGCCATCCTGGTATTGGGGTGACAATTCCATGATCCCCCGGGTCTCTAGCACAGACCCGGGTACTGCCAAACTGCCTTTCCCGGGGTTTCCCTGCAGCTGCTGCTGCTGCCAACCCCTCAGACAGGTTTCTGCCCTCCTGGGGTCCAGCCAGGCCTGGCCCAGGAAGGCAGAACAAAGGACTTCCTCAGAGAGAGGGTGTTACACCCTCTCCCTTTGGAAAAAGGTGTCAGGGCTGGGGAGGAGTAGCCTCCCCCAGCCTCTGGAAATGCTTTGATGGGCACAGATGGTGCCCATCTCTGCATAAGCCAGTCTACACCGGTTCAGGGATCCCCCAGCCCTGCTCTGGCGTGAAACTGGACAAAGGAAAGGGGAGTGACCACTCCCCTGACCTGCACCTCCCAGGGGAGGTGCTCAGAGCTCCTCCAGCATGCCCCAGACCTCTGCCATCTTGGATTCAGAGGTGTGCTGGCACACTGGACTGCTCTGAGTGGCCAGGGCCAGCAGGTGACATCAGAGACTCCTTCTGATAGGCTCTTACCTGTGTTACTAGCCTATCCTCCTTCCTAGGTAGCCAAATCTCCTTTTCTGGCTATTTAGGGTCTCTGCTTTGGGGAATTCTTTAGATACCGAATGCAAGAGCTCACCAGAGTTCCTCTGCATCTCTCTCTTCACCTTCTGCCAAAGGATCGACCGCTGACTGCTCAGGACGCCTGCAAAACCGCAACAAAGTAGCAAAGACGACTACTGCAACCTTGTATCGCTTCTCCTGCCGCCTTCTTGACTGTTTCCTGGTGGTGCATGCTCTGGGGTAGCCTGCCTCCTCTCTGCACCAGGAGCTCTGAAGAAATCTCCTGTGGGTCGACGGAATCTTCACCCTGCAACCGCAGGCACCAAAAGACTGCTTCACTGGTCCTCTGGGTCCCCTCTCATCCTGACGAGCGTGGTCCCTGGCACACAGCAACTCTGTCCAAGTGACTCCCACAGTCCAGTGACTCTTCAGTCCAAGTTTGGTGGAGGTAAGTCCTTGCCTCCCCACGCTAGACTGCAAAGCTGTGTTTCCTGTGATTTGCAGCTGCTCCGGCTTCTGTGCACTTTTCCCAGAATTCCTGCGTGCACAGTCTAGCCTGGGTTCCCTGCACTCTGTCCTGCAGTGCCCAGCTTGCTGAGTTGGCATCAGACGTCGTGGGACTCCCTTTTGCAACTTTGGGTGGACTCCGGTTCACTCCTCTTCTAAGTGCCTGTTCAGGTTTTTCTGCGGGTGTGCCTGCTTCTGTGAGGGCTCCCTGAGTTTCTGGGCACCCCCTCTGTCTCCTCTGCCCAGTGGCGACATCCTGGTCCATCCTGGGCCACAGCAGCATCCAAAAACCTTAACTGCGACCCTTGCAGCTAGCAAGGCTTGTTTACAGTCTTTCAGCGTGGGAACACCTCTGCAAGCTTCGTCACCACGTGGGACATCCATCCTCCAAAGGGGAAGTTTCTAGCCCTCTTCGTTCTTGCAGAATCCACAGCTTCTACCATCCGGTGGCAGCTTCTGTGCACCCTCAGCTGGCATTTCCTGGGCATCTGCCCACTCTCGACATTGTTGTGACTCTTGGACTTGGTCCCCTTGTTTCACAGGTACTCAGGTCCGGAAATCCACTGTTGTTGCTTTGCTGGTGTTGGTCTTCCTTGCAGAAACCCCCTATCACGACCTCTGTGCTCTCTGGGGAATATAGGTGCACTTTACACCTACTTTTCAGGGTCTTGGGCTGGGCTATTTTTCTAACCCTCACTGTTTTCTTACAGTCCCAGCGACCCTCTACAAGCTCACATAGGTTTGGGGTCCATTCGTGTTTCGCATTCCACTTTTGGAGTATATGGTTTGTGTTGCCCCAAAACCTATGTGCTCCTATGGCAATCTACTGTAACTTTACATTTCTTGCATTACTTCCTTTTGCTATTACTGCATATTTTTGGTATTGTGTACATATATCTTGTGTATATTTGGCATCCTCATACTGAGGGTACTCACTGAGATACTTTTGGCATATTGTCATAAAAATAAAGTACCTTTATTTTTAGTATATCTGTTTATTGTGTTTTCTTATGATATTGTGCATATGACACCAGTGGTATAGTAGGAGCTTTGCATGTCTCCTAGTTCAGCCTAAGCTGCTCTGCTATAGGCACCTTCTATCAGCCTAAGCTGCTAGAAACACCTCATCTACACTAATAAGGGATAACTGGACCTGGTACAGAGTGTAAGTACCCCTTGGTACCCACTACAAGCCAGGCCAGCCTCCTACATTGGTTGTGCAGCGGTGGGATAAGTACTTGCAACTACTTACCACTTTGTCATATTGTACTTTTCATAAGAGAATAATATACAAAACAAATTCAGTGTATGTACACCGAACCAAAAAGTTTTGCTTTTCTTCTCTTACACTATTTGCTAAGTGCTGAAAAGTACTTCAAAACTTTCTAAAAGTTTCAAAAAGTTGAACAAGTTTTTTCTGTTTCCTTAAAAAGTCCTGAAACTTTTTCTATCTTGTATCTGTCTCTAAACCTTTCTCTATCATGCCTGGTGTAGGAACTCCTCTTAATTTGGTCAGTACAACTTATGACCACCTTAACTTTAAGAGCCTAAAGAGTCTCTGCATTGATAGAGGTTTAGTGGTAGGAAAGAACCCTCCTAGAGAATTTCTGTCTAATATGCTTGTTGAGAATGATAAGGCCCAGGGTGGCATCTCATCTGAAAAGTTAGTAGACAGCACACACTCTGAGCCAGGGGAGCCCCTTGAGAGAGTGTTACAGGATTCTCTTCTTAATCTGCCCCTTAGCAGACCACCTAGCAATGCTGGTAGTATTAGAAGCTCCCATCATAGTAGGGATGTTTTTATTCCTGGAGGCCAGGTTGTTAGGGTGCCAACTGTTAGGGACATTTCTCCCTCTGCTCATTCAAATCTTTCTTCTGTGTCAAAACATTCCCAACCCACCCACCCTGATGACAAGATGTTAGAAAGGGAACTCAATAAGTTGAGAGTGGAAGAGACCAGGCTGAAGCTTAAACAGCAACAGCTGGCTCTAGACAGGGAATCCCTAGACTTAGAAAAAGAGAGACAGAGGTTGGGGTTTGGACCCCATGGTGGCAGCAGCAGTATTCCAGATAGCAATCCTGTGAGAGAACATGGTTCTAGGAATCTGCATAAGATAGTTCCCCCTTACAAGGAGGGGGATGACATTAACAAGTGGTTTGCTGCACTTGAGAGGGCCTGTATGGTACAAGGGGTCCCTCAAAGGCAGTGCGCTGCTATCCTATGGCTATCTTTCAGTGGAAAGGGTAGGGATAGGCTCCTTACTGTGAAGGAAAGTGATGCCAATAATTTTACAGTTTTGAAGAATGCACTCTTGGGTGGATTTGGCTTAACCACTGAACAATACAGGATTAAGTTCAGAGAAACCAGAAAAGAGTCCTCACAAGACTGGGTAGACTTTGTTGACTATTCAGTGAAGGCCTTGGAGGGGTGGTTACATGGCAGTAAAGTTTCTGACTATGAAAGCCTGTATAATCTAATCCTGAGAGAGCATATTCTGAATAACTATGTGTCTGACTTGTTTCACCAATATCTAGTGGACTCAGATCTGACCTCTCCCCAAGAATTGGGAAAAAAGGCAGACAAATGGGTCAGAACAAGAGTGAACAGAAAAGTTCATACAGGGGGTGACAAGGATGGCAAGAAGAAGGATGGTAAGTCTTCAGACAAGGGTGGGGACAAATCTAAAAATGAGTCTTCATCAGGCCCACAAAAACACTCTGGTGGGGGTGGTGGCTCCAAATCCTCTTCTAATCAAGTAAAGAAACCATGGTGCTATTTATGTAAAGTAAAAGGCCATTGGACAACTGATGCCAGTTGTCCAAAGAAAAGCACCAAGCCTCCCACTACCACAACCCCTACTGTAACCTCTAGTTCCCCTAGTAATAGCAGTGGTGGTGGGAGCAAACCTACTAATAGCCAATCCAAGGGAGTAGCTGGGCTCACTTTTGGTAATTTAGTTGGGGTTGATATTGTTAGGGAGA
The DNA here is from genome assembly GCF_031143425.1 of Pleurodeles waltl. Lineage (NCBI taxonomy): Eukaryota > Metazoa > Chordata > Amphibia > Caudata > Salamandridae > Pleurodeles > Pleurodeles waltl. The sequence continues at coordinate 936,742,073 of NC_090442.1, read as the reverse complement.
CCACAGAGGCTGTGCTAGTCTCTGAAGGTGCCATTGATCTGGCCACCTTGGTTGCTTGTCCCCTTAATATGGATAAGTACAAGCAACTTCCCCTAATAAATGGTGTTGAGGTTCAGGCCTACAGGGACACAGGTGCCAGTGTTACCATGGTAATAGAGAAACTGGTACACCCTGAACAACACCTACTTGGTCACCAGTACTAAGTGACAGACGCTCATAACAACACTCTTAGCCACCCCATGGCTGTTGTGAATCTCAACTGGGAGGGGGGGGTTACTGGTCCAAAGAAAGTTGTGGTTGCCTCAGATTTACCTGTAGACTGTCTACTAGGGAACAATTCAGAGACATCAGCTTGGGCAGAAGTGGAGTTGGAGGCTCATGCAGCAATGCTGGGCATTCCTGGGCATATTTTTGCTTTGACAAGGGCTCAGGCCAAAAAGCAAAAAGGACAGGGTGACTTGGATCCTGGAACAATGGACCAAGTGATCCCTAAAGCTAGGGTTAGTAAGGGTAAATCCCTACCCACTATCCCTCCCTCTACAGATGATTCTACTTCTGAGTAAGAAGAATTTCCCCCCTGTGCAGAACCTTCACCAGAGGAGCTGGCAGCAGACACTGCTGAGCTTTTGGGTGGAGGGGGGCCTGCCAGGGAGGACCTGAGTGTGGCACAACAAACCTGTCCCACATTAGAGTGTCTAAGACAGCAAGCTGTCAAACAGCAAAATGGGGATGTCAGTGACTCACATAGAGTTTACTGGGAGGACAACCTCTTGTACACAGAGGCAAGGGACCCAAAACCTGGAGCAGCCAGGAGATTGGTTATTCCCCTGTAGTACAGAGAGTTCCTCCTAACTCTGGCACACAACATTCCCTTGGCTGGACATTTGGGTCAGATTAAAACATGGGAAAGGCTTGTCCCCCTGTTTCACTGGCCTAGGATGTGGGAGGACACAAAGGATTTTTGTAAGTCCTGCGTGACCTGCCAAGCCAGTGGCAAGACTGGTGGCACCCCAAAGGCTCCCCTTATTCCACTGCCTGTGGTTGGGGTTCCCTTTGAAAGTGTAGGGGTTGACATAGTTGGCCCCCTTGACCCTCCTACTGCTTCAGGCAATAGGTTTATCTTAGTGGTAGTAGACCATGCCACAAGATATCCTGAAGCTATTCCTCTAAGGACCACTACAGCTCCTGCAGTGGCAAAAGCCCTCCTGGGAATCTTTTCCAGGGTGGGTTTCCCAAAAGAGGTTGTATCAGACAAGGGTAGTAACTTTGGGCCATATTTATACTTTTTGACACAAAACTGCGCTAACGCAGTTTTGCGTCAAAAAAATTAGCGCCGGCTAACGCCATTCTGAAGGCCATGCAGGCGCCGTATTTATTCAATGACGTTAGCCGCCGGCGCTGCCTGGTGTGCGTGGAAAAAAACGACGTACACCAGGCAGCGCCGGCGTAGGGGGATATGGGGCTTGGGCGTCAAGAAATGGGGCAAGTCAGGTTGAGGCAAATTTTTCGCCTCAACCCGATTTGCGCCATTTTTTTCGACTCCCAACCCCCATAGAAATGACTCCTGTCTTCGCAAAGACAGGAGTCATGCCCCCTTGCCCAATTGCCATGCCCAGGGGACTTCTGTCCCCTGGGCATGGTCATTGGGCATAGTGGCATGTAGGGGGGCACAAATCAGGCCCCCTATGCCACAACAAAAACAAAAAACAAAAAACTTACCTGAACTTACCTTAATGTCCCTGGGATGGGTCCCTCCAGCCTTGGGTGTCCTCCTGGGGTGGGCAAGGGTGACAGGGGGTGTCCCTGGGGGCATGGGAGGGCACCTCTGGGCTCCTTCAGAGACCACAGGTCCCTTAACGCCTGCCTTTTGCAGGCGCTAAAAAACGGCGCAAAAGCGGCCGTACGTCATTTTTTTTGACCCGCCCACTCCCGGGCGTGAATTTTGTCCGGGAGTATAAATACGACGCACATGCCTCGGAGTCGATTTTTTAGACGTGAACGCCTACCTTGCATCTCATTAACGCAAAGTAGGTGTCCACGCTAAAAAATGACGCAAACTCCATGGACTTTGGCGCTAGACGCGTCTAACGCCAAAGTATAAATATGGAGTTAGTTTTGCGTCGGAATTGCGTCAAAAAAAACAACGCAATTCCGGCACAAACGAAGTATAAATATGCCCCTTTATGTCGCATACTTAAAGGCCATGTGGAAGGAATGTGGTGTAACATACAAATTCACCACACCTTATCATCCACAAACAAATGGACTGGTAGAGAGGTTTAATAGAACTCTCAAAGGTATGATAATGGGACTCCCTGAAAAACTCAGGAGGAGATGGGATGTCCTGTCACCTTGCCTCCTTTTTGCTTACAGGGAGGTACCCCAGAAAGGAGTGGGCTTCAGCCACTTTGAACTCCTATTTGGGCACCCTGTAAAAGGTCCCCTAACACTTGTGAAGGAGGGTTGGGAACAACCTTTAAAAGCTCCTAAGCAAGACATAGTGGACTATGTACTGGGCCTAAGATCCTGAATGGCTGAGTACATGAAAAAGGCCAGTAAAAACCTTCAGGCCAGCAAAGAGCTCCAAAAACAATGGCATGACCAGAAGGCTGTTCTGATTCAGTACCAACCAGGACAGAAGGTGTGGATATTGGAGCCTGTGGCCCCAAGAGCACTCCAAGACAAATGGAGTGGACCCCATCTCATTGTTGAAAAGAAGGGAGTGGTCACCTATTTGGTTGACCTAGGCACTGCCAGGAGTCCCATTAGGGTACCCCATGTCAATCGCCTAAAACCCTACTATGACAGGGCTGATCTCACCCTGCTCATGGCAACAAATGAAGGACAGGAAGAAGAGAGTGACCCTCTCCCTGATCTCTTCTCTTCCACAGAACAAGATGCTCTAGTGGAAGGTGTAGTTTTGGCAGACTGTCTTACTGCTGAGCAGAAAGACAACTGCATAAATCTCCTGGGTCAGTTTTCTGAACTCTTTTCTACTGTGCCAGGCACCACTTCTTGGTGTGAGCACACTGTAGATACTGGAGACAGCATGCCTGTCAAAAGTAAGATCTATAGGCCGCCTGACCATGTCAGGGACTGCATAAAACAAGAAGTTCAGAAAATGCTTGAACTGGGAGTGGTTGAACACTCTGAAAGCCCATGGGCCTCCTCTGTGGTGCTTGTACCAAAGCCTCACTCCAAAGATGGAAAAAAGGAAATGAGGTTTTGTGTAGACTACAGAGGTCTCAACCAGGTAACAAAAACTGATGCTCACCCTATACCCAGGGCAGATGAGCTCATAGATACACTGGCATCTGCCAAGTATCTAAGCACCTTTGATTTGACTGCAGGGTATTGGAAGATCAAGTTATCAGAGGATGCTAAAGCAAAAACTGCATTTTCGACTATTGGAGGGCACTACCAATTCACAGTAATGCCCTTTGGTTTGAAAAATGCACCTGCCACTTTTCAGAGGTTGGTGAATACAGTCCTGCAAGGGTTGGAGGCTTTTAGTGCAGCATATCTGGACGATATAGCTGTCTTTAGCTCCACCTGGGATGATCACCTGGTCCACCTGTGGAAAGTTTTGGAGGCCCTGCAAAAGGCAGGCCTCACTATCAAGGCTTCAAAGTGCCAGATAGGGCAGGGGAAAGTGGTTTATCTGGGACACCTGGTAGGTGGAGAACAGATTGCACCACTTCAGGGGAAAATCCAAACTATAATAGATTGGGTTCCCCCTACAACACAGACCCAGGTGAGAGCCTTCCTAGGCCTCACTGGGTATTACAGGAGGTTCATTAAGAACTATCGCTCCATTGCAGCCCCACTTAATGATCTCACTTCCAAGAAGATGCCTAAAAAGGTATTGTGGACAGCTAGCTGTCAGAAAGCTTTTGAGGAGCTGAAACAAGCCATGTGCACTGCACCTGTCCTAAAAAGCCCATGTTACTCCAAGAAATTCATTGTTCAAACTGATGCATCTGAATTAGGGGTAGGGGCAGTCTTATCACAACTCAATTCTGAGGGCCAGGATCAACCTGTTGCTTTTATCAGCAGGAGGTTGACCCCTAGAGAAAAGCATTAGTCTGCCATAGAGAGGGAGGCCTTTGCTGTGGTCTGGGCACTGAAGAAGTTGAGGCCATACCTGTTTGGCACTCACTTCATTGTTCAGACAGACCACAAACCTCTACTTTGGCTAAAACTAATAAAAGGTGAAAATCCTAAATTGTTGAGGTGGTCCATATCTCTACAGGGGATGGACTATACAGTGGAACATAGACCTGGGAGTACCCACTCCAATGCAGATGGACTCTCCAGATATTTCCACTTAGACAATGAAGACTCATCAGGTCATGTCTAGTCTTATTGTCCTTCGTTTGGGGGGGGGGGTTGTGTAGGAAAGTACCATCTTGCCTGGCATGTTACCCCCATTTTTCACTGTATATATGTTGTTTTAGTGTATGTGTCACTGGGACCCTGCCAGCCAGGGCCCCAGTGCTCATAAGTGTGCCCTGTATGTGTTCCCTGTGTGATGACTAACTGTCTCACTGAGGCTCTGCTAACCAGAACCTCAGGGGTTATGCTCTCTCTGCTTTCTAAATTGTCACTAACAGGCTAGTGACCAATTTCACCAATTCACATTGGCATGCTGGAACACCCTTATAATTCCCTAGTATATGGTACTGAGGTACCCAGGGTATTGGGGTTCCAGGAGATCCCTATGGGCTGCAGCATTTCTTTTGCCACCCATAGGGAGATCTGACAATTCTTACACAGGCCTGCCAGTGCAGCCTGAGTGAAATAACGTCCATGTTATTTCACAGCCATTTACCACTGCACTTAAGTAACGTATAAGTCACCTATATGTCTAACCTTCACCTGGTGAAGGTTGGGTGCAAAGTTACTTAGTGTGAGGGCACCCTGGCACTAGCCAAGGTGCCCCCACATCATTCAGGGCAAATTCTCCGGACTTTGTGAGTGTGGGGACACCATTACACGCATGCACTGTACATAGGTCACTACCTATGTACAGCGTCACAATGGTAACTCCGAACATGGCCATGTAATATGTCTAAGATCATGGAATTGTCACCCCAATGCCATCCTGGCATTGGGGTGACAATTCCATGATCCCCCGGGTCTCTAGCACAGACCCGGGTACTGCCAAACTGCCTTTCCCGGGGTTTCCCTGCAGCTGCTGCTGCTGCCAACCCCTCAGACAGGTTTCTGCCCTCCTGGGGTCCAGCCAGGCCTGGCCCAGGAAGGCAGAACAAAGGACTTCCTCAGAGAGAGGGTGTTACACCCTCTCCCTTTGGAAAAAGGTGTCAGGGCTGGGGAGGAGTAGCCTCCCCCAGCCTCTGGAAATGCTTTGATGGGCACAGATGGTGCCCATCTCTGCATAAGCCAGTCTACACCGGTTCAGGGATCCCCCAGCCCTGCTCTGGCGTGAAACTGGACAAAGGAAAGGGGAGTGACCACTCCCCTGACCTGCACCTCACAGGGGAGGTGCCCAGAGCTCCTCCAGTGTGCCCCACACCTCTGCCATCTTGGATTCAGAGGTGTGCTGGCACACTGGACTGCTCTGAGTGGCCAGGGCCAGCAGGTGACATCAGAGACTCCTTCTGATAGGCTCTTACCTGTGTTACTAGCCTATCCTCCTTCCTAGGTAGCCAAACCTCCTTTTCTGGCTATTTAGGGTCTCTGCTTTGGGGAATTCTTTAGATACCGAATGCAAGAGCTCACCAGAGTTCCTCTGCATCTCTCTCTTCACCTTCTGCCAAAGGATCGACCGCTGACTGCTCAGGACGCCTGCAAAACCGCAACAAAGTAGCAAAGACGACTACTGCAACCTTGTATCGCTTCTCCTGCCGCCTTCTTGACTGTTTCCTGGTGGTGCATGCTCCGGGGTAGCCTGCCTCCTCTCTGCACCAGAAGCTCTGAAGAAATCTCCAGTGGGTCGACGGAATCTTCACCCTGCAACCGCAGGCACCAACAGACTGCTTCACTGGTCCTCTGGGTCCCCTCTCATCCTGACGAGCGTGGTCCCTGGCACACAGCAACTCTGTCCAAGTGACTCCCACAGTCCAGTGACTCTTCAGTCCAAGTTTGGTGGAGGTAAGTCCTTGCCTCCCCACGCTAGACTGCAAAGCTGTGTTTCCTGTGATTTGCAGCTGCTCCGGCTTCTGTGCACTTTTCCCAGAATTCCTGCGTGCACAGTCTAGCCTGGGTCCCCGGCACTCCGTCCTGCAGTGCCCAGCTTGCTGAGTTGGCATCAGACGTCGTGGGACTCCCTTTTGCAACTTTGGGTGGACTCCGGTTCACTCCTCTTCTAAGTGCCTGTTCAGGTTTTTCTGCGGGTGTGCCTGCTTCTGTGATGCTCCCTGAGTTTCTGGGCGCCCCCTCTGTCTCCTCTGCCCAGTGGCGACATCCTGGTCCATCCTGGGCCACAGCAGCATCCAAATACCCTAACTGCGACCCTTGCAGCTAGCAAGGCTTGTTTGCGGTCTTTCAGCGTGGGAACACCTCTGCAAGCTTCTTCACCACGTGGGACACCCATCCTCCAAAGGGGAAGTTTCTATCCCTCTTCGTTCTTGCAGAATCCACAGCTTCTACCATCCGGTGGCAGCTTCTGTGCACCCTCAGCTGGCATTTCCTGGGCATCTGCCCACTCTCGACATTGTCGTGACTCTTGGACTTGGTCCCCTTGTTTCACAGGTACTCAGGTCTGGAAATCCACTGTTGTTGCTTTGCTGGTGTTGGTCTTCCTTGCAGAAACCCCCTATCACGACCTCTGTGCTCTCTGGGGAATATAGGTGCACTTTACACCTACTTTTCAGGGTCTTGGGCTGGGCTATTTTTCTAACCCTCACTGTTTTCTTACAGTCCCAGCGACCCTCTACAAGCTCACATAGGTTTGGGGTCCATTCGTGGTTCGCATTCCACTTTTGGAGTATATGGTTTGTGTTGCCCCTATACCTATGTGCTCCTATTGCAATCTACTGTAACTTTACATTTCTTGCATTACTTCCTTTTGCTATTACTGCATATTTTTGGTATTGTGTACATATATCTTGTGTATATTTGGCATCCTCATACTGAGGGTACTCACTGAGATACTTTTGGCATATTGTCATAAAAATAAAGTACCTTTATTTTTAGTGTATCTGTTTATTGTGTTTTCTTATGATATTGTGCATATGACACCAGTGGTATAGTAGGAGCTTTGCATGTCTCCTAATTCAGCCTAAGCTGCTCTGCTATAGCTACCTTCTATCAGCCTAAGCTGCTAGAAACACCTCTTCTACACTAATAAGGGATAACTGGACCTGGTACAGAGTGTAAGTACCCCTTGGTACTCACTACAAGCCAGGCCAGCCTCCTACAGTGGGCATATTCCTATCCCAGAATTCCTAAGTATGCCATCACAAAGATGGCTACTTCTGAAAAGTCATGTCCACCTTGCAGTAGCCCACCTTAGGGGTGGTACCAGCCTGGGGGTGGTATACGTACCTGACTAGCTAATTTTCCTGTGTGTTCAGATGCCAAATGGGCTCTGGACAGGGAGGTGGCTTCCATTCCTCTGAGGGGAATCAGATTTGCATTTCAAACGTAGCTGCCCTTCAAAGTCACAGGTCATTCTGTGGGAGGGGGTGTTACAGCCTAGTCCCGGACAAGTGTTTGTTGTGGACCTTCTGAGAGGAGAAGGCTCTCACCCTAGGTGTCAAGAACAGTGCCTCAGTGGCAGGCTGGTAGAAATTAGTCTGTGAGTACACCAGAGGCTGGTAGGGCTTCAGGGGGCACCTCTAAAGTGCCCTCCCGGTGCATGTATTCTTAACACCAACATTGGCATCAGAGTTTGTTCACCAATACGAGATGTATGATACCAAACATCCCTGTCTTCAGTGAAGCCATAGTGTAGCTGGGGAACTCGTATTGACCAATGTCCAGCACATGCATTCAAAATGGCTTCCCTGGTCACTTACTATGTCTGGGAATTGACAGAGACATAGCAGGGACAAATCTGCTCATGCAGATATGCCCTCACATGTAATATAATGCACCCTGCCTTAGGCTGTAACACCTGCTTGAGGGGTGACTTTCATATATTGTAAGCAGTGTTAGGGGACATGGCACACAGGTTGTATGCCATATTGTGTTTTCACTTTTGTTTGCACCAAGACATGCAGCCTGCATTGGCAGTCTGTCATGTGTTTGGTGAGTGGTCCCTTAGGGTGGCACAATTTGTGCTGCAGTCCTTAGGGACCTCCTTTAGTACCACAAGGCCCTAGATTCAAGAGGTAAAATTTGCTAGGGACTTAGAAAGGGTACTTAAGGTTTTGCCAATTGGGGTAACAACTGTGCAGTTTTGTGAAAGAGCTCTGGCACTGGGGACCTTGTTTGCAGGAACCCAGTGCACTTTCCGTCGAAATAACACCAGGTACCATGCAAAAAGTGGGGAGTAACCATGTCAAAAAGAAACACTTTCCTACAGGCTGTGTTAGCAATTTTCTCTGTAAGCTTGCAAAATTCTCAGAGTATTTTGATAGATATGCAAATATCAATTTCAGGAGGGCTACTAGCGGGTCATTGTGGTAGGGATGCTTAGGCCCAGATTTACTATGGGCTTGCATCACCTTGCATGATGCAATGGCAACGCAAGGCAGTGCAAGCCTTTGAGTCAGGTTTACAAAGCCATTTTGCATGCCTCTGAGTGGCATAGTAAATCTGGAGTAATGCAAGGCAGCGCATGTCACTGCCTTGCATTACTCTGCATTAGGAAGGTGTTTCATGGGTGAAGCATGTGTGTGCCCATGCATCCACCCATGGTTTTTGGTCAATTCCCAGATTTTCATAAGACTAATAAACCTATGAATACATCAAAATGGTATGACGTTCCAACAGAGGCATAAAGAGGAGAAATATCTTTATTTCTCCTGTTATTTTCTCCTTCTATGTTTGCTGCATTCTCAAAACGGATTGTTTTTGTGAAGAATGGTGTCCCTTCCTGCACAAAAACAAATGTACCTTTAATGCAGGAACCCTTACACAATGGTTCAAGGGTACCTGCGTTGACGCTAGGCAGCACACAGTATGCCAGAGCAGAGGAAGCTGTAATGTGCCATGTATTAGTGAATATGGCACACAGCTTAGCTTAGCTCAGCAAGTGGTCTTGCTGCATTGTGTTGTATCAAATCTTAGTAAATCCGAGCTTATGTTTAGGAGCTCTGAACTCTCCTGGGGAAGTGGATTAGGGGCAGGAGACTAATGACCTACTGTTCCTGGCTGTGGAGCTTAGTTTTTGGTGACTGCTTTGTCACAACCTCCTGAACTCCTGGGGATGCTGTTGCCATTAGCCTCTTAAGCTTCTAGGGTCTCATTGGCTCAAATTCTTCTGAGCTCCTAGTGACGTTGTGGCTCTTTCTTCAGAGCATCTTGTAAATACATGGCTATCATTGTCCTGTGCTCTTAGTGACTAGTTGGCTTTTAATCAATCAGCCAGTCAGTTGTAAAGCACAGCAGATCATACGCGAGGGTCTCAAGGAGCTGGACTAGCTAGCTGCTGCGTGGTGATCAGTTCATTCGAACAACCAGGTCTAGAGTCCTTTTCTGAATTGCTGGAGGGATGAGGTGGTCCTGTGGTGCAGAGGATGGTTGTTCAAAGCTTTAGCCGCCAGATGATAGAAAGAGAGTCCTCCGCTGTTGGTTTTGTTAATCCGGGGGAGTCTGCTAGAATGCGGGAGGTGGATCATAGTTGTCTGGTTGATTGGTTGAAGGTCACGCTCTTCTTGATGTATGCTGGTCCTACGTTGTGCAGGGCTTTGTATGCATGGGTCAACATCTTGAACTGGCATCTCTTCCAGATCGGGGGCCAGTGTAGCTTCCTTAGGCAGGGTGTGATGTGGGTTCGTCTGGGGAGGAAGAGGATGAATCTTGCCACTGAGTTTTGTCTCTTGTCTTTAGTCTCTTCAGGACACATACAGTGATTCCTACGTAGAGAGTGTTGCTGTAGTACAGCCTGCTGTTGATGAGGGCCTGTGTGACAGTCTTTTTGGTGACGACTGGGAGCCACCTGAAGATCTTGTAAAAGCAGGCAGACAAGACTGTGTTTACCTGTTGCTTCATAGATAGCCTGCTGTCCAAGATGATGCTGAGGTTCCGGGCTTGGTTGGTCCAAGAGAGGGGGGTGGTTGAGTTCCACAGACTACCATGCATCATTCCATGGTGTGGTATTGTTCGCAAAGATGAGGACTTCTGTCTTGTCTGTGTTCAGCTTGAGGCAATTGTCCTTTGGTGACATTCATCATACATCTGTAGAAGTTGGGTTTTGTGGTGGTGGGTTCTTCTGACAGTGAGATGGTGACCTTGATGTCGTCTACGTATGAACTTATGTTGAGTTCATGCAATCTGATGATGTTTTCTTGGGGGGTCATGCACGTGTTGAAGAGGTTGGGGCTGAGGGATGATCCTTGGGAGACACCACAGATGATATTCCTGGGATTAGAGGTGAACGGTACAAGACGGTTTCTCTGGGTTCTTCTGGTGAGGTATGAGGTGATCCATTTGAGGGTGTGTCCTTGGATTCTGATGTGGTGGAGCCTGTTGACCAAGATGTGACCTTCATAACCTTCACTATTATCTTAGGCCCATACTTCTACTTTTTTCGCGCTACATTTGCATAATTTCTGGATGCAAAAGTAGTGCACACTTGCACCATACAAATTTATTTTGCTGATTTGCTCAGCGTTGCGCCAACAAATAAAGCAAAGGTGACACAAAATTAAATAGACATCGTGCCTAAGTTCACTGTGTCTGTGTGTTTACGTCAGGACAAATAATCATTCACATGGCCAAACCCAAATGGGCCATCATGCTACCAGATTGCACTATCACAAAACAGGGTCGTTTAGTGGCATTTCGGATTAGACGTTGAAATCCTTTCATTGAGTAGCAGGGCCCTACAACATTTGTTGCTTGAGCACAATTGCCGGAACTGAGCTATTGCAGTTACCATCTGTGTCACACTGGTGCCAACCCATTTTCGAAAGTGAAAGGGTCAGCATGGGATCCCTGCTCTTTTTGAATGCATGGGCACAAACTATTTCTGAGCATGATGTTGTGCAAGAGACCACTGACTGCTTCCATAATACTATTTTAGTGAAGAAATAGGTTGTTAAATTACTTTCTGTACACCCCTGCTGAAAGATTGCAGCATTTCTACAAATGTAAACATCTTAGTATAAAGGCAGTCACAGACATGGTGGTCTGCTGAGCTCAACAGGCCAGCATTCCTGTGAGTGCCGCCATTCCCAAGGGGTTTTCAAATAGAGACTTACCTCATCACGACTGAAGAAGTAGGACATTTGCTACCCCATTTTTCATTTGCAAACAGTGTCATTTCGGGTGTACTACCTCTGATCACCGAAGTTGCTAATCGCAAGTTGATGAATCTTGCAATGTGTGATTCACAGTATCTGATATAGGTACATATGGCCCTGAATGTCACATTTCAGGTGAAATGACTACACCTGTGCCCATGCATTCTGTCAACGATGATCATCTAAGACACTGTCAGCATACATTATTTTGCAGTTTTGGAACAGAAAAGTGGCCAATCCATGTTTAGTGCTACATTGTCATCATTTCACACACAGGATCCCTGCCATCAGGTTGTCATAGGGGGCATATACGACTTAGGGGACACTGCCAATGGGGCATATGTAACCTATATACAACACTGGCACACCTATTATGGACTACTGAAAGCACAATAATTCCTGAAAGCAAATCAACCCACATGTCCATCACAGTTACTCATTGTCCCTTGATGCACAAGCCACAATACCTGAGTCACTGGTATTGCAGTGCACCAGGAATGTGGCTTTGCATTTGTCTCCCAATAACAAATGATGAAATGGAGTACCATCTGGAATGTATTATCCACAAAATTGTGTAGTCAGGTTTGGCACTGCATGATTGTTAGGGCCAGTGCATGTGTGCATATGTGTGTCTATCACTCACTGGAGTGACAGTGTCAATGCATGTTTGCAGTGGTATGTCTGTTGGAGTGTCTACATGCCTGATGTGCAGCTCTATCATATGAAATGTCACACACAGTGATTTGTTGTTCCCACGTTTGTACAGTGATCAGACATTGAGCAGATATCACCCTTCCATGTTTTACAAGTGGACAAGCCCCCTACACCAAAGGTGAAGTGGCGCGATTCAAGGACCCAGACGTATCCAGTAAGTGTGAAAATGTTTGTCCTGTGTTGTGTTTGCAGCTGTTGTGTGATTGACTCCTGTGTGTTGGACTCATTGCAAGATATAATGAGCTGGCACATGATGTGATATGTGACTTGACTGGAGGTTCCATGGAAGAGTTAGACATTCACTGGCAGAGAGTCATATTTTGGGAGTCTAGGGCCATATGTACTAAAGCTTTTTCCCATAGACACAGAATGGGAAAAATTATTTGATACATCTGGCCCCTAGTGCTGTGCAATAGGCAGGGGCAGCTGAACAAGGTGATTTGTTGCTACATGTATGCCAAAAATTGATTTGCAGGTGGCCAGTGTCATAATTTAGTCAGCAAGTCATACCCTAATTCACACAGAACAGTGATGCATCAGTTTTACACACAGACTTGCGCTTCCCTGTTAAGTAATGAACATGTAGGACTGTATGGGTGACTGTCTCACAGCATTTAGCTCCACATTTTGTACTAGATTTACGTGGCACTTGAGTGAAATGTCGTAGGCGTGCATGCAGGTCAAGGCCAGATGGGTGCTTGCATCAATGTGGTTGATTTTGGAAATGTGTCAGTGAGATCTAATGATGTTGACAATTGTCCGCAAATAGAAACATGAATGTAGATGTGATTGTCCAATTGGTATTGTCTTAGTTGGCAGGCCTCCTTACCTGTGGTGGACTGACAAAACTCATGTACAGCTGTACAAAGCTTTGTGGTTGTCCTTGATGTTTGAAAGTATGTGTTGCATGTCCATCCCCCCCGAGGCACATGGTTAGGGCTAGAAAATATGTGTAGCTAGGTGCGATGGTCACAGTGTAGATGACAGACATGTGATTCAAGCATTCATGTGTGCCAAACTACAATGCCCCCTTATGATTAACAACTGCATACAATCCTGGCAGTTCCATTTACAAATCACAGGTTTTGTGTGCCTTGAATTTGATTGAGAAGATAGAGATTAGTCGGCCTGGCACATGTTGAGACCTTGCAACATGTGTAATGTGACCAATTGCACCACATATGTACAGATCAGTTAATTAAGTACACACCTTGTTGTGCATTGCTGTGCTGTTAGATAGTTGATGGGTAGGCTGCGTTGGCATGTCATTCCCCAGGGACATTCTATCATCTGTACTGTGATTTGAACTGCATGTGCTGTTTTTGATGAAGTGTTAGAATATCATCTGTACATGTATCATACAATGATGCCACTAATGTTTGCCTTTCTCTATTTTTACAGCTTCTCACATGAATGCTGAGGAAATTTGTGAGTTTCAGAGGTGGGCAGTGCGGTACAGGCACATCTTCAATGTGGAGGCTGGGTAGCGCATGATGGGAAGGTGATATCGGCAAGAAAGAGCCACAGGTGCATGGAGGGCTTTTAGCCAAGGGGTGGCCAGCATTGGACACAACAGCCACCACCACACCGACTACAGCCACAGTGGACACAGGGATATCAGCCACTCCAGCTGGACTCTCAACATCAGCAGCACAAGGCACAACTGCTGCACCATCTGTACCACCATCAACCACGGCACCAGCAATATCGAGTGCAACACAAACCACCGCAGCAGGTGTTCTGGACATGGCAGTATTGCGCCACCTCCAACGGAATATGCAACGGTTGATGAGGCGCATGGACAGTCTCCAGCAAGAGGTGGCCTGCAACAGCAGGAGACTGAGGTCTATTAAAAAAATCCTGAGGAGGGCAAACCTTTGAGTACATTGTTCCTCACCCCTAATTCCGTACCCTCTCTCCTCTTTCCTCATACTGTTTTTTAGTGGGTTTAGGGGGTTTAGTGATAGGTTAGAGTAGGCTATTAGTTTAGTTAGCATAACTGGGTTTGGGTGGGGGGAGTTATATTATTACATGTTGTTTGTGGGTGGGTGGATGGGGGTTGATATTGGGGTTTATGTGTATTCCAAAACAAATAAAATAAAAAAAAAGCATAAAAATATACATTTGTTTAGGATTAGTTAGTATGTGTTTGGGTTAGTATATGTTGTCCTACACATGTCCCGTCATATAAGGGGGGTGGGGGCTTGATGTTTATAGTGTTTAGTTATATGTGGTAAGTAATTTTAGCAAAGGGTAGTTAGGGCCAGTTGTGAGTAATGTTTAGCTAGGATAGGTTAGGTTAGTATAGGTGCTTGACATAGTTTAAGTTTCCTTTCATACATATATATTAACACTTTATGTACTCCTTTACGGTATGTGTCATATGCTTGGGGATCTGGGCCTTTGCATGAGTGTACAGTGTCAAATTTGTGTTTGCTTGTGTGTACCATCCTGCATCCACATCCCATTCTTGACATGGTTATTCCCACTTCCAAACGAGCTGTCACATTGGCAGCTACAATAAAGCTACATGTCTATGCATCTGCCATCCATTGAACCCAACACTCAAGGTGACTATGTTTCCCATGTATTGTAGAGGTAGGTGTGATTTTAAAGCTGTCGTCGTTTGAGTCCGTGTTGGAATCTTGGGCACTGTGGGACATCTGCCTGCACCCTGATGTTCATGTGAACCCTGATAAACTGAGTGGTGTCATAATCTCATGAAGTTCAGTATACACATATCACAGCTATGATTTTTTACATTGTACTCCCAGGTGACGTTATTGTCCAAACACTCGTACACATCCATTCCTGCTGTAGGGTGTGGGTGTGGGATTTAGGTTTAGAGTCATATGTCACATACAAAATGATTGTCTTGTAGGGGATGTGGGCAGCATTGAGTTTCATCTTGGAGATACTTTGGGCCTGACATACACATTTTTTTACACAACATTATACTGTTTGTGATGCTTTAACTTCAGAAGTAAGCCCCAAGCAGCACAGATGATGATAAAATCCATACCCTTGTGCATAGATATCAGCCCACATTCTTTCTACACTATTGTGTTGACATTCTGTGGCCATTGACATGTTACATGCATCAAAAAACTCCTGCACAGTAGATGTGTCACATTACACAGAGACAAAGTGGTTGTGTAGGTGCTGTTTATTTTAAAGTGCTGTAGTGCAATATTTACATAGTCCAGGATTGTAAGTCCATTAGTGTGACACATTCTATTGTAATGCAACACAAGTGCAATGGTGAGGGACATGTCATTGGACATGCTGTGATGGAGTGTCATTCAGTGGAGAGGAACATACAATGGCAATTAGGTGGAGAGAGACATTCGCAGTCCATAGTGGTAAGGTAAACAGTGTGTCGGGGAACAATGCATTTTACCAACCGTAGCAAGGCTGGAATGTTATCAAGCACAGGACATAGGAAAATCACTGCCCATGTGGCATGGACTGGTGCTACCGGGTAATCCTATGGGTAAAGGTGATCTGTTCCACGTCTTCATCTTCTGATGTGTGTGTAGTCTCCTCTGCCCTTGGTGGTGGTAGGTTTGAGGGGGCAATACACTCTTCAGTGTTTGGAGAAGTGGACTCTGAATTCCCGGTAGGTGACAATTGTGGAACTATTAAGGGCATAACTGCAGCAAAGGAGGAGCTGCTGGTTATTGAGTATAGCAGCAACATCGCTTTGGTAGGCAGCCAGGTCGGCCCTGAGAGGGTCATGATTGTAGTCATGCATGAAGTGAAATGTTTGGGATGCCAGGTGTTGTGGCAACTCCCTCACTGCAGTGGTGAAGTCCCTTACACACTGTTGTAGTCCTTGCAGTAGTGATTGTTGGACTTGCATGGCTGCTGACTGTTCTGCGGATGTCATCATGCACATGCGCATCCCCTCAAGGCTGGCTGACATATTTTGCATCCCCACCTGCACCTCCTTGGCCAGCTCCCGCTGCACTCCCAAAAATGTCCCCTCAAAGGTGGTCCCAGTGTCATCAGAGTCTTCAGCTGTGTTTGTGGTGGCAGGTCATACTATTGGTGTGGGTGGTAGGTGGGTCCTCTGTGATGGCTGCTACATCTGTGCTCCTCCTTGCGACTGAGGGTAGGGTCTGGAGGGTTCCCAGGACTTCTTGGAGGGTTTCCTGGCTAATGGTTGTCAGCTCGTCATCCATGTCATCAGGGTAGTCCAGGACAGGCATATCCACAGGAGAGCCATCGTCCTCTGCAATGAGATAGTGTACAATTTGTGTGTCTGTGTTGTAGCAGTTGTAATGTGACGTCACTGACTTCCTATTAGTTGAGCATTGTAATCTGAGTTCCTGTTCATTGTTCCTGTCATTGATATTAGCATTCTCACAGCCCTATGCCCCACCTGCATGTCACGTGTAGTGTGGGTAGTTTGGGGAATTGTCTCCGTCACATCCTCTAGGTGTAGGTTCTGTTCAAAATGTGTCTTGCCACCTTCTTCTCCTAATCAACTCTCCCTCTACTTCCATTAGCATGGTGAGCCCTTGCAATGCCTGCTGGTGTTCTGATTCCACTTGCACCACACATAACAATATGGCTGGCTGGTTCCTGGTAGATTGAGGTCTCCCTGGGGTATCTCCTGGCTTCTGGGATACATTTTGGGGCTCCTTAGCACTGTTTGCTGCGTTTGCGCCGCATTTTGACGCTACTGTGGTGGAAAATGGCGCATATCTGGCTTGCGACATCGTAAACCGGATTAGAATAATTTTCCCTGTGTTAACGTCATTTTGCTTTACAACGTGGCACAATGGTTAGCGTAAAAAAAAATACTCTAACTCATGCTTAGCTCCACCGTGTGTTAGCGCAGTTTTGCATCAAAAAGCATAAATACGGCCCTTAGTGTAAGTACTACAGATCCACTATATTTGTCTAGTAGTTTTTGAATGCCTGAAGCAGAACGTGTTGCAGTTCTGTCACAAGATAAGCATTGAAAGCAATGTAACAGTGCTATGCACAATATATTCCATGTTTTTTCTTGGATTGCATTTACAACATGTGGTATATGGAAGAGAACACTGAGAACAACATTAGCATAGCACTTTACACCATTAGGCCCTGATTTATACTTTTTGAGACAAACCTGCGCTAACGCAGGTTTGCGCCAAAAAGTATACCGCCGGCTAGCACCATTCTTATGCGCCTCACGGGCGTAATATTTAATGAATGATGATAGCCGGTGCTAAGGCCCCATTAGCATAAAAATAAATTACGCTAATTGAGTAGGGGAGGTGTAGGGAAGACTGGAGGTTGTGCGTGGAAGAATGACGCTAGTCAGGTTAGCGTCAAAAGAATGACTCTAACCTGACTAGTGTCATTTTTTGACGCACAACCCCCATGGACATGACTTCTGTCTTAGCAAAGACAGGAGTCATGCCCCCCGGCCCAATGGCCATGCCCAGGGGACTTCTGTCCCCTGGGCATGGCCATTGTGCACAGTGTCATGTAGGGGGGCCCAAGTTAGGACCCCCATGGCACTTTAAAAAAAAATACTTACCTTGGGTAGGTCCCTCCATCCTTGGGTGTCCTCCAGGGGTGGGTGGGGGTGTCCCTGGGTCTTTGACCATGGAAGAGAGCCCACAGGTCCCCTAATACCTGCCCTGACCCAGGTGTGTTAAATAATGGTGCTAAACAGGCTTAGCGCCATTATTTAAGGCCCTCCTCCTCCCGTTCGTCATTTTTGCACGGGAGGATAAATAAGGCGCTAAGGCCTTAGAGTAATTTTTTACCCGGGAGCGCCTACCTTGCATCTCATTGACACAAGGCAGTTTTCTGCAAGCAAAAAATGACGCAAACTCCATAACTTTGATGCTAGACGGGTCTAGCACCAAAGTATAAATATGGAGTTAAGTTTGCGCCAGATTTGTGTGAAAAAAAATGATGCAAATCCAGCGTAAACATAGTATAAATATGACCCTTAGAGTTATCCAAGTGGTAATGTACAAGATGCCCATCCTATTCCAGTTTTCTTTTCTTTACACCTTCTTTGTTAACTTTGCTTTCTGTCTTTTCTATAATCTTCTTTGATTATTTTGTCAGTTTCTGTTTAGGACATAACACCCATTTTTCATAAACAGGATACTGTCCTAAATAAGAAGCATATTTGATTCTTAATCTGTTGTACACCATCAAACAATTTACATCTGTTCTAAGCTTCTTCTCATCAAAATTAACCAAATACAAATGAGATAATGTTCAAAGCCATGACAATGCTACATATGACATTCTTTCTTTAGGAACCATACTTCCAAATTAATAAATGCAACATCAACACTTAAACCTTGAGACTTGTGGATAGTTAGGGTATAAGCAAGAAACTGTTTCGCCGGACATACACATTTTTCACAAGCAAAAAATGTACACCACTTTGTCCAATTTGCTTCACACCATCAACCTGACCAAACTTTACAGCTAACAATTCAACATCATCACAGTTAGGGAAAATAATGAAATCAACAACTTTACCCATGGCACAATTTACCAATCTTTCTTCAACATTTAAATTATGTCTTAAAATTACTCTACAGTTTTTGCAGACACATAAACAGCAGTCCTGGATACAGATTTCTTCAAAGAATTCAATTTATCTTAAGGTTTATTACTCAGCAGTACAGTTACTCCTTGGTGTTCAATTTTGTCAATAGCAGTAATCTCCAAAAAGCCTTGATTCTTCACTTTCAGTAATTATTCATAAAATGCAGCACAGTGCAGCGTCAAAGGCATCAAAGAAACTATGGCCCATATTTATGGAAAGTTAGCGTCACCTTAGCGTCATTTATTTTGATGCTAAAGCAGCACTAACGTAACTCCATATGTATATTTTGACGCTAGACCCATCTAGCATCAAAATATTGGAGTAAGCGCCAATTTTAGGAAGCACCAATCCACCTTGCGTCTCATTGCGACAATGAGATGCAAGGCAGGCGTTCCCTTCCTAAAAATGACGCTAGCCCTCCAGCGCCATATTTACCTCCCAACGCTGAAACAACGCGCACCTTAAAGGCAGATCTAAAGAATGGCGCTAAGCTCAATTAGAGTTATAATTTAACGTCTGTCAGACCAGGCGTTAAAGTGCTGGTAGGCCCATTTCCATGGGGAAACACCATGGAATGGGCACATAGATGTCCACTCCAACCCCAATCATCACCACCACCCTCACCACAGGGACACTACTGGAGGAGGGAGCCCATCACAGGTAAGTGTATGTGTCTAGTGTGCCACTGGGGTCCCCTTACATGGGGCCCCCTGACTGGCACTGGGTATGTTGGGGTTGTCGTGGAGACACTGGTCCCCTGTGGTGGGCATTGGGGTTGTGGTAATGACTCCTGTCCATACACAGACAGAAGTCATTTTTCTGGCTGCTCGTGCATCAAAAAAAGGTGTTAGGCTGACAAGCAGCAGATATTTTGCTGCTGACCAGCCTACTGTCATTTTTGACCAACTAGTGCCATTTCTCCTAATGACATTCATCATGGGCTAGCGTCTTTTTTTGAGATGCTAGCCATTCTTTAGCGCCATCATGCATCTTTATTTAAATATGGCACTTGGATGGCATTAGGGAATGGAGTTAGGCCACGTTAATACAAATGATGCACAACTGCGCAAGCGTTATCTATCATAAATATGGACCTATATGTTTCCCCTTTTTACAAAAGGTATAGATTAGCTCTGCTGCCATCTTGTTAGAGGAAAACAGTTTTTTAATAAGTTGACTTTGCAACATCAATTTTCCCTCCTCTGTTAGAGCTCCTACTCTAATGTCCTTTAGAATGTTTCCATACTCCATGTCAGATGCTTGACGCATATTTTTAACAAGTTTCTTGTGTTGAAAATATTCCAAAATGTTTACATTGGCAATACTTCCCGATTAGTTTTGAGCCTCTTCATGTGAAAGAGTTTTGAAAACAGGCTGTCCTTGTACAGGAATAAGTTGTAGTAGGTCTCCATAAACAATCAAATGCTTTCCTCCAAACAAGATGCTGTATTACGTTTTTAGTATCTGTTTCATTCTCAGGTGAACAAAGTCAAGCATTGAATTTGAAACCATGCTTACCTCATAAATAATTAAAAGCTTTATTTTTTTCAATCCTCTTGCCACCTCATGACAAGCTTTACCAGATAACTTATAATATATTAGTTCATTATCTTGTTCCACCGGTAGCATAAGCAGTCTATGTAATGGTATTCCTTTGACATTGTGTGCAGCTAATCCAGTAGGTGTTGTTACTACACACAGTAGCTTTGAATTTGTAGTTTTCTGTACATAAGTAGAGATAACTTGGATTAAAAAGGTTTTTCCAGTACCAGTGTGACCATTAATAAATGATAGTATTGGATTGAATGCTGAACAATTGCATTCCTTCTTGTCATGTCTCAATCCATGTTCTATTTTGCCTTTTACTTCAATATAAATCTTTTTCTGTTTGTTGTTGAGATTTCCAACTATCTATTCTAGATCTACACATTCCTATCTAGATTGTTCCATGGCAGTTTTAACTTCATTCGTAGCTACTGCAGTTTTATTTTCAATAATATGTTTTCCAAGAGGATCCTGAGTTAAAGGTGCTGAACTTTGACTGATTTGAGAACTATTCTTAGCTACCTCAGCAGCAATAATTTCTTCCTGTTGTACCTCACCATTTAACATTTGTCGGTAATTTTTGAACATGGGGCACTGAATACTATATTTGACAGCATTAAAACAATCTTCGTAGAAGTCATAATCTCCAAGTCATTCCCACCCAGGTTTGAATAGTTGAAAAAATGCTAAATAGAAAAATTCACTTTTCTCAGGAGTTTGGAAGCTAAATTTTCAGTGGTTATTTAGGTTTTCTTTTCTCTTACATTAATTCTTTATCTATAGTTTTGACGATTTCATAAAAGGCACATGTCTTCTAGATATGGACTTCTTCTTGGATAGATTGTGTCCAACATATTTGTTTTACAATGTCTGTAACTTCTGGTTTAAACTCTGCTAGGTATTCAATTTCAAGGAAAGGCTTGTACTAGACTGACCAAGATAATTTCTTTTGATTTTTAGAACAAACTTGCCATACTCAATCTGTCACAGGCTTCATAGAGCCCCATTTCTCCATGGAAAAGCACTTTGAGGCAGAAAGAATACAATTTTTTGCTAAGTGCTTTCTCTGCAGAAATTTCCTTCCACATCTCCTTCATCTAAGCCTTTTCAGATTGTGTGATGTACGACGTGACATACCGTGCAACAGTGATGGAGTTGTCTACCACAAATTGTATGTCCATATTAGCATTCCACATTTTTAAAATCACAGGGTTGTAGTGATTCATATATTTGGAATCTTCTGCTCTCTTTAAGTTATATTTGTTCTTTGGTGATTTCCGTGTCAGAGTATGTCTGAATGAAGACAAAATACTGTTTACTTTTCAATTTGAAATGACAGGTCTTGGAAATCCAAATCGATATCTTGTGTAAAACTTTCCTTCGGACCTGTATGTACGACAACAGTACTTCCCACATCTATGTGTTTGGAAACCCAAAACGTATTGTCTGAGTCCTTTTTCACCGGTGTATTTTGGTATGCTACATGTAACATACTGTTCTATAAAAGACAACTCAGACTCATCACTGACAGCGACAAATTGGAATGTGTCTTTTTTCTATAGTAGCATGTGAATGTTAGGAGCACTTCTTTCTTGGTACGCTTTCTGCCAAAAGAAATCACTTACTTCTCCAAGAGGAGGATTGCTTTTGTTGCAGATAAAAGCGAGAATAGCTTGGGACCTGTGGTTGAAATATCTACAAACATTAGCAGGATCTAATGAGCCTAAAGTTCTCCAGCTGTCTTTAAATTGATACCTTTTAGGTTAGAGTTTGCTTCTCTCAAGAATTGATTCAGGTCATCCTATGCATACTCTGCGGAACTCAATGTCAAAAACCATGTTCGTGGTTTCAGGTTTCTCAGAATACACTTCAATTCTTCATCTCGATGGAACCAATATTTCTTGGTGCCATGTTGGCACACTATTAAATTAATAAAATAGTGTTCTACAATCTCATCTTTTTTGCTAACTTTGTTTATGAAATCTCTTGCACACATATTTTGAAAATTAACTCCTGTTTTTATGATGTGATTCACTACATAAAAATGTCTGGACAAGTCACTCTCAAATAGAAGGTGAAATATGTATGGGTTACACTCTCTGAATCTTAGATTCTCTGAATATAATTGTGTTGATTGGTATTAAGCTGCTGGTACTTGCATGGGCCAGTCATTATACTGGCCTTCTACTCCGCTGGAAAACAAGTGGATAAAACAACGAGCCTCTAAACATTTTTCCAACACAATCATGAAAGCTCCTTTATCTTGCTTCATTTGGAAAAGATCAATAGCATCCCCAATGATTTCTTTGGAATGTAATGGATGTATGCTGTAGTGTTCGTAAATTTGCTCTGATCGGGATGGATCTACTTTTTCTATTTGTCCATTTCCTGGGAAACTATCATCATCAAGATTTGGTACATCAGTTTCCACATCAACATTTTAACAATAAGCATTTTGTACCAGATAAAATGTTGCTTATTTACCTTTGTTTAGAGCAACTAACTCTTGCCAAATTGTTTTATTCTTAGTTGTTACACCAGTTACCAGGATAAAAAGTGGTTCTTTATTGTCTTTGCCTATTCCTATAGTTTCAACATTTTTTTAAGTCAAATGGCAAATAAATTACTCTTCCTTTAAAGCCTTTCAATAACTCTCTCTGATGCAATTTACCTGTTTTTGGTTCCAATCGTATAATCACTTGAAATGGATTAACAGTTTGTATAAGGATAGATTCACATACATTTAAGTCTTGTAGTGGAATACTTACAAGTTCTAACCTATTATACGCTGTTCTAACTGGTGTTTTGTGATCCTCTAACTTATTATAACAGTACTTCCTGCATGGACAAGTCAAAATGTGCCTCTAGAAATAAATAAGCAGCAAATTCTTGCCACTTTTCTGCTTTCCCCTTAAGTTTTGGCAAATACATCTACACTCCGTAACCAACTTTTGTAGTGAGTGCGTCAACAAGAGATGCAAATATAGTTTGAATCTTCAGAAAAAGCTGTATTAAACTTTATAATAGCAAATAGCTGTGATCTCTTCCTCAATGCCTATACCTATGCATTCCTCATTCTCCCAAAAACACTCTTCAGGATCAAAGAATGGAAACTGCAAATCCTCACCAAGTTTTCTACCTCTAGTACAGTACCATGCAAAAGTACTCTACATCGCTCCTAAACATAATGCTGAAGTCTTCACATAGTAAAGTCTCCTAACTAAACTTTGTATTTTTAAATGGTGAGCTGCCAACATTCTAAAGTGATAAAATGTACTTTGACACACTATCTTTGATAAATATGCTAATGAATGTCCTTGTAAATTACTATACTTTATTACTTTGCATGGATCTAATCCTTGCAAAACTGAAATGTTTCTCTTTAGAATTCTACATGGAAACTCACGTATTAAACTTTTAAATAATTCAATAGATTGCTTCTTAATCCTGCAAATACTGCCATAGTACCATTTGGAAACAGGGCCCTGTCTACGCCTTCCTGGAACCTCTTCATCTATCACTTCTTCCATATTTCTAGGAACAATCTCATCTTTTTGAACGGTACTGCCATCCTTCATCTCATAACATCGACCGGTTGAATGAACTGCATGTATTAATGTGTTCTCCTGGAAATAACTTTCATCATTAAAGAAAGGTTCTGTACTTTAGGTATGTTTCCATTCCCCGCTAAACATTTACCAAAAATAATTTTTATTGACAAGTCTTTTCCTTTGGCTGCATTTCGTCATGGCCAGGACTGTTTTATCCAATGTTTTCATTCTACTGATAATTAAAATAAAAAGCTTCCTCTTCAAGGCAAATGCCTTATCAACTACAGCCTCAACATGTTATATTTGTTTCAATACTTCTCTTCTTCTTTTGTATTGCTTCAAAGTTTTAATACGATTCAGAATTACCCTGGCATGAAACATTCTAACTCTAATTTCTTTGAACTTTTGCTGTCTTCTTGTTAACCTATTTAATTTCCTTATTGATTTCTTGCTTGGATTCTGACGTTGTGTTCTTTGTTTGGTTGATTTAAAAATCTCCTTTTTAAGTTCTTTGTTTTAGTTTTCCACATACAGATTTTTAAATGTTTTTTGTTTTCTTACCAGCAGCTCCCTTCTCTTGAGTAACATTGTCTACTTGTTGTTCTTTTTGTTTCTGTGTTGCAAGTAGATAGTATATTTTTCTCAATTTCTTTTTTGAATTTGTTTTTTGGCATTTGAGATATTTCTTATAATGCAGAAATAGATCTCTGAAATTAAAAAAATAGTGTAATGGATACATTGTTATTATATACTATTCAATTATATAACATAGGCATTTAAATGTAATACAAACAATTGCATCACTATGTTCGCACACTCTACATGCATTAGTTTTCATATTCAAAGAAGAGTACAGCCTTTTCTATTATCATAGGCATGACTGTCTGAATCACTGTTTAACTTTAGCCATAAATGTGTGCTTGTCTGTGTTATGTATATATTAGTGTATGCTTGGATATCTTATCAGATGAATTAGTATTTCTCTAGGTACATTAGTCTATGTATAATTGTGACCCTGGGTGTATCAGAATATATGTCTATCTATGCCTGGGTGTGTAATTATATACGTAAGTGTATACCTCTCTCTTTCACTGTATGGATTACCATATGACTCAGTATCTCAGTGTACACATCAGTGACTACCTGGCTGCGACACAGTATGCATCAGTGCATTGATGGGTATCTCAGTGTACCCAATAGTGTGTTCTTGATTATGTCAGGATATGTATCAGCATGTGCTTGGGTATGACAGTGAATTTATTTGTGTCTGCTACGGTGTGTCAATATATGCATGAGAATTTCCCTGGGGGTGTGCGTGTGTTTGTAGCTTTCTCAGTTTATCCATGAGTCGATGTCTAGGTGTCACAGTGTATGTACCAGTGTGCCCCTGGGTTTGTAAGCTCAGCAGATGCATCAGTATTTGTTTGTGCGTTCCAGTGTATTTCACTATACAACTGTATGTATGAGTGTGTACCTAACTGTATCAGTATATTTATGACTGTCTGCTTTCATTCTGACACAGTATGCATTACTGTATGCTTGGACATGTCAGTAAATGCATCACTGTATTTATGACTGTATTACTAAATAAATATATGTGTTCCTTGCTGTCTCATTCTATACATTAGTTTGTGTCTGGGTCTCTCACTTTATGCAATAGTGTGTGCCTACTTGTGTCACTATGTACATAACCACATACTAGGCTCCCTATAACCTATATATAGAGTACTGTAGGCATAACTTCTATGAAGGAAAACGAGAATCAAACTCAGGCAAAGTGGTTCACAACCTGAACTCTACGTGCAATTTACATTCTACTGTAGCATACAGAATGCATGGTTTAAAAACAACTAATGGAAAACATTTCATAAAAAAAGATAAAGACCTTACTAGGCAACTCTATTCTATGTGAGACAATATTTTTTTAATGTCATATATAGTTTTATCCCTGTTATATTCACACACACCTATTAATACACATGTATTGCAGATATAGACTATACTTTCCATATTTATTAAAGGTCTTTTGATAATAGATAAAATACTGTCACAATATCACTTTCAAGAATTTTATTTGTATAAGTATGACATCTCAGAATAAGAGTGTTACTCCACTCTTACATCAAGGAACCAGTAATGGCAACCTATTCATCTTTGCCCTCAGTGGCCTGTCCTACTTAGCAAATCACAAACAGTGTTTCATGTTTTCTATATCTTATCCCACATCTGAATAGTTACTATCTGTTAACCCTTTCTTGTATTTTTGGTAAGAAGCCCAATTTGCTATTGTGTGCTGCTGGAGTCATGACACCATTGCGGCCCCCACAACCTATTTTTATCTACCAATGTATACGCAATATCCAATACAAGTTGTGTTTTTTTAAATCCACTGGTCCCCCCATTTAAACCAACTCACATTTTCCAAACTGCCTCATTCAGCTGCAGCCTTCTCCTGTGTGCTACTGCTCCTCCCCCTCAAAATGGTTAGAGTGTGGATTGTAGGTCACAGCTATGTTTTTGGGCTAGTGGGTGTGCTAGAAAGAGTGGCATTGACAGGTACCTGGGTTTGCCTATTGTGAATATTACTTGGGTTGGCCAGAGAGGGTTAAAGTGGCACCAGTTGCTTCAATTGGTTGAACGCATCAGAGTTTGCCAGCCACCTCACCTCATGATTTTGCACTGTGGTGGTAATGACCTAGGCACACTGACTGGGGTAGGACTGGAAATCCGAATGAAGAATGCCTTTGTTCCCTCACACTGCCTTTGTGTTCTCTAACATATGCCAGAGGCTTAAATAGAAAGGGTCAGCTGAATTCTGTCCACAGATAGACAAGCCCAGGAAACATGTTAATAAAACTGTTTCAGCATTCCTCAGAAAACATGACATGGGCTCGATATACAATAATAATGTGCACTTTGATGTGCATGGGATGTATAGAATAGATGGTGTTCACTTCACAGATGAAGGCAACAGAGTATTTCTGAGCAACTTGATAATATGCATACACTTCAATGTTTACTAATCATATAAACATAATAAACACAAAGGTTCTACTTGAGCCACCCTATATCACACCCACTATGTAAATTTTAATGAAAATTTGATTTTTTTTTTAAGTTGTGACTCCGTAGCAGATTTGAAGACCAAAAGCACAAGTTCATTGCTCAACACCCAACACATTGTTCATACGTCTTTCTTTCAGTGGATGTATGAATGTCAGTATGTCTATTAGTGGGTGCATCTGTGTGTCAGTGGGTGTATAAGTGTCTGGGTGGGTCTGTGAGTGGGTTTCTGAGTGAATGGCTCTGTGAGTGGGTGCATGAGGGTCACTGTGTCTGTGAGTGGGTGCATGATTGTGTTAGTCTGTGAGTGGGTGTATGAGTGACTGAGTAGGTTGCTCAGTAGGTGCATAGGTGTCTGAGTGGGTCAGTGAGCAGGTGTATGAGTGTCTGAATGGCTCTGTGAGCGTGTGTATGAGGGTCAGTGTGTCTGTGAGTGGGTGCATGATTGTATTAGTCGGCCTGTGAGTGGGTGTATGAGTGACTGAGTAGGTCTCTCAGTGGGTGTATAAGTGTCTGAATGGGTCTATGAGTGGGTGTATAAATGTCTGATTGGGTCTGACCTAATGGGTCTGTGAGTGGGTGTGTGAGACTGTGAGTGGGTCTATGAGTGGATGTCTTAGTGTCTGAATGGGTCTTTGAGTGGGTCACTTGGTCTGTGAGTGGGTGCATGAGTGTGTCAGTGGGTCTGTAAGTGGGTGTATGAGTGATGGAGTGGATCTCTGAGTGGGAGCATAAGCGTCTGAGTGGGTCTATGAATGGGTGTCTGAGTGTCAGTGCATCTCTCTCTGTGGGTGCATGAGTGCCTGTGTGGGTCTATGAGTGGGTGTGTGAGAGTGGGTCTGTGAGTGGGTGTCTGAGTGTCTGAATGGGTCTTTGAGTGAGTGTATGAGGGACAGTGTGTCTCTATGTAGGTGCATGAATGGGTGAGTGGGTATGTAAGAGTGTAAGAGTGTGAACGGGTCTCTGAGGGGGTGTCTGAGTGGGTTTTTGAGTGGGTGTATGAGTGTCTGAGTGTGTATGTAAGTGGGTGTATGAGTGCAACTGTGTCTGTGAGTGGGTGCATGAGTGTGTCAGTGGGTCTGTGAGTGAATGTTTCAATGACCAAATGAGTCTCAGAGTGGGTGTATAAGTGTCTGAGTGAGGCTGTGAGTGGGTGTCTGTATGGGTCTGTGAGTGGGTTACTTGAGATAACTAACTTTAACAGGTGAATTTCTATGGTTTTGTATGTTTAAAATGTCAGCCTAACTATAATTTCCGTGTAACCTTTGTTTTTTAAAGTGAATTTGTATGTTTTTTAATTCTATTTTCTAACTATAACGTTCCTGTAACCTTTGTTTTTTTCAGTGGATTTCTGTTTTTTTGTAAAGTAATTTTATTGCTATACGTTAATCCAACCACCGCTGCCAAATAAGAGGCAAAGAAAGACATTGACATATGTATTGCATGTCCCTCATCAAGCAATTCTAGTATGTGACTCTGTGACGGGAATAACATACTCTATAGATTAATCCTGGTAACTCAAGCTCCCAATAAAGGTGTCCTCAAAAGGATGAAAAAAACTGCACCTGAGCTCCATGCCCCATGATACAATTGAATGCTCCTAAACTGTCATATAAAGTATAAAAATGCGTATACTGACCAGGATTTCATGAAATACCACAGCTGAAAGTAGAAGCCGAAGTAGGTTGGTAGTCATACCAGATACATGCAGACCTACCCCACTTAAAAGCAAAAAAAAACAAATCTTCTGTCAATGCTGGATAAAGCTGATATTTGGAAGAGAAAGAGACAAAACATTAGAATAAAGTCCTTCAACCACTGAAACCCTGTCATATTATACAATACCAAAGAAAAGAAAAAAGAAGGAGACTGTACATCAACAGGACTGCATGAAGGTTGTAAAAAAATAATCAAATAACTGGCCTAAATGTACTGATAATTCCTCAATCAAGTTCAAACCCCTGGTTATCAGGGTGTCAAAATCAATGACAAATCTAGATTCTAAGATGTGCAACTTGTTTTCCTTACTGCCTCCTCTGATGTCTGGTGTTGTGGCATCAATCACCACAAATTTGAGAGGTTCTTCATTCTGCTGGTGTGCTTTCACAAAGTCCCGGGCTACAGGATATTGCTTACCAAGATGTCTTATTGCCCTCATGTGTTCTAAAACGCTTTCCCTAGCTTTGTGTAATGTGCTTCCTACTTACAACTAGCAAACAAGACATTACAATGGTCTCTCTATAAAATGGCTTCAAAGCGTCATATTAGCAAGATGTTTGGTTTGAATGTTATAGTCACGTTATGATGCACAGCAGAACAAAGTCATTGGCTTTCTCATAAAGCTCTGGGACTATCACTCAGTAGGTTGAAGGTTCAAATCCTTGTATGTCATTGTAGTGCATCTGTATATTTACTAGTGTTTTGA
Source organism: Pleurodeles waltl (assembly GCF_031143425.1). Taxonomy (NCBI): domain Eukaryota; kingdom Metazoa; phylum Chordata; class Amphibia; order Caudata; family Salamandridae; genus Pleurodeles; species Pleurodeles waltl. Next base: position 936,712,829 of record NC_090442.1, on the reverse strand, counting down.
ATGTTCAACATTCCACATGATGTAACATTTATATCTTTTTCCCATCAAAATCTTTGGGTTGAATGTCATAGGTATGTCTAGACACTGCAGCGGAAGGAGTCACCTGAAGCCTAGTGGTTAAGATCTCAGACCCTCACACTGAATTTTGAGGGTTTCAGCCTAGGTGTGTTGTGGTCATTTCCCTGCTTTGATTTCATTTCAACTTCAAATATTTAAGGTACATACCAAAAGGCGATCTTACTCTTTTTACTTGACAAGTACATTTTTCTTTTCAATTTGTCTGGAAATATCCCTATTAGACCTGGCATCCTTGGTGTGGTTTCCCCTGTTTTTTGCCTCCGCTTCCTGTGTTTTTGACTGTGTGCAGGACTTAGTTTTTGCTGGTTTTAGTGCTCTGGGCACTTTACCACTGCTGACCAGTGCTAAAGTGCAAGTGCTCTCTGTGTAAACTGAATGTGTAATTGGCTTTTACATGACTGACATATTTCATTTACTAGTAAGTCCCTAGAAAAGTGTGCTACAGGTGCCCAGGGCCTGTAAATCAAATGCTACTAGCGGCACTGTAGCACTGATTGTGCCACCCACATGAGTAGCCCTGTAAACATGCCTCAGACCTGCCACTACAGTGTCTGTGTGTGCAGTTTTAAACTTCTGATTCAACCTGACAAGTGTACCCACTTGCCAGGCCCAAACCTTCCCTTTTTGTGCATGTAAGGCACCCCAAAGCTAGGCCCTAGTAGCCCCATGGGCAGGGTGTAGTGTAAGTTAAAGGTAGGACATGTACTGATGTGGTTTACATGTCCTGATAGTAAAATACTGCCAAATTCGTTTTTCATTATTGCAAGGCCTATCTCTCCCATAGGTTAACATGGGGACTGCCTTTAAATATCTTTTAAGTGTAGATTCCCATTGGGAGCAGATGGAGATTCGGAGTTTGAGGTCTCTGAACTCACAATTTAAAAATACATCTTATGGTAAGGTTGTTTTTAGATTGCCAGTTTGACAATGCAATTTTTGTGGGTTCCACGTCTTGGTCAGACTGATAGTTGGTCTGTTTGTGAATTCCCTCTAGACATTGACACAAAGGGAGCTGAGGAGTGTCCTGCATATCCTGATGAGTCTTCTGGGCTAGAGTGGGGACTGAGGAGCTGACACTTACACCTGAAAGGGCTGTGCCTGTCCTGACACAATGCAGTTTCCAACCCCTTGGTGTGTGTCAGTGGCCAGGCCTGGGCAAGTCATGATCTCAACAACAGGGACTTTCCTGTGACATTTGCCTACTTCAAAGGGAGAAATTGGTATAAGTAGTTGACCCAAAAACCCAGACTTTTAGAACACTTCTGGATCAGGAGGAACCTCTACGAAGGAGAAGAGCTGGAGGACGAGTACTGCCCCTTTGCTGTGTGTGCTTTGCTGGGTTGACCTGCAGTTGCTGCTTCTGCCTTAAAAAGGACAAAGACTGGACTTTGCTGTGTATCCAGCTTGGGAAGTTTCTCCAAGGGCTTGGACTGAGCTTGCCTCCTGTTAAGAACTCACAGGGACAGCAAAGACTTCACCAACCAGCCTCTGGGTTCACTTGCTGTCAACTCTAACTCACCAGGTGGTGCCTACTCCAGTTGTTTCTGGACCCTTGGAAGCAAAAGCTGGTGAAAACCAAGAAATACCAAGTGCACTGACTTCAGACAACACCCGGACTGACGCCGCTGCCAGACTCTGCGACGCCTGCAACTGAAGCTGTGATCCCTGCTTGAGTACAGCGACTCCGATCGACATCCCAGGCCTGACGCTGCAGCAGCTGCTGATGTCCTGTGACTATGTGAGTCCAGAGTGCCGTGTCACCAAACGTCTGTGACACCCAACTCTGCCACTGCACCTGCAACCTGTGGTGTGACTGTGGCCCCGTGAGATTGCCCCACCAAGTCTTGACCCACCGGACATCGACCCTGACAGAACGTAAGGACCCGATGTTTCACACTGATGTCCCAACTTTACTGCTCCCCATCATCGGAACTGATGCCACATGGGATCCAGCGACGCCTTGTTCCCCAACTCCATGCACCGGCTTGTTTCCTCACTTTCACAAGGTACAGTACCTGAGAGTCTGTGCGACTCCGTGATCAGCGCCATTAGTGTCAGATTGTTGGGAACAACTCTGTCACGATGCTGTGATAACACCAAATTGAAGCATTTGTGTTTCAAAGTGCTATAATCAAGTTTAGTCTTTGAAAATTCATAACTTTGATTGTGTATGCTGGATTTTTGTTGTTCCGGTCTTGTGTTACTCAGATTAATATTGGCTATTTTTCTAAACTGGTGTTGGGTACTTTTGTGGTGTTTCACTGGGTTACTGTGTGTGATTGTACCAAATACTTTACACATTGCCTCTAAGACAAGCCTGACTGCTTGTACCAAGCTACCAAGGGGATGAGCAGGGATAGTCTGAGGAGTGTAACTCTCTTACCCTGACTAGAGTGAGGGACCCTGCATGGACAGGGTGCAAACTGACTGTCATTTCTAACAATCTCATTCTAAGTATCATTCATCCAAGCCGAAAAAATCTCTCTCTGTCAATTTCTCTCTGTCAATCTCTTTCCCTAAATCTCTCTCTATATAAATCTGTCACTTTCTTTCACTCTCTCTTCCATCCCATAGTGGGATGGAAGAGAGAGAGAGATTGTTATTGCAGTGGTCTCTCCATACAATGACTTCAAAGTGCCACACTAGCAAGATGTTTGGTTCAGATGTGATAGTTATAATTAAGTTTTGATGCACAGTGTTAGAAATGGGGTCTTTGGTTGGCAGTCAGGTTACCCCCGTCCAAGCAAGGACCCTCACTCTGGTCAGGGTAAAGGAGAATGACCCTCAGTTAATCCCCGCTCACCCCCTTGGTAGCTTGGCTCAAGCAGGCAGGCTTAACTTCAGAGTGCTAGGTGTAAAGTATTTGTACCAACACACACACTAACTTAATGCTAACACTACAAAATGACACAACACAGGTTTAGAAAAATGGAAAATATTTATCTAAACAAAACAAGACCAAAATGACAAAAATCCATCATACACAAGTCAAGTTATTAATTAAAAAGCAAAAAGAGTTTTAAATCCTTTTGTAAACAGGTAAAACACTGTTAGCATTGAAAAGTACCTGGGTAGCGTCAAAATGACACGCACGGGCGAGTGTGCGTTGAAAGAGGTAATCAGTGCGTCGATTTCTCACCCGCAAGTGAGATCTTGTGTCGTTTCTCCTTCTCCGATCGGGCCGGTGTGCGTCATTTTTCCTCCCCGCAGGAGAGCGATGTGTCGATCCGGGCAGCATTGCATAATTTTTCCACGCCCATCAAGGTTTGAGTTTAAAATCCTGTTGCACAGTGATAACAAAACCACGCAATGTGGGTTGCGACATTAGTAGCCTCCGTCAGCGATGCAGCGCGTCGTTTCTCCAGCCGCGAGCATCGATCTTCCAGCTGTGCTGCAAGCGTGGTGTCCATTTCAGCCGCAAAGCCAGCGGCGCGTCGTTTCTTCAGCCGCTCTCGGAGGTTGCATCAGAAATTTCCCCGAACGGCAGTCTGTGTGTGGATTTTCAAGCTTGGTCTGCCAGCTTCACCTGTCAAGGCTCCAGGACCTGGATAGGGCACCACTTGGCAGGGCAGGAGTCTCAGCTGAGAGTCCAGGTGCTGGCAGGGAAGTCTTTGATGGCCCTAAGCCTTCAACAACAGAAGGCCAGCTCAGGACAAGCCCTTGGAGATATCTTCACAAGCAGGAATGCACAACAAAGCCCAGTCTTTGTCCCCTTTCACCAGGCAGAAGCAGCAACTGCAGGATAGCTCCACAAAGCACATTCACAGACAAGGCAGCACTTCTCCTCAGCTCTTCAGCTCTTCTCCAGGCAGAGGTTCCTCTTGATGTCCAGAAGTGATCTAAAGTCTGTGGTTTTGGGTACCCTTCTTATACCCATTTTGGCCTTTGAAGTAGGCTTACTTCAAAGGAAAGTCTCTCTATGTTTGTGAAATCCTGCCTTGCCCATGCCAGGCCCCAGACACACACCATGGAGTTGGAGACTGCATTGTGTGAGCGCAGGCACAGCCCTTTCAGGTGTGAGTGACCACTCCTCCTATCCCTCCTAGCACAGTTGGCCCATCAGGATATGCAGGCTACACCCCAGCTCTCTTTGTGTTACTGTCTAGAGAGAGGTGCAAACAGCCCAACTGTCAAACTGACCCAGACATGGAATCCACAAACAGGCAGAGTCACAGAATGGTTTAAGCAGGAAAATGCTTACTTTCTAAAAATCAACTTTACTTAAAGATGTATTTTTAAATTGTGAGGCAGCCCCCATGTTAACCTATGAGAGAGATAGGCCTTGCAACAGTGAAAAACGAATTTAGCAGCATTTCACTGTTAGGACATGTAAAACACAGTAGTATATGTCCTACCTTTAGCATACACTGCACCCTGCCCATGGGGCTACCTAGGGCCTACCTTAGGGGTGTCGTACTTGTAAGAAAAGGGACGGATTAGGCCTGGCATGTGGGTGTGCCTGTCGACTCGAATTGGCAGTGTGAAAGCTGCACACCCAGACACTGCAGTGGCAGGTCTGAGACATGATTACAGAGCTACTAATGTGGGTGGCACAACCAGTGCTGCAGGCCCACTAGTAGCATTTGAATTACAGGCCCTGGGCACCTCTAGTGCACTGTACTAGGGACTTACCAGTAAATCAAATATGCCAATCATGGATAAACCAATTACATACACATTTTGTCTAGGAGCACTTGCACTTTAGCACTGGACAGCAGTGGTAAAGTGCCCAGAGTAACAAAAACAGCAAGAACAGAGTCCAGCACACATTAACAACCTGGGAAACACAGGCAAAAAGTTAGGGGAGACCACGCCAAGGATGCCAAGTCTAACACACAGTAAAATAGAGTCCCTTCTGGCTTACTGGTAAAGACCTTGAGCTATCACTCAGTAGATTGAAGGTTCAAGTCCTGGTATCTCATAGTAGTGTATCTGTTTATTTAGTAGTGATATGAATGTTAAACATTCCTAGTGATGGAACATTTATGTATTTTTGCCATCAAAAGCGCAGAAGACCATGCTTGTTGTTTTTTTAAATTTGTGCCACAAATTTGCGAATCCGCTGCGATATGGTGGCACAAAATAAAAAATAAAAAATGCTATTTTGCAACTGGTGGGATCCCAAGGGGACCCCAGCACCAAGGCTAAGGAGTTAGGTTATTCCTACCCTGTCCACTTTCCTTTTGTTTCCCAGGGCTGTAGTTGACTGCTTAATGGGTATTTGGGTTCTGCAGCCAGGCCCGAGGCCAACCCCTTCCGTGCACGGCCACAGGCCATGCGTGGGGCAGGGTTTGGTGATTATAGTGGGTTGGCAGCCAGGCCTTGTAGCAAAGCCCCACCATCCATGGCCAAAGACCATGCCTGAGGTGGTTTGATTAACATAAAGTATTTAAATTTACTTTACATTAAAAAACATAGAAATTCACTGAAAAATACAAAGATTACACAAATGTTATAGTTAGGTTCTGAATTTACACACACAAAACCACACCTCGCCATGCACTGGTAACTACCCACATATTACAATGCTCATGATATTTTTGATAACATCATTGATAATATCAATGTAATATTTGCAGTAAAATTATTGAGGAGAAAATTGCATGGCAAGGGCATGAGCTATAGTTACTTGAGATAACTATAATTGCTGAATTTCTATGGTTTGCATGAGAAAAATCTGAACCTAACCCTAAGGTCCCTACAATCTTTGGTTTTTAAGTGAATATATATATGTCTGTGTGTGTGTGTGTGTATGTCTATATGTATATACCTGCATTAATGTCTATCCCTATACATGAAAAATGTGATATTGATTGAGGTTGCAATTACCAGAAAATGAAGATCAAACCTGTTCTAAAAGAGGCGCCCCAAACTCTGTCTGGCACGGGGACCCAACCATTCTTAACATGACAGTGATTGCCATCTCTGCTCAGGGGCATATCTTCATGGGGAAGTGTTTGGGGTTTTACACCCCCTAATAAATGTATTTTCTGGTAAAAGGTTGGGTACAGGCGCTTTCAGTTGGGTGAGGTGTCTATTGGATTTCACCAGAAATGTTTACATAAACAGACAAAAACGCAGACAAACTTTCTCCCTCTCTGCTTTGAAAGTATTAAAAATTGCTGGCTATTTTACAAATGTGAGGATTTGGAGTGTTCTATATGGTATGGCTATGTAGTCCTACTGTGCAGTACACTCACAATTACCATCTTGGGTCCAGTCAGATAGGTTTACTCAACCTTAAGCTTACTCTTTGGTAGCTGTGGCTGAGGGCTGTATTGCTTATCAAAGGAAGAATGTGTAAAGCATTTAACATCACCAAACCACAGAATGAGAAAGTCACATGACATGAAAGAAGCAAGAAAAATACATTATATTTTTATGAATCTTTAGAAACCTTGGTCATCAATATCCACCAGAAGATATAGAATTTTAAAGGAATAAGTAACTTTGGCATCAACCACAAACAAGTACTGGTCAACAAAAACTTTTGAAACGATCGGAAAAGTGGGTTTGGCAACTCCGGCCCGAGGTGTACGACCAAGCCCGTTAGGATCGAAGTCCAAGGGGTCAGAGAAGATACTTTGGACAGTTACTTGGCCTCCAGAGCATTTTTAGAGCAAGATCTAAAATGTACTTGATTATTGCCGTAAACGAACATGGAGTGGCCCTGAATCTGAGGGATACATGCTTAAAGATGCTCAGGGATGTTCTGGATGTCATGCGGTCTATGGGGGTGAAGTCCGGTTGAACAGTCTTGCCATGTGTAAGTGGGGACAACTTCGAGTCCCAAAAAATTGTCTTTCCAGGGTTCCAAGGGCTGGCAATGCAGACCTTGCTCTTTTTCAACCAGCTGTCATGGTCCAAATCCTTGGCAGGGGATGGTGTCCCTCTAGGGCAGTGGTCTTCAAACTTTTTAATGCCGCGCCCCCTAGTTGAAAAATAAAAATTATTGTGCCCCCCTTCAGAATTGTTCACAATTATTTTAGAAAGATGGCAATGTTTAAATAGGTCTAAACCTATTTTAACATTGCAGTTAAGTACTGTTACCCTTTTAAAACTGCAATAACATGCTTCTGCTTAAAACAAAGGCATGTTATCTGTATAATATTTATTTTGGCCAGAGTTTGGCACCCCCCCAAGGGGGGCCCACCACCCAGTTTGAAGACCTCTGCTCTAGGGTGACAAATCCGGCCACAACCAACACTCAGAGGTCCAGCAGATATGGGTGCACTTTTTGGCTATCTCCGAATTGTCCTTGGGGGTGGACAGCATCCGGGCATAGCAGGACTTCCGCGGTGGCTGCTAGACATGTGACTTGGGCTCCTTCAGCTTTAATGTCCCCTGTGCTATTCTGCAGGGGCTAATCGGGGCAGTCAACTGACCCTTGGAGTCCCTGCTTCAGACTGGGACCATGGATCAGCATTTCCGCAAACTAGGCACGCAGAACAGGGTCACAAAATAAAGTGCAATAGACGCAGTCGCTCTGGCTTTGAAGCCTCTCTTTGTGCTCTTCCAAAGTTTACAGAGTGGTCTTCTTCTCATCCTCTTTCCAGTGAATCAGAAAAGAAGTTATTTTGGTAAAACCTATGTTTGGGAGTTGGGTAACTGGGGTTGGCTTGTGCGTTGGAGGGGAATTTGAAAATGACGTTCAAAAGTTGCAGCCTTAAAAAATCACAGCTCCATACAATTAACAGCACTGATAATTGGGGTGTGACTGGCCATTCGGAAAAGTGGAGAGGGGGCCTCCCCTTTTCCCCATCCTCTTCCTTGCAGACCTCCCACTGAACGATTCCTACAGTCAAAACAGCAGAATGGCAACTCCATTAAACACAGGTGTTGCCCAGCTGAGCCACCCCTTCCCCCCACTGCTTCGGCCTATTGAACGTAAGCAGCTTTCTTGAACAAGCAGCAGTAGTTCCATTTGTACATCATTGACCGCTCATATGTATGGTCCAAAGCATTTCCACATGGCAAACAGGCCTTAGGCACAAACAAGAAAGGGTGTTAATGAGAGCCCAGACACTTGTCTTGCATTGCTTTAAGAGTCTGTGCATGAGCGAAGCCATGAATGTTTTGGTATATACATCATGCAACAAATATGTAAAAAGTCTTGTCAAAATGCAGAAAAGTGTTACTTTAACACATGGAAAGATTTCACCTTATTATATCAGTTAAAATTGCTTCAGCAGATACTGTAATTCTGTGATAACTCATTCTGTGACTGGAGTACAAAGTACAAATAGATGGATGCAGGTCACATGCAAACACTAAGCTAATTGAGCTATTTTGCAGAGATGGATTTGTGACATGCATATTACAAGAAGATCCCTACCTAAACACCATTATCTTCTCCCTAAAGAGCCTACTTAATCTGACTGGTACCTATGAGATTATTTTTAAATTGGTCAGCACATATTCTACATTGGTAACATAAGCCTAACTAGAAAAGGTGATATACCTGTGAAGTAATCATCAAAGTGTTGTTTACCTATCTGGAAATATATCAAATGAAGACAAAATGTTGGTGCTCATGAAGTAATCAACAATTAATTTTAAAATTATCCTCTGGTCATCAGTAACAATCTTATCTAGTGACATACTCAGATACTCATCCTGAAATAATTTGTGAAGTCATCAAGTACTCATTTCCAAATCATCCTCAAGTCATCTAACACGTTTCTAAGCTTCACTGATGAGTTCAAGAGCTTGATGATTTCGGATGATCATCAAATGACTTCTAAGCTAGTTGGATGATCATCAGATGATCCTGGGATGACTTCTAAAGTAATCCTGTTTGACCTGGGTTGGGCACCGCACTCTATCTGATAGTTATCACTGCTGTACAAAGGAACTGCAGGACACATGATTTGGCTGTAATTGACTTGAACCTTTGCATACCTGAACATTCTTTTACTCTTCCACTGTGCTGAGGTCAGAACTGGAGTAGTGTGAGTGTGGCCGGCTTTTGGCATGAGTGAGCTGGGCCCAAGCCCAAGGTGCCAATCTTTAGAAGGGCTCACGTAGCTCTCTGTATTAAGGTGCTGCAGCCAGCAGACCCTCTACCACGGCTCCAGTGATTCCATTTAAAGCACTGCTAATCATTTTTAACATGGCAAAGTTAACACACTATCAGACCCTTTACTTTTTCTCCCATCTACCTCTGACCCCAGGCTGCCAAACACCAAAACCCCCTCCCCACCCCAAACAAGCTACTAGACACCAGACCCCCTGCTGCCTCATTTTGTTTACCATTACCAGCCACAGCAAATTTCTTTCTGCCAGGCCACTATCACAGCAAGGGCCAGCTCGGGGTGTGAATGCGTGTTGGCATATGATTTTGCACACAATATTGCAGTGTGTTTAATTGACATTCACTTCTGCCATTAGCAAGGACTTCCATCTGTGTGGACATTTTAGAGGAGTGTAGGAGGCTGCCCTCTATTTAGTGTGCAAAACCAGGCACACTGTGTAGATGGTCTGGGCAACCACACGTTGGTTTACAGAGGTAAAAACTAGACCACCTAATGCCCTAAGTTTTATGGTGGCTTGGTCGAGCAGTTAGACTAATCTTGGAAAAGTGCAAAGCATTTGTTGTACTCACAGTATAAATAAAGTAAGACACACCCTCAAAAGAATAACTCAAGACGATTTACAAAAATACTTCAGATTTTTATAAAATTTTTAAGACCAAGATCATCAAGATCATCAAAATCAGGTGAGTACTTTATAAGTTATGAATTTTTAAAGTTTAGAAAATGTCTCAGTTCCGTTAGTAATTACGCACCATCGGAATCAATAGAGAAATACTTTAAAAATGCATATAAAATCAGGCAATGCGTTTACCAATGTCTCGTTTTGCAGATAGGTCGGAGTCATTGGTGGGACCTCTGAATCAGCTGGAGATGTTTGGGAGGCTCCTGGTTTCGGTGGGTGCAGCTAAAGAAAGTCATTGGAGCTGGTGCAAAGCCACTGCGGGAGAGCACTTGGAAAAGTACTGCACAGGTGGACTTCAAGGTGAGACCTGTGGGTCCCCTTGGAGTATCTAGGTCGCAAACAGTGGGAGACCCTTAGAACACAGCTGGATCTTCGGTGCAGGGCACAGGGCGTCCCGGGTGCAGAGTGAGTCCATGAGCCAGGAGCTGTTTGCTAAGGTGAAAGCAGGAGATAGGTTGCTTTGAGGGTCGCTTGCAGGTCAGCATGGGCACTTTGCTGGGAGGTCCTGGTGTTTTCTGAAGTCCCTTGACTGGGGATTCCTCCTGGTCCTTTTTCAGCGCAGTGGACTGTCCCTCTGGGTCTCTGAGGTTGAGTGACTAGTACGTGGGGCTATTGCACGGTTCGGTCACGGGAGGTTACAGTGCCACCAAAATTGGCACACTGGTAGGATTTGTTCACATGGTCCATTCAGTGAAATGTGGTCTGTTTGCAGCATACGGATTCTTGGTAAGCAGCTGGTCAGTGAACTGGACTTCACTTGTCTTTCGGTCTTTATTACAGGAGAGTGATGCCTTCACTCTGAAGGGAGATCTTCAGCAATTTTTAGAAGAGTTGATGTCCTTTGAGGGTTTGTAGAGTCCGTCCGATATCTAAGCAACCCCTCAGTGGCAATTGTCAAATCCTGGGTGCAGCAGGAGTTCATTTTTAGAGCCTTGAGTCTTCTTTGTTGCTGATCTTCTTTTGTCCTTGGAATCTGAATCTCTGGTCTAGGAGTGCCCACTAAATAGGGGTACCCACTAAATACTATATTTAGTGGGCTTTTCGGGGGTACCTAGTAGTGACCAATGGGTCATCTACCTTAGGGTGGCTGCACCCACTGAGTGACCACTTCCTGTGGGCAGAGGTCACTTGCCTAAACCTGATTGGCTATTTTTCTTCCATGCAAGATGAAGGGTCACCTCGCATGCAGCACCTAAGGGGTGGTGCACGCTTGGGCTGACCACTCCTTCTGTCCTTTGCGTGTTTTCCTGCTGTTGCTCCTGCCAAAAGTGGGGAATTGTAATGGGGGCGGTCATCTGCTTCTAGCAGCAGGCTTGGGGGTCGAGTTTCAAAGGTCGTAAGCACTTTGTAGCTCCCTAGCAGGGCAGTGCACATTCCTGAGGAGGGAGGTGTTGTACTTCCACCCAGGAAGGGCTTAGTTCTGGGACCCAGAGAACAGGTTCTCTCATCCTAGGGTTCCAGAATCTTGTCTGGTCGTGGCAGGCTGGTTGTGACCAGCCAGCAACCATTCCAGGGTTAGTTAGATTTGCAGGTCACCTCTAAGGTGTCCCGGGGTACATTTTGCAATGAATCCAATACCAGTTTGGATTTATCATTCTGAGTTGTTTGATACCTAACAACCCAGGGTTTAGAGTGGCCATCATGTAGCTGAGAAGCTCATACTGACCAGTGTCCAGCACATGCATTTAAAATGGCTGCTCCATTTATTTACTATGTCCCAGGTTTGGCAAGGACAAGTAGTAGCATATTGATCATGCATCTATGCCCACACATGCATTATAGTGCACCCTGGCTAAGGGCTGGAAGACCTATCAGAGGGGAATTATCTATATTTCATGCAGTGTGCAGTGGACAGGGCACACAGACTGAGTGCCATGTCAAGGTTGATTTTAGTACTGCACCAAGACACACAGCCTTCAATAGAAGCGCTGGGTGCACTTGGATGCATGGTCCCACAGGGTGGCAAAATCTGTGCTGTGGCCCTCTGGGGCCTACCCTTAGTAGCTCATGCCCTGGGTAACTATGTACCATTTACTAGGGACTTATAGTGGCAGTCAAAGGTGTTTCCAATTGTATAAACACCTTTGTAATTTTTGGGAAAGAACACTGGCATAGGGGACCTGGTTAGCAGGATCCCAGTGCCCTTCAATCCAACTTGCATCCAGAAACCAGGCAAACGTGTGTGGAGGAGTACTGCGATAGGGTGCATGTTTCCCATAAGGATGTGTTCCATCCTGGATATTGAGGGCTCTGTTTAACTGGATGTTTTCATCCTAGACTAAAGTTCTTATCTTTGTCTCCCAGAGACCTGTCTCCTGGAGTCTGCTACTGCCTGTAGTGTCCTGCAGGAGACATCCTAGTGTTTCCACCAGCCACTCTGCTGAGGGCTGGCTTCCACACTCACCAAACACCCATGAATCACAGGCGTCACTAGTCATGTGACCCTGCTAATAAAAGGGGCCGGGCGCACGTGCCCGAGTCAGTTGTATGAACCTTAACTATGTGTCTGTGTCGTTACTTAGTACAGCCAAGGGCCCCCAACACTAAACTGCCCAGTAAATATCAGACCAGCTAGCTCACACAGTGCCTTGATATGTAACTCGAAATTGGTTCCCTTTACATGATCACCCGATGAAGAGCAGATATCACATTGAGGCAGTGAAGGCGATCTGGAAATCACTGCACTGATTTGGAGTCTGTGACCGGCCGATGCCCCTGATTTGAAAACACAGAACATCAGTGGCAGCCTCAGCAACCTTTTGTCCTTTTTTAAAGGAGCGAGTCGGCATGTGGAAGGGGGTGGAATTCATGTGAGGCAGTTGAAGACACTTGGGGGCATATTTATACTCTGTTTGCGCCGGAATTGCGTCGTTTTTTTTTACGCAATTCCGACGCAAAACTAACTCCATATTTATACTTTGGCGTTAGACGCGTCTAGCGCCAAAGTCCATGGAGTTTGCGTCATTTTTTAGCGTGGACACCTACTTTGCGTTAATGATATGCAAGGTAGGCGTTCCTGTCTAAAAAAGTGACTCCGAGGCATGTGCGCCGTATTTACACTCCCGGGCAAAAATCACGCCCAGGAGTGGGTGGGTAAAAAAAAATGACATCCAGCCGCTTTTGAGTGGTTTTTTAGTGCCTGGTCAGGGCAGGCGTTAAGGGACCTGTGGGCTCGGAAGGAGCCCAGAGGTGCCCTCCCATGCCCCCAGGGACCCCCCCTGTCACCCTTGCCCACCCCAGGAGGACACCTAAGGATGGAGGGACCCATCCCAGGGAACATAAGGTAAGTTCAGGTAAGTATTTTTATTTATTTTTTTGTGGCATAGGGGGGCCTGATTTGTACACCCCTACATGCCACTATGCCCAATGACCATGCCCAGGGGACATAAGTCCCCTGGGCATGGCCATTGGGCAAGGGGGCATGACTCCTGTCTTTGCTAAGACAGGAGTAATTTCAATGGGGATTGGGAGTCGAAAAAAATGGCGCAAATCGGGTTGAGGCGATATTTTTGCCTCAGCCTGACTTGCCCCATTTTTTGGCGCCCAAGCTCCATATTCCCCTACGCCGGCGCTGCCTGGTGTACGTCATTTTTTTTGAGGCACACCAGGCAGCGCCGCCGGCTAACGCCGGCTAACGTCATTGAATAAATACGGCACCCGCATGGCGCTTCAGAATGGCGTTAGAATTTTTGACGCACAACTATAAATATGGCCCTTGCACTCCAATCCCCCACCCCTGTCCTTATACAGTGAGATTTTTTGAAGTTCGCAGGTGTGATATCTGCAGTACGATTATCTAAAATAACCACAGTAGCCTACCAAATATGCCAGGGGCCCTAATGAAGCATGAAAAATCTCCCCCCCCCCGCCAGCCTGTGTCTGACTAGACGAAGACATTTATATATTGGTGCATATAGGCCCCCTCAAACCTCTTGATCCCGGAGCAACTGCACTTGCTGTTCTATTGATTGATACACACGCCCCCTGGATTACCATATAACACACAATCAAAAGTAATTCTGCAATTCTCGTGCCAGATGTGGTTTATAGTTTCAAGAATGATGGCACTGCAAGAACAAAACAAGATTGCGGTTTCCTAGAAGCAAAGTACATAAATAAATTACTGCCAATATGTAACAGGTGGCTTCTGTTCTTCTTTCTACCAGGAAATGTGGATGGTCTGTAAATCATCGTCTGAATATTAAGGAACAAGACGGAATGTCTGCAGTCAGCATGAGGTTTAATGATTGCAGTTGTGTGGAGGCCGCTCTTTATGGTTTGCATAGAGTGCATGGCAGTAATAGAGCACTCCGACATTTTATTATGCCGATGATTTAGTGGGAAGCGTTGCATCAATGAATTTATGAATGAGGTGCTGAAGTGAAACTACTCCCGCTGCTTCCACTGGAGGGCAGTGCCTCCCTTTATATACCTTATTACTAAAAGAACCAATGGGTCCATGCAATATCTGCTTCTGATGCATTTCTGATGTAGAGATGGAAACAGATTTTTAAGTAGTTACCTATGAACGGAAATACAGTGCACCGACTCTATAAATGTTAAATAAGAAATGCATTGAACACTCTGAAGACGCTCAGCACATCCCGAAATATAAATCAAAGGTGGTGGTGGAGGGGGCTGAGGGAGATGGGTGAGTTGGAAAGGGTTGGGGGCAGGGAGGAAGTATGCCCAACATGTCAGTACATGTGAAAGCACCCATTGTTTGGCCTTTTTTTGTTTTTAACCCCATCCTAGACTCACATTTAATAATTATTCTGTGTAAGGTAATTACTCTTTTTGCATGATTGCCCTAAAGTTTTGGACCCATGCAGCTGTTTTGTCGACTGTGGAAGTGGACCTAGTCCTTCCAAGCAGGCCTCAGTGACAGTGCCATGACTGTCAAAAGGTATATATCTAATTTGGTTAGCCAGAATTGTCATAAGTTAACTTACCAATAAGTCCCTGGTATATGGTAACAGAGGTACCTAGGTCTTGTAAGTTAAGTGTCCCTCGTGGACTGCAGCACTTATTGTGCTACTACAACTGTGACAAAACAAAAGATGACTCCCAGTCCACCACAGCAGACTGGCAGCACAATTTAAACACTGCTAACTCAACTTTACCATTTATACAAATGACAGAGCACAGGCCGTCTTTCTTAATATGTATGTCACTCTGTCAGGCTAAAGGCAGGGTTCATTATGTTAAAAAGAGAGAAGTGTTTTGTTTACAGCCAGTAAAAAGTCTGCATTGTCGTTTTTACTGTGACAAGGCAAGTAGCCCCATTGTTGAAAACGGATTTACACACTAACAACACAGCACTGCTAACTTCCAAATTGGATTACTAAATATTGTCCTGCTAGTTGAATTTAATGTAGCTATTTTACAAATAACAACTTTAGAAACTTGTCCCCAAACTTGTCCAGTTGCTGGTTTTAGTTAGTCATAGCTGCCGTCCTCAAGTCTGCCTTCTGCCCTCATAGGTAGAGGCAGGGCCGGCTTCAGGACTGGTGGCACCCTGTGCAACAGCTTATTTTGGCGCCCCCACCCCATGACCTACTTCTCGGTTTCACTCACTACCACCCAGCAAATGTTCCCCTCATCTCTCCATCGCTCCCCTTTCACATTCATTCATGTGTTTTAAAGCACTTGTAAAAGCTGGCTTTACTAATCCACTCAGTTATCCATATAGAATATAGCAGCATATTTAGGTGCCCCTAGTGCCTTTTTAACGCCACATTAGTGTCACTTGTTTACACTAATGTGGAGTTAGAAGGCCAAATTGCCGTACCATATTTACAAAGTGGCGCAATGCATGCATTGCGCTGCTTTGTAACCCTTTGCGCTACATTATGCCTTCACCAGGCATAATGTATGCAAAGGTGGCATTCCCCCCCAAAAATGGTGCCAAGAAATCTGACAGATTTCTTTGCGTCATTTTTTTCCAGCACTTTTAACACCTGCTCAGAGCAATCGTTAAAAGGAGGCTTCTGTTGTTTACAATGGGCCTCTGGGTGCTTTGCAGGATTAGTGTCAAAAACATTTATGCTAATCCTGCAAAGCGCAGTACTAGCGTAAAAATTTCTGACACTAGTCCCCTAACTATCACCTTTGTGCGCCATATTTTAAATACAGTGCACACATGGTGGCGTTAAGGGGCACAAGAAAAGTGGTGCAGCACTGTGTGCAGCAACAGCTTTTTCAAATATGCCCCATAGGGCACATTTAAGAGCCCCTAGTGCCATTCTAATGCCACATTAGTGTCATTTTGTTATGCTAATGTGATGTTAGAAGGCCAAAAACGTTGTGCCATATTTACAAAGTGGTGCAATGCATGCATTGCGCCACTTTGTAACCCTTTGCGCTACATTATGCCTGCGCCAGGCATAATGTACGCAAAGGGGTCATCCTGCCGTTCAGGGGGGCCAAAAAATAATGCAAAGAAATCTGCCAAATTTCTTTGCTTCATTTTTTTCTGGCACTTTTAATGCCTGCTCAGAGGAGGCCTTAAAAGGAGCTTCCTTTGGTTACAATGGGCCTCCGGGCGCTTTGCAGGATTAGCATAAAACATTTTGACGCTAATCCTGTAAAGCACTGGACTAGCGTAAAAAATTCTGATGCTAGTCCTCTAACTACAGCCATGGTGCACTGTATTTTAAACTTGACGCACACATGGTGGCATTAGAGGGGGCGCTAAAGGGTGCAAGAAAAGTGGAGCTGCACTATGTGCGGTGCTACTTTTCTTAAATATGCCCCATAGTTCTGTTTTTTGCAGCAGGCTTATTAACCCTCTATGCTTCTTTATGTTGAGTCAAAGCTTTCGCAACGCAAAGCTCCCATCTCTCTCCCTAGCAGGAACATTAATTACAAGAGGAATCTTGACATTTTGATTGTTTCCTGAAGGCTGTACGCACAAGGAACATTTCAGCAGGTGCTTTTAAATCACAAGTTTCGGAAGTTATTGCTAAACACAGCGCCCCCCTGAGGTCAGCGCCCGGTGGGGCCACACTGCTCGCACCACCCAAAAGCCAGCCTCGGCTACAGGTGATAACGACTCCCAGAAAGGGACACAAAGGACCTGCTGAGGGAAAAGGTGTGACCTCCTTCTGGCAAGATGGCCAGAGTGGGTGTGAGCCCAAAAGGCATGCTTCAAAGAGGAAGCTGCCTTTGAAGGGCAAATGTTAGTCATGCATGGAAAGGGCTGCTCTTTTGTTTTAGCAGACAGCTAGCATCCTGGGCATAGAGCAAGAAATCGTGGTCAAACTGTTTTTTCCAGGGGAGTGTACACCCCAGGTAGCCACACTTCTGTGTTGAGCTAGGGAGCTCACACACCGAGTGAAGGGTTCTGTCATGTTGAGAGTGGGCAGAATAGTGCATTCTGGGCTAGCCAGATGACACACTTCACATGAAGTCATCATCAGGTGGGAGGGGACAGGGTAGCCCTTTGCATAGTTAATCAGCTTATCCCCTTAGTCTCATAAGGGCCATAAACATGACACCCCTGGCACCCATACCTCAGATCATCTCTGTATTGGAGAAAGGACTGAAGAAGGACTGCCCTGCTGCTCCCTCAATCCAGCATAGAGAGTCTGCACCAAGCACTGGACTGCATTTGCTACACCTGCGGACTAACAAAGTAAGGTCTGTGCCTGTGGTGCTGTGGAAAAGTTGCCATGAGGCCCCAGACAGAGAGGGTGACCCCATGAGTCAGTTGGCTGACTCTGTTATAGCCACCAGGCCACAAAAGCTGAGAAGCCTGCACCCTTGAGAACCCAGGGCCAAGAATCCTGACCATCACTGGACACCAAGGTATAGCCAGGAAGACTACGTTTTGACACTCAAAAGTTGCACTCAAGTTTGCTGGACCCAGGAGAGGTGTCATAGTGCTGTTTGGTCACCCAGCAGGAAAGCAATCATCAACTAAAGGAGCCCAGTGGCAACTGTTTTTGTGCTGGACTTCACCCAGACTTTGTCAGGCATCGAACCAAGGAGCCCAAGTCACCACCCCCACCCCCAAGCCTGATGACCAAAGAGTGGCCACAAGAAGGCCCCTGATACTGGCTCAGCATCTTCAGCATCTCTAAGCTTCTTCAGCATCCTGTGTCCATTGCATCAGGACCACTTCATTGCTTTCAGGGGAGGTTCACCCATAGAATACAGAACTGAACTGGAGGCTGCTTAAACCAACAAGTAACGTCCCCCTCGACCTGACTGGTCTCTGTGACTAGCACCCCCAAGAGTAGCCTTGTTGTTTTAATTTTGCTTGTTGTGACTAACACTAAACCATGACTGGGGTAGATTACAAATATTTATTTAATCTGTTGAAAAGCAGTGATTTATTGTTTCTTTGCAAATTCATACCCAGAACATTCTGTGGATTCTGTGGATTTTTGTCATTGGGTTGTCTATTTAGAGATAAAAATACAACTTATTTTATAATTGGTGTCTGATTTTTATTGTGTTGTGTTTTTTCATTATTCCACCGTTTTGGTGGTTCTTAATGGGTTACACTTGTTTCTTTAATAAAATCTGACTACTCTGAGCCACAGCTACCAAGACTGTGCTAAGGTTTTACAAACTAACCTGAATGAACCTGATATGGGTCTGTGTCATTATTATACGTCAAGGTTGCAGAACAACCCAATTTAATAATCTACATTTCCTCACAAGCTGTGTTTTCTCTAACTGACTCCTCAATAAAGGTTCAAACTAAGGGGCATATTTATACTCTGTTTGCACCAAATTAGCGTATTTTTTTTTTACTCTAATTCGGTGCAACACTAACTCCATATTTATACTTTGGCGCTAGACCAGTCTAGGGCCAGATTTATGGAGTTAAAGTCATTTTTTAGACGTGGGAACCTACCTTGCCTTAACGAGATGCAAGATATGCGTTCCCGTGCAGAAAATGACTCTATGGCCTTAACGCCATATTTATACTCCTGTGCAAAAATGGTGCACAGGACGGAGAAGGGGGTTAAAAAAGTGTGCAAAGCTTGCTTTGCCCCATTTTTTAACGCCTGGTTCAGGGCGGGCGTTAGGGGACCTGTGGGCCTATTTCCATGGTGGAACTCCATGGAATAAGCCCACAGGTGCCCTCCCCAGGCCCAGGGACACCCCCACCCACACCAGAGGGACTGCAGAGGATGGGGGACCCTATCCCAGGTAAGTACAGGTAGGTATTTAATTGTATTTTTTAAAGTGCCATAGGGGCCCCTGAAATGGGCCCCCATACATGGCACAGGGTGCAATGGCCATGCCTAGGGGACCCTTGTCCCCCGTGCTGACCATTGGGGTGGTGGGCATGACTCCTGCCTTTTCCAAGGCAGGAGTCATGTGACATGGTAGGTTTAGCACCATAAATTGACGCTAATCTGGTTAGAGTAATTTTTTTTACTCATCAGCCTAGCGTCATTTTTTGGTGCTAAACCTCCATCTCTCATTCCACCACCCCCACGTGGCTAGCATCAACATTTTATACGCTAGCCCACCCTTTGCACCGGCTAGCGTCATTCGTTAAATATGATGCCAGGCTGGCGTCTAGGAATGGCGCCAGCCGGCGCTATACTTTTTGCCGCAAACCTGCGCTAACGCAGGTTTGCGGCAAAAAGTATAAATCAGGGCCTAAATATCAACTTTTTTGTTCATATGTTGAAACATAAGATAGATTGTGTTTCACTAAAATGAGTTACTGCTTGTTGTTAATGTGGCAGAAGGCAAATGGTGGTTGTAGAGATCTTCATTCAAATGATCGTCATTCTATCATTTTTGTGAAAAATAAAGAACAGTCTAGCCTCTGTGTGGATTGTTATAATAGCTTTCTACCCAGTTTATCTCAGGCTGTTTGAGCTTTTAAAAGGTCCTCTGAGAATGAGTGTGACCAGTAGTGCAGATGAATGTGGTGAGTGAAAGTCTTGTCAGCGAGAGCATGCTCGGAGATTGGTTGCATGAGTAAGTGTACATGGTTAAGGGTGAGAATGTGGTAAGAAATATATTGAGTATGGAGAGTGCTAACAAGTGTGTGATGAGAGTGTGCAGAGAGACAAGCAAGTCACTGTAATTATGGGGTAATGGAAGCCAGAGTGGAGCCAAGGTTCTGGCTTGAATCCTGAGGAGCCATAGCACAGGCTGAGCCATCAAAAGACACAACATACAAATCACACAGTAGCTGACTTGTGAAAACATGAAAAAAACACCTGAAATAGCAAAACAAAGGTATTTTTTTGTACTTTGTTTCTTGAAGTTAACACATTGTGCTTTAATAAATTAGATATGTGGTTTTTAAACACGGCTAATTCTGGGCTATTTTAGTTGCATTTGTTACCAAATTCTGAATTTAGAGAAAACGTGGTGCAGTGGCACAAAGTTATTTGGCCAGTATCACACATTTTGACAGATGGGAAAAGCCTGGATTTTAGCCCTGATTTCTAGCTACACGCTCTTCAGGCCTAGAAATTACCTTCTGGCTTTAGACTTAAAAGAAATACACTACTTTGAACAAATTAGCTTTTCGAGAGCTAAATTACTAAACAAATTTAATGTATTCAATAAAAAACAGTCGCCACAAATTATTTAATAAACATAGCTGTCACTAAATACATCACAAAAGACTATCTAAAGATTTAGGGGCATGTATATCAAAGGTTGTGCATCACCCTTCTGCCACGCAAGGGGGTGCAGGGCAACACAAAATCTATAATGACATTTACCAAGTCACAAAGGGCCACCTTGTGTGGGCCAGTGAGGCCTTGTATATCGGTAGTAATGCAAGGCAGAGCGAGTCGCTGCCTTGCTTACTCAACCCCAGGGAGATGTTCCATTAGTGGAGAGTGTGTGTTCCTAGGCATCCACCAATAGATTCTGAAGCATTCCTAAATTTATAATTACTGGTAGACCTGGGAATGAGTCAGAATGCTGTGCCTTCTCAGTGGAGGCATAACAAGAAGAAATTTATTTATTTCTCCTCGTCCTTTCCTCTTTCTAGATGTGATGCATTCTGCAGCACAGGTATAAAGAGGAACAAGCCTCAGAAGATTGTTCTGCCTGTAACTCAGCCACCCTTGCGTCATGGTACAAGGGGGCCTGCATCGGTGCTAGGCAGCAGGTTATGCACGAGTGCAGACAGAGAGCAGGAATGTGCCATATCTTGACAGATATGGCACATTCTTACCCAATCCCTTTCACGTAGCGCGGCACAGCACAGTATGGTGTCCTGCTGTATTGCGTTGTGTGAAAAATGATGAATATGGCCCTTAGTATAAAGCTTTCCAACAAACCACATGGTTTAATGAGCTTCTGTTGACCATCATAGCATTATCTACATGTAAGAAAAGGAGAGCCCTTTGGGTATATGTAAATATAACTGGCATCCCTTGAATTACTGACCGCAATTACTTTAGAGGCCCCATACCTCAATAGAGGAAGTAAACAAAATTAAAAATGCATTATAATGCCACAGATGGTAGCAGAGCGCTTACTCTAATGTTATTGTGTGGCAGTTCAAAGGTCAAATGGCATGGCTGACATATTTTCACTTACTTTTTCTGCATTTAACTAATACAGCAAGCTAAGTAAAAAGATAAAAACACCATTCACAATCGTCCTGTTACAAAAGCTGTCTTTGATTCATATTCATCAAAGGTAAAGAGAACCCGTTCCATGAGCTCTTAAGCTTAAGGGCCGGACAGGCCTTTCATTTGGCCAGGATTTCCCCAGTGAAATGGAGCACTTGGAAGCCAGTTTTGAAAGGCCAGATCCCCTCCTGATGTCTTGGTTACTTTCCCCAGCTCCCCAGGATTCATTGCAGCAGGCACAGGAGACTTCAGAGAGAAAAACGAAAGAGAGAGATCAAGGGGGAAGACTGAGAGAAAGTACTCAGAGAGGGAGATGAGAAAAGGAGAGAGCGAGAGGATGGATTGATGGAAAAAGAGAGATTGTGCAAGGATGCAAGAGGAGTGGGGCTGGTTTGACCATTTTTGCCATAGTAGCTTTTGTGTTCCTAGTCTGGACCTGCTTGTCTGTGTCACTTTGTCAATTGGGCCCCAGAGCTAGGCCAGAAGTAGACCTGTGGTGGAAACAAGGGTCAAGCCATTCTTGGCTCAGCTATTTGTAATGGTACAGGAGGTGTGCTGAAAGTGAACTGAATGAGCTTACATTGTTTTTGAGGAATGTTGAGAATGTCATCCAATGAGAGAATTTGATCAAGTGTTGGTAAACACGACTCATGATCACCACTGAAGTGAGCAGTGTGAAGGTCTTCCTTGAGTGGAGGAGGAGAGGCGTAACCCTTTCCTAACTAGTAGCATATGGAATATGGATGCAAGTTTGAAAGAGCAAGAAAAAGCTCAGACACTCCCAGTGTGTAATTTGAGCTGGTGGTTACAGATGAGAACCACTGGTACTCTTTTTTGGGGACCAGTACTTTTCTATTCATGAGACTCTGCAGAGACGCCAAGGATTGGATGAACATGTATTCTGAACCCTTTTATGATCCACTGATGGGCTTTGTGAGAAATTTGCGCTACCTTCGGTCTGAACTCCTTACCACTCAACTGTGGTCCATTATAAACACCCACCCACAACTTGGACTCACAGAGGTCATTGAACCATGCAGGGAATGCGTTGCGCCAGGGCTGGTGTTGATGTGTTGATCCTGAGCCATGCAGTCAGTGATGGGAAGTCCTCGACCTCAGCAGCAATGCATCAGCATTGAGTCAGGGTACAGTGGTTTCGATTGGGCAACATCGTTGAAGCATTGATTTTTGCAGGAGAAAAGCTGCAGAATCCACTTTCAAAGCCCTAGAATAGGGATCACGGCTGGCAGAGTCCAGCAGCTGTAGCAGGGTAGGAGGAAGTCTTTGATGGCCCTGATACATCAGAAAAGGAGGCAAGCCAGAAAGCCCTTGGAGTCACTTGGTTCTTTAGAGGATGTAGAGAGTTGAGTCCAGTCCTTACTCCCAGGCAGGAGGCAGCTGGCCGACGCAGCAAAGCAGTTCAGCAGAGTGGTAGTCCTTCCTGGCAGCACAGCAGTCCTTCTGGCAGAATATCCTTTGATCCAGAAGTGTACCTTATTTGGTGGGGTTTAGGGTCTAGTACTTATAAACCTTTGAGCCTTTGAAGTGGGGGGAAGAGAGGCATTTGAGGTACACAAGGCCTCTACCCTTCCTTTCCTGTCTCCAGACACTCTACAGTGTGTTGTGCAGCTCAATGTGCGGGAGCAGGCACAGCTCTATTCAAGTGTCAGCTCCTCCCTCCCATCTAGCCCCGGTATGTCCATCACCTGGTGATGGGTCATCAGGATGTAAATGTCACACCCCTGCTTCCTTTGTGTGACTGTCTTGATAAAATGCACAAAGCCCAGCTATCATCCACCCTAGGTATATATTCAGGGACAGACAGGGGCACAGAATGGTTAAAATAAGAAAATGGCAACTTTTTAAAAGTAGCATTTTCAGACTTACAATTTAAATCCAACTTCACCATCAGTTGTGATTTATATATTTTCCAAAACTGGAACTTATACTTAAGGTAATCCCAATGTTAGCCTATGAGAGAGATAGGCATTGCAGGAATGAAAATTGAATTTAATAGTTTTTTAGTATCTGGATATATTAAACTTAAAAGTACAAGTCCAACAGATTATATACACTACACCCTGCCCTCAGAACTAGCTAGGGACTCTCTTCGGGGTGACTTACATGTCATAAAAAGGATGGTCTGGGCCTGGCAAGTGGAAGCACTCAAAATGGCAGTTTAAAACTGGCCACACAGGCTCTTCAATGACCGGCCCAAGACATGTGAGGTATAGTTGGTGGTGCAATCAGTGCTGCAGGCCCACACATAGCATTTAATTTACAGGACCTGGGTACATGTACTGCACTTTACTAGGGACTTACGAGTAAGCTAAATATGCCAATTGTGGATAAGCCAATATCCCTATGTTTAGAGTACAGGGCACCTGCACTTTAGCACTCGTAAGTAGTGGTAAAGTGCAGAGTCCTAAAGCCAGCAAAAAAATGAAGTCAGCAGAACAGGCAAAAAGTCATGGGAAACCACACCAAGGATGCCAGGTCTAACACAGAGAATGTGCTTCATATGCATTTATTTCTGGTAGACATTGTTGTGTAGTAGTCTGCACAATTAGTTCCAGAGTTACACAGTTAGAGCAGAATGTCCTTGTTATCTTTTCTGTGTGCATGCAGGAGACAACTCTTTTTCCATTAGACAAACCAAAGATGCTGAACTGCACCTCTGACACAGTACTAGAAATATAGGGGGTTATTACAACATTGGCAGTAAAAGACGCTTACCGCCGTGCAGAAGACCGCCAACACACTACCGCGGCCGCGGATTTCCGCCACGGTAATTATGACCCAAAGACCGGGATCCGCCAAAATCTAGACACCCACACAAGTCCGCCACACCAAGGGAAAGTGATAAACTGGCGATAAGAAATCCTCCACCATCACGCCAACAGGAATACGCCCACACTATCACAACCCACGAATCCACACGGCGGTCTTTCAACCGCGGTATTCCATTGGCGGTACACACCGCCGCACTCAAAATACACACACATTTACAAAACACATCCACATTGGACAATTCGAAATACACACACCTGATACACATACACACACCACTCCCACACACCCAATACAATATAAAACACACACCCACATCACCCACAAACCCCTACGACAACAATTGCGATTGAAGGCCAGAGAGAGACACCACCATCTACAAACGAGCATCCACAGGCACTCAACACCATCACCCACATAACATCCACGCACCTCACACAACACACCACTAAATATCACCCCACATATCACAAGACACACCACCCCACACATCACCCACACCACCCCATGGCACGGCAAAGACACCCCAGGTTCTCTGAGGAGGAGCTCAGGGTCACGGTGGAGGAAATCATCCAGGTAGAGCCACAGCTATTCGGATCACAGGTGCAGCACACCTCCATAGCTAGGAAGATGGAGCTATGGTAAAGAATCGTGGACAGGGTCAATGCAGTGGGACAGCACCCAAGAAATAGGCATGACATCAGGAAGAGGTGGAATGACCTACGGGGGAAGGTGCGTTCCGTGGTCTCAAGACACCACCTTGCGGTACAGAGGACTGGCAGACCACCACCTCCTCCCCCACAACTAATAACATGGGAGGAGCTGGTCTTGGCTATTCTGCATCCTGAGGGCCTCGCTGGAGTAGCTGGAGGAATGGACTCTGGTAAGTCAAATCTTTACTACTACTATATCCCCCACCCTACCTGCATGCCATCACATACCCCCACCCTCGCCCTCACCCCCATCACTCTAACTCCTCACACATGTCCCAATATCACAAACCACACATCCCAAACCCAAGCCCTGCATGCAGCACCAAAGCATGGCCACTTCACATACCCATACACCCCCCTAAACTATCCTCACACAAGGTCCTACACAGGAATGCAAGCACTGGGGTACACGGTTACCCACCCATTGCACACCACGGCACACACAGATGCAATAATCATGCCTTTTTACCCCTGCAGGACCCCTACCCAACGTCACCGGACAGGAGGGTCCATGTCCACTCCACCCACAGAATAGGCCCACAGTGATGACAGCAGCTCTGTCCAACTGGATCTAGATGACCAGCCCGGTCCATCTGGGACCTCAGGACAGTCGGTTTCCCTCACACTGGCACAAGCCACAACAGAGCCTTCCCCCTCTGGAAATACCAGCACAGCACCCACCCAGCGGGCCCATACCTCTGTCCCCAGGACACGTCAAGCAGCAGTGTGTCCACCACTACAGGGAACCTAGGCTAACCCACCACCCCAACAACAACAGGGACCTGGGGGCAGTGGTAGTGGGTACACGGTTCAGGGGACAGAGGCACAGGGAAACAGGGGAACTGGGAGGGCTGCTGTGCGACAGGGGGAGGACAGGCCCAGGGAACCCACTCTCCAAGAGGCCCTCTCCAACATCATGGGAGACTACCACCATTCCCAGGAGACGATGGCAACGGTACTGGCCAAGTTTCAGGAGACCCAGCAGCTGCAGGAGGAACAGTATTTGGGCTTCAGGGAGGAACTCAAATCCATCAATTCCACACTGGGCACCATTGTAGGGGTGCTGAAGGAACTCGCCAACACCAGGAGGGACACTGTGGCACAACAAGGGGCCCCTGACACTAGCCTGGACGATGAACTGCCGACCACCTCCGCCGGCGCTAGTGGACAGGAGGCACCGCCACAGGACCACCACACCAGCACCCCACCCCCTGCAGAGGGAGAACCACCCCGCAAATGTTCCCTGAGATCCAGGACTAAGACAAAGAACAATGCCAAGACCCCTGCCAAGAAATGAGACCGCCCTGATTGTCATCTTTTTGTCCCACCTTGTCACCCTATCCATCCTTAAACTGCCCTAGCACCACTTCCTATGCCCCTTTGGACAATGCACCTGTGAGACTAATAGACTGGACTCTGCCATGGACATTCATCCACCATCACCCCTCACCATTTTACAACCCCCTCCAATATTGAGCACTAAAATAAACACCCTTAAAGCACAAAGCAATCTGGAGTCTGTCTGTGATTTAGAAAAGTGCATTAGCAATTACAGTGGCAAAATGCTCTTTCAAATGTAATGTCAACATACCTATGTCACACAGCTTTAGTCCATGAGGAAACAAAGCAGATGTCTCACAGGGGGACCCACATCTGTGAAATCGTAAGGGAAAGTGACAACTCAGTGACCATACACTGGGTGAAAAGGACAGACAGTAGAGAGGCAGTAGATTTAAAATTAGATGTAGCAGGCAGTGTTGACTTCTTACCTGTGTCTCACTGGAAGTATTGCAGGATCACCGTGTTCCTGTTGTCGATGTCCTCTTCTTCTGCTTCCTCGTCTACACTGTCCACAGGCTCCACAGCTGCCACAAAACCTCCATCTGGACCATCCTCCTGCAGAAAAGGCACCTGTCGTCGCAAAGCCAAGTTGTGAAGCAAACAGCAGGCCACAATGATCTGGCATACCTTCTTTGGTGAGTACAATAAGGAACCACCTGTCATATGGAGGCACCGGAACCTGGCCTTCAGGAGGCTGAAGGTCCGCTCTATAATCCTCCTAGTCCACCCATGGGCCTCATTGTAGCATTACTCTGCCCTTGTCCTGGGATTCCTCACTGGGGTCAGTAGCCATGACAGGTTTGGGTAACCAGAGTCACCTGCAAATGGCGAGGGACAACTGTTAGACACACATGAACTCATAGGGACATCCACAGACCCAGACAACTATTCCCACTGTATTGGGTCCATGTGCTCACCTAATAGCCACACCCGGTGCCTCTGGAGTTGCCCCATCACATACGGGATGCTGCTATTCCGCAGGATGTAAGCATCATACACTGAGCCAGGGAATTTGGCATTCACATGGGAGATGTACTGGTCTGCCAAACACACCATCTGCACATTCATGGAATGGTAACTCTTCCGGTTTCTGTACACCTGTTCACTCCTGCAGGGGGGGACCAAGGCCACATGTGTCCCACCAATGGCACCTATGATGTTGGGGATATGTCCCAGGGCATAGAAATCACCTTTCACTGTAGACAAATCCTCCACCTGAGGGAAAACGATGTAGCTCCGCAAGTGTTTCAGCAGGGCAGACAACACTCTAGACAACACGTTGGAAAACATAGGCTGGGACATCCCTGATGCTATGGCCACTGTTATTTGAAAAGACCCACTTGCTAGGAAATGGAGTACTGACAGCACCTACACTTGAGGGGGGATTCCTGTGGGTTGGCAGATAGCTGACATCAGGTCTGGCTCCAACTGGGCACACAGTTCATGGATTGTGGCACGATCAAGCCTGTAGGTGATGATCACATGTCGCTCTTCCATTGTCGACAGGTCCACCAGCGGTCTGTACACGGAGGATGGCACCATCTCCTCACATGCCCCAGCGGACGGTGCCTATGGAGGAGAACAGCGAGCAGAGAGTCAACCAACTCTGAGGTACCTAAACACACCTTACTCTGAAAATATTAATTAGTCGAAATTTGACTGTATGTGTGTTTAGGCAAGGCCTAGGTATGTGTGACGCAGTCAAAAATAATGCCATTTGGCCCCCTGAAATGGCGGCTGCCTGACCTGTAAGGTGGGACAAGGGGATATGAGGTAACTGCGCTATGTACAGTGCCAACTACACCTAGTCAGGCTCCTGTGACATCCATGTGTGCAGAAATATGGCATAGCCTTGTAACCCATGTCCCTGGGATTGAATAGTGGACTCCAAGTGCGCAGCGTAGTGCAGGGGGCTTCTGTGTCTGTCATGTCCGCTAACGGTAGCGGTATTGCATGCACACAACATGTCTTTCTTCTGTCTCCCCCCCCTTTTTTGTGGTCTCCCTGTTCTTGTGTGCATTAGCATCATCAGGCGGAGGAGCAGTGGCACTGGAGCAGGAGGGAGCTGCATCCCACATGGCCCTGGAGGGCGACACTACGGAGTCTGATTTCACCAGTGGGACGGAGGGCGAGGGGAGCTCCACGGCGGGGACAGGAGCTGACACCAGCGATATGGACTCCTATGATGGGAGCTCCCTTGCGGTGGCGGGCCCATTTGTGCCCCCCGCATCTACAGGTACAGCCGCCACCCCCCCTACCAGCACCTCCCTCCCAGCAGCCCCTCAGCGTTTGCCCGTGCCCGCTAACCCAGGAGGGTGGGCATCACCTTTGGCCCAGGCACCTCAGGCCCTGCCCCAGTCACCCCTGCTGCCCTCAGTGAGGAGGCCATTGGCAAACATAAGCACCACACATCCCACAGGCACTCACGCAAGCATCAGACACATGCAGACACACCAACATCCACTGCCTCCACTGTGTCCCCCTCCTCCTCGTCTTCCTCCTCCCTCCCTGTCTCGTCTCCACTCACATCTGCGTGCACTACATCCTCAGCCACTACGTCCATCACCAGCACACCCACCACCACACCCCGCTCACGTGCAGTCACCACCCCTACTACCATTCACACATCCCCTGTGTCCTCTCCCAGTGTGTTTGTGAGGCCACCTCCCAAGGTACACATACGCAGCCACACACCCACCCAACAGCCATCCACCTCACGATAGCCTCCAGCCCATGCACCTTCACCCAAAGTCACCAAACGTACAACTCCTACGACCACAACCTCTTCCTCCACCCCCAAACCCCCTCCAGCTACCCGTCCCAGTGTTCCTAAGAAACCTTTCCTGGCCAGCCTTGACCTCTTTCCCTCACCTCCCCCACCCCTTCAGTCTCCTAGGGCCCGACTCTCCAGATCCCAAACTAGCACCTCAGCCACAACATCGGCGGGACCAGTGGTGCCAGTAGTCACCGGATTATGTAGTGCACCAGGCAGCAGGACAGCCAGTGTGGCAAGGAACCACAGCACGGACAGTCCCCCACCCACTGTAGAGACTTGAGAGACTGTGGCTTTGCACTCCCCAGGATTGAACAGTGGGCAACCCACCCACTGTAGAGACTTGAGAGACTGTGGCTTTGCACTCCCCAGGATTGAACAGTGGGCAACCCACCCACTGTAGAGACTTGAGAGACTGTGGCTTTGCACTCCCCAGGATTGAACAGTGGGCATGGAGCCCCCTCGTGGATCTGGCTTTGTGCACTCAACCGGCTGAGGTGCCCTTCCCTTCCCCCTGAGGTGCCTGTTTTATTTCTAACTGATGCCCCTGCAGTGTTCTCTCCGTCTTGTTTGGGTATTGAGTGTGGGCCTCGCCCATGCCTTTTGGGCCCAGTGATCCATGGACTATGATGGTGGAATCCCTTGGACTTGTGTTCTTGGTGTATATAATTGTATATAGTATAAATGTATATATTTGTAATTATTTTTTATGTATGTAATTGAATATATCACAATTATTTGACTCATTTCCTTTTGTCCTTGCATTCTTCCAGGGGGGTTTGGGGGGTGTAACTGTAATGTATCAATATGTATTAGCGCGTGTGTTGTAGTGGGTGAGGATGGGGGTGATGCATGTAGTGTGTGTGTGTCACTCTCTTTTCCCTCCCCCTCCCCTGTGTCGTAGGTGCAGTACTTACCGCGGTCTTCGCCGCCGGCGTTCGTGCTCCTGGTAGAGGAGCAGGAAGATAAAGGCTGGCAGAATCTGGAGCTGGGGTTCCATGGCGTCCTGGTTCCTCGTGGGGTGTGTAGCGGTGAGTGTTTTCCCTTTGAAGTCCTGTTTCCACCGTGTTTTTGTTCACGAGGAATCCGCCGCGGAAAAGGTAGCAGATTGGTGGGTTGTAATAGTGTGGGCGGTACATTGTCTTCCGCCTGTCTGTTGGCGGTGACCGCCGCGGTGTTTGTTTGTACCGCCGTGGCGGTCGGAGTGTTAAAGTGGCTGTCTATGTTGGCGTTTCTGCCACGATTGTGATTCCATTTTTTTTACCACCGGTCTGTTGGTGGTTTTACCGCCGCTTTAACACCGACCGCCAGGGTTGTAATGACCACCATAATAGTGTTTTATTCTATAAACAGCACTTGGTGAGAGAAACACTTCATGCAGAGGTTATCAGGGAACTGCTGTGCACCATTAATGAGATGCAGCCCTGCTGATCTTGACCTTCATTATGAGAAGGAAGATAGGCATATTACAAGATGTGTGCAGGCTTGCACACATAGGGGCACATTTACAATATTTTTTCACAGGACAGCACCACAAGGCTTTCTGCTGTTCTGCCTTACGTCAACAGAAAAGAGCAGTGATGTCCTGTGTCTATAGGATACTGCCAATTACTGTTCTCTTCCACTGCGCTGGCACACAATTGACTGCCATGCGCCAACGCAGCACCCTTGCAACATGATATCCAATTTCCTTAAAAGAGAACAGGGTGCATTTAAAAAAATTTAAAATTTTCTGTTTCAAATTTGAGGAGTCGGCACTGATCCGTGGGACTAGTGCCTCCTCTTAAAAAAAATATTTTTTTTCACTCAAAAATGGGAAGGAATCCTGTGAGGACCCTTTCCCTTGTGCAAATGGCTTCCCACCAACTTTGAGTTGGTGGTAAATTGCAAATGTTTTTGCAACCGCATTTCGGTCAAAAAACATGAATACATACCAATGTGAACTGGTATTAGGAAGGGACACCCTAAACACGCCCCTTCCAAATACCAATTTGCAATCTGAAGTTGCGATTCGGTGACAAGTTACCAAATTGCAATTTGGGCTTTGTGCATTTGAGAAACTCTTTATGCATTCGCAAGCGTCCCAATTCTGTAAACCGTGTCATTTGCAAATGCAAATGCTATAAAGCTTTGTATATCTGGCCCTAAGTCTCTGTCTTGTGAAGTTTTTGTTGACATTAATACACAGTGTTACTGAATTCTCAGGAACCGTACAATGATATGTTGCATGAAATAAAACTAAAAAAATCATCCTTAAAAAATCAAATATACTTAGGGGATTCGAGAGTAAGTAAAACGAGAAATATAAATGAGAACAACATCAATGTTTACAGGTTGAAAGGCCAGTGTCTGTTTTTGCTGGATGAAGGGGTCAATCGGGGGTGCTGCACAAACATGACAATTTCAGATGGCACACCAGCTGAACGTAATACCTCACCCTCAGACTTCCCCAGGAACCCATGAGATAAAAGTGGAGACACAGCATGTTTGTGTAAGAAAGATTACATTCTTGGGCATCATTTTGAAGCTTTTTGGCAATAGTGAAAGACTGTAAAAAGCACACAGAAATTGATGAGCTGATGACATAATGGAGATGCGTCCCCATGATGGGTAGTTAAAGAAGGTGATGCCCCCATGTTTGCAATCACACACACAATGCAGAGAGTGTGGTCATTGAAAGGAACACACACCTCTGAGACTCCAACGCAAGTGAATTAGCAAAGATGCCATAAGTAGTACAGAGGACCATAGCAACCCCATCCCACCAACTTGTCCACCCTCTCCAAGAAGACATGTCTTACCTCACCTCACTTTCATAAACCTGCAAAATTGGAGAAGGAGAGTCAAGATTCCAAACAGGATGTGATCAATGAATCTGGAAGTGTCTCTAGAGTGAGATGTAACAGCAGACTTAAGGTTACACAGGCAGACATGACACAGATGTTTTAGGCTGCTTACTACATGACAGTGCCTCTGCATTCAAATTCACTTGACATACTAAGGTAGACAATGTCCTCAGGATCTCTTCTCTATTAAAGCACAACAGAAAAAGAGATCTATAATCTTCCAAGTGCTTTCTCACCTTTGATTATTGCAAATTCGATGAGCCAAAAACCCTGTGATATCACCAAAATACTGCTTAGCTCCCTACCCATTTTAGAAGATATTAGTGTGGATAAGGGTTCCATGGACAATCTTCTATGAAGATTCCCGAAATCAAAGACCCAGATTTGCTAAACCTCAGCAGGCACTTGCGTGACACTAAGAAGCCTTTACGACCAAAGAGGGGCAAACAAAAGCACTGGCTTCCTTTCACACATAAAAGTAATTTTCGCATCAATGGTTCACAAGAGTGCAGCATCTAATGCCTTTGCTGATTCATGCAAAGGAGGCATAAAGGGACATAATAGAGCAGTGACAGTGCAAATACTGGAAAGATTTCACACAACAAAATCTACTAAAGAATTGGGAACTGGATCTGCATGGAATCTCTGTACTAAATGAAATGAGGCGCACAAAATGCTCCAGAAGAATATTATGTGACATTACAGCAGTAATACGTGTAAATTATGCAAAATAACTAATTTGATGAGGCCTACCCTTATGGGGGCTATATGCATGTAGACATTTGTACTGGAGGGTACTATATGCACCTACACTACTCTCTACTGGAAAGCCCGCCTCCTCCTTGCACTCCCTGCCCACTTCCAGGGACAGGAAGTGGTGTCCAATGCCATGGGAGGATCAAGACGTGCATGGTCCTAAAGCTACACTCATGACTTGATATTGTTTATCTATCTATCTATCATTGCGGGTCTATTTATCTAAATAGCTATCTAAATATCTGCATAACATAGTGTTAGAAATGGCCCTTTTTGCAGGGTTACCCCCAAACCTTTTGCTCCTGACCTTCTGTTTTTGATTCTGTGCTGAATTTAGTTTTTCTTCTGGCTTTAGGAATTTGAGCACTTTATCAATGCTGACCAGTGCTAAAGTGCTGGCGCTCTCTGTCTAAATGGTAATGGTGACTGGTTTATCCATGATTTACCAGTCAGTCCCTTGTATAGTGCACTAGGTGTAAATCAAATGCTACTAGTGGGTCTGCAGCACTGATTGTGCCACCCACAGGAGCAGCCCTATAAACATGTCCCAGGACTGCCATTGCAGTGCCTGTGTGCGCATTTTTAAACTACTATTTCGACCTGGCAAGTGCTAAACCTTCCCTTTTACTACATGTAAGCCACCCCTATGGTTCTCCCAAGACAGCCTCATGGGCAGTGTGTAGTGTATTTAAAAGGTAGGACATGTACTGGTGTGTTTTACATGTTCTGATAGTAAAAGACTGTTAAATTCAGTTTTCTATTTTGCAAGGACTATCTCTCCACATGGTAACATGGGGTTTGCCTTGAAATATTGTTTAAGAGTAAGTTCCCATTGGGGAGCTGATAGAGATGTGGAGTTTGGGGTCTCTGAACTCACAATTTAAAACACATCTTTTGGTGAAGTTGTTTTTTAAATTGTAAGTTTGAAAATGCCACATTTAGAAAGTGGGCATTTTCTTGCTTAACCATTCTGTGCCTCTGCCTGTCGTCGGAGTACACGTCTGGGTCAGGATGACAGTTGGGCTGTTTGTAAATTCACTCTAGACAGTCACACAAAGGGAGCTGAGGTATGCCCTGCATATCATATCATGACCGGTCTTTCTGAGCTAGAGTGGTGGGAAGAGGTGACACTTGCATCTGAATAGGGCTGTGCTTGTCCTTACACAGACTTTTATTTGAAGTTTGCCTACTTCAAAGGCAGAAATGGGTACAAGTACTGGACCTCTGACCCCACAAACTTAGAATCCTTCTAGTCTAAGGACATTCTGCCAGAAAGAAGAGCTGAATGCAGTAGGAGGGACTGCCACTCTGCCTGTTACTTTGCTGTGCTGACCTGCTGCTTCCTGCTTCTGTCCTGGGAGTGAAAGGACTGGAGTTTGCTTTCTACATCCTGCTTCCAAAGGTTCTCCAAGGGCTTGGGCTGAACTTGCCTGCTGCTGAGAAGTGTCAGGGACATCAAACACTTTATCTGCCAGCACCTGGGCTCTCTTGCTGAGAGTCCTTAGTTGCCAAGTGGTGCCAAACCCAGTTCGTGGGCCTTGGGAGTGAGTTCTGGTGCAACCAAGAAGAAATCAAGCACATCGACTCCAGAGCAAATTCGGGACTGGCACCGCTGTCCGAATTTACTCCGCTGCCTGTACTGGAGCCGTGGTCCCCACTGAGTGCAACAACCGTGACCGACACCGCAGGCCCGATGCTGGTGTGGAGTACTTTTGTGGTGCTTTCACTTTGTTAGTGTGTGTGTGTACTAACACTTTACACATTGCCTCTGAGATAAACCTGACTGCTTGTGCCTTGCTACCAATGGAGTGAGCAGGGGTTATGTTAGCTGTGTGACTTCCTTACCCTGACTAGAGTGAGGGTCCCTACGTGGACAGGGTGCAAACCACTGCCAACCAGAGACCCCATTTCTAACTTATAGTAACTTATAGGGTGTGTTTAGCCAGACTTCATCAATTAGTCTGTTGTTGTGTCATTACCATTTTTCTTACACCCACAGACCTCTTCAGCCATTGTCTGACCTCACAGTGATTTACTACATGCTTCATAAGGAGCACAACCACACACAAAGTACCTTTCTTTAGTTCCAGGGGCTAGTGTGGCAATGTGTGCCTTTTTGGACCAAAACTTAATTTTTCCTTTACTCAATATTTTTTAGATTAAAGATGGCCTAGCAGCATAGCATTCTCAACAATACCCATTTGCAAAAACCACGAAAGAGCAAAAACAAGAAGTGCAAAAGTTAAATGCCTGACGGGCAACACCAGACCTCTTGGCTTTGGCAGTGCTTGCTAATTTTCTGTTAAAAATTAAGTTTATGAGCTGCATGCTGGTCTGGGGTAAATGGCTTCATGTGTAAACTTGTTATTGTATTACGTCTCTCTCTCATCGTGTTTGAATGCCAATTTAACTAAAGAAACCATTCATGTGCTGTCCTTTTATTTACATTATATCATCAAATTTGGTTAAATGTTTGAGTCACAACCCAGGTGTCTTGCCTTCCGATGTTTACTACGCCTTTCATCATCCATTCTACACGATTATGACGCTGTGATTACGTCAATTAAATATCCAGGGGCCTGGTCTTTTGTGAACTATCTGGAAAGCCTTTCTCATGTTTTGATGTTTTCCCTCTCGATGCTGCTGCATCCTTCTAACCTATTTTAGTCTACGTCGGAGAGCCAGTGCCATCATGTGGGAGGGGCAGCAGAGGCTCTTTGTCCCATGCCCAGCGCTTATAATACCCACTTCTGTTAATATATTTAAAATAAATAATAAAAAGGAAAGCCTGACCTGTTCATTCGTGGTGCAGGTATCACGATCTCACCTTTAGTGGCGACAAATGCTTTCTTTTTAATTTCCCCAACCAACTTTATTTTGCGTAATTACCAGGTCCTTTAGCAACTACAAGGGGCAGAGGAGCTCCGCAAGAGTTTTTTGCTCCTGACTCAACATGATACGCTGTAAGGCCCATTTTTATACTTGGTTTGCGCTGAATTAGCATAATTTATTTATACTCTAATTAAGCGCAAACCTAACTCCATATTTATACTTTAGGGCTAGACACGTCTAGCGCCAAAGTTATGGAGTTTATGTCATTTTCTGGAGGGGAAAACCTACCTTGCGTCAATTAGATGTAAGGTAGGCATTCCCGTCCAGAAAAGGACGATATGGCCTTTGCGCCATATTTATCCCCAGTGCTAAAATGGGGGCCTTAAATAATAGTGCTAAGCTTGCTTAGCACAATTATTTAACACCTGGGTCTGGGCAGGCGTAAGGGGACCTGTAAACAGATTTCCATGGTCGGAAACCACGGAAATTGCCCATAGGTGCCCTTCCCTGTCCCCAGAGACACCCCCCACGCCTACCCACACCAGGAGGTCACCTAAGGATGGGGGACTATTCCAAGGTAAGTCCGGGTGAGTATTTTTATTTGTTTTGCCAAACACTGATCGGGAGCCCTGACTTGGGGCCCCAGGCACGGCGCTGGCCCCAATGGCCATGCCCGGGGGACATTTGTCTCCTGGGCATGGGCATTGAGATGGTTGGCATGGCTCCTGTCTTTGCTATGACAGGAGCGATGTCCATGGGGCTTGTGCGCCAGAAAATGGCACTACATCGTCTAGAGGCAATTTTTTTGCCTCTAAACATTGTAGCGCCATAATTTGGCACACAAGCCCCAGTTCCCCCTACACCTCCCAGGCCCTGTTAGCGTCCAACAGGGCCTTAGCGCCGGCTAGCGGCATTCCATAAATATGGTGCCCGGCCGGCGTCATGGAATGGTGCTATACCTTTTGATGCAAACCTGCGCTAACGCAGGTTTGCATCAAAAAGTATAAATCTGCCCCCAATTTCCATTGAAATTCCAAAGAGCGCAGTTCACGGTATGACTGGGGGTAATGGAAATTGATACCCAAACTGTGATTCCAAGATGTGCAAAAATTACCTCAATCCTTTGGTCTCCCCTCATGATTTTGGCAGTATTAGCACATTATACCCTGTTTCTGAGGCGTAAAACTTAGAATGGTGATTTAATACATCACTCACCCATATCGATGTTTACTCAGTGTGGTAGTGTCCATTGTTAGAAAAGTCAAAGTAGCACCTAAACCAACAAGCATAATTTATAGATTAGTTTATTGTTATCTTCCCTACACCTGACCTGCACTCACCTTGCTCACACATTAACATGGTACTGTTGTTACATACACTCAGTCCCATATTTATGTGCTTTTGGCACAGCTCAGCAAGTCACCTTGTTGTTCTGCGTCTAAGGAAAAGGGCAGGAATGTGCTATCTTTAAGAAATACAGCGCATTCCTGCCCATTCCCACTGCACTACCGCCATTTTGGCAGCCTAGTACTAACACAAACACCTGGGTGCCTGCAATGTAGGCAGGATTGTTTTTGTGCAGGAAGAGGCATCTTCCTGCACAAAACAAAAAACGAGGCGGAATAACGACTTACTACTTATTGCGCTGCCACTCTAGAGGCGTAAGGTTTTGGCGCATCTCTAGGTTTACAACCTCTTGTATATCTGGGGATGCATCAAAAGCCATGGGTGTTGCGTGGGAACACCCACCACAATGCCCATGGAATACCTCCCTTGCTCAGAGTAAGGCAATGCAGCTATTTGCACTGCCTTGTCTTACTCCATATCTAAGGGACCATTCAAAGCCATGCAAAGGGGCTTTGCGTGGTCTCACAGATATGAGTTAAAGTTTTCAGTTGCTGTAGCGTCACATACAGTGACCCAACAGCAGTGTAAGCGGCTCATAAATATGCCTGTATGAGTTTACATTTTGGATAAATTTCTGATGCTCATTTTGTGAAGGAAAAACTTGCTGAAATACGCTACACTCATATATGGCGACTGAATGGCAAGGCCTTTTCTAGGCACTAGACGCTTGGTGCTACAAGAGGATACAAAATACAAAGGGGCAGATTTAAGAGCCCCTAGCACCTCCTTGCACCACATTAGCGTTATTTTTTTATTCTAATGTAGCCCAACAAGGCCAAAATCGCCGTACCAAATTTACAAAGTGGCCCAATGCATGCAATGCACCACTTTGTAACCCTTTGCACTACATTATGTCTGCGCCAGGCACAATGTTTGCAAAGGGGGTGTTCCCCCATTAGGGTGGAGAGTGAAAAAATGTTGCAAAGAAATCTAAAAACTTTCTTTGCCCCATTTTGTTCAGCACTTTAACGACTGCTCAGAGCAGACGGTAAAAAAGGAGCCACACCATTGTTTACAATGGGCCTCTATTGGCTTTGCAGGATTAGCATCAACATTTTTGATGATAATCCTGCAAAGCTTCGAACTAGCGTCAAACATTTTGATGCTAGTTCCCTAACTACTACCCCAGTGCACCTATCCTAGATATGGTGCGCACATGGTGGCTTTAGGGGGGCACTAAGGGGCACAAGAAAAGTGGAGCTCCACTTTTCTTAAATCTGGCCTACATTATGTTAGAATGTAAAGCAGAGTTTGAAATTCTGTAATAGTGTCCGTTGATTGCAGTCTGGTAGAAGGGTATTTCACAGACAGCATCTAGACATAAAAGATGACAAGCTTGCATGGAGGAAATCTTAAATGGGCATTCAGCATGCAATTTTTGGTTGAACTGTCGATGAGACCTGGCCTTGTGGTAAGAATGCATCTCACACAATAGATACTGTTAGAAATTGAGGTCTCTGTTTGGCAGAGGTATGCACCTTGTCCAAGCAGGGATCACAGCCCTAGTCAGGGTAAGTCACAACACAATCCAAATGAGCAATAACTCATACAGTAACATAGTGAAAACACCACAAAAAGTACTCCATATCAGTTTAGAAATAATAGATTATATTTATCTGAATAAAATAAAATCAAATAGACAAAAATCCAATATGCACAAGTCGCGATATCCCTTTTTAAAGGTTTAAAAGAGTCTTATTCCATAAGAATTAATGTTTGTATCCTTGCAACACACAGTACCTGGGATGCATCAAAAATAATGATGCATGGGGGCCGCAGAGGAGGAGCTGAGTTGTAAAATAAGGTGCTGCGTTGATGTGTCGCTTCTTTCCACGCTGCAAGGCGATGCATCGATTTTCAGGAGCGCAGCCTTGGCTCCTCACTGCGATCCAGGGATATTTTGATACCCAGGGATGATGTGTTGAAAATCCTTGACGTGCTGGTAGAAGAAGCAGGCACTACGCCAATGCGGTAGGCGATGCAGTGATTTTTCTACTGTGAGGCAGGCGCTGCTTCGATTTCTGCAGGTGATTTGTTTGCACACTGGAATTTTTTTCTCTGGGATGAAGTCTTTGTGGCCCTCAGACTTCAGAGCAAGAGGCAAGCTCAATCCAAGCCCTTGAGATCACCTGTGGGGAAGGTAGAATCCTTCCAGCAGAGTCAGAAGCCAGCAGGCAGCAGGGCAACAAGCAGTGCAGCAGTCCTTTGGGCAGCCAGGCAGTCCTTCTGGCAAAGTCCAGGTGTAGACCCAGAAGTCTCTGATTTGGTGGGGTCAGAAACCCAGTATCTATACCAAAAAAGTTCCTTTGAAGTGGGGGAAACTTCAAAGAGTGGTTTGGAGTTGTACAAGTTACCCTTTCAGCCCAGTCCTGTCTGCCAGGATCCCTGTGGATGGTTATCAGTCCTTTGTGTAAGAGAGAGACCCTCCACCCTTCCTGCCCAGGGAGACCCATTTAGTATGGAGATTAATGCAGATGTGACTGTGTCTGTTTTTATGGCTGTCTGGGTGGAATGCACAAGGGGAGCTGTCAACCAGCACAGACCAGATGTGGATTAGAGTCAGGCTGTGAGGCACAGATAGTGGTAAATGCTGAGGAATGCTCTCTTTCTAAACATGGCATTTCTAAAATAGTAATATTAAATCCAACTTCACCAGTAAGCAGGATTTTCTAGTACCATTCTGCCCATACTAAACATGACAGGACTACTCCTTCCAGATCAGAATATATCACTTAAAAGTATATGAGGGCAGTTCTAAGGCTGGTCTATGAGAGGAGCAGGCCTCACAGTAGTGGAAAATTAATTTGTGAATTTTTTCACGACCAGGACATGTAAAACACATAAGTACATGTCCTGCCTTTTATGTACACCGCACCGTGCCCTATGGGTTATCTAGGGCCTACCTTAGGGGTGACATATGTAGAAAAAGGGGAGTTTAAGGCTTGGCAAGTATTTTTAAATGGAAAGTTGAAGTAGCAGTGAAACTGCACACAAAGGCCCTGCAATGGCAGATCTGAGGCCTGGCTTTGGGGCTACTTATGTGGGTGGCACAATCAGTGCTGCAGGCTCACTAGTAGCATTTAATTTACAGGCCCTAGGCACCTCTATTGCACTTTACTAGGGACTTACAAGTAAATTAAATATGCTGATTGGGTAGGAGACAATGTTACCATGTTTAGGGGAGAGAACACATCCACTTTAGCACTAGTCAGCAGTGGTAAAGTGGGCAGATTCCTAAAACCAGCATAAACAGGGTCATAAAAATGGAGGGAGGCAGGCAAAAAGTTTGGGGATGACCACCCTAAGGCTGTCAGGTCTAACGGATACCTTCAAGGCAATAACTTTTCTACTTTTGTATTTGGGTTAAAGATATTCATGCTTGGCTCTGTCACTGCAAACCAGCCAAGTATGAACCTAAGAGCAGACACATACATTTGCTGCCCTTGTCTTGCAGCCAAACAGGTAATCAGTGCTCATATTGTGAGCTATTTTGAGTTTGTCCATGTTTTAATCACTGAATGCAAAGTACTGGCATAGTATACACCCAGCACAGCTAAATACTAACTCCCAGATTTTCACCCCACACCTTTCATATAGAAATTATTCCTAAATAAAGGCATTACTTGCAGTATGAACATGCAGGTCTGATTTCAAGTACCAGACTTTTCATTATGATTAACTTTGTGTCTTAGACCCTCAGGTAGGAACATGATTTTCAAAATCTGAAATTAAAAGGCTCTCTCTATGCATGCTAAATGAGAAATGGGGGATGGTCAGGAGTTGAAGTGCCAGATTCACAAAAAAGTATAGAAATCCAGAAGTCTTTGAACAATAGGGAAATTACTATTATTTTGGGATTTACAAAAGTCATAGAAGTCTATGGATGTCATTGATTTCAATGGAAGCTTTTCCTCCTCTGCATGAGCTCCTGAAGATTCTCGCCTAGTATGTGGTTAAAAAAGAGCACAACCAGATCTTTTTCCTCCCTTTCGGACTGAAGGCAATCTGAAGGCAGTGTCAAGTTCTTCACTACACTGTTACAGTATCCTCATGAGTTCTGCCCCATCTGCCCCTTCTGGAATGATTGGATGTTGATAAGATGTGTTGCGAGGATTCCGTTGATCATTGAGCAATTATCAAGGAATGTTGTGACACATTTCCCTCTCAGGATCCTACTGATAAATTACATTACCATGTTTTCTCTTATGTTTCTTCTGAATGTCTACAGAGAGAGGTTGATGGTCTGCTGGTGGAGTAGGAAGAAAAAGCATGACACTTGTGTGCAAGTGTACATGATCACTTGGACACTTGTTATCCAGTGGATTAGATTGCATTTGTAACCACCAGAATATTATCTCCACGCTCATTGGTCACAGGTTTCCATGAATTGGAGACTCTTGTTCTCACCTCGGGTCCTCAGGGATACTCTGCAGAGCAGGCTTATGCTGAGTCATCTCATGTCACGGGAAGAGGTCAGGGGCAGATCTCTCAAGTATGCCAGGTCCATGCACGAGTAGCTCTTGAAACCTAGGTTTTTGCTTTTCGTCTGGTGCTTGTAATCCTAACAATATAATGGATTCCCAGTCCCAGAAAGCAAAGCAGAAACTTGGAATGAGTTAAATATCCATACATGGACTTGACAAACTTGAGAGCGATGCAGAGCAGCTGCTGATTTGTGCTCCCTAACAGGTGACTGTAGAAGACCGTTGCCCGGGGTCTCTGAAGCTTCAGGACATTCATTGGTCAGACGATCATAACAGGTTTTTCTGCTGGAAGAAGCAGAAAGTCTTCTGTTATCCTTTTACTTCCTGAAATGTTATAACTAGGTTCCCGATGGCCTAGATATGGAAGTTGATTCGGCATATGTAAAAAGTTTGAAAGCAGCTTAATTAAAACAACTGGCTGCGCTGGCATTTTTACGAGGAATTTAGGCAGAACATCTGCTTAGCTCACTGGTAGAATTTCACTTTAGAATAATGGACAAAATGAAAACAGGGAAGGTAGAGTATTCCATTTTCTTTTATATTCTCTTTTTGCCACGTTGGAGTTTTCTTGGTAATTCAGGGAGTCATTTTGATTGGCTTATATCTCTAACAGATACAGGCCCATATTTATACTTTTTTTGTGCCACATTTGCGTCATTTTTTTATGCAAAAGCGGCCCAAAATTACAAAATACAATTATGGCCAGGATTTATACTTTTTTTGCGCCACATTTGTGTTATTTTCTGATGCAAAAGCAGCGCTAACTTAATTGTATTTTGGAACTTTGCGCTGCTTTTGCGTCAAAAAATGACTAAAATGCGGCGTAAGAAAAGTATGAATCAGGGCCTCTATTTTGTAGATTTGCGCCGCTTTTGCATCACAAAATTATGCAAATGAGGCGCAAAAAAAGTATGACTATGGGCCTCAGTACTTCCAAATATTTGCAGAAGCCTCTTGGACCCCAGGGCCAAGGACTGATATGTGCAATCCTGCAAGGAGCGGACTGATCTTGGTGTTCCCATTTGCCTCACTGAAGTTGATTTATAGTGTGTCAGAGGTGAGTTTGACCTTGAAAATGGCTGTCTCCTCTTTTGTTTTTTTAGGATCTACACTGTTGGAAATTCTGTTTTCAAGTTTAGAGCTTGAATGAGTGGGTTTACACCCTCGTGGGAATAATCTATATACATTGAGCAGACATCATGGTTAGCGTCATTGCCAACTAAGGATATTCAATCTGTCTCTTGTAGTGTTTCTAGTGTCATCCAATTGTGTATAGAAAGTACTCCCATAGTGACTGAATATATGTCCTCTTCAGATCATGTGGAGAGCAATCGGGAGAGGAATTTATATTGAGAAAAGTATTGGAGGCCAAGAAACATAAATATGTCTTTCTTGTGTAAATTCTGACCGAACTATAATACCACAGTGATACCAATGTGTATTTTTAGTTAGGTGAGAATATGTAATTAGGTTCATCTTGACACTCATCCAATGGACAAAATAATTTTAATATGTATGGTATCCTTCTCTGTTCCTATTCCTGTGTGTGAACATTTATAACCACACCCACAAATGTAAAGAGATTCATATTAACAACACTTTTAGTGCAGGCTTACTGAAATACTTGTAGCTCTTATTATCTGCAATTGCCCTGTGCATTGGAAGGCTGTGTGTCTAGATGTTTATTCTACCAATAAAGAATTGACAGTGAAACCCACAATAATGAGCAGGAATGAGCAACTGCTACAAGCAAGAACGTGTGCAGTGAAGGGAGGCTCAAAAACTGTACCCCCAGAACCATGTGATTGCACGCTGACCTCTCCAGCACATACTCAATACAGCCTTGTTTGTTTTGAACTTGTGTCTCAACTAATTGGATTGAATTCACATAACAAATTCTGATTTACCTGAACTGTTCTCTGCCAAATCCTGACAAATATCATTTTTTTTAATGATTTATCACTGAGACAAACTACGCTGTGATCACTGTGATGTTTCACTTTGTGCTTAAGCCTTCAGAACTATTGTTTCCACAAAGGCTATCCAGGCAAAATGTACCTTATTTTTTCCCAAATGTTGGTGATATTAATGGTACCCATGGTTCCTGGTTTCCGCGGGAGGGAATGGAGAAACTTGTCAATATATTTTTTTTTTTAGAAAATGAGGCAAACGTGCTGTGCTAAAAAACGTTTTTTTTTTTACCTTGCAACAGCATGAAAAACAGGCCTGCTGTGCTACGATTACCACCTTCCCAACTTTCAGGACAAAGCAGAGTTGAAAAAAAAATCATTTTTAAACAGAATTTGCATTTTTCTCTGTGTCTATTTTTACAATTTTTTGTGGCTTTAATTTACATGCAGTTGGTTGTGGAAACTGGTCTCATGAGTGAGGCCACAAAGCTATATATTTCTGACAACTAGTCTAGAAAATAATCTGAACTCAGTAAAGAGTCATTTGTGCAGATTCCAAATGGTTTACTAATAGATGAAAGAAAAAATAATGTATGAAAATATGAAAAATAGAGAAGAGAGAAATAGCTGACAAAGTTTTCATCTGCATTTTCC
Organism: Pleurodeles waltl; assembly: GCF_031143425.1. Taxonomy (NCBI): domain Eukaryota; kingdom Metazoa; phylum Chordata; class Amphibia; order Caudata; family Salamandridae; genus Pleurodeles; species Pleurodeles waltl. The sequence continues at coordinate 936,668,955 of NC_090442.1, read as the reverse complement.
CGATAGCCAATTTATGAAATATACTGTTAGACCAATCATATGCTTCTAGTCTCAGGGGTATTTATTATTTGTTGGTTGTCTAAAGAGTGGCAATACCCAGAGCAAATGAGCTGCTGCTTATAATGAAGTTTCATTGTGTATTGAATAAGCTTAAATTCATAAGTTAAATCTAATGAAAGACAAATACGTATGAAGGAAAACTATGTTTTTTTAAAAATGTATTTCAGTTACCAATTTTATGTATAGTGTTGATATGTACAAATCTGAGTTGGAGGTTAATCATACATTTCTGTGATTCAGAGGGCACTTTTCAAAATATGTTGTTTTCTGCACCCTGACATATTTGGAGACATAAAATGGAAGGGAATGCATTAGATAATAACAAATGTTTTACTATTCTGTATTTCTATGCTTCTGATCATAAATGCCACTTTTGTGGCTAGACAGGAAAGTCTCCTAAACCCAATGCAGAGACATCAAGCTTTCCCTATGAAAATGGGCGCATTTTGGTCCATGTAGGCAGCAGCGATATTTGGGTCTGGGTTTGGGAGCAACCCAAGGAAATCTACTGAACTCAGACTTTTATGAAAACAACATACTCAGACAAATCCAGGGTGGTTGTGACTTGTCTAGATCCCACTAGGTTTTCTTATCTAGAACCCCTTGTAAACCTCAAATGTTGACTAAAATGACACATCTCCCTCATATGTCTGTGGGGAAAAGTTCCAGTATCTTCAGGCATCCACAATAATTCTACCACCCAATGTTCATACACTTCTCCACATAAAAATTGTCTCCCTCTTGTATGGCTGAGCCTAGTGCTTCGACAGGAAAGTCCTCAAAACACAACATGGAGACAAAAATACATTTTTGCCATCAAAATAAATAAAAAATCGCCATGAAGGTCAACCCATTTTGGCAGTAGCAGTTCTATTTGGACTCAACCTAAACATATCACTTTGAAAACTAGATACCCAAGGGAATACAGGGTGGTGTGACTTGTGCTGATACCACAATGTTTCTTACCCACAGATTTTCTTCACGTCAGTGAGAAAAAGTTCCAGTTTCAGTGAGTTTTGGAAAAGGCCTTTCACCAGGGTTATCCCCAGACTTTTTGCCTTCCTCCTTCTCTTTTTCTGACCTCATTTTTGCTGGCTTTAGGACTCTGTGCACTTTACCACTACTAATCAGTGCTAAAGTGCATATGCTCTCTCCTTAAAACATGGGGACATTGGCTCATACCCAATTGGATTATTTAATTTACTTATAAGTCCCTAGTAGAGTGCACTATATGTGTCCAGGGCCTGTAGATTAAATGCTACTAGTGGGCCTGCAGCACTGGTTGTGCCACTCACTTAAGTAGCTCCTTAACCTTGCCTCATGCATGCCATTGCAATGCCTGTGTGTGCAGTTTTACTGCCAATTTGACTTCGCATTTAAAAGTAGTTGACAAGCCTAAATCTCCCCTTTTTCTACACATAAGGCACCCCTAAGGTATGTCCTAGGTAACCCATAGGGCAGGGTGCTGTGTAGACAAAAGGCAGGGCATGTACCTGTGCAGTTTACAAATACTAGTAGTGTAAAACTCCTAAATTTGTCTGTACGCTGCTGTGAGTCCTGCTCCCTTCATAGGGTAGCATTGGGGCTGCCCTCATACATTGTTTGCGTGGTAGCTGCTGATCTAAAAGGAGTAGGAAGGTCATACTTAGTATGGCCAGCATGGTGGTATAAAATCATGCTGACTGGTAAGTTGAATTTTATATTACTATTTTAGAAATGCTACTTTTAGAAAGTGAGCATTTCTCTAAGCTCAAATCCTTCTGTGCCTTCCAATCCCCGTCTGGCTAGGTTTAGTTGACAGCTCCCTTGTGCTTTCACTCTGACACACCCTAAGCACAGGATACTCAGCCTCACTTGCATACATCTTCATTTTGAATGGGTCTTCCTGGGCTGGGAGATTGGAGGGCTGGATACTTACATGTCAAAGGACAGTAGCCTGGCCTCACACAAAGGACTGCCACACCCCCTACTGGGACCCTGGCAGACAGGATGGAACTGAAAGTGGACCTTGTGCACTTCTAAGCCACTCTTTGAAGTCTCCCCCAATTCAAAGGCACATTTGGGTATTTAAACAGGACCTCTGCCCCTACCAACTAAGACACTTCTTAGGGTAGACACTCTACCTCACAGACACTTCCTGGAGAAGAGAACCTGAACCAGAATCTGCATCCTGCCAAGAAGACCTGCCTGGCTGCTCAAAGGACTCACCTGTCTGCTTTCTGTGAAGGACTGCTGCCTTGCTGTTGCCCTGCTGCCTTGCTGCTCTCTGGCTGTGGTGAAGAAGTGTTCTCCAAGGGCCTGGATAGAGCTTGCCTCATGCTCCCTGAAGTCTGAGGACCAAAAATACTTAATCTCTGCAAGAAGGACTCCTTGTGCGGCGAAACCTGACGCACAGCCAGCCAGAAACGATGCGCAGCCTGCACCGCAGTGAAAATTTCACTGTGCACTGAAAAGGAATGACGCAGTCTGACTTCGCAACGAGAAGATCGAAGCAGAGCCAGCATAGCGACCAGAAATTTGACGCACATCCTCACCGGATCGACACACAGCTGAGCCGGAACGACACAGCCCGACTTCCAGAGAGGAGTCAACGCAGCGTCTGCCATGCGGTAGAAAATGAGACGCAACGCCTACTGGATCTGCGCAACTCCTGCGACTTTGTCCTAGCAGTGCCAGAAATCCATGCATCGTCCCCGGGGTGTCTGAAACCCCCGCAACCCAAAGAGGATCCACGACCGAGTGCCTGAAATAGGCGCACAGCTGTCCCTGTGTGAAAACTAAGTGACGCATCGCCATGTGCAGCCCGAGAAATCTACACACACCCCATTGTTTCCATGCCTCTCCTCCTCTGTGGTTCTTTGCGGAGCTTTTTCACGCGAACCAGGTACTTTGTGCTTGAAAGAGACTCTGTTTTGCTTTTAAAAGACTTAAGACACTTGATATCACTTTTCAGTGATATCTCAACATATACTCATTGCATTTTAATCATTTTGACCTGCATTTATCCAGATAAATATATATATATATATTTCTGAACACTGTGTGGTGTATTTTTGTGGTGCTGTATTGTGTTATTGTATGATTTATTGCACAAATACTTAACACATTGCCTTCTAATTTAAGCCTGACTGCTCAGTGCCAAGCTACCAGGGGGTGGGCACAGGATAATTTGGATTGTGTGTGACTTACCCTTACTAGAGTGAAGGTCCTTGCTTGGACAGGGGGTAACCTAACTGCCAAACAAAGACCCCATTTCTAACAGTGAGGCTCCACAAAATTTCTATCACAAATTTTTTGCCATCCAGCGTCTCAAAATTTGTGTGGCTGTACTATGCACCTGTGAAAAGAACAGGTTAAACCAGAGATCATGTAAAGAACATATTGAATTTGTGTGGCCAAAGGTTTCATCCAAACCTGCCCAAGAGTCTCAAGCTTTCTGCCATCTCTGGGGGGTAAATCCTCCATTCTCCCCTTGGGTGAGGAGAGAGACTATTGGGGCTTTAGGGGTGGGGGTATGGCCTGAGGTGGGCCGGCACCTATCTCAATATTTTTCTTTTAAAATACATGGCAGGGTGTAGTGGGCTTTCAGCTCTGGGAGCAGAGTAGTATAAACCCCACATTATGCCCCCAATCATCCCCCAGAGAGGCAGAAATTTTGTTGGGCAAGTTCTGGGTTTGGTACATGACCTGATGCCTGGGGGCCACATCACCCCTTCTTTTCTTGATCATTTTTCTCATGGTCTAGTGGGGTGTCTTCCCCATGAGGGGGGGTCAGAATGAGGTACAATCCCCTCATCTGCACCACGGGGGGACAAAGAGTCTGCTGGAGTCTTTATGTATGGGCACAGCCAGATGTCTAGATTGGCCACCCACACCCCTCGTTTTGAACCAAATAAATATCTGCGGTCATATTTATGAAAAGGGGGATGCGGTGCAGCACAGCAAGTCACCTTGCTACACTGCACTGCACCACTGGGAAAGGGCAGGAATGTGCAGTATTTAGGACAATACAATGCATTCCTGTCCTTACCCCTGTGCTGGTGTACAATGAGCTGCCTAGCACCAATGCAGGCACCCAATGAGTGCCTGCGTTGCATGCAGGAGTATTTTTGAGCAGGAAGGGTCACCTTCCTGCACAAAAACAATCCTGAAAGGCTTTTTCCTCTTTCTATGTGTGCTGCTGAATGCAGTGCATACTGACTGTAGTGAGGGATCCCTGTCCCATTTGACAGAATGTTTGTCATTTACTCGTATAAATGCACCTGCAGATTTGTTTGAGGCGTCCCCAAACATAACTGAGCACATTATAGAACCCGTATTAGCTTTTTTAAGAGTGTGTAGAAGGAAGATGTCCTTTCCCCATCATATTTTGATAATACATGTTACTAGGCAACGATTCATAAAATAGGTTCAATTGGAGGAGAAAAGGCCTTGCAATTTCCTAAAGACCTTCTAGTAATTCTCATTTAAACATTACATCCTATTCCGTCTGTTTACTGTGTGATTCATGTCCTTGGCTTGGTTCCAACATCCTATTTGTTGTTCTCGGATTACGCCACCGAGTAGCAGTCTGTTTTGTGCATGGACCGTTTGTTCCATTAACCTGAAAGCAGATATCTCTGATGACGCCACACAGCGTCACGTGCAATGAATCTGCCTCGGTGTTTACAATGTAATTTTTTTTGCCATCCATCATGGCTCTCCACGTAAAGCAGCAGCTCTAATTACGGTCTGCTTCCTGTTTGCTTGGAGTCCTGCGGTATGACCTTTTCGCAGCCTGTATGCACATCTGCCCACTTTCATTTGAGCCACACAAAGTACAAAATAATGTGTGCATCTCATTTAGAATGGAAAAGATGACGACAAGCAGAGCAGCCTGGAAGACACGTAGGAACCAAAATATCTTTCTGCATTTAGCCAAGATCAGATGCGAATGACCAGTAATAACAATTTATTTGAAAGGCACTAAATAAGGTACTGTGACTTATGCATGCGGCTGGACCAAGTTTTGCATTGTGACACTATAAAACAGCAAAAGGGACTCAATTTGTGTCAGCTCACTTGTATTCTTTAAGTCGACGGAAGTCTGAAACTATCTGACTTTCGGGGAAGTGTTGTGCAGTGCAAGGAAGATTAGTAAAGTTTCTTGAAGTCTCCAGTTTTTTAAATTTTTTGAAAGAAGCACATGCAGGTGCTCAATGTTACAAGGTACTGTTTTTCTGATACGGCCTGGTCATTAACACTTTGTGTACCTCCTTGTGAGCTACATATAGAAAGCCATGCAATTTTTTCCATGTGACGCACAAGGATGCTCAATGTGGCCTTACAGTGGCGTCTTTAAAAGAAGAGAATGGATGTGGTGCGGGTTCAATGCCACCACTTTGCTCAATGTTGAGTTGTACCGCCAACTTTGTTTTGGACTTGATGTTAATGTGTGCCAGTGGTTGCAGGTGGGGCCCATCTGCACACTTTTTTGGGGGCCCTATTTTTCATCATCAGACGTTTAAAAGCGGAAATCTGAAAGTGGGAGAAAAAAGGACATAGGAAATTGGAAATAGTAGTCTCCATTTGTATATAGGAGTCTCCATTTTCTGTAGATCTACCTACAGGACCAGTCTTCCAGCTTGCTTCTGCACTGTTGCAGATATGCCTCAAATGAGCGCCACAGCAGAATGAGGACCTTCACTAGAAGTCTGAGCAGAGTGGGGCACCTCACTGATCAAATTCCCTGTGCAGTCGGCACCTCATGCACCCTAATTTCCAGGTGCATGCTCAGCACAGCTCACCACGCAGAAGGAACAGTACCTTGGTCCTTGTTCCCCGATGTGGTTATTGAATCCTTGATGAGGGGCAATATCCTTATAATGTTCAACAGCGGTACTTTAAGCCCTATATAACCTGGGGCAGTTATTTTAATGGACTTTTTTTTTTTTAGGCGTACGACAACTGCATCTTCTTGCAGATGAACACGTACAACTCAACATAAAAGGAAAATAAAAAGAAAGGTTAAAAAAGATAATACACAGCTTTAAACGAAAACAGTTCAAAATCTCTATTAAACATAATTGTGAAGGGCTGAGATTGAAAGCAAACTGGAGGAGCATTCCATTATTGGCAGCAACGCATGCAAAGATTCTTTCTCCTTAAGACAAAGAGCAAAAGTTATGAACATGAAGAAGAAAATTACTACCCAAATGTTAAGTGCAAGATAGGTCATAAATCATTGATTTTGTTAACAGGAACAATGGGGATTGGCTGCATACTACTACCTTATGCAAAATGATCAGGGATTTAATGTCAGTTTTCCATGCTACACAAAGCTAGTGCAGCTGGATAAGCATAGAAGTAATACGATCTTTCAATGGGAACCTAGTGATAAAGCAAGCTGCTGCATTTTGGACCTACTGAATTTGCTTTCCTATTTTCTTAGGGAGAGCTTGTTAACAGGTATTAGTCAATCAATCAATCAAAAAATGTATTAAGCGTGCTACTCACCCGAAAGGGTCTCAAGGTGCTGTTGGGGGGGGGGAGGGAAGCCGTTTTACTGCTCAAAAAACCATGTCTTTAGGTGCTTTCTGAAGGTCAGGAGTCCTGGGTCTTGTGTAGGTTGGTGGGGAGGTTGAACTATTAGTGTAATTCAGATGAGGTTAGAATCATGGGGTAACAATTTCCTTGTGCAAGCCAGAGGGAGTGCAAGGTCAAATTCTCTTTAATACTTTTGAATGCCAAACGCAAGTACCTGTGACCTTAGTTATATCAGTTTCAAGAGCTAATTTAGCATCTATAATGTTCATAAATGTTTTACAGTTTAAACTGTGGATGGCACAGGGCCCATAATAACGGTTGGGATATACCATTTCCAGGGCATGATGCACACGGGTACAGGGAGCTGTCTTGAACAAGCTCTTTCGCGATGTATACAGTCCGTATTGGCACCACATAAACATAGCTGCTATTTATTCTTTAACTAACGCTAAATCTTAGCAACTTTTAATTTAATCCATTGTAATAACCAGATATTATTGTCACCCAGTTCAAATCATGGCCTATGCCACTTCTTCAAGAGCATTACATTGTTATAATAATCTTAAACACATTGGCCCTCATTACAACCCTGGTGGTAAATCCCGCTTTCAGCCGTGCAGAAGACCGCCAACATACCGCTGCGGCCGTGGAATTCAGCTACAGGTATTATGATCCACAGCTCAGAATCCGCCACAATACAGACACCACCACACAAGTCCGCCACACCAAAGGTCATTAATAAACTGGCAATACTAAAACCGACACCGTCACATCAACAGGAATACGCCCACGCTATCACGACCCACGAATCAACACGGCGGTCATTCAACTGCGGTAATCCATTGGCGGTTACACACCGCCGCGCTCAAAATACACACACACTTACAAAACTCAACCACATTGGACAATTCGAAATACACACACCTGATACACATACACACACCACACCCACACACACAATCCAATATAAAGCACACACCCACATCACCCACAAACCCTTACTACCAACATTTTGAAAGAAGGCCAGAGAGAGAGACCACCTAAAACAACACCAGCATACACAGACACACAACACCATCACCTACACAACATCCACGCACCTCAAACAACACACACCAACACACCCCGTCACACATCACAACACACACCACCTCACACATCACCCACACCCCAACATGGCACCTTAAAGACACCCCAGGTTCTCTGAGGAGGAGCTCAGGGTCATGGTGGAGGAAATCGTCCGGGTAGAGCCACAGATATTCGGATCACAGGTGCAGCAGACATCCATTGCAAGGAAGATGGAGCTATGGCACAGAATTGTCGACAGGGTCAACACATGGGACAGCACTCAAGAACAAAGGATGACATCAGGAAAAGGTGGAACAACCTACGGGGAAAGGTACTTTCAGTGGTATCCAGACACCAGATTGCTGTACAGAGGACTGGCGGTGGACCCCCACATCCTCCCCCATAACTAACAACATGGGAGGAGCAAGTCTTGGCAATACTGCATCCTGAGGGCCTCGCAAGGAGTAGCAGGAGGGCTGGACTCTGGTAAGGCAAATCTTTACTAATTTTTCCCCTACACCCCACCTGCATGCCATCACATACCGCCACACTTAACCTCACCCCATCACCCCAACAACCCACAGATACCCCACTAACACAACCCACACATCCCAAAACCAAGCCCTGCATGTAACACCAATGCATGGACACCCATCACCAAAGCATGTCCAGTACAGAGACTCACTCATGCCCCAAAATCACCAATCACACAAGGACCAAGCCAATAATGCAAGCACAGGAGTAGAGGGTCACTCACCCAATGCACAAGATGGCACACACACATACAATAACTATGCATTTATACCCCAACAGGACCCATACCCAACATCACCGAACAGGAGGTGCCAGACATATCCAGTCCCCCCACAGAAGAGACCCACAGTGATGACAGCAGCTCTGCACGCCTGGATCAAGATGACCAGCCCGGCACATCAGGGACCTCGGGACAGTTGGTTCCCCTGACACAGTCACAAACCACCACAGAGCCTCCCTCCTCAGGAAACACCAGCACAGCACCCACCCATGGGTCCCATCCCTCTGTCCTCAGGACACGTCAATCAGCAGTGTGTCCACCACTACAGGGAACCCAGGCAAACCCACTAACACTGGATGATCAGGGACCTGGGGGCAGTGGCAGTTGGCACACGGTTCAGGGGACAGAGGCACAGGATAACAGGGAAGCTGGGAGGACTGCTGTGTGACAGGGGGAGGACAGGACCAGGGAACCCACTCTCCACGAGGCACTCCCCAACATCATGGGAGCTTACCACCATTCCCAGGATACCATGTGCACGGTACTGGCCAAGTTTCAGGAGACCCAGCGGCTGCAGGAAGAACACTACCTGGGGATCATGGAAGACTTGAAGTCCATCAACACCACCCTGGGCACCATTGCAGGGGTGCTGGGAGACCTTGTCAACACCAGGAGGGACACAGTGGCACACCAACGGGCCCCTGACACTAGCCTGGACAATGAACAGCCCTCCACCTCCACCAGCGCTAGTGGACAGGAGGCACCGCCACAGGAACAACAGCCCAACAGCACCTCTGCCCCTGCAGATGGAGAACCACCCCGCAAACGGTCCCTGAGACCCAGGAATATGACAGAGAACATTGCCAAGACCCCCACCAGGAAATAAGACCCCCCTGAATGTCACCCTTCTGTCCCACTATGTCACCCTGTCCGTCCCACTATGTCACCCTGTCCATCCTTAAACTGCCATTGCTCCACTTCCTATGCCCCTTTGGTCAATGCACCAGTGAAACAAATAGACTGGACTCTGCCATGGACATACCTCCACCATCATCCCAGCCCATTTTACAACCCCCTCCACTTATTTGCACAGAAATAAACACACTTCAATCATGAAACAATCTGGAGTCAGTCTGTGCTTTCACACATGTGTAATTGCAATATCTATGGAATATAGCAATGTCAATTTACTTGTTCACATACCAATGTAACGCAGCTGTAGGCCAGGAGTAAACATAGCAGAGGGCACATAGTGGGACCCAGATCTGTGAAATGGAAAGTCAAAATGACAAGTCAGGGTCCATACATTGAGTGAAAATGACAGACTTATGCTAGTTCCAACAATAGTATGAGATGTGGGAAGCAGTGACATCTTCTTACCTGTGTCTCCCTGGAAGTATTGCATGATAATGTTGTTTCGGTTGTCGATATCATCTTCTTCTGCCTCCTCTTCTTCACTGTCCACAGGCTCCACAGCTGCCTCAAGACCACCATCTGGCCCATCCTCCTGCAGAAAAGGCACCTGCTGTCGCAAAGCCAGGTTGTGCAGCATACAGCAGGCCATGATTATCTGGCACACCTTCTTCAGTGAGTAGGATATGGAACCACCTGTCAGATGGAGGCACCGGAATCTGGCCTTCAGGAGGCCGAAGATACGCTCGATTATCCTCCTAGTTCGCCCATGTGCCTCATTGTAGCGTTCCTCTGCCCTTGTCCTGGGATTCCTCACTGGGGTCAGTAGCCATGACAGGTTGGGGTAACCAGAGTCACCTGCAAATGTCGAGCAACAACTGTTAGACACACACTAACCCTTGGGGACAACCCCATACCCATACACTTATGTCAACTGTATTGGGACCTTGGCCTCACCTATTAGCCACACATGGTGCCTCAGAAGTTGCCCCATCACATAAGGGATGCTGCTATTTCTCAAAATGTAAGCGTCATGCACAGAGCCAGGATACTTTGCATTCACATGGGAGGTGTACTGGTCTGCCAAACACACCATCTGCACATTCATCGAATGGTAGCTTTTCCGGTTTCTGTACACCTGTTCATTCCTGCAGGGGGGGACAAATGCCACATGTGCACCATCAATGGCACAAATGATGTTGGGGATATGTCCCAGGGCATAGAAGTCACCTTTCACTGTGGGCAAATCCTCCACCTGAGGGAAAACAATGTAGCTGCGCATGTGTTTCAGCAGGGCAGATAACACTCTGGACAACAAGTTAGAGAACATTGGCTGGGACATCCCTGATGCCATGGCCACTGTTGTTTGAAAAGACCCACTGGCCAGGAAATGGAGTACAGACAGGACCTGCACTAGGAGGGGTATCCTTGTGGGATGGCAGATAGCTGACATCAGGTCGGGCTCCAACTGGGCACACAGTTCCATGATTGTTGCACAATCAAGTCTGTATGTGATTATGATGTGTCTCTCTTCCATTGTCGACAGGTCCACCAGAGGTCTGTACACCGGAGGATGCTGCCATCTCATCATCACCTGCCCCAGCAGACGTGCCTCATGGAGGAGAACAGTGAGCAGAGAGTCATCCAACACTGAGGTATCACAATGTGTTAGTTGCAGAAACGTTATTAATCCGCAATGTGCCGGTATCTGTCTGTATTCCCGACCTAGATATCTGTGAAGCAGTTTTTATCTATCCCATGTAGCCTCCTGAAATGGTGGCTGCCTGACCTGTAAGGTGGGACAAGGGGATATGAGGTAACTGCGGTGGCGTTGTGCAACATCGCAGTGGGCAGTGCAATTCTGCACTGGTTAACATTGGGCCCTATGGGTCCCAGGAGCCAATGACGATGTACGCCGGCGGTGATGGTACGCACCGCCGCGGATGTGACCGCCATTTCCTGTCTGTTCACTCACTTGATACCTGACCTTCAACAGGAGAGGACCTACACTGCAAGTGCTGCTGTGACCTGTGTCTGGAAGTGACGATGGCTACAGTGTCTGGGGAAAGGGCCCCTGCCTTCACTTCGGAGGAGTTGGTGAAACTAGTGGATGGGGTCCTCCCCAGTACACGCAACTGTACTGTCCTTCAGACAAACAGGTGAGTACACTGTGAGCATGCTGCATGGGCAATGCCTGCTTTGAGTGGTGTGGATGGAAGATACATGGGGTGGGGCTGAGGCCTGCATGTGTGGATGGTGAGTGTATGTGCGTCAGGGCATGGGTGGGAACTGGTGGGCAATGAGTATGACGGTCCGGACGAGTGAGTAATTTCCTTTCCCCCTGTACCATTCCTCTAGGTCTGTGCCCCCCAGAAGAAGGGTATTTGGCATGCCATCGCTAAAGATGTCCGGACCCTTGGGGTCTACCACAGACGGAGCACCCACTGCCGTAAAAGATGGGAGGACCTGTGCCGCTGGAGCAAGAAGACGGCAGAGGCCCAGCTGGGTAAGGCCTCCCAACGTGGAAGGGGTGCCCATCGCACCATGACCCCCCTGATGTCCCGGATCCTGGCGGTGGCGTATCCAGAGTTCGATGGGCGCTTGAGGGTATCACAGCAGCCACAAGGGGGTGAGTACACTCTCATTCAGCCGACTCTGCGCGCATTACGAGGTGTCTGGGTGGGGGAGGTGGGCAGTGGGTTCCTCTAGGCCAGGGCGAACTTGGTAGGCAAGGTCCCTTGTGAGGCAGACTATGTGACACCCCATCCCCACTAGTGGTAAGAGCCATCTACACCTAGTCAGGCTCCTGTGACTTCCAGGTGCGCAGCAATTGGGCTTAGGCCTCGTACGCCAAGGTCAGGTGAATTTTCTAGGAACTGTTAATGCATGGCGTAGTGCAGAGGGCTGCTCCCTATGTGTTGTGTCCGCCAACGGTAGTGGTGTTGCATGCACTGAACACGTTTTTCTTCTGTCTCCCCCCCCCCTTTTTGTGGTCTCCCTGTTCTTGTGTGCAATAGCATCGTCAGGCGGAGGAGCATTGGCACCGGAGCAGGAGGGAGCTGCAACCCACTTGGCCCTGGAGAGTGAAGCAACAGAGTCTGAAGCCACCAGTGGGACGGAGGGCAAGGGGAGCACCACGGCAGGGACAGGAGCAGACACCAGTGACAGCGACTCCTCCTCTGATTGGAGCTCCCTTGCGGTGGCGGGCACCTCTGTGCCCACCGCATCAACAGGTACAGCCGCCACCCCCCCCTACCAGCACCGCCCTCCCAGCAGCCCCTCAGTGTATGTCCTGTGCCCACTCACCCAGGAGGGTGGGCATCTCCTTCGCCCCAGGCACCTCAGCCCCTGCTCCAGTCAGCCCTGCTGCCCTCAGTGAGGAGGCTATTGACCTCCTGTGATCCCTCACTGTTGGGCAATCTACCGTTTTGAATGCCATCCAGGGTGTTGAAAGGCATTTGCAACACACAAATGCATACCTGGAGGGCATTCATTCTGGGCAGGCGGCCCAACAGAGAGTATTTCAGGCTCTGGCCTCAGCACTGATGGCAGCCATTGTCCCTGTGTCCAGCCTCCCCCTCCAACTTCATCCACCCAGACCCAATCCCCTGTACCTCAGCCTTTCTCAAGCACACCATCAGACCAGCATGCACACACATCAACACACAAGAGTGGACGTGGCAAACATAAGCACCACACATCCCACAAGCACTCACACAAGCACCATCCCCATGCAGACACACCAACATCCACTGCCTCCACTGTGTCCCCCTCAACGTCCTCCTCCTCCCTCCCCGTCTCGTCTCCCCTCACACCTGCATGCACTACATCCTCAGCCACTACCTCCATCACCAGCACGCCCATCACCACACACCGCTCATGTGAAATCACCACCCCCACTACCATTCACACATCCCCTGTGTCCTCTCCCAGTGTGTCTGTGAGCCCTCCTCCCAAAGTACACAAACACAGGCACACACCCACCCAACAGCCATCCACCTCACAACAGCCTCCGGCCCATGCACCTTCACCCAAATTCAGCAGACGTACACCTCCTACAACCACTACCTCTTCCTCCACTCCCAAAGCCCCTCCATCTTTCTGTCCCAGTGTGATTAAAAAACTTTTCCTGGCAACCCTTGACCTCTTCCCTTGACCTCCCCCCCATCCTTCCCTAGGGCCAGGCTTTCCAGCTCCCAGCCCAGCACCTCAGCCACCAAATCCCCAGGCACAGTGGTGCCAGCAACTGCGAGCTCATCGAGTGCGCCACCCATCAGGGCTGCCAGTGTGCCACGTAGCGAGGGCATGGACATTCCGCCACCTGCCAAGGTGAAAAAGGTGCCCACATCCCGGAGGGAGAAGCCGAAACTACCAGCCACCAAGGGCTCAGCAAAACCAAAAGGGGATAGTGGCAAGACAACTGCGGCACAATCAAAGGTGGGGAAGGGCCAAAAGCAGAAGAGCAGGTCAGGAGAGGGCATGGTGGCACTGACTGAGGGACCAGTGTCACACCTTCTGTCCATGACCACACCAACCTGTACGGCGGTGAACACTGCTAGCTGCCCCGCCACCACAACCGCCACCTGCACTGCCACCTACACCGCCACTGGCATGTATACAGCCTCAGCGACAGTCCCCAGCCTCTTCCCCAGTGGGCAACCGTCTGTGGCTGCAGGAGACGCCCTGCTGTGTCCCTCAGCAGGTGCTGACCCATGCACCACCGCCAGCACCGCTGCCACAGACACCTCCGCAAGCACCGCCACTGGCCCCGTGACGTACTCAGACAGTGGCACCACCGCTGACATGGCTACCATCCGTAGTGGTCAGTCGTCAGAGGCTGGAGGAGAGTTCCTGGACCCTGGGCAGCTTTCAAGAGGCATGACTTCCATCACTGTTTGCACCTACAGGTGGAAGGCGAAGCCGCAGCAGTGTGGGGGTATGTTGCTGCCTCCATCGCATATCATGCTACTTGTACCTTGGCAATCACATGGCACACACACCCAGGTGAGGGAATTGTACCAGCCACACTGCACGTGGAGCACTCTGGGCACCAGGCCCTCTCCAGAACCAGTGGAGAGATACATCCACTACTTTAGTCCTTGGCAGGATGAAGCACTCTGGGCACCAGGCCCCCTCCAGAACCAGTGGAGAGATACATCCACTACCTCAGTCCTTGGCAGGATGAAGCACTCTGGGCACCAGGCCCCCTACAGAACCAATGGAGAGATACATCCACTACCTCAGTCCTTGGCAGGATGAAGCACCCTGGGCACCAGGCCCCCTCCAGAACCAGTGGAGAGATACATCCACTACCTCATTTCTTGGCAGGATGAAGCACTCTGGGCACCAGGCCCCCTCCAGAACCAGTGGTGAATGGCATCCACTTGAGAGACTGTGGCTTTGCACTCCCCAGGATGAAGCAGTGGGCAAACCACCCACTGGAGAGACTTGAGAGACTGTGGCTTTGCACTCCACAGGATAAATCAGTGGGCAAACCACCCACTGGAGAAACTTGAGAGACTGTGGCTTTGCACTCCCCAGGATAAATCAGTGGGCAAACCACCCACTGGAGAGACCTGAGAGACTGTGGCTTTGCACTCCCCAGGATACAGCAATGGGCATGGAGCCCCCTCGTGCAGCAGTGGTGTTGTGCGTTCATCTGGCTGAGGTGCCCCCCCTCCCTCTCCCCTAAGGTGCCTGTATATTTTCAGTCTGATGCCCCAGCAGTGTTCTCTCCGTTTCCAGTCAGGTATCTAGTGTGGGCGTCACCCATGCATTTTGGGACCAATGGTCCACGGAGAATGATTGGTACACTCTCAGGACTTGTGTAGTTGGTGTACAGATTTGTATATACTGAATTTTGATTTTTGACTATCAGATTTTTCATGATTACACTGGTTACAATCATTTCCTTTTGTCCTTGCGTTCTTCCAGGGGGTGGGAGGTGTATATGTAATGTTGCTGCATGTATTTGTGTGTATGGTGTTGTGGGTGAGGATGGGGATGGGGGTATTGTGTGTTGCGTGTGTGTGTCACTCTCTCCCCCCCCTGTGTTGTAGGTGCAGTACTCACCGTGGTCGTTGACGGCGTCTGTCCTGCTCCTGATAGAGCAGGAGGAAGAGCAGCATAGGTAACACCTGTAGTTTGGGCTCCATGGCGTCCTGGTTCCTCGTTGGGTGTCAAGAGGTGAGTGTGTTCCTTTCTTTGTACTGTGCTTCTGTGTGCTTTTGATAGCGTTGGTTCCGCCCCGAAAAAGGTGGCGGATAGGCATGTTGAAATACTGTGGGCGGGACTTTGTCTTCCGCCTGTCTGTTGACGGTTACCGCCGCAGTGTTTGTTTCTACCGCTGTGGCGGTCTGAGTGTTAAAGTGGCTGTCTATTTTGGCGGTTTCCGCCATGGTCGTGATTCCATTTTTTTTACTGTCGGCCTGTTGGCGGTATTACCCCCAATTTAACACCGACCACCAGGGTTGTATTGAGGGCCTATGTCACAACCCCTTTCAGAGGGCCACAGAGCAAGCATGAGCTACTGAGCCCAACTATGGGGGTGTAGGCTTTTTATGTCCTGGGGCCCGACAATATGAGTCCTGAGAAACTAGACCAAGTACCCCTTCAGCAATTGACTCTCAGTAATAGCTTGGCTTGAGCATTCCAAGGCTTCTTGTGGGTAAGGTAGATGCAGGGGGGAACACAGTCTCACAGCTCAAAATATGTTCAATAGAAGCAATAAATGATTCTCCATTCAAATACTTGCTTTTATGAAAAAAGGAGTATTTATATATGATCTACAGATTGTGAGTAGCACTCTCTGCTTTCGTAGGGCCATTGTCGGTCATCCATGGCACTTGCTCCAATGGCACAGTTAGTTCCTCCAATCCTTCTAGCGGGTAGAGAGCTGATCATAGGGGTTGGAATCCTACAGTTAGGGCTCAGGGATCCACAGGTCACCATAGCATCTTTTTTTCTCAATGTAGGTGAAATTATATAATGATCCTTGTTATTCACTGCGGCGCCCTCTGACTTTACTAAGCACATGAGCGATGGCCTCATAGGCACAGCAGTACCGCAATCTTCATGCCGTTCTCCTCTGACCTACAGGGTCACTAACAGCTTCAGGTGACCCACTCTGGCTGGCAAGATAATTGATTTTAATCTGCCATGGATGATGGCCTGATCGGGGTAGCAGTTGCCTCCTCACAACATGCAATGGAGATCCACTTGTCAGGATCCTACACTGGACCTCACTCTCTCCAAGCGCTCTCTGCTTCCTCACAGGGCACACTGGACTTGGCAAGCCTGCAAGCGCTAGTGCTGTAGGCTCCAGGGCAGGTGGTCTTGAATTTCCCTTGGTGATGTTCCCTCACCCAGCTGGGAGACTGGCAGACTGTCACCCACTGTCCTGGTCACAGGCAGAAGTCTTGCAAAAGCCCAACTGGCTGCTTGCAAGTTGGCAAGTTTAGAAGCCTGAAAATGTGATTCAGTGTCTGAGCCTTTGATGTTTGTGTTTGGGGTCTGCTTCCCTTTGAAGTGCCCACTGCTCTGCCCTTCCTCCAGAAAACAGTCTGTCACAGAAAGGATCAATTCCAAATCTGATAGCCCCACACCATAGGCTGTTGGAGTGACTAGAAGTTCACGCCTGGATGTCAGCCACAGTGATATGTATATCAAAAGGTTATGCCAGGGCATTCGTGCTACTTATTATTATTCTCTTATCATCCCCATCTCCTCTCTAAGATGTGCCCAGGTCTTTTTTTCAGGGACCTCTCTCTGAATCAAAGAACACCTTTTGAGCTGCCTTGAAGAGCCTGGCTCTTCCTTCTTCCATTGTGTGTCCCATCCAGCTCTCAAGAATGCAACAATCCACAAATCTGTCTTGGGAAATCCTCTACCTCCTCATGCCCCTCCAATTAGCCCTTGGTCTCCCAAAATAGTACCCGGAGTTTTCCATGTATTGTATCACTCACAGTCACACGTACACCCAGCACATTCATACAACCGTACAAACACTGCACACTGCTACATACTCACTAGTTCAAAGGTGAGTTAAGCACACAGCAGCACAACTTTACATGAGTAGGCCTGTAGGCCCCACTTCAGTGACACAGGGTAAAAAGGCCTGTTCACCTTTACTGACACTGTTAGACCTGTCAGCCTTACAGTGGTCTTCGCCCTAAACGTTTTGCCTAATGACTTCAATGTTTGCTGCAATTAATGTTTGTTGGCCTTAGGACTCTGTTCACTTTACCATTGCTAATTACTCCTAATAACTGCTAAAGTGCTTGTGCTCGCTCCCTAAATATGGTTTAATTGGATTATGCCTAATTGGCATATTTAAGTTACTTATATGTTCCTTGTAGAGGGGTATACTTTGTACCTAGGGCCTATAAATTGAATGCTACCAGTGGGTCTGCAGCACGTATTGTGCCACCCACTTAAGTAGCACCCTAAAATATGTCCCATGCCTGCAATTCCATTCCATTCCAGCTGTATTTGTAAAACAGGGCTAATCACGCCGGAGGGTATCCAAGTGCTGATATCTGTTGCTGCCAGGGCTCACTTGAACAACCAAGTCTTGAGCCCTCTTCTGAATTCAAACAGGGGGGGTGAGGTCCATAGGTGGAGTGGGAGGTTGTTCCAAGATTTTGCAGTGAGGTAGGTGAAAAATTGTCCTCCACTGATGCTGCAGCGTATGAGGGGATGTGGGCGACAAAGAGGGAGGCAGCGTACAGGTGTCTGGAGAGCAGGTGGAAATTCAATCAATGGTTGATGTAGTTGTGTTCTTGGATGTAGAGGACTTTGTAGGCATGGATCAACGTCTTGAACTGGCATCTCTTCTGTACAGGGAGCCAGTGGAACTTTCTGAGGTGGGGGTAATGTGGGTCCACTTGGGAAGGTCCAATATGAGTCTGACTGCCGAGTTCTGCATAGTCTGTAGTCTCTTGAGGATTTGTGCGGTGATCCCTGCATAGAGTGCGTTGCTGTAGTCCAGTCAGCTGGTGATCAGGGTTTCAGTTCCCTTGCATCTGGAATTGATGGGGAGCCACTTAAAAATCTTGCAGAGCATCCAGAGTGTGAAGAAGCAGTTAGAGGCGATTGTGTTGATCTGTTTCTTCATGGCGAGTCTATCATCCAGGATGTTGCCAAGGTTTCAGGTGTGGCTGGTTGGTGTTGGTGGAGTTCCTAGTTGGGGGGGCACCATGCATTGTACGACAGAGAGGTGTTTCCAAAGATTAGTAGTTCTGTCTTGTCCATGTTGAGTTGTAGGCAGTTGGTTCACATCCAGTCAGCGATGTTTGTCATGCACATGAGGAAGTTTGTTTGGATGGTGTCGGGGTCTTCAAATAGTGAGAGCCTGAATGAAGTTTTAAACTGCCTCCTTGACTTGCCATTTAAACCCCATTACCAAGCCTTAAGCTTCCCTTTAATTACATATGATGGCCCTAGGTATCCTATGTGTCAGGGTGCTGTGTAAATAAAAGGTTGGACAATACTCTTAGGTTTTGCATATCGTGGTGGTGAAAACTCCTAAAATCATTTTTCCCTACTGTGAGGCCTACCCCTTCTATAGGATAACATTGGAGACTCCTTATTACATTTAATAAGCTGTAATTCCTGATTGGGAGAAAGTTGCTATAACATGTTCAGTATCTATGAAATTGTAATACAAAACCCTCTTTAATGGTGAAGTCAGATTTCTTGTTATAATTTTGAAAATGGAACTTTTAGAAAGTTGGCATTTTCCTGCCTTTAGCCCTTTGTGCCCTTAGCCTGTTTTTGGTCACATGACTGTGTATTACTCACAGTTGGACTTCCTCCCAGACAGCACACAATAGAGGATTTGGTGTGCCTCCAGGGGTCATCTACTGGCAGGATGGGGGACGGTGTTGAGCACTGCCCCACCTGCAACTGAATAGCCTGGGCTCTACACTCACAAAAAGGGTCTAACAACCCTAAATTACAACTGCAGCGAGCTTGGAGCCATGGCAGGAGAGTCAGAAAATTCCATTCACTTCAAAGAACCTTTTCAGAAGCTTCTCCCACTATCTAGAAGAAGAAGGTCACCAATTGTATAAAAATAGGACCTTCAGACCCATTCTTCCGTTCAGTACTGGGCCTGCGGAAGGAATCTCGGATAACTGCCTATTGCTGTGAGCTGTTGTACACTCTGTCAGAGTACTGCTGTACATGGAAGGACTGTTTTGCTGGCTCAGGCCTGCCTTGAACATTCAGACGGCAGCTCTCCTGTTGAGCTCTACATCTTCACAATCACCCAGGACAACAGAGTGACTCCAAGGGCTTGCTGCCTCCTGTTCAGAGCCAGAGGGTCATAAAAGGCTTCCACCATCTATAACCCACACCTGGACACAGCCTGAGTGAGTCCTGAACCCCCAAAAGGTGTCCTACCAATCCCAGACCCTTGGTTGTGATGCCAAAGATGCCCAGCTGGCCAAACCCCACAATTGAGGACAGAAAAAAGTTGGCCAAAATCTTCTCTGAGAACCAGGAGGAGACAGGGGGCAACCTACTAGCTTATCTACCTTAGGGACATACTTATGACCCGGTTCGCGTTGTTCTTGCACCATGCAATGTGGTGCAGGAGTGACACAACCTTTAGGTCAGATTTTGTTTGAAGCCATGCAAAGCCACTTTGTGTGGCTTTGAATACCTTAAAAAACCTGGAGTAAAGCAACACAGCACAAATTGCTGCATTGCATTGCTCTGCGTAAGGGAGGCATTCCATTGGGATTGCGTGCGTGTTCCTACACAACTCGCATGGTTTTTGACGCATTCATGATTTACCAATCCTGGTAAATCTGAGAATGCACCAAAAAGTTATGCCTCCCCAGAAGAGGTGTAACAAAGAGAAATATATTTATTCTGCAGCACACATAGAAAGAGGAAAAAGCCCCTCAGGATTGTTTTTGTTCAGGAAGGTGCCCCTTCCTGCACAAAACAATCCTGCCTACAACAAGGCACCCTTGCACCATGGTGCAAAGGTGCCTGCATTGGCGCTAGGCTGCGATCATGGTGCCAGCGCAAGGGGAAAGGACCAGAATGTGCTGTATTGGATAAATATGGTGCATTTCTGCCCTTTCCCTGACACACAGGGCAGCACAGCCAGGAGACTTGCTGCGCTGCACTGCATGACTTGGCCACAAATATGGCCCTAGCTGCATTACTGGTCAGATTGACTTTGAGGCTTTTCCCTTCACATTCTTCTCTGCAGTAGGAAGTCATTTTAAGCAGTCATTGGCCAAATGGGTATGCGACCTGATGGAACTGTCTAGCTACAGCCATCTGCCTCATCCTGCTTTGACCACCATTTAGACAACTAAGTCCAAATCTATAAATCTTCAACATGGTTTTCGACCAAAAGCTATTTGAAGATAAAGCTCCCTCCAAGGAGACCTCCTGCAGCCTTGCCCACTGACTGTCTCAGTCCAAAGGTAAGCACTGACCGGGCCCAAAAATCTTCTTGCATCCAAACCAAGCTCCATTGCAGTCAGTCATATTCTTTTTACTTTTAGGTGCTAGTTTTTTACTAAAAACGAGCTCCTGTTTTATCGATTGGATTTTTGTCATTTTGGTGTCAAATAATGTATTAAAATTGACCACGTGTTTCTAAATTGGTTTGGGATTTTTATTGTGTTGTGATTTCCCCTTATTACTGTTAATGTGCTGCATAAATACTTTACATTGCCTTTAAGTTAAGCCTGAGTGTTTATTTTGTGCCAAGCTACACAGGGTTGAGCATAGGTTAATTTAGTGACCTTTTCTGGTTCACCCTGCAAGGGGTTGTGGCTGTTGCTTGACAAGGGATCAAACCTGGGTCAACCAACATCTCAATTTCTCACAGTCACTACACAGCATTCTGTCACCACTGCGTTTGTGCTAATTAACTCCCGGTAAAGGCTGTAGCCTTTCACCATCATGAGGGCAGTGCTTTGGGCCCCCTTCCTTGTCTAACAAGACTGCAATCCATGTGACAGACCCATGTCATATGTCATAGTGCACATGCATGATCTGTGTTCTTCCTTTGCAGCACAAATGTAGCACTAGGGATACATATATCTTTGCAGCTGGGGCACAAAAGACAGGGGACACATCCATCACCATGCAAGGGACTTTTCCATCCCAACACAATTAGATATATTCTATCATACCCTTATTAACAGAGAAAAATTACCCCAGTAGTATGATGTCAACTCGACAAGTTCTTCAGTGTTTCCCAACTGTTAACAGAGGTAAAATAATTTGTGTTCCTTACCTGCTAGTATTCAAACCTTTGTAGTTTGAGAACATTCACCTCCACAAATAATGTCTGGTCTAATCAATCATTTAACTGAGATGGATTCAATGTTTTTGTTTTTATTCAATTAGATTCCCATTGTTACAATCAACTGTCTCTATTTTCACACAGTGCTCCCATAACATTTCACTTCAATACCTGAGAACAGATCGAGCTGATACTCTGTCCTTCTTTAACAATATGCTCTACCAAGATGGCCATATTTCTTGTTCTTATGTGAATACCCTTGTATTGAAATGGTTAATATGAGACCAATGAGGAATCATGTATGTTAGTAAAGTAACTAAAATGGCTAAAACAAAGAAGTGTTACTTTTATCCTTACATATCTATTAAACATTTAAAATATTATTACTCATACCTTTTGTGTTCAGCATGATTAATTTAACATGCCCAATAACTACTCTCTTGATGACGGGAAGATCAGCCCCAATAAACAAAGGTAAAAGTAGCTGCAAATTAAAAAATAAGCAAAAGCCAACCCTTGAATTGCATATTTGTATGGTAGACATTCCCAATCTAAAATAACTTTTGAGCTCAATGCTGTTTCATTCTTAAGTACTTATTATATATTGGGTACACATCCTGGTTTGTGTCGGTGCACACCCTCATTGAGTGCACTAGTTTCCGACTTGTGCCATGCATTTAATTCTTAAAATAAAACCAGTGCTGTGGGTTATCATGTGTGCCGAAGACAAGGGGTCATGGAAACATGGCGTACCATTGGGTACTGAAAACTGAGGAGGATCCAGAATGCCCCAAGTTGTCAGCTGAAACATTTTTCTTTAAGTAGTGGCCAGCCAATCAGATTTCCTGAGCCAGCGGGTCCAGTACAGGTCCCATGGGACAGACAAACGCCCAAGGGAATAAAAGCTCTCTTGGCCAATCAGAGACCCTTAATTTTTAATTTCATGGTATTGCAGGAATCCCGTGGAACCAGCCAACCAGAAATCACTAAAATTTTAACCCCCCTATGACCACCTCTAATGCCTCTTTAAACACTCATTTCTTGAAAAGAGTGCAACAAATTAAAAAAAAGATGTGGAAAGAATGTTTTCTGAATAAAGTCCAAATTTTATACCAAATTTGGTGTAATTCAGCTTATTTATTCTGTATCACGTCTTAAAAGTTTCTATGGGAATTAACATTGGCAAATGACACTATGCAGATCCCCCAGGATATTGTGATTAAAAACTGGGGAATTTTGCAGCAACATTTAGAGAACTTTCACACCATATTATGATGTTTTTAGTGGCATAGTTGCATAGATTGACCTGGAATAGTTATAATTACTTTTTGATTGGGATTCAGTTTAAACCATGAACCATTTAGATAGCTGATGTATGAATAGTCTCTGACCTACATATCTGTCAAATGTAATGTGAGACACCGTATGACAAACAGGATGTTTAGCGACATGTACTTTTCCTGCTGGGATCACAAGTATGTATTTTTAATTTTAATAGTAAAAGTACAAATCACAAAACCAGTGTGTGATTGAATGGAAATCCACCACTGGCCAAGGGTGTCCCATAACATGAGGCTACTTGACAGCTATGGGTATGCCTTTATTTTCAGGGGGTATGCTGAAACAATGAAGAGAGATGGGGCAGCTTAGGAGAAGTGAACAGACAATTGTGGTAACAGCAACTGACTGACCATGTTGTGTGATACAAAGGTGACAACCAGAAAAGCCTTGGACTCTGTATGACCATTCTTCTTTTTGTGCTAGTGGTAAACAGAGGAATTGAAGAAAAACATTCATGACCATTACTGAACCTGTTGATTAAGTATTTCAAATGGGGAAAAAAATGAGGATGACAATACATATGGACCTTTAGTCATTCTCCCAGGTGATGGAGGTGAAAATGACATCTATAATGAAGTTCAAAAGCTGCATGGTGAAGAATAAACAAGACATAAGACATCTAGACAAATATTTTATAAGTTGGAGGCAGAGAAGAGGGACTCCAAGACAGAGTCAGGACACTGATATGATTTTGAATAATGTGCCACTTCTTCTTTCTCTTTGCCTGATGGTATTTCTCTCTTTTAGAATGAGATGTCACTCCTCCCTTTTACAACTTGATGTTATTCTTCCTTTTTAGAATGGTGTGGGTGTTAATATGGTATGTGAACAAATTGAGATATCAATTGAACCTGCATACAATGCTATCATTTGTTTTCTTCAGTATTCATAATAAAACTGCAAAAACCTTAATCGTCCATGACAGTTTGGTTTCTGGGATGCCCTGTATCCAGGGGCCTGACTTCAGGGGAGGTGTTTGGGGTGTGACACCACCCCCAAATAAATATATTCTTGGCTTGGTAGCTACGTCTGGAGCCCTGAATCACATCTGTTCTGTGTTGGTTTTTGTAGTCATCCTGATACCTCCAAGTTAATTCTATGGATCTGGAACTTAAGTATTTTTAGGCCCAGATTTTACTTAGATGGAGCAAAATATATATATATATATTTTATTTTTTAAATTAGGCAAAAGCCGTCTTACATCTTTACGCACTTATTCATCATTTACAGCTACACCATGGAGGAATCAAGACATTATTACAGACATTAACTCGCTGGGGAAGGGCCAAGCCCACCCAAGTATCCAAAGGATGCAATCAACATGAACAACAACGGTGAACATTGGCCCCTCTAACGCATACGGAAAAATCTTCCGAACACCTAGTCAATGCTGACCAGATTCGTTCCCTCTACACCGCTTCCTGTGTTACCCTTCCATCACATAGTCTCCCATAAAAACACCCAGGAAACTCAGTCAAATGCCTTCTTGGCATCCAGTAATATCAAACCAAGAGGTGTTTGACCTACGTCCGCCATGTCAAACAAACAAATAACTCTTCTGATGTGATCGACTGTGCCCCTGCCTGGAATAAACCTGTGCTGTCTTCTGCATACCACTGGGGGGATAACCCTGGCAATCCCTCTGGCTAGAATCTTAGAATATATTTTCCCATCGCAGTTCAGCAATGAGATTGGTCTATATGATCCCGGGGAGCAAGAGGGCTTATCCTTTTGCTTTAATTCTACTACAGTAGCTGCTTCCCAAGATGATGGAGGCTGGCCCTGCTGAGCCATTAGGAAAGTTACTAGCATGTCCTTCTTCAACTTATGAAAAAATGCCTTATTAAACTTGAGTGGTAGGGCATCGGGCCCCGGGGTTTTACTTGTGACCAAAGAGCTTATAGCTTCATACAGCTCTTCCAATGAAATTGGGGTCTCTAATAGGGTTTGCTCCACTTGACCAAGCCTAGCTGATTTTAGCCCTCCCTAAAAATCCCACAGAATCTCGGTAGTCGCCAACTACTCGGTCCTGAGTACCGGAGTATAGCTCCTCGTAAAAATCTCTGAAGATTTTTAAAATCTCCTTTGGTATTTCCAACATACAACTATGAGAGTCTTTAACAGCCGTTATATCCCTATCTACCACACTTAGCCTTATCCATCTGACCAAAACCTTTCCAGTGGATTTGCCACATTTATAACATTTGGCCATGAACATCTGATATTTAACTGCAGTAGCATTGCTAAGATTCTGATTAGCCTTAGCCTTTAGCACTGATATCTCAGCCTGAATTATGCTAACCTCTTCCCCTTTCCTTAAACAATGGATCAGTTTAACCTCAGCTTGCCTAAGCTGTTGATACAGGCTAGTGCCTTCTGCCTCCCTTGCCTTCTGTAATTGTAAACTGACACTTAGCGTTTCTCCTCTAACCCTTCCTTTAGTGCATCCCACACCATTCCCGGTGAGGCAGTGCCTCTATTAACCTCTAAAAATTGCTTTAGCCAAATACGCATGTGGGCTAAATAATCAGGATCGGCTTGTAACTTTTTGTCGAATGTCCAAGTTCATCGGGGCCTGGAAAGTCGATATACTGGCACAGTCAGGATTAAAGCATTATAGTCTGATAAGACTCTCGGGAGAGTTTCTGTTTCTGCTTCAGAGGCTAACGCTGCTGTAGTAAAAAGTAATCAAGGTGGACCAGTTTATTAACAGGAGAATAATAATATGTGTAGCCAGGATCCGGGTCTTTCAGTTTTTCTCAGACATCCATAAGGGCATACTCTTTTATCAACCTCTCAAATGCCCTAAGCACATTAAGTGTGCAGCTTTGATAGCTGTCAGAGCTAGCTAACCCCCTATTAACCTCAAGATGAATATTGAAATCGACACAAATTACTAAAGGAGATGGCCATGCGGCTAATTCCCAGTTTAGTGCATCAAGTGTTTCTGCCTCATCTAAATTTACTCCATAAATGCTAACAAGAGTAAATTTGGACCCCCCAGTTTACATTCTAGAATGACCCAACATCCCCCCTTTATCTGCCAGGACATGACCTGAAGTACAAGTAGAGCTCCTAGCCATAACTGCCACCCCTTGTTTTTTCACTGTCGGCTGTGTGCAGGCTCAAAGTGTCAGCCCTAGGTCTTTCAACACATCCTGCCTGCCCCAGGGGATGTGAGTCTCCTGAATGCAGACAATATCCAGCTGTAATGATTTTAGACCTACTGCCACCTTCCTTCTTTTTTGGGGGGTTATTCAGACCCCATATATTAATAGAGCATATTCTCACCTTATGCCTCATGAGATTGCTTCTGACTATTGATTGGGCCTCCTTACTGTCCATTGTTAATTGCTAGGTATTCTTCCTAGAATCATGATTGAAGTGCCTTGCCCATACACACATTTTTGCTTTTTTGCCTTTGCCCTGTCTTAACCCAAACTTCCCCTTATGTCTCCATTCCAACCTCAACCTCCCTCCAGATCCCACCCCCTCTCCCTACTGCACTCCCCCAGCATCTGCCCCATTGCCAATGCTACTAATATCCCCCACTTTCTCAAAGGCGGCACAGGACTAAGCAGTCCCATTCCACGATGAGTTTGTGCCCCCCTACCTCACCCCATATCCTATATCTTATAGATAATGAAAACAATGTTATGCAAACCAACAGACCCCTTAACCCCAACAGAAAGAAGTGTCATATTTTAGTATCTACGTGCAGGTGACAAAGAAAGCTGAGTCCAGAAGAACCCCATCGATCATCATTGGCTGCCTACTATCACAGTATATCAGGAAAATCAGGTCTAACAAAAAAGTCGCACCCCCTGGTGGTACGGTTATGATCTGGATGGGCAAGATCGTACAGAGCTTGTCTCGCATGAAAATTATGGAGACAAATCAATATCGTTCTGGACTTTGCTCCACCTTCATTTGCTTTGGTTTTAATTTTAAAGGAGAAACAGTGAATCCTCTGGATTTCTCTCTCCTAATCCCTTTGAGCCAGGTCTGAGAAGGCTTCCTTAAACGAATTCACCATAAATCTGCAAGGATCCGCTCTCTCCACTGCTTCTGGAACACCCAACAATCGGAGATTGTTTTGTCTAAGTTTGTCCTCGAGATCCGCCAGTTTCCATTGGGTATCATCTAGCTGGGCTTGCCAGTCTTTCCTAGTGTGGCAGCAACGTCCTCCAATTTAGAGATTCGAGACTCGGCCTCCCTATACATACATCAAATTCAGAGCATGTTTTTGCCACCGAACAGATGGCCCACTGCATTTTTGCGACAGGCTAACAAAGTTCTACGACTTTCAGCCTTTGTCTCCTCACGATGCTCCATAATACTCTGATGTATTGTTTCGAGGGAGATTAAGCCTGTCTATATTACAGCACTGGGAAGAATACTGGAGCCATCATGAGGGGTAGCAGAATAGTCCCAGTGCAGATCTTTAGGTGCTGTAGATGTCTGTTGGCAACTAGGTGAGCCCTGGCTATGGCTTCTCCTTTTTTACTTTTTCCTGACAGTAGCAGCCCTACCACTTTTGAGTTGACCCAGCCGCTGACCCCATTCAGAACTATCACCTTTGTCAGGAATAGATGTCTCCGAGCTCACTTCTGAACAAGAGGTTTCCTGCATGCAGGTCAAAATCTTCATCGCTAGTCCAACTTGATTGATTCAACACGTATAACAATTTGTCCCCTAGATCTTTGTCTGGAATTAGCTTGGAGATCGATTGCTCCCTTGCGACACAATGATTGCCATTCTGCTAATTCCCTGTTGCTGTTGCTTGATCACTATCTCAAGTCCCATCCGGAGATTGGTGCAGAGTTCTTTTAAATGTGCCCTTACACATCTACGGAGCCACACACCCATCATGTGAAATGCTTAGGGGGCCTGCCGCAAAAGAGTCTAGGGGTGGGGATGTAAGACGATCTCTCTCCATTTGGGGGATCTCCTTCTGTGTTTCACAGTCCACGTTTTGACTCCCGGTCCTTCTACTACTTGTACTCAACTATGGTATTCCAGGGTCATCTACCATGCCCCCTCGTTGCTCCATATTAGATGAGTAACACAGCTCAGAGTCAATATAGGGCTTCTTCTTTAAAAACTTTGCGAGCGGTGCTGGGAGCGCAGACACAAGTTTAACATTGCAGATTATTTCCCCCTCATCTTCTCAGGGACTGCTGCCCCACGTGTGCCTGCTCCCACAGACTCATTCAGGCCGCCAGAGCCTCAGGCCTTTTCCGGCTTCATCTGTTTCATCTGTTTCCCCTTCGATGCAGGAGACACTGTCCTCACCCCTTTTAGCGGCATCCACCCTGCGCACTGCTTGAGACGAGCGGGGATGCGATGTAGCAGCCGCGTTGCCAAGTGTACTGACAAACTGAGGCAACAATGTAGCTGGAATGAGTCACCCAGACTCCGGATTCCACAGCTGCAGGCTGAGAACTCGAAAAGCATTCCAAAGGAAAGTGGGTGACTGCCAGTTGTAGCAAGGGTTTTCAGAATGAGCATCTGGGTACTGGGCCGGGGTCGGGAGTCCGGGATCTAGTGAGAGGATCAGTGACCGGCCGTCTCATGCGACCGCCATCTTACCCTGCGAAAAATGGTTCAAATGGGAAAGTGAATTCAAGATGGAACAAAATTATTATATAAAACTTACTTTAATAGCCTAAGGAGTAGATGCCATCAGAAGTAAACCATCCAACCTTCTGACGAATTTAGAGAGATCAGTCAGATTACTTTATTTTTTACTGTCCGCACCCCCAGGTACATTCTGATGGTGAGAGACAGGTAGGCCCCAGTCTTGACCTTGTTCTGCTTTTCACGTGAACTGAAGAAAACAAAATTATTTAAGCTCAAGGTGGGGTGATGTTTAGACCCTTTTCTTATATTATGACATTTCTGATTTGAAAGGCACAAGCACCCTCGGCCTTCCTGCACTTGACACCTGAAACTTTGTAATAGATTCCCAGAATTGTTTTGTTTGTAAATATGAATAGGATCTGTACTGAAATGCAAGTTTTATAAGACCCCTGGCCATGGTTGTCTAAATCTCTAATCCACTGAGCTAACAGCAAATAAAACACACCCACTGTAATCAATATCAGAAAAACAAATACAACAATGGTGATACCGCTCCTGAACAGGACCAGACCTTTGAGGGAATCTCCAAAGTCCAAACCATGGGTGGGTGGAACCAGACCCCTTTAGCGCTGCACGACCCTGCTGTCAAGTATAGATTTTGTATGGGAACAGAGGCCTTCCCAAGCAAAACATATGCTTTAATATTTTTCCACCTTTTGTGTGTATTATACAGTGTAGCAGACAGGCAAATTGGAAAAATTAGGAGATTTTTAAAGTTGCTTCACTGTTACATCCACCTCCAAGAGGCATATTGTTGTTTTCACTAATCCTGGAGTACATTTTTTGTAGATAGAGGCTTGCATAAAAACCTTTGACAGTTTTATGGGAATGCCCATGTACAACACATAGGGGCATACGCTGTTAAGCCCTCCCACCCCCACCATGTGTGCACCGAATTTAGAATACAGTGCACCGTGGCGCAGGGTAGGTGGCAATAGCATTATTTTTATTGACACTATTGATGTACTCTGCATTCTGGTGCTACTCCTGCAGAGTACATAGGGACCCATTGTATTCAATGGCATTCCCCCTTTTTACACCTACTCTGAGCAGGCGCTAGAAGTGCCGAAAGAAATGACGCAAGGAAATCTGCCAGACAAAGGGTTACAAAGTGGCACAATGCATGCATTGTGCCACTTCGTAAATATGGCAAGGTGTTTTTGGCCTTCCAATGCCACGTTAGCATAATGACATTAATGTGGCATTAGAATGGCTCTAGGGGCTCTTAAATATGCCCCATAGTATGCCCCTTTCACATTAAGAAGTACATTTTGTAACTTTGTGCTATTTTGGGCAACATTGCACTGCAAATCATGATTTGTGTTGGAATGTAAATCCCATGTCAACATTTTGCACTAGATTTGTGTCTATTTTACAATCAAACCAAGTGCAAAGCGTTAGATTATGTGGGTCACGGTGTCCTTTGAAAATGGAATCCTATTTTAAATCTAGAGGTGTATTTTTAAGCTATGTGCTCCCAGTGCTTAGAAATCAGAGGTGTTCTAACTCAGGACCGAAGTGCAAGCTGTGCACTGTGTGACTACCAGTACTGAGTTACAATGGGTGCTGTAGGACAGCTGGCTGTTTGAGCATATGTAAATCTTCTTATTCAGTCCCTGAGATAATCAGTGGTAACTCAGCAGTTAATATCGATTACCTAATGTTTACCTCTTGTGCCTAGGGGCCTCAATTAGAGTTTGGCAGATGGGATACTCCATCACCAATGTGGCTGTTATCCTGTCCTCTGTTTTACAAGTGAATTCTATGCTATGGCACTTGAAATAAGGTGGGCATTATATCCATAACCTATGAAGGAGTATCCCGTCTGCCAAACTTTAAAAAAGGCCTTAAGTTTCTTGTGTACCATTGTGCTTCATAATAAGTTCTAAGTATTCCTAAATGGCCCTATGGTGGGATTGAGCATTTAAGATTTAGTCTAGGTAGTAGAGTTTTCACCTTTCCAAATGAAAAATACTGTCTATATGATCACTTTTTAGGAGCCTGCAAAGGCCTGGACAAGATAATCAAATGTCCCTTTATATAAAATTGTCTTTTTTTCAATTTTAACATAGCTTTTTTGTTTTGTTTACTTTGATTATCATCCAGGTATAATTAAGGGAGCTCTAGACCACTCTTTAAGGTGTGTTCTCCTATATATTTACTGTTTTAAGTATGCACTGGCAAGGAGAAAAATAGTGACATTAAACGACTTGTATCCTAATTTTTTTCACCTGCTGGGGCATGAAAATGCTGTTAATGGCAGTGAAAAAGCAGCCAAGTGGCAAACTTATGAGGAGATGAGTTTTGAAATCCGATTGAGTAAAACACAAAGAAAGAGCACTAGTTAAAAGGTACTATTCAGCCAGGGGTACACAGTAGAGCTATGTTTACCTTTGCTTGTAGACTAGCAAAACTAAATATGGACCTATTGACTTCTAGTGTGGGGATACAAACCCAGACAACTCAATAGTATCAATGTTGCAAGGCGCTACAGTTCCAGATACCATGGACAGTTACGCATGATGGTATTTTATGTAGATAAGATTTTGGACTACATTATTAAAGCTATTTGGACATGTGAGTCAGACTTAGTGAGGTCAATATCATGAGTACAATTTACTGAGCTAGTAAAGTTAGAGGTTTTTTCATTTTTGAAACTATTATTTTGCAGCTTTGGTAATATATTATCTATTTTCTTATGAATGTATCAGCTGCCCCCAGGCAATGGCTACTCCAAAACATATCATGGCAAGTCCCTAGTCAATATGTGAGTGGTATCTAAATCAACTAGATTAACTAAATGAACTAAACTATATTTTATCTGTGTTGGTAACTTTCTTGC
Organism: Pleurodeles waltl; assembly: GCF_031143425.1. NCBI lineage: Eukaryota > Metazoa > Chordata > Amphibia > Caudata > Salamandridae > Pleurodeles > Pleurodeles waltl. The sequence continues at coordinate 936,637,533 of NC_090442.1, read as the reverse complement.
TATTTTATTATTCTTCAACTCATTGTCTTGTTCTGTATTTTTTTTAAAACAACCTTGGAGTTGTCACTTCTTGTTATGTCATCAGGGTCAAAGGCCATATGGCAAAGAGTGTGTGATGTCACTTCCACTACCCCTGACATTTTGGTGAATTGACATCTATGCTCACCTCCTCTGAAGGCTCGCCCCCAAATCTATAATCACCAACACTCCCAATAAATAAGATGCCTCACAAGCGGTAGAGCCTCCACCGTGGGCTTCAGATCTAATTAAACTATTGAAATTTGTACCACATCATCACGAACAAAATCATTTCTAAGTGTGAGAATGAAACAAGAATGAATCTTGCATGGGACAGACATTTACCTAGCTTTCATTATTCTGTTGATGATGTGGTGTGATATATCCTAGGCCTATGTGACCCGTTCCCTGGGAGGGCTCTCCTTTGCCACCACTCATGAGCTCTTTCGCTTAAATCAATAAAAAGTTAATATCAAAATTATTCTCTTTTAATGTTCTTTCTAAAGTAGCTTACTTGCAAGGGATTACGAAATTCGCTTTTGAGGGAATTAATGAAGTTCGCACTCAAATAATGCCCTGTCTTATAGAAAAATGTCACTGAGCACTGGTAAAAGTCTCTTCAATTTAGAATGTTCACACCAGCCTTACAGAGCTAGGGACGAAATACATTCACGTATGAAATAAGTCAGAATTGACACAAGAAAGAGAAACGCCATGAGCTCGAGTGCACTTTTTATTAAGGGGTTCATATTATTTAATAATAAATGCTCTTAACTAACGGACATAGATAATGGATAGAAGGAGGAGCTGAAAAGTCTCTCATGGATGCATCTTGATCTCCAAGCTTGTCTGACAACACTACAGGAGAGCATCAATTGTACCAAAGTCACGAATGAAATGGCGGATGACTATCCGGGGTAATCTTTCTTACCTAGGGGAGTAATGGTAACGCACTGAGGCATCTTTAAATCCTGCTGTATGTAACCATTAATGTCAAGGCAAAGTCGACTTACTGCAAAGACATATCCATTTATTTCATGTCTTTTCAGTGCCCGTGGCAACGAACCAATAAACGACTCTCCCTTTTCAGTTGAACTTTCACATGTGAAGGTCGGTCAGTTTTGTTTGGGTTAATGCATGAATAAAAGCCTGTTTATGCGGCGTCCAAGCTGCTGATACATTTGACATTTCAGGGCGCGCAGCGACATCATTCTTCCTTTTCTTGGACACAAGCATTGATCTAAAACACACGTTACCAGACGCGAATAAAAAGACATATTGCCAGAAAGCCTCTGGCCCATGAAAAGCCTATATACGGTAATGCAGGTGAGTTAAATGTCACGATGTGTTCCATTCACCCTGACAAGGTAACACGTAACAGCTGATAATGTCAACACTTTTAAAACGTGATTGGATGCGATGGTCCTGGTTTCTAGCAGCAGCCCATATTTATTAAGGCACCGCACCATTGCAGTGACACTTACATCCGCGCTTTACCTGTTCCTTCTCGATTTCAGCATAAGATTCGTTGAGTAACCTGCTCTGCGGAAGAAGAGAAGAAGCGGGTTTTTATCTGTCATTTTTAAGCATAAGAAACACAGGGGGTCATTACGACTTTGGCGGGTGGCGGAGGCCGCCCGCCAAAGTACCGCCGTCAGAATACCGCTGCGCGGTCAAAAGACTGCCGCGGTAATTCTGAGTTTCCCGCTGGGCTGGCGGGCGACCGCCAGAAGGCCGCCCGCCAGCCCAGCGGGAAACCCCCTTCCACGAGGATGCCGGCTCCGAATGGAGCCGGCGGAGTGGAAAGGGTGCGACGGGTGCAGTTGCACCCGTCGCGATTTTCAGTGTCTGCTATGCAGACACTGAAAATCTTGGTGGGGCCCTGTTAGGGGGCCCCTGCAGTGCCCATGCCATTGGCATGGGCACTGCAGGGGCCCCCAGGTGCCCCACGACACCCGTTACCGCCAACCAGGTTCTGGCGGTCAAAACCGCCAGAACCAGGCTGGCGGTAAGGGGGTCGGAATCCCCATGGCGGCGCTGCCTTCATCGCCGCCATGGAGGATTCCTCAGGCCAGGGGAAAACCGGCGGGAATCCGCCGGTTTCCCTTTTCTGACCCAGAATAGGCCTGGATGCACCGCCAGCCTGTTGGCGGTGCATCCGCGGTCCCCGGCCCTGGCGGTCCATGACCGCCAGGGTCGTAATGACCCCCACAGCCATCACACCTGACAATTGACAATTATCCATGCCCATTAATGTCCTTTTAACATTAAATTACTAATTGATAGTCACACATTAAATCTGGCAAGGCCGGAAAACTGCAAAAACCAGGATCACTTTTGGAAAGCATCTATCTACATCATATGAAGGTGAGGGGAGAAACCGAAAGACAGGGATGTAACTTAGGCCCCTGCAGCCCCCACTATACTGCGGACCCACACAGACGCGTAGCTTGGTCAGTATGGCTGGGAGGGAGGGGGTTGGCTTCAGATTTACCAACAATCACGCTGGTACATGATGTTAAGATACATTATACAACAAGCAGGGCGCGCGAAAGGGGCTTTAAGGGTCAGTGGAAAGGGAGAGGAATGTGTATTGGTAGGTGTCCTAAGTGAGAGAAAGCCGTTATTTAGTGAAATAAGCAACATTTTAAAACTCTTTCCAAACAGAGAAAGTGAGACAGTGTGTGTGCATTTTGTGTATGTGTGTAAACATTCCAGGTGAAATCTGTACCTTACTGAAAGCACCCACACCAAACTGTTTATCACAAAATACATTTATGAGGGTTGTGCTAGCGCAGGTGTCTTTAATAAAGTTTATTAACAAGTGTTTAAGTAATTTGAATAATGAGTTTATGTAGAAAAAGAAACAATGTAGAAAAATAATGCACACATTTGAAAATGTCTCCTCGAAGAATGGCCACCAATGTTCACGAAATGTACTAATTAATGATTAATACATATGAAATATTGAATATGTGATAGATTAATGTAGTAATATGTCATGTTAAGGGTTGTGAAGTATGCTTTAGCTTTATTAATTGTAGGTCTTAACTTAGCAAGTGTCTTGGCCTATTTTGCCAGGCCTCATGCAGAAGCTGTATTTCTTAGCAGCTAATAAAAATAAATGCTGACCGAGTGAATTAAACTGTGAAATGTCCAGTTAAAAGTGCTTAACAGAAGCTTTTCGTGAGAACCAACCGCTAGGAAATTATATTCCTGCTAATGGTGAAATATTAGAATTCATAGATTTGGTATAGAAATATTATTGGACAAAGTATGAACGTACGATTAACTGACCAATAGGGAATTAGGGGATAGTTTAGGTGACTTTGATATAACAACGCCACAGAGGGAAGAGATTTCAGACTTAAGAGGAGAATAAGACACTTTAGGAGAGGGAGAGATCTTACAGATTTAAGGAGAGAGCTATACATTCCGACATTGGGCTCATATCTGACTGAGAGCCTGATGCCTTGCTGATCGACTGATGACCTGAGGACTAAGACTGATTCTGCTTTGCTGACCCATACCGAGGATAGGTATACTATGATAAACTGTGACTGTTATGCATATTTTGCTTTTTCATTCTAGGTACCAACTGCGCTGTTTTGACAGATCCATAGCTAGATGTTTTTCAAATTTGTGTTATTAAATTGTTTTGCATGAAGCCCAACATGCTGATGCTAATCTGATGTTAGTTGAGGATTTTGACTGATGACGGAAAAGACAGATGATTGATGGATTTCTCTGCTTAACTACATGTAAATCATTTCATTAACGCAGCTGACTCTGCCATTGATTTACCCTATAACCCTAGAATGTGTTTTGGTTCAAGCCTTGATTAGATTACGTTTCTTCTGCCGCTTTGGACAACCAGTGCTGTTTTTGTGTTTCATTTGATTTTGAGATTAATCTACATGACCTTAGCATTGTTAATATAGGGAAATAAACTTACTAAACTTTTACTAAAGGTGTAGTTATTCATGACTGAAAGGTCATGGTGCGTGATAATTACTGACTCCATTGATTATTGATTTTATTGATTACTACTGATTGTTGATTATTGCGTACTGAATATTGATTATGCACTGGAGCTTTGGTAAACACGTCTTAATTGCGAGTTGTTAGAAATGGGGTCTTTGGTTGGCAGTCAGGTTACCCCCTCTACAAGCATGGACCCTCACTCTAGTCAGGGTAAGTCACACAAAATCCAAATTATCCTGTGCCCACCCTCTGGTAGCTTGGCACTGAGCAGTCAAGCTTAACTCAGAAGGCAATGTGTATAGTATTTGTGCAATAAATCATGCAATAACATAGTATATCACCACAAAAATACACCACACAGTGTTTAGAAAAACATAGAATATTTATCCGGATAAATGCAGGTCAAAACGATCAAGATTTGATAAGTACACATTGAAATATCACTTCAGAGAATGATAAAAAGAGTCTTTAGTCTTTAAAAAGCAACAAGTGTCTCTTGCAAGCACAAAGTACCTGGCTTGCGTTCAAATTGTCCACAAGGGACCGCAGAGGAGGAGATGTATGGAAAATGGGGAGGTGTACGTTGGTTTCTCCAGGCGCACACAGATGATGCGTCAATAATTTTCCACACAGGGAAGGCTTTGTGGCATTTTCTGGCATGCTGTCTTTGATCCTCTCCGGGTTGCGGGGTATTCGGACGCCCCCGAGATATATAATTTTTTATCTCATAAGATGCAGGTCAAAATGATTAAAATGCAATAAGTATATGTTGAAATGTCACTGTAAAAGTGATATAAAGTGTCTTTAGTCTTTTAAAAGCAATAAATGTCTCTTTCAAATACAAAGTACCTGGTTCGTGTTCAAAATCTCCGCAAAGAACCGCAGAGGAGGAGATGCGTGGAAAACAAGGAGGTGTGTGTCGATTTCTTGGGCCGCACATGGCGATGCGTCATTTAGTTTTCATGCAGGGACAGCTGTGCGTCGATTTCCAGTGCTCAGTCATAGATCCTCTCCGGGCTGCGGGGTTTTCAGATGCCATGTGGACGATGCATGGATTTCCAGCGCTGACAGGACGAAGTCACAGGGGCTGCGTCGATCAAGGCGTTGCATGGAAATTTCTACTTCACGGCAGGCGCAGCGTCGATTCCTCTCTGGAAGTCAGGCTGCGTCGTTCCGGCTCGGCTGTGCGTCGATCCAGTGGCCCGTGCGTCGACTTTACAGTCACTACGCTGGCACATCATCGATCTTCTCATTGCGAAGTTGGGCTGTGTAGTTCCGGTTCGGCGTTCACTGAATTTTTCACCTTGCTGCAGGCTGTGCGTCGTTTCGGGCAGGCTGTGCATCGATTTTTGCCGCGCAAGGAGTCCTTCTTGTAGAGATGAAGTCTTTTTGGTCCTGACACTTCAGGGAACAGGAGGCAAGCTCTAGCCAAGCCCGTGGAGAGCACTTCTTACCACAGTCAGAGGGCAGCAAGTCAACAGGGCAACAACAAGGTAGCAGTCCTTCACAGAAAGCAGTCAGGTGAGTCCTTTGGGCAGCCAGGCAGTTCTTCTTGGTAGGATACAGGTTCTGGTTCAGGTTCTCTTCTCCAGGAAGTGTCTGAGTTGGTAGGGGCAGAGGCCCTGTTTAAATATCCAAATGTGCCTTTGAAGTGGGGGAGACTTCAAAGAGTGGCTTAGAAGTGCACAAGGTCCCCTTTCAGTTCAATCCTGTCTGCCAGGGTCCCAGTAGGGGGAGTGGCAGTCCTTTGTGTGAAGGCAGGCTACTGTCCTTTGACATGTAAGTGTCAAGCCCTCCACCCTCCCAGCCCAGGAAGACCCATTCAAAATGCAGATGTATGCAAGTGAGTCTGAGTATCCTGTGTTTGGGGTGTGTCTGAGTGAATGCACAAGGGAGCTGTCAACTAAACATAGCCAGACGTGATTTGGAAGGCACAGAAGGATTTAAGTGTAGAAAAATGCTCACTCTCTAAAAGTAGTATTTGTAAAATTGTAATATAAAATCCAACTTCGCCATTAAGCAGGATTTTGAATCACCATTCTGGCCATACTAAATATGACCTGGCTACTCCTTTCAGATCAGGATCTACCACTCAAACAGAAAATGAGGGCAGCACCAATGCTATCCTATGAAGGGTGCAGGGCCTCACAGCAGTGTAAAAACAAGTTTAGGAGTTTTACACTATCAGGACATATAGAACACACATGTTCATGTCTTGCCTTTTATCTACATAGCACCCTGACCTATGGGTTACCTAAGGCCCACCTTAGGGGTGACTTATATGTAGAAAAAGCGAAGTTTAAGGCTTGGCAAGTACTTTTAATTGCCAAGTCGAAGTGGCAGTGAAACTGTACACACAGGCACTGCAGAGGTAGGCCTGAGACATGGTTAGGGGGCTACTTATGTGGGAGGCACAACCAGTGTTGCAGCCCACTAGTAGCATTCAATTTACAGGCCCTGGGCACATGTAGTGCACTTGTCAACAAAAGGATAACCTTCAAGCCCCTCACCCACGTACACAAGGTGCTCCACAACACCGGTCCAGCCTACCTCAACACCTTCTACACCCCGTCCCGGCAACTCCGCTCAGCCACCGGAGGCAGATCCTTCTCCCACCTCGCTGGAACACCTTTCCCTTGCCCCTATGACAGACCGAAGACCTGCTGACCTTCAGGAAGTGCCTCAAAACCTGGCTATTTAAGCAGTAGCAGCACCCCCCTCACCTCAGCGACTTGAGACCCTTATGGGTGGGTAGTGCGCTCTACAAATACATTGATTGATTGATTGACAAGGGACTTACAAGTAAATTAAATAAACCAATTGGGTATGAGCCAATGTCACCATGTTTTAAGGAGAGAGCATATGCACTTTAGCACTGTTTAGCAGTGGTAAAGTGCACAGAGTTCTAAAGCCAGCAAAAAATGAGGTCAAAAAAGAGAGAAGGAGGAAGGCAAAAAGTTTGAGGGTGACCCTGCAGAAAGGCCATTTCCAACATATCCCCCTTCCAGCCTAAAGCCAGGGTAGACTAATCAACATGATGGATTTCCCTGCTTAAGCGATAGAACATGGACAATGGCCCACTAGTGCATGGGCACTTGCCAGACTCATTTGCACCTCTGTCTATACTCTCTGGGGCCATTCAACTGACCCATGGGGAACCCTTCTCATCACCTGAGGACCCCATCTGTGAAGCTCCTAACTTTAATTTGCTCCAGATGCATCCCAGTATGCAGACAGTACCACCATGGCCAACAAAGTGATGTGGCCCGCTCCATTTCTTGGGTCTGACTTCTGTCCCCAACCCAGAGAAAACTTTGTCCACAAGGAAAGAAACCAACAGATGCCACTGACAGTGTCAAGAGACAGCGGCGCCAGACCATCCACAGCTAAGTGGAGACCCTGAGTGGGGCCTTTGGATGAGCTTCTCCTCCAGCTGGGGGGCTGGTAGGGGAGCTCCCTAGGGGCTCCGGAAGCATCTTAGAATGGGTGACAAATGCCCCAGGGGTCTTTTACCCCGCCTCCATTCTTAGCAGTTCAGGGGGTCCCTGATTCTGGTCACTCTGCCCAGGTTCTGTACCCTGAGGCTGAACGGAGGACCATGGTAAGTCGTTCCTCACCTTGCCTCCACATCTGGGCTCACGTACCCTCCTCTGGGGAGTGGTACTGCCAGACAGCTGAACTGTCAGGGTGCCCTTAGGGATCAACCCTCTCAGTTCTCCTGACACTAGGGGTAACTCATTTCCCAGAATACAGTCAATGGGCAGCTGGGGACTAACTGTGACCCTCCTCTGGGTCACCTCCCCACCCCACTCTAGGGACACCAGGACCATGGTGCAGAAGAAATCCTCCCCAATGGCTGGAGTCACTCTACACACCTGTCCGGTGTACTTCTCTGGTGTGACACTAGTGTTTCCACAATCATGGTGAGACTAGCCCCTTAGTCTCTCAGAGCGGTGACTGGGACCCCATTCACTCCTACCTGGTGGGAGTGACGACTCCCACCCTCAGTGATCACCAGTTTACCCTCTGAGTTCACCTCCCAACTAAAGGAGATGAAGGCATTGCCTACAACGTGCCCCTGGGGACTACTTTCCCCTAAGGCCACATTGGCCACCCCTGTAGAGGTTCAACCAGGGGGTGATTTTTTTGGACAGACAGAGTCCCCTTTCCTGTGTCCTAACTGGGAACACTCAAAGCAACGGGGTTGGGAATGGGATGCTTTGGGCCACCGCCCACCAGAAGCACCACCCTGTTTCTCAGATGGGGCATGGGAACCCTTTCCTCCCCCCTTACTCTGGGACTTGTCTGGGTCATCTCTAACCTCCCCCTCACTCGGTTGGGGGGAACCAGAACCACCCTTCTTGGGGTCACTCCCAGGTACCTTTTTGGACACTCTGGTACTAGTCCAGAGGTCCGCCTCCTCAGCAAGCTTCCTAGGATCAGTCAGCTTACTGTCAACCAAGTGCTGGCGCAACTCTGTAGAACAACGCCTGAGCATATGCTCTCTCAGAATTAAATTAAATAACCCTGTGTAATCATCTACCTTGCTGCCCCAACCCATCCCTTCAGTGCCTTATTGGAGAAATCAGTCCAGTCTACCCAAGTTTGTGTGGAGAGTTTGGTGCTGTCCCTGAACCTCTGACGGTATTTCTCAGGAGTCATGTTTTGATCCCTAGGATCCATGGAAGAAGTGTGTCCCTCCCCACAGCTGGTACATACCACCCCAAGGCTGTCCCCCATTGCTCTACAGGAACCCCATGGGTCCTTAGTGCAACTTCGTAAGCAGCCAGCCACTTATCAATGTCATCCCCCACCACATAACTGGGCACAATATTTTTAGGTATACAAACCTGTCTTTCTCCAGCAGGCTCTGCATGTATGCTGCCACCATTACTGCTGGACTCAGACTGCTTTGCCTTAAGGTCCAGCTCCTTGAGACTCAGTTCATGAGCCAACAAAATTTATTTTCAGCCAAGGCTCTCTCAACTGCACCTCAGCTCTCCTCTCTTCTGCCAGTCTTTGAGCTTTCCTTTCTGCTGCCTCCATGTTTAACTTTGCTATTTGCAGTTGAAATTCTCTCTCCTCCCTCCTTTCCTCTGCGATCAGGCCACGGTCAGAGACACTGCTCCCTGGTTTACCAGGAGGCACAATTCCAGGGGGAACACTCCCTACTCCTGGCAAGAAATCTTCTGAGGGGCCATCCTCTCGACCCTACTCCTCAACATTCTCCTCAGAATGGGCTTCTGCCCAGGCCCTCAGCGTCTTTTGGAATTCCTCCCTTTGGGAGGCCTTCTGGGTAGGTACTCCCATATCCCTGCAGAACCCCTTCAGCTGTTTGACAGTATGGCCCTCATAATGAACATGGTGGCAATTTCTGCGGTGAACAGAAGTCTGCCAAAACCTCCAAAAATCCTGCAAGCTCCAGCCACTGCCAGGGCCCGTGAGGGCAGAAAGGCTGAACACTCCACCTCGCCACCGCCATGCAGACAAATCCTCTGCCCACCAAATAATGATGCACAAATCACAGTGGTGGATAGTGGATGTCGAACGACCATTGGCGGTACGGACCGCCACGGCCAGCAATGGGACCCAACAACAAGAAATGCACGCACTGGCAAGTTTGAAACCCACACACCTGACACACATCCACAACACTATAAAACACACACATACACACCCCAACAATCCTTTGCAACCTCAATTGCACGAATGAGACTGACAACATAACACGCATTCACTGAACACAACATAACTAAATTCACACGAACAAATACACAACAGCAAGCTCACCAATACACCCATAACACCACAACCATAACACACACCATGGCACCCCCTAGGCACCCATGCTTCACAGATAGGGAGCTAAGGACCCTGGTGGACGAAATCCTCAAGGTCGAGCCACACCTTTTCAGGGTACAGGTGCAGCAGACAACCATCAACAGGAAGATGGAGTTATGGCAGACGATTGTCAATAAGGTCAACGCAGTGGGAAACCATCCATGCACAAGGGACGACATCCGCAAGAGATGGAACGACCTGCGTGGGAAGGTGAGGTCAATGGCATCCAGGCACAACATTGTGGTACAGAAGACTGGAGGAGGACCTCCACCTACACTCCCCGACTATACAGACTGGGTGGCGAAGGTACTTGCTATCCTGCACCCGGAGGGCCTCATTGGACTCACTGGAGGACTGGACTCGGGTAAGTCAATTACAATTACTAAATATCCACTACACCTGTAATGCATGTACCACCCCAACCCTTCCAACACCACCAGAACCACATCCCCACCCAGGCCACAACATCCACATCCAGTCATCCTGCATGCCCTCCCCCTGTGCACAGTCACCTACCCCTGCAATGATTCACAATGGCACTACTGCACCCACTATGCACCTAAACCCTCCATGTAAAATGAAAGGATTATTCCACAAAAGGACCCTGCATGGCCCGACCGGGGAATAAAAGCACAAAATAGGGCAGAGCTGTGCAACCATTTCAGAATTAGTACATGTAACATACATTTTCATTCCCCCCCAGGCACCACCACCCATGCCCTCCAGACGGAAAGGCCAAGGAGTGCCAGTGCCACACATGTGGACAGAGGCCCCACTCAGGAGACTGAAGAGGGATGTATGGACAGTGAGGAATACCCTGTCCCGTCACAGAGTCCTGGACTGTCTCCCCCTAGCAACCCCACCCATGATACCACTGACAGCCCACACCCAGCCCACACCATCAGCTCAGGCCAAACGACCCAACACCAGTGTCTCCAGGCCACAGACTGGCAGACCACATGTACAGAGACCACAGTCTCCACCCACCAACAGGCAGGACGATGATGGCCCCAGTGCAAGAGGAACTGCCAACACTGTGCAGGGGACACAGACACAGGGGACAAGGGCCAGTGGGGGGGGCTCAGTGTGCCCAGGCGGGAGGCCAAAGGATGGATGCTGCAGCCCAGGAGGTGATCTCTGAGGTCCTGGGAGCATACCACCATACCCAGGACAGGATGAGCCAGATCCTGGCCACCCTGGAGCAGATTCAAAGGCTTCAGATAGCACACCACCAAGAGGCCATGGATCAATGGAAACAACTCAATGCCACCATGGCCACCATTGCAGGGGTTCTGCAGCACCACTACCCTAGCTAGCCTGAGACCCCCACCCACCTGCAAGCCCTTACCACTAGCCAGGACACTGCCCTGCCATCTACTTCTGCAGCACCTACTGGACTGGTGCACTGCCAGAGGACACACAGGAGACCAGCACCCCTAGCCCTGCAGCCCAGCACCAGTCACTCAAACGTGCCCTCAGACCCAGATATGGCACTGGAACAGCTGCCAAGACCAAGGCCCCCGCTAAGAAGTGACTCTGTCACCCAAGTGTGCCACTGTGCCACCATGTTGACCCGCCAATACCAATACACCATCTACCAAGCGACCAATGGACCAATACCCACTGCCACCAACAGCTGATCCCATGCACCAGAGTATGGATATGCACCATGAGCCCACTCCATATCACTGTACAGCGATATTCCAAATTTGTGACACTTAATAAAGCACATCTACACCAAATCATATGTCCCCTGTCATTATGAGTATACAATTGTGAGTGTGCATGCATTAGCCAGTCACTTTAATAATCTTGCCTTTATTTCAGGAAGGGAATCCCACGAACTGTAGTGTCTGAAGTAGGTTAGAATGTACACCATATCAATTTCCCTGGCACATGCCACTTCAGTTTTCAGTTAACATTTTCAATGACTACAGACACTACATCACCAGTCACATGAGTCAGACCTACACTATGCAGTGAAGGCAACAGCATCAGTGAACAGTAACTCATGGTCACTGGAGGTATAGGCGGATCAGCTGGTTCCTGGAGTTCACATCTTCTCCCTCTTAATCCTCACCATTACTCTCATCCCCTCTCAGAGGTTGCAGGTCTGGTTAAACAGTACCCTCCTCCTCTAGAAGGAGGATAGCGCTCCTCACAGCCAAGTTGTGCAGCACGTAGCAGGCCACCACTATTCTACACACCTTCTCAGGGCCATAGCACAGGGATCCCCAAGAGAGATGGAGGCAACAAAAATCTAGCCTTCAGGAGACATATAGTGCGCTCAATCACCCTCCTAGTACGTCCATGGGCCTCATTATAATTCCTCTCTGCATCTGTCCTGGGATTCCTCACTGGAAACAGGAGCCATTACAAGTTGGGGTAGCCAGAATCACCTGCAAAAGTGGGCAAAAGAGGACTTTAACAAACTGCCATTACTTTGTTACAGCCTGGCTGTCAGCTATGTACTGATCCAGTGTCATACACACTCACCTATGAGCCAACCTCTGTCCCCTTGTAGTTGTTCCATCATGTGCGGCACACTGCTGTTCCTCAGGACAAAGGAATCATGGACTGAGCCTGGAAACCTGGCATTTACATGTGACATGTACTGGTCAGCAGTCCACACCAATAGTATTTCATGGAGTGGAAGTTATTTTGATTCCTGTACACCTGTTCATTCTCTCTTGGGGGATGAGAGCTATGTGGGTTCCATTAATTGCACCTATCACATGGGGGATGTTAGCAAAGGCATAAAATCCAGACTTGATAGCAGGTAGTTCAGCCCTTTGGGGAAACTGGACGTATGTCTGCAGGTGCTGGACAAATGCATCCAGGAATTTCGACAAGATGAGGCTGAACATTGGCTGTGAGAACCCTGCACCCATGCCCACTGTCACCTGAAATGAGCCTGTAGCCAAAAAATGGAGTACAGATAGCACTTGCACTTCAGTAGGGATGGCATGCTGATTCCGATTAGACAGTCTAAGTACAGGATCCAGTAAGGCACTTAGATCATGGATTGTAGCACGATTCAGTCTGTAGGTGACAATGATGTGACGTTCATTCATTGTTTCCAAATCAACAAGAGGTCTGTACACAGATGGGGCCCTCCCTCGCCACATGAGTCTATAGAGAGGACTGTGGCCAAGGAGGTGCGGACCCTGGGGGTCTACAACTGGCAGAGCACCCACTGCAGGAAGCGGTGGGAGGACCTGAGGCGCTGGGCCAGGAAGACCTGCGAGCCCCAGCTGGGGATGGCCTCCCAACGAGGAAGGGGTGCCCGTTGGACCCTGACCTCCCTAATGGCCCGCATTCTGTCAGGCAGTGGTCTATCTGGATTTGGATGGGCACTTGAAGGCAGCACAGCAGCCACAAGGGGGTGAGTACCAACTGGGTTCTGTGGTGTGCATGCTGTCTATTGCCAGGCACTCTGACAGGTGTGTTTTGCAGTCCTGCCACCCATAGACACTGAAATGGTATGGAACAAGTGTGGACGGTCCAAATAGGCCCATGGGGGTTCACCTTCCTGTACTCTTGGATGCTTTGTGGGCCCATGGACTAGTGGATGCATTGTCTGGGCATGGTCCCCCATGTGTGTGGCCCACACAGTTTCTCAGGTCCGTGTTTCATGTGGGTGATGGGGTGTATTCTGGGGTAGTGGCCACTAGTCAGGGGCACAGTCATGACTATTGTTGTAGGTGCTGCGTGTAGGTGTGTGAGCTGGATGGGAGTGTGTGGGAATCAGAAATGTACATTCTTTCAGGTATTTGCAGATTTCGCCCATGTTTTATCTCACCCACCCCTTTGCTCTTGTGTCCTTTGTGTACATCAACATCATCTGGCGAGGGAGCAGTGGCACCGGCAAATGGGGATGCAGCGGCCCACGGTTCCGAGGAGGCAGAGTCGGTCGAGGCCAAGGGGACCAGTGGGTTGGAGGGCGAGGGGAGAACCACGGGGGAGGCAACTACCACTGCCGGTAGTGACTCTGATACCTCATCCGATGGCAGCTCCCTGGTGGAGGTGGACCCCACCCACCCTTTGTCATCTTCCGCCACTTCCCATGCCATCTCTGCCCTCCCAGTTGCTCCCCACCCAGTTGCCCGTGCCCGCTCACCGAGGAGGGTGGGCATCTCCTTTGCCCCAGGCACCTCATCCCCTGCCCCCGTCAGCCCTGCTGCTCTCACGGTGGAGGCTATTGACCTCCTGAGGATAATCTGTGTAGGGCAGACAACCATTGTGAATGCCATCCAAGGGCTAGCATCCCAGATGCAGCAATGCAGTGCATTCCTGGAAGGCATCCACGGTGCCATGTCTGGCCTACAGAGATCTTTTCAGGCTCTGTCCTCCTCTTTGGCGGCGGCACGTGTCCCTGGTCTTTCCATCCCCCCTCCAACCACCTCTACCCCTTCCAGCACCCCACTCCCTTCACCCATCCCAAGCACACTTCCAGACAGCCATACACACATATCCACACACAAGAAGCACATAGACAAACACAAGCACCTCACTTCCCACCACAGGCATACAGACACCCAACATAAAAAGGCACACACAACAACATCCACTTCCCCCAGTGTGTCCACCTCTCCCGCCTCCCTGTCTGTCACCTCACAATGCACACCCACAAGCACTGCACCCTCAGTCACTGCTGCTGCCCCCATTCTTGCAGTCACCACAACAGCTGACATCCAGTCATCCACCCCAGACACCACACCTGCACTCACCACAACTACATTGACTGCCACATACAGCACACTCACCAGACCTGCAGACACCCAGAAAACAAGCATGTACACTGGCAGACTGTCTTGTCCCGCTGTGTCCCAAAACAATCAAATATTCACAGACACCCACACAACAAACATCCATCACACATAAGCATTCTGTTCAGGCACCTGCATCCACGTCCGGTACACCTACACCTGGTACAAGCACTCAATCTACCTCCACTCCCACACCTTCCTCCAAATCCACCCCAACTGCCCCTAAGAAACTTTTCCTCTCCTGTGTTGACCTGTTTGAACCCACTGTCCCACCCTGGCTCGTCCCTAAACATGCCCATCTACTTGCCCAGTCCACTCCTTCCACGCCCAAGTCCGCCCCAGTCCGCCCTTCCCATTCCTGTGCCCCTTCCCCAGGGAGGAAGAAGCCCTGTGTTGACCCAGGTCCCTCTGCCACCCCTCCGGTCCAAGCCCACTCCCCCACCTTCCAAGGGCAAGCCCAAACCCCCTTCACCTCCCAAATGTAAGCCCAAGCCCCCCCTTCTAGACGTAAATCCCCACCCCCGCCACCACCTGCCCATGTTCCCTGAGGTGCCTGGCTGCCCCATTGATGTCCCTTTACAGTGGAGCACCCTCTGCACATGTGGGTGTCAAGTCTGGCCTAGTTGGGCCCTCAAGGGTATTCGTTTTGGACTGGACAATGGCTTTATTCGGACATTACATTGTTCTAGTTCAATTAACGTTTGAGTGCCCAGTGGTGCTGTTGGCACAATATGGTGACATTGTTCATCATCTCATTGTGGGGGTGTGGTGTGCACATGTGTGTACTTTGTTGCCTGGCTTTATTGCCTTGTGTCTGGTAAGTACATCTTGTTCTGGTGTGTATGGTGTTGGATGGTGTGAGGGGTTGGGACTGCGTTGCTGGGTGGGTGGGGTGTATGTGTAACTGTGCTCTTTCTTCCATGTGTACTAGGTTGCGCTACTTACTGTTGTTGTCTTGGTCTGTGGTCGTGGAGGTATATGGCAAAGAGCAGCACTGGCATTATTTCCAATTCTCTCTCCATATCTACTTTGGTGTGTTGTGTGTTCCTCCGGTGGGTATTTCCTTTTATTTAGTTCATTTCCGTCACACTTTGCGTGGTGGTGGTTCCCGCCCCGGAACTGACAGCGGGCTTGTGCTTCATTATTTGGTGGGCAGGTATCACCTTTCCACCGGCCTGTGGGCGGCCTCCTCCATCCTCATCGCCACTCCAATGCTGGTGGTGTGTGGCTTGACTACTACTTGGTTCTCATGTGCTTCATTATTTGGCGGTCCAAACCGCCAGCCTGTTGGCGGTCGTTACCGCCGGCGGTGCAGTGATTCCCGCCATGTTCATAATGACCACCTATATGTCTCCAGCATGGCTAGGTCAAAATCTTAATCTCCTGCTTGAGACCCAGCCAGAGACATGTTGAGTGAGGATTTAGTTAAACAATGTCAAGTAGAAAAACCAAATTGCAGAAAAAAAGATAAAAATCAAGTTGACCTTCAACTGTGGGTAGGTAGTGAACACTTAGCTATTGTATCACTGCACAAATACAAGTCCTATCTTGACCGCTGATCACCAATGTTAGAAATGGGGTCTTTGGTTGGCAGTCAGGTTACCCCCTGTTCAAGCAAGGACCCTAACTCTAGTCAGGGTAAGTCACACACAATCCAAATTATCCTGTGCCCACCTTCTGGTTGCTTGGTACTGAGCAGTCAGGCTTAACTTAGAAGGCAATGTGTAAAGTATTTGTACAATAAATCATGCAATAACAACGTGTAGCACCACAAAAGTACACCACACAGTGTTTAGAAAAATATATAATATTTATCTGATAAGATGCAGGTCAAAGCAATTAAAATGCAATAAGTATTTGTTGAGATATCACTGTAAAAGTGATATAAAGTGTCTTTAGTCTTTTAAAAGCAATAAATGTCTCATTCAAGCACAAAGTACCTGGTTTGCTTTCAAAATCTCCTGAAAGAACCGCAGAGGAGGAGATGCGTGGAAAACAAGGAGGCGTTTAGTTTTCACGCAGGGACGGCTGTGCGTCGATTTCCGGAGCTCAGTCGTGGATCCCCTTTGGGTTGCGGGGTTTTCGGACACCCTGGGGATGATGTGTAGATTTCCAGCACTGACAGGACGAAGTCACAGGGGCTGCATCGATCTGGTGGGCGTTGCGTGGAAATGTGTACTGCGTGGCAGGTACCGCGTCAATTCCTCTGAGCCTGGCCGCAGGTAATATATCAATACTATCTGGGCGGTTTCTCTCTAGTGTCCTATTGTTACAAGTTCTACCAGTCGGAATGGGGAATATTGTGGTAATGAAGCATGTTTTCCCTCTTTCAATCTGCGAATGTCATAATCTTGCAGTTTATTGCAACACATATTTGGTCTAGTGTCATCTGCCAAATAATATATACGGGAAACTGCTGAGTCAAACAGAATGTTACACATGTGTGCTGATTTGTCTCCACCACCCTGTTTGCACCCAAGTAAACATTAAGGCCCATATTTATACTTTTTTAGTGCCACATTTGTGCCGCTTTTTAACGCAAAAGCAGCGCAAACTTACAAAATTCAATTGTATTTTTTGCATCAAAATATGACGCAAATGCGGTGCTAAAAAAGTATAAATATGGGCCTAATTCCCTTGTCATAGCTCCACGCCTTTGACTCAAGTTCATGCTGCTTGAGCAGACATTTAATGGACAGATTAGCCTGCTACCTTGGACTATAAGTCTACATGATATGATTACTTCCTATGGGAACTTTCATTAGTATTGACAGAAAGAAGACCATTGGGAAGGAGTTCTGGTTGCTGCAAATGCCATGAAATTAACAGGCACATTTAGAGCAAAGCAGACAACCTGCCACTCTGTTAGGGCAGTAGTAGCTCTTCAATCAGCATCACATGAGTGAAATGTCATCCATATTTAAAGTTCTCCTCCATGAGGTGGAGCACTTTTGCCAAAGTGGGATCATTTTCTAAATAAATATAATGAAGTTGAGATTTTAGTTTTGGAGATCCGCTGTGAGGTCAGCTGTTGAATCTGTACCCTTGTACTTTATGTTCCAAAGTGTCTCAAGATCCAGTAGCTGTAGATATATAAATTATGGTCAATGCCTATTGCCATTCTATAAAAATAAATCATGAACCCAGATGTTGACACATTAGAGATACATAAAAGAAAGGGAAACAAACAACTCAATTAAAATTACTAATATTAGTTGATATACATACAAATATATGATTTATAAATGACCTATCGAAAGGACTACTGAAGAGATGCAAAAATTAAGGTCTTAGGCTCCAAGGCTTATCTGATTGACAGATCATATTGTACAGGGCCTAATAGTTGCTGCCAAGATGTACCTTGATATCATCAATATTGATGTTCTCAAGTTTGACACCCCTGGACTATTGAATGAAAAAAGATGACAGAAGAGAGAGACGCCCTTAAGGGAATATGTCATCATAAACCATAAAAGAAGATGGTGGCTATGTGGTTTAAAAACTCAATTTGAGTCCCACAAAGTTTGCTCTGTGCTGCAAATTGAGACAAATCCTAACAGATATTGTATGGTGCTACCCTTTTATTGGCAGGTCTAAGGGCAATTTTCTAAGTCAATACCATAATATATTGAGCATAGTACCGGTAGGGACATGTGACAAAAGACATACAGCTACCCTGTCTGTAGTAAATAAAGAGGTTGGTTCCAAAGGTAAAAGAGAAGGACATTTAACCTACCAATGTCTACCATCCATCTGCTGTGTGGTGTCAATTTTGGAGGACTGCTAAGAGAAGAAGTTGATGTTGTGCCAGGTGGTTACAACAACCCAGAGTCTTAAAAGTGTTAAAATAAAAGTATGTATATGTAATGGTGTAACAGTTTGAATGTCTAGCTTATATTTGAATAAGATTAAAAGGCTTTTCAAAAGTCATTGTTGAATATAGTGTTAGGATTTAACAAAACAAGTGATCTAAATATTCTATTGTGTGTTAGTCAAATTGTTAGAATGAGGACATACCTGTGTTTCTAAGTGACTTGCTTTTCAAGACCTGTCCTGTTTGCTGCCCTGCTGCCGTTGCAATGACTACTGCCTCAGCCAAAGCAACCAATCTACTTGAAAGAGTTGCTTTATGAAAAGAGTGTAAAAATATGTAGGGATTTACAGGGCTTTTGTTTTATGAAAAGAGTGTAAAAATATGTAGGGATTTATAGTGCTTTTGTTAGAGAGTGCTTTTAATGGCGGTATATATGTTAGAAATTGGGTCTCTAGTTAGCAGAGGTATACACCATTGTCCAAGTAGGGACCACAATCCTAGTCAGGGTAAGTTGCAACACAATCCAAATTATCCTGTGCTCACCCTCTGGTAGCTTGGCACAGAGCAGGATGGCTTAACTTAGAGGGCAATGTGCAAAGTATTTGTGCAATAACTCATACAGTAACACAGTGAAAATATCACAAAAAGTACTTCACACCAGCTTAGGAAAATAGATAATATTTATCTGAATAAAATAAGATAAAAACGACAAGAATGCAATAAGTACAGTCACTTTTTAAAGGTTTAGAAGAGTCTCAATCCTTTAGAATCAGTGGTTGTATCCTTGTAACGCCCAGTACCTGAGATGAGCCAAAAATCAAAATGCACGGAGGCTGCAGAGCAGGAGATGTGTTGACAAATATGGCACTGCATTGGAGGTTCCGGCGTGGCACAGACAATCCATTGTTTCTTTCCACACTGCAAGGTAATGCGTCGATTTACAGGAGAGCAGCCGGTGCAGTGAATATTCAGCCGCGAGGCGGGAGCTGCATACATTTCTGCAGGCGTTGCATCGATGTTCCGACACACGGGGATTTTCTTCTTTTTGGTGAAGCTCTTGGGGCCCTGAGACTTCTGAACAGGAGGCAAGCTCCATCCAAGCCCTTGGAGAACACTTGTGGGGAAGTCAGAGTCCTTCCAGCAGAGCCAGAGGCCAGCAGGCAGCAGGGCAACATGCAGGGCAGCAGCCCTTCTCAGCAAAGCAGTCCAGATGAGTTATTTGGGCAGCCAGGCCTTTCCTTTGCCAGAGTCCAGGTATAGATCAGAAGTGTGTGATTTGGTGGGATCAGAAACCCAGTATATATACCTAAAATTGCCCTTGAAGTGGAGGAAACTTCAAAAAGTGGTTTTGAAGTGCACAAGTTTCTCTTTCAGCCCAGTCCTGTCTGCCAGGATCCATGTGGGGGTTATCAGTCATTTTTATGAAGGCAGGCCACTGGCCTTTGAAGTGTAAGAGAGAGCCTCTCTACCCTTCCTGCCCAGTATGCAAATGAATGCAGATGTGACTCAATGTTTTATGATTATAACTGTCTGGGTGGAATGCACAAGGGGAGCTGTCAATCAGCTCAGACAAGACGTGGATTGGCGACAGGCTGTAAGACACATATGGCAGTAAGTGCAGAGAAATACCCATGTTCTAAAAGTGGCATTTCTAAAATAGTAATACTAAATACAACTTCACCAGTAAGCAACATTTTCTATTACCATTCTGGCCATACGAAACATGACAGGGCTATTCCTTTCAGATCAGAATGTGCCCTTTAAAAGTATATAAGGGCACTTCTAATGCTGGCCTGTGAGAGGATCAGACCTCACAGTAGTGGAAAACGAATTTGTGAGTTTTCCACTAGCAGGACATGTAAAACACATACATACAGATCCTACCTTTTACTGACTCAGCACCCTGCCCTATGGGTTTGCTAGGGCCTACTTTAAGGGTAATGCTTATAGAAAAAGGGGAGTTTAAGGCTTGGCAATTAGTTGTAAATGCCAAGTCAAAGTGATAGTGAAACCCCACATACAGGCCTTGCAATAGCAGGCCTCGTACATGGTTAAGGGGCTACCTATGTGAGTGGCACAACCAGTGCTGCAGGCCCAGTAGTATCATTTAATTTACAGGCCCTTGGCATGTCTAGTGAACTTTACTAGGGACATACAAGTAAATTAAATATGCCAATTGGGTAGGAACAAATGTTACCATGTTTAGGGGAGAAAGCATGTGCACTTTAGCGCTGGTTAGCAGTGGTAAATTGTTCATAGTCCTAAAGCCAACAAAAATGTGGTCAAAAAAGAGGAGAAGGAAGGCAAAACATTTGGGGTGACCCTTCAGAGAGGACTCTTTTCCAATATATCTTATCAATCTATCTATCTATCTATCTATCTCTCTCTATATATATATATATATATCTATATATATATATATATATATATATATATATAGATATATATATTTATGAAGTGTGAGTGAAGGACAGATATAGGTGACTTTAGGTTTTGCTTTTAGTGAAAGAGAGAGAGAGAGCGCGGGGGAGTGGGTTTGAGAATATTACCTAGCACCACATCAGTGTTGTTGGAAAGAGGCAGCCCCTTTGGCCGGTGGGAAGCATTGTGGAGAGAAAAGCCTCTTCCAGGTGGTTGAGACAGAGACTGGATCCTGTTGGTCCTCTAGGAAGAACTTTAGCCATTTGAATCCTGGAGAACTTCCCTTCACCCTCCACTTCTCATTATGTCACTCATTGTAATAGCCCCTAGTATAGAGGCCTCCTTCCCAATGTATTGACAGAATCTGTCACCTCTGCCATAATGCTGCATTCTTGGTTCCTCTAAGGTTGAATAAAGGCAACATATGTAGTTGTTTTAAAAGTATACTACGAATTTAACTACAGTGGCTATCTCTACCTTGGTGAAATTTATTTTCCTCGTAAGCTAGGTAGTCTGAATGCTTGTGGATGAAATGTGTTGACTGCAGGATCAGTGAGACATAGAGGAAAAAAGCAGATCCTATGGTGTGAACAGTATTTTTGTTGTTGGAAAAGAATAGGTGTCAAATGTGTAGAAATGGTTTAGGGTGTATATATTTTGCCTAATCCCTTTTAAGATGATGTTTTCTGCCCCAGTTGTGAGGTTTCCACCTAAAGTGGGAGGTCACGGAAAGTGTGTATCTTTATGGTTGCAAATTACATATATTTTGACTCCACCCCCTAAACTGAGACGGTGAATACATGTAACTCTACACTTTGTAGTAAATGCACGTTTAGAAATGGTGAATAATGTAAAAAAGTAAATAAATAGCAAACAGTATAGGTAAACTTACCCTTGAAGATTTACTCATGTGTAAGTTTATCTTTCTGCATAGCCCCTGCACGCGTCTTAAGTAAATGTGGGAAGTACTTCAAAACTGAAGTGAACAAATGTATATGAAAAGTACATCGATAGGTTACTTTTAATTATAAATCTCTTAAGAACTTTCTTGTTATGCAATGTGACTGCTCAGAGAACTCGCATTCCAGGTTATACATTACTCTCTCCAAAAGTGATCACTTTTTGCAGTTGGAGTTGCCCAGTAACTAATCACGCAATGGATGTATTTATGAATTGGCAGGTCAAATGGAGAATGAACAGAACTGTTAATTTCTTTATATTCTTTCTATGTTTTTGTGTGTGGTACCGAAACAATATGTGTGGATATTTTGTTTTGCCATCGCTTAAGGGATTATTCAGATCTTGAAAGGTAGTCCTGCATTTTTCGAGTTTCCTGGATTGTAGGTATACCCAAATGCGAAGTAGGCACCATGTTGCATTGAGCAATGTAGCATTATTTTATTTTTACTGTAAATAAGCCCACAGACTAGAAGTTTGTTTGTGAAAGTCTTTGTTTGTTTTCCTTTCCTGGGTCTGCATTTTCATGAAAGCCAAACCCAGACAAGAAAACTCTGTGTCATTATCACAGCTCGAAATGAGTCGGGGCTATCGCCATATTACTTTGCAGCCTTAAGGTCAATGGGCCACCAGATCACATTTTTTATTGGGTGAGCACTCTGTTGTTGGAGACCTAATGGTATTCCCAAGTCTAAATGAGGTGGTGTAACTGTGTGTTTTGTGGGTTAGGAGGTCTGCCAATTTATGATGAAGCTCCAACTCCACTAAGCCCCAAATGATGCCCTCAATATTTTCTTACTATAAACTTTATCAGCCTTCCACGACAGCGCTATTTTTTCGTTATTCAACAGTCATATTTTTATGTAGTGATCTTCATACTAGTGGCACGCAAAACTGATTTGTGACAGAATCTTCTGGACTCTGTCCCAATTTTCTGTCATGTGTCCTGCAGGAGTGTCCTGCAAGTGAGCAAAAATATACATTTCAAAATGTTTGTAACATGGACCCTTTATCTGAAAGCTCACCTGAAAGATATACAATTTGCCACTGGAAATAGAAGGGAGAGCAACATCGTTTTTCATGCTTTGCCTTCTGATTCCCCCTTCACCACTGAATTTTACCTCTGATTACAAGCAATGGAAACGTGCTTGTGGCTTCTAGCGGGTAGAGGTCTGTGATAGGCATAATGGGATAAGTGTTAGAGAGCCATTCAGTTTGACTTTATGAATGACAGTTGATTTTCAAGTACCACACTCGTTCTGGCACTTCAATCTGCTTTCTTTCTTGTAGGTATTTCTGACTTGTAGGCACCAGAAGTGGCTGCCTTGAAATGTCTGCTTATGGGCAATATCTTCTGAGGGAAGTCTGGGCAAAATTCATAAGATTTCCTTTGAATAAATCACAATTTCCTTCTCTTGTGCAAGCTTTTGAGTGTCAGGTCAGATCTATTTTCTGATGATCTTATTTTTAGGTCACTTCATAGTGGACCACTGCAAGAAGCTCTGGCTTCATCCTTCTGACAAGTGTTTGGTTCACAAGCCCTATAGACATTCCATGACACTGGGGAATAGCTCAGGGGTTGCATTATGCTTCCTGAGGGATAGCTGGCTGTGTCTAGGGGTGACCTCTGAGATACAGCTAAGGGTCTTAGTGGATGAAACAAGAGTCTTTCGGGGACCTGCTAGAGGGTACAGCAATGGTCTCTAAGGGATGGTTGGGGGGATTCTAGGAAAAGCTATAGGTGACTGAGGACAGGGATTAGGACTCTTGAGGGCTTGATAGGGGTATCTAAGGACACACCAACTACCTCTGAGGACTGTTTGGAAATTTGTGGAGCCCAACTGAGGGTAGAGACTGGCTGAGGGCCTCTCTCTGCATTCCCAAGGATTCTAATGGCGTACTGATGGTGTCTGAGAGCAGACTAAAGGTCTCTAAGAGCACACCTGTGTAGTTTAAAAACTAGATTACGATATCTCAAGGAAGGATGATGGACAGTTGGGCATGTCTTAGGGTCAAATGGAGAAGTTTGAGGGAGAGGCTGACAGGCTGCTGGTGGCCTCTGAGGGCCACTTGGGGTTTCTAGGAGTTTCCTGGGATGTCTTAAGGGAGAGTAATGGCATTTAGCGGCTAAATGAATGTGAATGTACGAAACTTGCTGGGAAAGTCTGAAGGCAGGACGATGGTTTCTGGGGGGCATACAGTTATATCTACTGACTAGCTTGGGGTGTCTCATGATGGGTCAAGTGGCGGTCCAAATAGCTAGTGACCAAATACAGGTATCCAAATAGCCTTATCGAATTCTCTGAACCTCTAGGACAGCAGGTTGAAGGTGTTTAGGGATCAGCTATGGCTGTCTGAAAGCTGGCATCAGGCCATCTTAGTGCCAGTTTCTGTGTCTCAAGGTGAGCTGAAGAAGATTGTTAGTTAGCAGCGGTCAAGCTGACTGTCTCTAAAACAATAAAAGAGTTATTGGGGGACTGCTGAAGACACCTACAGACCAATTAAGGATCTGTAAATGCCATGCAGGTTAGTTTATGGACCAGCTTTACAGGCGCAGTGTCTCTGAGAGCATGCTGGCTTATCTGAGAACATGTTGATGGTTTCTGGAGCCACACTAAGAGTATCTGAGGTCAGGACAAAGGTTTCTTATGTAACAGCTGTGGGTAACAGAGTATATAGTGAGGCTCCCTAATGATGTGCTGATGGTCTCTGAGGACTCTCAGGGGTGTTTAATGGCGTAATAGGAGTATCAAAATACAGGCAGTGGGCATAGCCAAGCTTCTCTATGGGCCTGATGGAGGTGTCGAAAGCAGATGAACAGTCTATGACAGATGTCACAAAACATTTTGAGAGAATCTGCCTGCAGGGTCAGTGTCTTTGTCTCTGTCTAAGGAACACCTGGTGGAGTTCATGGGGGACAGATGACAAGCAGGTGGTATGTATTGATCGAATTGGCTGCCAGAATGCCAGCTAAGTGTCTCTTAGTGGCAGTTGGTGGTGTGTAATGACCAGCTTGGTTGTATTAAGAGTGGATTGAATGCTGGCTGCAAGAGAGCTTAATAAACTTCTCTATTCATCAACTGAGTTTTTGGAATGCCAAGTGAGACTCTTTGATCCTTGCAAAGCCTGCAGATTTGCTAAGAGCCTTTGAAACACAAGTGGTGGGGTCTAATGAGTAACTGTTAATGTGGAGTGAGTGCTAGTTTAGGCATCTTACTTCCAATTCTGTCTGCCTGAAGGCCAGGAGGGCCTTGTGTTCACTGATGGCACACCAAAAATGTATAACAGCTGGTGTGTATGGTTGGGCCTGAAGTGTTTGTGAGTTGCCTAAGGGTATCTGAGGGCACAACGAGTATCCAGGGCATGCCAAAATGATTTCAGCAGGTTATTGTACACGTCAAGTATACTGTATGTTAATTGCCATGAAAGTTTGTATGCTGAAAGACCAGATGGCATATACATTGGCACTCACGCTTTAGATGGAAGAGGCAATTTATTTCTGTGCAATACTTATTTCAGCAGCTTACTCTCTCTTACAATTGCCTCCAAGTGTAGGAGGCTGGCCTGGTGTGTAGTGGGTACCTATGGTACTTACACCTTATACCAGGTCCACTTATCCCATATTAGTGTAGTGTAGACAGTGACTAGAAGCCAGACTCCCTAGCAGTAGCTGTGGATGAGCAGCCAAGGCTTATCTAGGAGACATGCAAAGCTCATGCAACACCACTGTAGTCACACAGTACTCACACACATGAAAGAAAATACACAGGCCCATATTGAAACTTTTTTTGTGCTGCATTTGCATTGTTTTTTGATGCAAATACGACGCAAATCTACAAAATACAATTATATTTTGTAAGTTTGAGCCGCTTTTGCGACAAAAAATGGCGCAACTGCTGCGCCAAAAAAGTATAAATACGTGCCTCAGTGTTACAAAAATAAAGGTATTTTATTTTTGTGACACAAATATCGAAAATATCATAGAGACTATAATCTCTTAGGAAGTAAGTAATACACAAATTATATACACTAAAATGCAGAAATAGGCATAAAAACAGTTAGAAAACAGTGCAAGTAGTGAAAATCACAATAGTTAGAAATAGGCCAATGGGGAGCACAAACCATATACTAAGAAAGTGAAATGCGAAAGTCGGTCCCCCACCTAGGTAAGTGTAGTGTATAGAGGGGAGCTGGGAGTACTAGGAAAACCCAAAGGTAAGTACCAGAACCCACCCCAATGACCAGGAAAGCAGGAGTAAATGACTGTAAGTTTCCTAGAACACACACATAAAGATGAATTATGCAAAACCTAGAAGAGACTGCAATACACCAACAGTGGATTGCTGGACAAGAAGACCTGTGGAAGAAGGGAACCAAGTCCAAGAAGCACAGAAGAGTCCAGGAAGCGCAGAAGCTCCTGCTAACCCAGATGAAGGTGCAAAAGGAGAACCACCGATAAAGAAGAAAAGTCAGCACTGCACCCAAGAAGATGAAGTCGGGTTCCTGGAGGGTGCGAGTGATGTTCCACTCTGGATGGAGTCCCCAGAGTGCATGGAATCATACTTCCAATACTTGCAATAGTATTGGGGTATGATTCCGAAATGTTTGATACCAAACATGCACAGGTTCAGAATTGCCATTATGTAGCTGGACATAGGTAGTGACCTATATCCAGTACATATATAAAATGGCGTCCCTGCACTCATGAAGTCCAGTAAAATGGTGCTGGAGTTCATGGGGGCACCTCTGCTAGTGCAGGTACCTGCAACCTGCCCTCCGGGCTGAGAGGGCCTGCCATGGGGGTGACTTACAGTGACCTGGTGCACTGACCTGTAGTGAAACCGGGTTCATGCAGACTGAAATGGCAGGCCTTCTGAACCCTTTGCATGGTCCTTCTATGTGTGGCAGAATCACTGCTGCAGCCCTTATGGGTCCCCGGGAACCCCAATGTCCTGGATACCTAAGTACCATATACTAAGGACTTACATGGGGGGACCAGTATGCCAAGGGTGGGAAGAAAAAGGTACAATTTAAAGGAGAGAGCAAAACTACTGGGGTCCTGGTTAGCAGGAAGCCAGTAGACACAGTCAAAAATACTGACAACAGGCAGAAAATGGGGCTAACCATGCCCAGAAAGAGGGCACTTTCCTATACCATGCCAGTACGATTTAATAGGGAAAAAGTGAGAGATTTATTGAGACAAACTTTGGGCCCCATTACGAGTTTGGTGGTCCGAGGACCAGCAAACCTGTGGGATGCGGTCAGACCACCGCTCCCCTGGTGGTCCAACTGCCAGATTACAACCCTGGTGACCTCCGCCACCACCAGGATCATGGATACCGGCAAGGTGGTGGTGGTCGGAGTTGTGGGGAGCCATGGCGGCACTATGTTTATGGTCACCGTGCTGATCACAAGTACTCTTTCCACCAGCCTTTTCATGGTGGTGCACCCGCCATGAAAAGGCTGGCAAAAAGACAGTGCTGGTGGGCCATACGGGGGGCAATGGCATAGGCAGTTCAGGGCCCCCCCCTGCCAGTACCCTCAGAATGCAAACTGCATTCCAAGGGTGCTTTTGTGCGATGGCATTGTCCTCGGCTCGATTAAGGGAGCCGAGGCCAATGCTGTGGCACTGTTTCCACTTGTCTGAGTGGTGGAAATGTCACAATGTAATATTTCCGCCAGTCAGCCCAGTGAAAAAATCGTAATATGACTGGGGGGGGGGGGGATATGATGGCAGCCTCCTCCCTGCAGCTTTGGTGGATGGATCATTCCAACCGACAAAGTTGTAATGAGGCCCTCTGTCTTTAAAACATTCATCATATTTACAATATAAATACACAATGCTAAGGATTTTAAAGATTCACAATTTTCTTTTCTAAAACTCTGTCTTAGGGCCATATGTACATAAGCATTTCCCATAGACACAGAATTGGTAAAACCCTTTGATACAACTGGCCCTTAGGTCTTCCCAAATGTTAGCATGAATGAGCAGAGTGTATTTCATAGAGAGCTAAATACTTTTCTTGGTGAAACAGTGTTTGCAAATTATGGTCAGAGTCACTTGGGTGATTTTGCATCTCCCTGAGAGGGTTTGCTGTGTTTTAGGACTAGCTTGAGTGTGTGATGCAGGGGCATTACAAGAAGAGCTGTGAGGAGATGATTGATCTTTCATGGTTCAAGCACCTCTGTTTTCTCACAGGTCTGTGACTCTCGGACAACCTGAAAGGGGCAGCAAGTGGTTAAAAAAAATAAACCTACCTTTCTCTAGGCCTTTGTGTAAAAGAGTAAAAGTTGCCTAATATGCTTTAACACAACTTAGGCCCTCATTATGACATTGGAGGTAAATGCCGCTTACCGCCGTGCTGACGGCCACCAACTTACCGCCGCGCTGGTGAATATCCGTTCACCATTATATGACACACACACACCAGTACGACTGAATACAGCCACATACACAAATCCACCAGACCAAAGGTCAGTGGAAAAGTGGCGGTCCCAAAACCCACACCGTTATGCCAACAGAACAACGCCCATCACATTATGACCCACGAATCACCAATGTGGACATTCAACTGCGGTAAACCATTGGCGGTACATACCGCCGCGCTCACAATGGACACCCACATACAAAACAACACCACATTGGCCAATTCAAACAAAACACACCTGACACCCATACACACAACACACCCACACACCCACCACTATAAAACAAGCACCCACATTACCCACAACCCTTTACGAATACAATTCATTGCCACAAGACTGACACCAAGACCACTGCGACAACTAGACACACACACCACTCACACCCATACACCCCTCACGTACTCCACATCACACACCTCAACACATTACCCAACACACCCTCACCAACACACATCACATAACACCCATGGCAACACAAAGGCACCCCCGTTTCACTGAGGAGGAGTTAAGGGTCATGGTAGAGGAAATCGTCAGGGTCGAGCCACAGCTATTTGGAGCACAGGTGCAGCAGATATCAATAGCAAGGAAGATGGAGATATGGCAAAGAATCGTGGTCAGGGTCAACGCCGTGGGACAGCACCCAAGAAAAAGGGACGACATCAGGAAGAGGTGGAACGACCTACGGGGGAAGGTGCGTTCCATTGCAGCAAGACACCAGCTCGCTATACAGAGGACTGACGGTGGACCCCCATCTCCTCCTACACAACTCACAGCATGGGAGGAGCAAGTCTTGGCAATACTGCATCCTGAGGGACTCGCAGGAGTTGAAGGAGGACTGGACACTGGTAAGTCAACTTTTAACAATTATCATCCCCCATACCTGCATGCCATTACACACCCACACCCTCACTCCCATCACTCCACTCCATCCCACACACTCCACCATTACATCACACTAATCCCAATGCCAAGCCCTGCATGCTGTACCAATGCATAGACACCCCTCCCATCCCTGCATGGACCCTCATATCCAAAGCATGCACAGCATAGGGAAAGTAGCATATCTACTATGCACCAATATTCATAAGCAAAAGCTGTAGGGGAACAACAGCCATAGAGGGGAAGGTACAAAAGTACAAATGTCAGACAGCTGAAGCATAATACATCATTTACATCCCCACAGGTACCCCAGCCAATGTCACTGGAGAGGAGGTGCCACCACTATCCAGTCCCTCAACAGAAGAGGCCCACAGTGATGACAGTAACTCTGGACAGTCTGTCACCCAAGCCCAGTCACAGACCACCACAGAGCCTCCCACATCAGGAAGCAACACCACAGCACCCACCCAGCATCCCTAAACCTCTGTCCCCAGGACACTTCAATCAGCAGTGTGCCCACCTGTACAGGGACCCTAGGCCACACCTCGCACACAAGACAATCAGGGACCTAGGGTCAGTGGCAGTGGGCACACAGTTCAGGGGACAGAGGCACAAGCCAACAGCGACACAGGGAGGTCTGCTGTGCGCCAGGGGGAGGACAGTTCCAGGGAACCGACTCTGCAGGAGGCACTCTCTGAGATCCTGGGAGCCTACCAACATTCCCAGGACATGATGGACCAGATCCTAGACAACATTCAGGAGAACAGGCAGCTGCAGGAGGGACAGTATCAGGGGATCAGGGAGGACTTGCAGGCTATTAACACCACCCTGGTCTCCATAGCAGATGTGCTGGCAGACATGGCTAACATCATGAGGGAGGCTGAGTCACACCAGCGGGCCCCTACCACTAGCCAGTCATCTGAACAGCCGGGCACTTCAGCCGCTAGTGGCCAGGAGACCCTGCCACTGTACCAACAGGCCACCAGCACCCCTTCCCCTGCAGAAGGTGAACCACCCCGCAAACGTTCCCTGTGAACCAGACAGAGGCCAGAGACACTTGCCAAGGCCACCGCCAGGAAATGAGACTCTCCTGATTGTCCCCCTTGTGTTCCACTCCGTCACCTTGTCCATCTTGAACTGCCATTGCTCCCCTTCCTATGTCCACATGGACAATGCACCAGTGCTACAAACAGACTAGAACAATACCCTGGACTTTCTGCCATCATCACCCCATTCCATTGCACTTTCCCCTCTCTATTTTAGCACTGCAATAAACACCCTTGGACAAAACTTGACTAATAGTATTTCATGGATTGAAAATATGTATTGATTGAAACAGGTACAAACATTGCAAATGAACTGTACATAAAATGAGCATAGTATTAATGACCTGTAGCTGGCTGTTGTGATCATACCAGGAGAATGTGTCATATCACCAACATCCGCAAAATGAATATCCAGAGGTAACAGTGAGTAGAGCAAAGAAGTGGGTAATGCCAGCATGGCAATGCCCACAGAATACAACAATAGTCATAGAAATGTAAAGTTACACTGTCTCACCTGTGTGTCAGTGGAAGTACTGATGTATCACAGATGTTCCGTTGTTCACATCCTCATCCACTGCCTCCTCATCCTCACTGTCCTCAGGGTCCACTGCTGCCACAGGGGCATCTCCAGTCTCTTCCTCCTGCAGAAAAGGTACATGCCGTCAGAAGGCCAGGTTGTGCAAAATGCAGCATGCCACTACTATCTGGCAGACCTTCTTAGGTGAGTAGCACAGGGATCCAACTGTTAGATGGAGGCACCGGAATCTGGCCTTCAGGAAGCCAAAGGTCCTTTCAATGATCCTTCTGGTTCACCCATGTGTCTCATAATAACGTTCTTCTGCCCTTGTCCTGGCATTCCTCACGGGGGTCAGCACCCATGACAGGTTTGGGTAACCAGAGTCACCTGCAAATATTGAGGGACAACATTTAGCCACAAACTATCCTAAACGGCCAACACCATAGGCATACACCAACATATACTAGGTGGGCCCCAAGGCTCACCTATTAGCCACACCCTGTGCCTCTGTAGTTGGGGCATCACATTTGGCATGCTGCTATTCCTTAGGACAAAGGCATCATGCACTGACCTAGGATACTTAGCATTGACGTGGGAGATGTATTGGTCCGCAAGCACACCATCTGCACATTCATGGAGTGGAAACTCTTTCGATTCCTGAACACCTGTTCATTCTGGTGGTGGGGGCACACATGCAATATGTGTTCTGTCAATCGCAACTATTATATTGGGGATATGTCCCATTGCATAGAATCCGGCCTTCACAGTGGCCAAATCCTCAACCTGGGGGAAAGCAATGTAGCTGCATGTGTGTTTTATTAGGGCAGAGAACACTCTTGTTAGCACGTTTGAGAACATTGGCTGTGACATTCCCACTGTCACTTGGATAGAACCAGTTGCCAGGAAATGGAGCACTGATAGCACTTGCACAAGAGGGGGGATCTCAGTTGGGTGACGGATAGCAGATATCAGGTCAGTCTCCAATTGGGTACACCGCTCTGTGATTGTGGCCCTGTCCAGTCTATTGGTGAGTATTATGTGTCTGTCCTCCGGTGTAGCCGAGTCCACCAGGGGTCTGTACATGGGGGTATGTCTCCATTTCCTATTCATCCGCAGTGGTAGGTATCTAAGTGACACAAGAGTGAATAGGCTGTCACAAACTGAACAATGGAGCCACAACATCAGTCCGCAATGTGCAAACATGGTATGGGACAGTTTAATTAGTGAAGTTTGTGCCTATTTATCCTGTGACCCAGCAATAATCGATAGGCCTGTTCATCTCCACAGAAATGGCGACTGCCTGTCCTGTGTGTAGGGAAAGGTGGAAGTGAGGTAATACCACTGACGTTGTGCGCCGTGGCGGTAGGTGGTCATGAACAGTCGTGCAATTCATCATTGATTAATATTGGGCCCTATGGGGTACAGTGGCCAATGGTGATCTACGCTGGTGGTGACGGTATGCACTGCTGCAGACGTGACTGCCATTTTCTATCTGATTCCTCACTTTGTTTCCTGACCTTCCATAGGAGAGAACCTACACTGCATGTGCTGCTGTGACCTGTGTCTGGAACCTACCATGGCCCATGTGACCGGGAAAAGGGCCCCAGCCTTCACTTCTGAGGAGTTGGAGCGACTGTTGGATGGGATCCTACCCCAGTACGGACTGGTGTATGGGCCTCCAGACCAACAGGTGAGTACACCTTGGGCACTATGCATGTGGCATGAATGCATGGAGTTGTGTGTGAAGGCCTCGTGTAAGGGGGGGTGGATGTCCTCTTGGCGGTGTACAAGTTGTGGGCTGGGCTATGTGTGTGCCAATGTGATGCAAACGGGTATGGTGGGCCATTTGTGTAGCAGGCTGGACTGTTTGTCTAATGGGGTTCTCCTGTCTGTATTGCCTCTGCAGGTGAGCGCCCATCAAAAGAAGGGAATATGGTGCGCCATTGTCAAGGATGTGCGGACCCTGGGGTTCTATGGCAGGCGGAGCACCCACTGTCGCAAACGGTGGGAGGACCTGAGACGCTGGGCATGAAAGACCGCGGAGGCCCAGTTGGGGATGGCCTCCCAACGAGGAAGGGCTGCCCGTCGGACCCTGACCCCTCTGATGGCCTGCATACTGGTGGTGGCCTACCCTGAGCTCGATGGGCACTTGAGGGCATCACAGCAGCCACAAGGGGGTGAGTACAGTGGCTATCATTACAACTTACGGCTGGTGGGGTGGTATCCGCATGGTGGTTGTGAGTCCTTTTCCCCTAGGCCAGGCCAGACATAGCAGCGTAGATCCTCTGGTGGCTAAGGGTTTGAATGGGAAATACTGTTTACCTCGCTTGTTGGTATTCACTTCTGGGCAGGGCTGCGTGGGTCCCAGGTGTGCTGCAGTTGGAGGTGTGTGCCCCTCCTCATTCCTTGGTGACTAGCTATTTTACTGGTAGTGTCATGCATAGTGCGTAGGCCTGTTCCCTGTGTGCGAGGGTGCTGTGTACGCCAACGGTGGTGTTGGTGTAGTCACTGACCCTGTGTATCCTTTGTGTCTCCCCCCCTTTCTTGTTTTGTCATCCTGTCCTTATGTGCATTAGCATCATCTGGCGGAGGAGCAGAGGCACCGGCGACAGAGGGAGCTGCATCCCACAGGACCCTGGAGTCAGAGACCACCGACGCTGAGGGCACCAGTGCGACGGAGGGCGAGGGGAGCACCACGACGGAGACTGGAGGGGTCAATACAGACTCTGATACCTACTCCGATGGGAGCTCCCTGGTGGTGATGGACACCACTGTGACCACCCCAGCTACAGGTACAGCCGCCCCCCGTACCAGCACCACCATCCCAGTAGCCCCTCAGCGAGTTGCCCGTGCCCGCTCACCCAGGAGGGTGGGCATCTCCTTCACCAAAGGCACCTCAGGCCCTGCTGCAGTGAGCCCTTCTGCCCTGAGTGAGGAGGCTATTGACCTCCTGAGATCCATCTCTGTAGGGCAAACAACCATTGTTAATGCGATCGAGGGGCTGGCAGCCCAGATGCAGCAATCAAATGCATTCCTGGAGGGCATTCACTGTGGATTGGCGGCCCAACAGAGATCAATTCAGGCTCTGGCCTCCTCTGTGATGGCAGCCATTATCCCTGTTTCAAACGTCCCCCCTCCAACTTCCACTTCCCAGTCCCATTCTCCCCAACCCCAACCCATCCCAAGCACACAGGTAGACGAGCATGCACACAAGACAACACCCAAGAGTTTCACAGGAAAACATAAGCACCACACTTCATCCCACTGGCACTCACACAAACACCATTCAGTTGCAGACACAACAACATCCAATGTCTCCACTGTCTCCCTCTCCTCCTCCTCCTCCACCTCTCACCCAGTTGCGTCTACATTCACACCTGCATGCACTACATAAATATCCATTACCTGCAACATCACCACACCAAGCACAACACAAACTTCACTGGCAAACACCTCCACAACATCCATGCACGTGTCCCCTGTCTTTTCTCCCACTGTGTCTGTACCCCTCCTAAAGTACACAAACGCAAACACTCAGACACCCAACAGCCATCCACCTCACAACAGCATACAGCCCATGCGCCTGCACCCAAATCCAGCAGACAAACACCTCCAACAACCACTCCATCATCCTCCACTCCCATCAATCCTCCCTCCTCCCACCCCAATGTCCCTAAAAAGCTATCCTTACCCAACTTGACCTCTTCCCTACCCCTCCCCCACTCGTGCTGCAGGGTAGCTGGGACCCAGCCAAGCACCTCAGCCAAACAGTCCACGGGTCCAGTGGTAGCACCACCTACTCCTGGGGAAAGAGCCTGCACCAGCTGCTAAGAAGGGGAAGGAGCCTGCACCAGTTGCACCAGCTGCAAAGAAGGGGAAGGAGCCTGCACCAGCGGGCAGAGGGGGGAAGAGCCCATTCACCAGTGCCAGGAAGGGTAAGGGATCCCCAACCCATGAGCATGAGGAGAGGAGGCAATCTACCCCAGCGTAAGCTGACAGCCAAACACCACCACCACCAGCAGCTGTCACAGGGCTCCCACCGCCAGCCGTGGGTTGTGAAGCCATCAGAGAGTGCAGGGGCTGAGCAGGAGCCTCCCCCAACCACTACCACAGTGCAGCCAATCGAGGTTGCAGGGGCTAAGCAGGAGCCTCCCACAACCACCATCACAGTGCAGCCATCAGAGGGTGCAAGGGCTGAGCAGGAGCCTCCCAAAACCACCACCACAGTGCATCCATCACCGCCGGAGGATGCCATATAGTCCAGCCTCCAAGGGCTGCTGTGCGGCCTGCCCCCACAAGAATCAGTGGGCAACACACCCACTCGAGAGACTGTGGCCTTGCAATCCACAGGACAAAGAGCAATGGGCATGTTGCCCCCTCCAGAACCAGCGGGCAAGACACCCACTTGAGAGGGTGTGGCCTTGCACTCCCCTGGACAAAGCACAGGGCATTTTGCCACCTCCAGAACCAGTGGCCTTGTTCCTGCATCCGGCTGAGGTACCCTCCCTCTCCCTGAAGTGCCTGCCTATTTGAAAACTGATGTCCCTGCAGTGTTCTATCCGGATTGGTGCAGGATTCGAGTGGGGCCTTGGACTGTGCCCTGTGGCCCTTTGAACTATGAACTGGGCAGTGTCCCTTTTTTACGCAAGTGTACAGATCTGTTTCATGGCCATATTGGATGGTTGATTTTATTGTTGGACTGATTACAATCATTTTCATAAATTCCTGTTGCCTTTACAATATTCTGCAGATTTTCGTGGTGAAATTGTTTTTGTAATGCATATGGTTGTGTGTATGGCGAGTGTATATCGGGTGTGTGTGGTGCGTGTGTGTGTCACTCTCGTATTCCTCCCACCCTCCCTTGTGTGCTAGATGGCTGTACTCAGCGTCGTCGTCGTCTTCACCAGCGCTGGTGTTCCAGGTGGAGCATAACGTAGAAGATCATCAGAAAGACTTGCAGTTCGGGTTCCATGGCCCTGTGGTTCTTCCCTGTGTCTCCAATGGTGAGTCCTTTCACTTCAGTGATGTGTTTCTGCCAGGCTTTTGATGGCGTTGGTACCGCCCCGGAAAAGGTGGCGGAATTGTGTGTCTTATTATGGTGGGCAGTACTTTGTCTTCCGCCTGACTGTAGGCGGCTACCTCTGTGGTGACTGTTGTTTCTGCCCTGGTGGTCGGTGTGGTACATTAGCTGTCTATCGGAGATATCACTGCCATGGTCATGATTTGGCGGTACTTACCGCCAGCCTGTTGGCAGTATTACCGCCACTTTATCACCGATGGCCAGGGTCGTAATGAGGGCCTTGGTCTCTTTCAGTTTCACCTTACACCAACAATACTCTGTGGAAGCTTTTCTGCCTTGAATCTCTAGAGCTAGTTCACAGAGGTATATTTGTGATATTCCATCATGCACACCATTCCTTAAATTTTCTTGATAATATGTCACTTCCTTTGTAGAGAATATTTCAGTGAGGTCACAGAGTGAACCTATAATTAACTTGTACATCTCATATTGGATTTGGTATGCAATGCAAAACTTCCCCAGTGCACCTTTTCTTCTGATTTTCAAAATCTGATTACATTCTTAGCTTTTTATATTGGCTTTGATTTTGCTCAGTTGAATATGCCTCATTGTGCATGGCAATAATCCAGCTGTATGAGAGAAATGTCTCTTTGTAACTTAAATATAATGCACTTTTAGCTTTTTCCATCTTAAAATGTCATCAGTACAAGTTATTGGGGGAACTTAGGGCCAAATGTACACTGCATTTTTCTGGCCGCAAACAGCCCGATTTACAGAATCAGGCAGCTTGCTACCAGAAAAATGCTTCTTCTATGTACAAAATGGAAAATGTGATTCAGTAACTTGTAACAGAGTCACAATTGTCATTTGTTTTTTGATATTTGGAATGGGTGTGCTTTTGGTGTCCATTCCAAATACTGAATTGGTATGCTGCTTATTCTGGCTCTGAGACTGAATTCGGGTCACGAATCACTAATACTTTTCCCCAATAAAAAAAGTGGTGGCAACCCATTTGAAAATGAGAAGGGGCCCCCAGGAATCCCTCCACTATGAGAATGTTAAAAAAAATGTTTAAATGCTCCTTAAAAATGAACTTCAAAGTTTATTTTTTATCTTTTCAAACACATCTCGTTTCCTTTTAAGGAAACTAGGCTGCATTAAAAAAAAATTGCTTTTTTAAAAAGCAATCACAGACATGGTGATCTCCTGATCTCAGCAGCCCACCATCCCTGTGATGGCTGCCATTCCTAATATGTCGCAAATTGCAATTTACCTCAAAACTATTCATGAGGTAAGTCGGTTTGTGACCTACTAAGAATCTATTTGGGAATAAAGTATTTCATACATTAGGAATTAGGATTTCCTAATTACGATTCAGAGTTAACTACAAATAGGAAATTCATATTCCTAATGTTAGTACATCTGGCTGAAAGGGCCAGATGTATCATTCTTCACAATAGCGATTACCTAATTGCGATTTTTAGCGAATTGCAATTAAGTATTCGCTGTTGGAATGTATGAAACTCCAGGAGTTTCACACTGCGATTCGCAAGGGCTCGCAAATGGACCTACCTCATTAATATTCATGAGGTAGGTCGCAATTTGCGAGCCATTGCGAATGGCTACAATCACAGGGATGGTGGCCTGCTGGGCTCAGCAGACTACCATGTCTGTGATTGCTTTTCGACTAAGCAATCTTTTTTTTTTAAATGCAGCCCATTTTCCTTAAAAATGAAAAGTTTTCTTTTCATTTATTTTAGAATAGGCAGTGGACTTTTTCGCTACCATTCTCAAAGGGGAAGGGGGTCCCTTGTTCAGCGGGGGTGGGAGTGTCTGTGGAAGAAAGAGAACCAGATTATGGTATGAGCATTACATTCGTCCAGTCTCTGTGGTACTGTATTTTTTCTGCAGCTTTTACTTTGAGTCTTGATTAAGTATTTCTTGTCATTGGAGAAAGTGCGAACTTTACATAATGTCACCTCATTTGAGTGTATAAAATGTTCATGTGGTAATAATATGCAACAAATTGCAAAGCCGAAAGTAATCACTTAAATGGCAAATGGAAGCTGGAATAAACTAAGCAATACAAAAGAATATTATTTAGATTACTGATGATTTTAGACATTGAGTTCAGGTGTGGCAGAGCTTTAAGTCTTAGCAAGGTTGCTACCTTATGAAGCCCACGAAGCAGCACCAAATTACATGAAACAGGTGAGAAAGGATTTTTTGATGGGTAAAAGTGGTCTACCTGGAGCCCGTACACCCTTACACTGTTCCTGGCGAGGTAAACTTATTTGTGTATCTAAACAAATCTTTCTGACTAACGGTAGACTCTGATAGTTGTGGCCATACAGAATGTATTTAGGAATCAGATGCGCGGATTATTTCAGAAAGGTGGCTGCTGGCCGGACCTTGCCGATGATACCTGGCAGATTACTGAAAACTCCTGACTCCCTTATTACATTACAGACTCAAAATATCCTTTCTTTCTCTCTCCATTTGACCTATTTCAGTCTGTGGACTACATCTCCAAAGTAAAGCTTTATGTGTGTTGGCATGAGCAGAGTTGTAGCTGATGCTTCCCAGCCTGCACTCGGTTTGTGTAGCAATATGGGAGGTGTGTAAATGTCAGTGCTTTCATTCTTTTATTTGTGGGTGCCCTTTTATGGGAAATTATTATATAAAGTTATATATGTGAACATCTTTAAGCTTTTCTTTTTTAGTTTCTTTTCATAGGTAGCTCGTTGGTGTTTTAAGCGCGCTCAGTATGCTCATGTTTGGCTCTTACACTGGCTGGGACTGGAAAGAAGCTGCAAGTTTTATGGAAAAATCATCGGTGACTATATTGTAACAGAACTATCAAGAGAGATACCTTAGTGACATGCACATGCAGAAAGCACACAGTTAGAAACTCAAAAAGGGAGGAGTGGCAAGACAGATATTAGATATATATTGTTTTAATACAAGATTGACTTGATTGGGAAAGACAACCTATGTGGATCATTTATTCCCAGTCTTCGACTTGCACAGAAATAAATGTGTTCTGTGAATACTTTCCGAAGTCTAACGGAAGCACTTCGATTCATTGACCCCCTGCCCCCACTTTATGAAAACTCCTTTTGCTTATCAATAAGAAACTTCATATAGAAGCATAGCTTGTTTTTATTTATAGTACATCTCTGACCACTTTTCCCTTCGTTCAACTGCATTGCGCATGTCACAGGCTTCTACTGATGGACGATCGCTTTTCTATTGTGGTTTCTGCGGTGGATGCAAGGTGAATTTCGGCCAGACCCCATCTGCCAAGTTGTACTGTAAGTAAGCATTATTTATCTTAAACCATGCTATTAGTCCTGGAGCAGGCAGAAGACAGACACATCTTTCCCTAGACTGAAACGTCAGGGGGACTGGGGCAGAGGGATAGATGTAATTGCAGTGTCTGGCACGAGCCGCTTGCTTTCAAACCTACAGTGCTTTTACTTT
The DNA here is from genome assembly GCF_031143425.1 of Pleurodeles waltl. Taxonomy (NCBI): domain Eukaryota; kingdom Metazoa; phylum Chordata; class Amphibia; order Caudata; family Salamandridae; genus Pleurodeles; species Pleurodeles waltl. The sequence continues at coordinate 936,598,355 of NC_090442.1, read as the reverse complement.
GGCAGTACATTTTCCATGTGCCATTATGAAATATTCAAAGAGTGCTAGATTCATATCGCATCAATATTTACAGAACAAATATTATAATGCTGTGTTCTTGGCATTTCACCTCCTCAGCCCTACATACATTTATTTTACTTACTAGAATATTTGCCGACAGGTTTGTTTTCAATCCTATTCTGCTGCTTTTTACACTGTTTCCTGGTTTTCAGTCCCAAAACTCTCTGGCTCGAGAAAGCCAACCACGGATTCGGAGCATTTGGTTGACTTTTTCTGTATATATTTACAGTTATAGGCCCCATCACTTTTGAACTATAATTTCCGGTGTTGCATCATGAATTACAGGTGGTTTGAGAACACTGCATCCCGATACTTTTCCTGCAAAGCAAGCAGGAATTAGTGCGGAAACAGTTTCCCCCAGCTGCTCCCCATTCCAGCCCACACTAACGGTCCAAGAGGTCACACCAACCCCTGAGTTCAGAAATGTAGGCCCACTTACTATTTTATAGTAAGACCCATAGACTCGCAAAGGCACTTTGCATATGTATTTTACTGTTAAAAACTCCAGGACACATTTTGGTCCATTTTTCAGATGCATTTTTGACCCATTACCCAAACTTTGTACTAGTGTAAATAATATAGGGAAATCAATTTATACCTTTTGTGCTGCTGTTTCTCACCTAAACAGATGTTTGCACAAGGGCTACACGATGTCTGCTGCAATCTGGAGGTCATAAGTTTAAATGCCAGCAAGACCAGATTTAAGAGGGCCTAGTGCCTCCTTTCGCCACGTTAGCTCATTTTTTATGATGCTAATGTGGCCCAGCGACGCCAGATTCGCTCCGCTATATTTACAAAGTGGCACAATGCATGCATTGTGCCATTTTGTAACCCCTTGCGCCAGGCATAATGTATGCAAGGGGGTGTTCCCCTGTGAGGGAGACTGCAAAAAATGGCGTAGTCATCAGAAATCCAAGAGATTCCACTGCGCCATTTTAGCGTCTATAGCACAGAGCAGGCTTTTAAATGGGGCATAACATTGTTTTCAATGGGCCCCTATGTACTCTGCAGGATAAATGTTGGTGCTAATCCTGCACAGTACATCAATAGGGTAAAAAAATGTTGACACTATTACCCCTACCCCGCACCATGCTGCTCCTTATATTAAATACAGCACACACATGGCGGCAGTAGGGGGCGCTAAGGAATGCAAGAAAAGTGGCACTGCATTGGATGCAGCTCAACTTTCCTCATATTCAGGCCTTTGAGTATTAATATAGCAAATTAAAGCATTACATATAATTTACAGTGCTTAGAGAGTGCAAATCTATGGTATCAGGTGCTACACTATTTTTTTACTTGTAAATATTATTGTCATTATTAATTGAGTTCATGCTGTTTTTTTCTGAACTAAAAAAATTGCAAAAAGAAAATACAGTCTATTCACTTTGTAACTATGTTGGGATAAAATCATCCCTTTCTATTTTGTACTACACAATTAGCAGAAGCAGAGCAAACTTTGTTTATTCGTGGGCCAGGATTTTTTCTTCAAACACTCCACTACCAGTGTGAAATTATTTACAGGAAGAACATGAGAAACTGTGCGTACCCTGAATATCACACACACAATACTGTTAGGACAGAACTTAGAGGACAAAATATTGAGAAATCAAATCAAAAGATAAGTAAGTCTAAATTTTCGATGTTTAACTCCACATATATGTAGCTGTGCAGTGCATATATCTTCAAGGTATGTATATTTGGAGTTAGGAATAGTAAATCAATAAATCTCTATATGGACGTATCTCTCAATATTGTGTCCATCTGTGTTCTGTCCTTGATATTCTTTATTTCAATATTGTTGGAGTCCATTTTCAGTAGTGCAACGAAGACACATAGGGGGTCATTTTGACCTTGGCGGACGGCGGAGGCCGTCCGCCAAGGTACCGCCGCTGAATGACCGCACCGCGGTCAAAAGACCGCGGCGGCCATTCAGACATTTCCTCTGGGCCGGCGGGCGCTCTCCAAAAGAGCGCCCGCCGGCCCAGAGGAAATGCCCCTGCAACGAGGACGCCGGCTCAGAATTGAGCCGGCGTAGTTGCAGGGGTGCGACGGGTGCAGTTGCACCCGTCGCGTATTTCAGTGTCTGCTTAGCAGACACTGAAATACTTTGCGGGGCCCTCTTACGGGGGCCCCGCGGCACCCCCTACCGCCATCCTGTTCCTGGCGGGAGACCCGCCAGGAACAGGATGGCGGTAGGGGGTGTCAGAATCCCCATGGCTGCGGAGCGCGCTCCGCAGCCATGGAGGATTCACAAGGGCAGTGGTAAACCGTCGGGAGACCGCCGGTTTACCCTTTCTGGCCGCTGCTGAACCGCCGCGGTCAGAATGCCCTCGGGAGCACCGCCAGCCTGTTGGCGGTGCTCCCATGGTCGGTGACCCTGGCGGTCACCGGCCGCCAGGGTCAGAATGACCCCCATAGTGTAGCCTTGTTTTCACAAGTCATTCTCTTCAATTTCCCTTCTTTTGTTTTCTCTCTCTCCTTGAGGTAAAGTTTTTAATGGGCAAATATAAAAATAAACATTTTTACATTTAAATTTAAATATGTCCCGCTCTCCATTTCTGTTGTTTCCTAGTTTCTTTTTCGAGGCTATGGATCCTACACATTATGGCAGATAGACTGGCATCTGATATTTGCAGATGGAAGACATAACCAATGTGCCAGTGCAAATGTACTGGCAGACATAGGACTAGTCAAGAGTTTCTCTCAATAAGAAACTTAGGCAAATTTTGAATCAAACTTGTTTTAGTCTGATATTTATCCCTGCTCCTTGAGCCAGACCCATTTGAGTGGTCCAATTTGTCATGGTAAACCCTTAAACATTTCTTGCTTTTTGATTTCTTTGAGTTGTAACCCAGTCGATATATGCTCACTAAAATGGCATTGTACATTCTCCAAGTGAAAACCCTATAACACTGGTCTACCCTGACAATTTACCAATGCATGGTCTACCCAGACAATCTGACAGTGCACCAGAGGTGCAAAATATAAATCCCCAGTACACTGGGAAATGGCACTAGGAGTACGCATCCACCATTGTCTAGTGATGTGTGCGCTTGGACTATGTCCCTTTTCTAAAATATCCTTAAATTTGTATTTATGTCCTGGGGGTGGGCATTACAATATTTGAGAACATTTAGGGATTTCCAAAATCAGACTTAGATAATCTCATTCATAATCAATGCTATGCGAGGTTGACATTTTATACTTTCCTTCATCCAATTATTGAATATTTAGGATCTTGTTTTTAGTTTTTAGGACAGAGTAATGATAATCACAGACAATGATATATTCATTCACAATTCACTTATCCTAACCCCGTGCTACAGCACCTCAGATAGTGTTATGTCACTAGATTTACATATACTCTGCCCTTGCCAAACGGGGTTGAATCAATCTAATTTTGCTAACATCAGTTTTTCACATGACTACACAGAAGGATTATCAGCTCTCAGAGACTACTCTTAAAGTAGTGTTGCCTTGCAATCACATGCTTTTTATAATGTTTTAATTATTCCAAACAATTCATTTTAATGACTTTCACCAAGTACATTTCCGATAAAATAGATTAATCACTTAAATGCTTGCTTTTTGAGGTATGTGGTGACCTGCAGATCACAAGTTTATATAGGCATTCATCCTTTGAAGATTTTTCCATTGTGATTTGATTTGCCTTTGAATGAGCGCACTCTTACCTGCAAGGGTGTCCTGACACTAGATGACGATTCAGAAGATGAGCTAAATTTAAAAACAGTGCAGGACCAGAAATAGGGCTTAAAGCAAGTACCTTTTGATAGGCATGGTGGAGTGGAGGGTGAGTGGTAGGAGATTCTAGGCTTTAGTGGTCAAGTAGGCAATTGAGAAGTCACCTCCTTTTACTTAGTTGATGCACAGAATGACGAGAAGATTAGATGATGCTGAAAAGATTGTCTTGGGGAGATACTGGGTAAACATTTTTTGGGTATAGCTTGGCCTGGCCGAACAACATGTTTAATGACAAATGCAGACAGCATTGAAAAGACAGCACTATTATTTTAAAACAAAAAAAGACACTGCCATTCACCAGCTATAGTTTACTGAACTAACTATAAATGGGCCCTCTCTAGGACCAGCTTATGACCTCAAATGTTACATCACTCATAACGTGTGGGGTGCCTTCACTGATCACATCACTGATGGCATTAAACAATTTACTGCTGTTCAAATGACTTCATAAGCCAGTAGAGCATTTCAAACATGAAGGTAAGTACAAAATCGTGCTGAATAATGGAAAATATAAATTACTCTTCAGGCACACAAGCCTCCTAAGGTGAACCGTGCCCTCCTATGCAAAGCTTTTGCCCTGTACCAAACTAGCACAGTGAACTATAACTGGAGAATGTAAGTGTTTTTTTGCTTTAAAATTATAGTTTTTATATTACTACAAGGCCTAACTATGACATCAATTTAACCCTTAGTTTTGTCAGTGAATTTCTATGTTATTTTTTACTGTAACCTAAAATCTTGATGCCTCACCCAACGATAACATCACATTAAACATTGTTTTTGTGTCAGTGCATTTCTGAGATTTCTTTAATGTAAAGTAAGATAATATTACCAGACTAATTATTATGTCACTCTAACTTTTGCTTTTTCAGTCAATTTCTGTTTTTTTTTTAAATAAGGTAACATTTTATTATCTTACCTAACTATAACATCACTTTAATATTTGTTTTTTTTCAATCTTATTTATCCTATTCCCTCACTGAGCATACCTTTTGACTATATGCATTAGGGAGTTGAGTGCATGGCCCAAATGCAGAACTAGCATAACTCCATGTGGGCTTCCAACCACCGATGCACACTGCCTTTGGTGGTGCTCAGTGAGGAATTGGCCACAGGGCCTGGCCTGCTGTCAGGTCCTACAAACGTCCCCCACAGAAGCCCCGCCCCGTGAGAGGAGCCACCACCTGGCCACGCACGCCTTTGTCTGTGTTTGTAGTGCGGTTGGCCGCAGAGCCAGGCCTGCAGCTAAGCCCTGTGGCCAAGCTCGCAAGTGACCAACTCCCCTATGTTGGTGCAACCCTCCCCATGGACACTCACATTTTATTGTTTTTATTTCATCCAGGGATACTCTTGCAAGAGTACACTGTGACACTGGGTCCTGCGTGGTCCTCTGGGACTACAGGGGATGGCAGCATTGAATCCCATACTGGTACTGCAGGACCAGCGGCCTACAGTTTTTACAATTTTGACCCTTGGTTCCCTCTGGGACATCCCACATGGGCAAGGGGTCAAGGTTCTCTGCCAACTCATTTTTTTTTAAAGAAACTCAGAACAAGGCGACTCCTGAAATGGCTGCTGCAACATTTCTGTGGATGCTGTCGGCAGCCAACTAGATCACTCAGTACCTTGGGACAGGGCCGATTCTGCTGTACCTGGATGGTCGACTTGAAAAAAGTAACCTCAACCAATCAGATCGCTCTGTTTTTTTAAGTTACAATACTGCAATATATCACAACATTGAACCTCAATTTCTCGAAAACTGCTGAATGATTTTAAACCAATTCACAAATGTAGTGTAATTATGTACAGCTGCTTTTTCTTTATTGCTTTCTAAAATTACAGTGGGAAATTGCAAGGGAAAATGTGTTTTGGGGCCTTCCTTTATCTCAGCCCCTCCTTGACCGATCACCCCAGAACTTACAAGGAAGGAGTTTAGATGGATGAACTTTTTTTGGGAAATATTTGTGGTGATTCATCAAATTATGCCAAGTGTATTAGCATAACAAAAAAAGCTCTTTCTTTGGAAACTTTGACCTACCCATAAAGTTAGGTCAGACTTTCAATAGGAAGACCATTTTTTGTTTTGCTAATAAGTTTCCTAATATACCACAGTGGAGGTTGTCTCTGTAGTTACAGATAGGGAATTGGTTCTGTAAAAAAGGTATATTTTTTGTTTCTTTAATACTTTTAGTCCTGTCTGATGAATCTGCATGAAGCTTTCTTTATCCACTTTGCTCCTTTGTGGAAATTTTGTAAGGATCCACCAAACACAGGCCAAACAAAGGAGGTGGGTCCAACCATGTGATGTTGGATGTGGAAACAAATTGCTGAACAGAATTACACTAAATTTGACAAGAAGTTAGAACTTGATTTTTGTGATTTGGTGTAAATTTGTTGAGGTATTGTTCAAGAAATTAGCATTTAAAAAGGGGCTCAGGTTGGTCAAGAGTTAGCACTGGTGAAAAGCTACATATATCTGGATATACAGGTGTACTTTGAGTAGATTCTCAGATCTTGATTGGTTGTTTAAAAAATGGAGAATATGTAATGGTAGCCATTGCAGGCTCCAGAGTTCTGCCCCCAAGTCCTGAAAATAAAAAAATGAAATGCCCCCTCTTAAATGAAAAGAAAAACAAAATATTTTGAGGCATACATAGCGCAGTACAAGTGCCTAGTACCAAAATATCCTGCAAGGGGCTCCCTTTTGTAGTGCGCTGCTGATGCCAATATGATGGTACTGAACACATATTTTTTTTTAAAAAGGAGAAGAGTCTGCTCATAGCAAAGACCCAGTGGCCAAACACCAAGACATAGGCCATGCGCAGTGGGGTGGCCATATGCTGTTAATTGTCTCAGGGCCAGTACACTGTTGCATAAGGCTGAATGTTGTACGCAGTAGGAGAGAGGTTGAGGGCAGGTTGCCTGCCTGAGTGGGATCAATGATGACATCACTGATGACATTTGACATGACATCATCCATGATACTGCTATTCACATTACTCTGTACACCGTTACATCATATTAGAAAATTAAGTTGTTAGCAAAGGGCCTTTAAAAGGCCTGGGTGTAACTTTTATTACTCTGGAGTATTTGGAGTAGTTCAGTAATTCCATCTTATTCTTGTGATGTGGAATCACCCATTCTAATGCCATGACACTACAACGTGTAACCGATTCTCCCACTCACAGGAAATCGGACCACGAGAAGCACTGAAACAACACAGGAGTGCAAATACTTGTGTTCATCTTCTGATGAATGTGATCAGACTATTCAGCGGTCATTTTAAAAGTGAGCAGCAGTTATTTAATGTGGGAAATGCATTTTTGGTTTGTATTTTACTGGGACTGACCATTTGAGTATTTATTTTAGTCATACTTTTCTTTTAAAACAAGAAGGAATTGGTATACAGATTGGGCACTTCCTTCCTGTTGGAAGAAGGAACATTTTTCACTACAAAATACTCATATGGTTCATTTCAGTAAAATAGAACTCAAAAATGCTGGGAGACTAATGTGTATATAGTACCAACTTCCTCTTATTGTTCCAGTGTTTCACCCTCTGCCTTGACCAGCTCTTGGCCACTTTCGATTTGGATTTTGGAGGGAAAGCATTACTCTCTTTTTCTGCAATCATCTCCATATCCACACCATTTGAATCTTAGCTTTTTGGGAGAAATCAAGGAAGTTCAATGCAGCACTCTGGAAAAATATTTTTGTTTTGGGGGGGGTGGGACGGTGTTTACCAGTATATTTGTTCCTTTTTGAGTTTCTCACATTTTCTATCTTTGTTAGTGGGTGGCCTTACGTTTGGGCATGAGCAGGGGAGTGTAGGAAGCTGGCTCTGTATTTACTATATCAAAATGAGAGTCCAGGGGTTCCCCAGAGGCTTAACAGAGGCTAAAGTAGATGATACTAGCTCTTCTTTGTGATAGTGTGGTCGAGCAGATAGACTTATCAGAGCGTAGTGCAAAACATTTGTTGTACACCCACAGACAATAGAAGAAGCACACACTCAATGACTTAACTCCAAACCAATGGTTTTTATATAACAAAAATACCTTTTCCTAATTTATTTTTAAAACCACACGATTCAAGTTGCAGGTAAGCACTTCAATAGATTCGTATTTAACACATGTATCAACAGTACTTTGTTTGAAATGGATAAGTCAGACAGTTTTTGAAATATTGGTAAAGATCTCTTTTAAAAATGGACACAGTGCAATTTTCAGAAACAGTCCACCAGTCGGGTTCAAGTTAACCCTAAACACCCACCACCAGCAACATGGGGCCGGCCGGCCGGGTGCAGAGGTCAAAGATGAGCAAACTTAACGTGGGCTCCTATGGAGACAGGGGGTACTCGGAATCAGGCCTGCTTGCACGTAAGTACCCATGGCTTGAAGGGCAGACCAGGGGGTATTAGAGGAGCACTGGTGGGGCCACAAGTAGGCACCAAACACACACCCTCAGCAGCACAAGGGCAGCGGGTACAGGGTGCAAACAGGTGGTCTATGAGGGGACCCTGGGGTGACTCAGAGGCTGCAAGCGAGTTCCAGGGGGTTGTCTTGGGCAGACCACAGGCTGGACAGGGAGGAGGGCCGTCTGATGAACATTGTTCTACTGGAGGTCGGATTCTCCAAGGCCTGGGGACTGCGGGTGCAGTGTGTCTTTAGGCGTCAGATATCTTCATCCGGAGCTTTGTGGTCAGGCGATGTCCTTGGGATTCCCTCTGCAGGCGTCGTCATGGAGGGGTGGAGAGGTCAGCAAAGGGTGGGCACTTGCTCAGAATTACCTGGGGAGCCTCTCTAGCTGGTTGGGCCACCTGGACACGGGCCATGGGTGTCGGGTGCAGAGTGGGTAGGACTCATGCATTTGGAGTGAGGTGGGAGTCCTTGGTCGTTGGTTTCTTCTTGGACATGGCTGTTGTCCATGGGAGTTCTTGGTCCTTTTGGGTGCAGAGCAGTCCTCTGGAACTTGCCAGAGGTCGCTGGTCCTGCAGGGTGTGTCACTGTTATTTTGCAGGTTCTTTGAAGCAGGAGACAGGCCGGTAGGGCTGGGGCCAAATCAGTTGTTGTCTTCCTTCTTCTCTGCTGGGGGTTTCAGGTAAGCAGTCCTTCTTCTTCTTGTCAGGTCGCCAGGAATCTAGTAAGCTGGGTTTAGGGAGGCTGTTAAATGTAAGATTTAGGGGCTTTACAGGGGTCCGGGACAGTAGCCAATCGCTACTGTCCCTGATGGTGTTTACACCCTTCCTGTGCCCACTCCCTTTGGGGAGGGAGGCACATTCCTAACCCTATTGCTCCCTGTCCTCCAAAGCAAGATGGAGGATTCTGCAGGGAGGGGGTCACTTCAGCTCTGGAAACCTTAGAGGTGGTCCCAGCTGAAGTTGTCACTACTCCTTGTTTTTCCTAAGTTTCCCATCGAACTGCCTGCAAAAAGTGGGACTTCGTCCGGAGGGGGGGGGGGTGAACATCTCCACTAGCTGGATTGCCCTGGGGCACTATAACATGAGGCCTGAGCTTTTGAGGCTCACTGCCAGATGTTACAGTTCCTGCAAGGGGGAGGTGTGAAGCACCTCAACCCAGAACAAGATTTGATTCTGGCCTCAGAGAGCATAAAGCCCCCCCCCCTCCATGGGGTTAGAAACTTGTCTGCTAGTGGCAGGCTGGCACAGACCAGTCAGTACTACACTAGAGGATTGGGTATAGTACAGGTGGCATTTCTGTGTGCTTTTTAGAATAAATACAACACTGGCATCAATATGGTTTTATTGTGCTGAGAAGTTTGATACCAAACTTCCCTGTATTAAGTGAAGCCATTATTGGACTGTGGAGTTTGCAATGACAAACTCCCAGACCATATACTTAATATGGCCACACTGCACGTACAATGTCTAAGAATGGACTTAGACACTGTAGGGAAATAATGCTCCTGCAGCTTTGCCCTCACCTGTGGTATAGTGCACCCTGCCTTAGGGTTGTAAGGCCTTTTAGAGGGGTGACTTACCTATGCCACAGGCAGTGTTTTGTGAGCATGGCACCCTGAGGGGGGATGCCATGTCGACTTTGCCTTTATCTCCCAACCAACCCACACAATCTGCAATGGCAGTGTGCATGTGGTAGGCGATGGGTCCATTAGGGTGGCACAACACATGCTGCAGCCCTTAGGGACCCTCCTGTTCACAGGGCCCTTGATACCACTGGTACCTTTTACAAGGGACTTATCTGTGTGCCAGAAGTGTGTCAATTGTGGACACAATGGTACATTTTTAGGGAAAGAACACTGATGCTGGGGCCTGGTTAGCAGGATCCCAGAACACTCTCAGTCAAGTCAGCATCAATATCATGCAAAAAGAGTTGGGGGGGGGGGTAATTGCAACAAGTACCAGTTTCCTACAGGGGACCCTTGTGAGATTAACTATTTTGAAGGGTAAATGTTGGCACTTTTTTGATGGTGGTGGGCTACAGTTAATTATACTTTTTCTTCATTGTTGTGTGTGATTTCATTTTATTCAGATTTGTTTACCATTTTCCTGTGATTTTGTTTTACTGGTTTAAGCCTGTTCAGCCCTGCACTAAAGCCTTGGGTATAATATTGATGAATATTTCACATGCATAGTTCACATTCTCACTATTGCTGTGCTGCATCATACATGTTAAAAACATTTAGAGGATTGTGGATGGCTGTGGATTAAATGCAAAACGTATTTTGGTTTACTTTGTGTTTACATGTGCCTGATGCTGACAAAAGCTGTGCAGTCCTTTCTCTGCAATGCTACAAGATAATGTTTTATGAGGTGGGAATGTGCTCTAGACAAGACAAGGCAACTGTCTTCTTTGTTCCTTTGTTCTCCATGCTCTCTCTTTGCTGATTTTGTGGCAGTGTCTATTTCGTGTAGCCAATGTGTGTTTCCTTGTTCTCTATTGTATGAAGTGTGTGTATATTTGTGCATGTGCGCGTGTATGTGTGTACAGTCACATTAGGCATTTTGGCCCTCATTATGACATACATATTATGACACACACACACACATCCGTCACTATTCAGCCACATACACACTTCCACCACACCAAAGGTCAGTGATAAACTGGCGGTATCCAAACCCACACCGTTACGCCAACAGAACAACGCCCATCACATTATGACCCACAAATCACTACGGCGGACATTCAATGGTGGTAAACCATTGGTGGTACATACCGCCACGCTCAAAATAGACATTCACATACAAAACAACACCACATTGGACAATTCAAACTATACTCACCTGACACCCATACACACACCACATCCACACCACTATAAAACACCCACCCACATTACCCACAACCCTTTATGACTACAAACTATTGGCAAAAGACAGACACCACGACCAAAGACAAGACCAGAGCCACACACCACCATCACCTATACACCACCGCCGCACCCCACATCACACACCCCAGCACATCACCCCTACACAACCTCACCCACAAAATGCACACAACACCAATTGCACCACAAAGACACCCCCGATTCTCAGAGGAGGAGCTAAGGGTCATGGTGGAGGAAATCATCAGGGTAGAGCCACAGTTATTTGGAGCACAGGTGCAGCAGATATCCATTGCAAGGAAGATGGAGCTATGGCAGAGGATCGTGGACAGGGTCAACGCCGTGGAACAGCACCCAAGAACTAGGGATGACATCAGGAAGAGGTGACAGACCTACGGGGGAAGGTACGTTCCATTGCAGCAAGACACCAACTCACTGAATAGAGGACTGGCGGTGGACCCCCACCTCTGCCCCCATAACTAACAACACGGGATGAGCAAGTCTTGGTAATCATGCATCCTGAGGGCCTGGCTGGAGTAGCAGGAGGATTGGACTCTGGTAAGTCAACTCTCTACAACTAGAGAACGATGGACCACATACTGGCGGTGGCCTAACCGGAGCTGGATGGGCGCTTGAGGGCATCAGTTCCCATCATTACAACTTACGCATGGTAGGGGGATACCCGGCTGGGGGATGTGTGTCAGTAAGTGCCCCTGGGCCAGGCCTGACATTGCAGAGTAGGTCCCATGTTGGGCAGGGTTCTCAAGTGAAAATCCTGCTACCTAGCTTGAAGGCATCCACTACTGGTCAGGGCTGTGTGGGTCCCAGGTGTGCTGCAGTTGGCGGTATGTGCCCCTCCCCATGCCCTGGTGGCTAGCATTATTATTGGTAGTGCATTACATAGTGCGTAGGGCTGTTCCCTGTGTGTGGCGGTGGTGTTTATGCCAACGTGGTGTTGGTGAAGCCATTGACCAAGTGTATCCTTTGTCTCTCCCCCCCTTTTTGTTTTGTCACCCTGTCCTTATGTGCATTAGCATCATCTGGTGGAGGAGCAGAGGCACCGGCGATGGAGGGAGCTGCATCCCACAGGACCCAGGAGGCAGAGTCCTCTGACGGTGAGGGTACCAGTGGGACGGAGGGCGAGAGGAGCACCACAGCAGAGACTGGAGGGGACAGTTTGGAGACAGATACCTCCTCCGATGGAAGCTCCCTGGTGGTGGCGGCCACTTCAGTGACCACCCCAGCTACAGGTACAGCCGCCACCCCTGTACCAGCACCGTCCTCCCAGCAGCCCCTCAGCGAGTTGTCCGCTCACCCATGAGGGTGTGCATCTCCTTTGTCCCAGACACCTCAGGCCCTGCCCCAGTTAGCCCTGCTGCCCTGAGTGAGGAGGCTATTGATCTCCTGCAATCCATCTCTGTAGGGTAGTCACCCATTGTGAATGCCATCCAGGGGCTGGCAGCCCAGATGCAAAAGACAAATGCATTTCTGGAGGACAGTCACACTGGCTTGGCGGCCCAACAGAAATCAATCCAGGCTCTGGCCTCCTCTCTGATGGCAGCCATTGTCACTGTTTCCACCCTCCCCCTCTAACTTCCTCTTCCCAGTCCCATTCCCCTCAACCCTAACCTATCCCAAGCACACAGGCAGACGAGCATGAACACAGGCCAACACACAAGAGTGGCACAGGCAAACACAAGCACCACACATCATCCCATAGGCACTCACACAAACACCATCCAGATGCAGACATACCAACATCCACTGCCTCCACTGTGTCCCCCTCCTCCTCCACCTCCCTCTGAGTTGCATCTACACTCACACCTGCATGCACTACATCCTCATCCACTACCAGCATCACCACCACACACACCTACCAGAACACACACCTCACTAACAGACACCTCCACAACAGCCATGCACACGTCCCCTGTGTCCTCTCCCACTGTGTCTGTCCCCCCACTCCCAAGGTACACAAACACAAGCACTCAGACACCCAACAGTCATCCGCCCACAACAGCATCCAGCCCATGCACCTGCACCCAAACACAGCAGACACTTCCCACAACCACTCCCTCTTCCTCCACTCCCAATCCTTCTCCCTCTCCCCATCCCAATGTCCCTAAGAAGCTTTACCTCTCTACCATTGACCTCTTCCATACCCCTCCCCCGTCCTTCACATCTGGCCAGGGTGGCAAAAACCCAGGCAAGCACCTCAGCCACCCAGTCCACGGGCCCAGTAGTCTCCACACCCACTCATGGTGGGAAAGGCTTCAGGGCACCAGGCAACCTCAAGGTAAGGGTGCCTGCCCCAAGTGCTGCTCAGAAGGGCATGGAGCCATTCCCAGCTGTTGCCAGGAAGGGCAAGGAGCCATCCCCAGCTGCTGCCAGGAAGGGCAAGGGGCCTGCACCAGCAGGTAGGAAGGACAAGCGGCCTGGTGCAGGGGATCGGCTGGAGCTTCCCCCAACAACCACCAGCACCAGCAGCACCACCACCACCACCAGCAGTGGGCAGCTGTCCGAGGCAGCAGGGGATGGGCTGGAGCCTCCCACCACAGCCACCAGCAGGAGCAGCAGCAGCACCACCACCATCAGTAGTGGGCAGCCATCCAAGGCTGCAGGGGATGGGCTGGAGCTTCCCCCCACAACCACCAGAAGCAGCACCACCACCACCAGCAGTGGGCAGCCATCCGAGGCTGCAGGGGACGGGCTGGAGCCTCCCCCTACAACCACCAGCAGCAGCACAACCACCATCAGCAGTGGGCAGCTGTCCGAGGCTGCAGGGGATGGGCTGGAGCTTCCCCCCACAACCACCAGCAGCAGCACCACCACCACCAGCAGTGGGCAGCCATCCGAGGCTGCAGGGAATGGGCTAGAGCCTCCCCCACAACCACCAGCAGCATCAGCAGCACCACCACTGACCAGCCGTCACCACCGGCAGACGGTCCGTAGGCCTGCCTCCATGGGCTGCTGTGCGGCCTGCCCCCTGCAAATCCTGTGGGAATGACACCAAGCTGAGAGACTGTGATCTTCCACTCCCCAGGATCAGAAGCACAGGGCACGATGCCCCCTCCAGAACCAGTGGGTATGACACCTGCTCAACCCATCCTCCCCAGGATCAGAAGCACAAGGCACAATGCCCCCTCTAGAACCAGTGGGTATGACACCCACTCACCCCATCCTCCCCAGGATCAGAAACACAGGGCACAATGCCCCTCCAGAACCAGTGGGCTAGTCACCCACTTGAGAGACTGTGGCCTTGCACTCCCCAGGACCAAGCACAGGGCATGTTGCCCCATCCGGAACCAGTGGGCAAGTCACCCACTTGAGAGACTGTGGCCTTGCACTCCCCAGGACTAAGCACAGGGCATGTTGACCCCTCCGGAGCCAGTGGGCAAGTCACCCACTTGAGAGACTGTGGCCTTGCACTCCCCAGGACCAAGCACAGGGCATGTTGCCCCCTCCGGAGCCAGTGGGTAAGTCACCCACTTGAGAGACTGTGGCCTTGCACTCCCCAGGACCAAGCACAGGGCATGTTGCCCCTTCCGAAGCCAGTGGGCAAGTCAGCCACTTAAGAGACTGGTGCCTTTCACTGCCCTGGACCAAGCACAGGGCATGTTGCCCCCTCCAGGACCAGTGGTGTTGTTTTATCTGCTGGCTGAGGTGCCCCCCCATTGCCCATCCCCCTGAGATTCCTGCCTATTTTCAAACTGATGGCCCTGTAGTGTTCTCTCCGTGTTGCTGCAGGTGACAAGTGGGGCCTTGGACTTTGGCCTGTGGCCCACATACATTGAGGACTGGGCAGTGTCCCTTGAACTGTACATATGTATATGACATTAGATTGAATGAAGGCTGTAATTACAGGAAGCAATCCATTCATAAAAAAAAAAAACACACATCAATAAGCACCCAGTTAACCTCTTGTGTAGAGAGTGGGATACTAATATTGTTGGAGATTCATACCATTGGGCCCAAATAAAAGAGTTCCATAACGATATTATAATTTTTTTTAATGAAAAGTCACCATTGAGAAGTAAATAAATAGAGAACCCTATATACAGGCAGTGTTCAAGATGCACACATTAACAAATATACTCCCAAATGTCTTTACTCATACAGTGTTATTGATTATGTATCATCTATACTTCTCAGAATCACCCAGCACTAGAATAACTTTAATTAGTGGAGTAGGCAGCTCTGTCTTGGGCACACATGAGAAATATCAGCATATTGTCTACAACAATCACAATATGGAGAGAGAGAAAATGGCAGAAGAACTGTTTAGTAATTTGAATTGTGGTCACACAGTTCAGGAAGCTGTGAAGAGTGGGAATCAAATACACAGAGAAGGTTTACGGGACAAGTTCATAAGATTAGAGAAATTGAAGAAAAATGAAATGTCGAAATGGTGGGCTGGGGTAACCTTGAAACAATAAAAAAAATTGAATAGAATTCCAAGGGGTCTTAGATCGCAAATCTTTCCCACATACGATGACCTGTATACAGATTTTTTAAGGCAATGGGACAAGGAACTAACAGCAAGCTTGATGAGACTAATGGATATTTTGATTGAGAATGCTGAAAGAAAGGTGACTAAATTATAGGGTGAAATAACCACCTTGGAAAAGAAAATTCGAGACATGCGTCCTCCAGAAACTATAGAAAACAATTATACTATACTTAATGATATCTTATCTGGATATCAGGAAGAGATTAAACGGAGAAAAGCTAGGAAGCTAAAGAGGGATGAATGGGACTATCAGAATGGTAGGGTATTTACATTTGCAAGGAAATATGATTATTTAATGAAGGGGTCAATGACACAGGCACCCTCGACATCATCAATTTGTTCAAGCTCATCCTCAATCAGTGCGGGCCCACAAGTGGGAGTGACTTAGAGAGAGAGGAATCCATGAGGCAGACAGGGACATCCACTAATGAGAACACTTTTTTACAAGAAATGGGGAGGATAAAACAGGGGAGCCGGCAGAAAAGAAGGGACCTTACAGGAAAACTGGGAGGGGTCAGAGAGAGAGAGGTGCAACAAACCAGAGGAGGTATGAGAAAAAGATCCTGGGACAAAAGGGTATAAGACTACCAGTGGACCAAGGCCTTAATGTGACAAATATATCCGGAAAAGTCCTATCTACAGATATGATATCAGTACTAAGCAAAGGACTAGGTTTCTCTCCAACGAGCAGTGGTGATATATGTAGAAATAAAATAGATCTGTATAAATTTATGAGACGATTGAAACTAAAGAGATTTTTCAAACTAAGACATCAAATTGGACGAGAGATAAAAACAAAGAGGGAGGGAGTGATGAAGAGTGAGCTTTCTATACAGGATATACATAACACCGCAGCTCTATTATCTATTACGGACTATGAAGATCTTCCTGATATGACAATAAAGGTACTCAAGGAGCTGAATATTATATCGGATCTACATGAAACAGGTGGTCTGAAAACTAAATTTAATTGGACACAGAGTATGGGGACTGATACTAATATTGAGATTTTCTATAGACTAGTGAACAATGATCTGGACAAACAGCTGCATAAAAGGACAAGACATATGACAAGGAGTAATCTGAGTAGAGGTGAATGGCAGACATTGAAAGCGTTACAGAATGACAAAAGCATTATTATTGAACAAGCAGATAAGAGTGGTAATATTGTGGTAATGAACAAAGCAGATTATGATAATGAGGTTTATAGGCAATTAAGGGACGAAAACTGTTATGAGAGCTTGAAATGGAATCCTATTAGGAACCTAACCAATAAGATTATTAACTTATTAAAAATGTGGCATCAACAGGGCCTGTTAGACAATGATGAATATACATATTTGAGAGTGGATCGACCTAGATTCCCTTGTCTATACATGCTTCCAAAAATACACAAGAACCTTGACTTTCCCCCAGGCAAACCAATAGTTTCTGGGATTGGAGGACCAACTGAAAAATTATCAGAATTTGTAGATACCTCTTGACAACCTTTAGTGAACAATCTACCATCATATATTAAAGACACAAAACATATTTTGAGTTTGTTGAATGATATACAATGGGAGCAGGGTATGATTTTGGTTACCCTGGATGTGGTGGCTTTGTATACTAGTATTACACATGAAGTGGGGATGCAAGCATTGAAACATATGATATATAGAATGTCGGCAAGCCTATTAGAACACACAGACATGATTTTGGAAATGGTTGATCTGATTTTGAATCAGAATGATTTTTTATTCAACAACAAATGGTATAGACAGAAGCAAGGAGTAGCCATGGGCTCCAGGTTCTCTCCCTCGTATGCTAATCTCTTTATGGGATGGTTCGAGGAAAAGTGGATCTGGGGACCAGGGGCAGAGAAATGGCAGACACACAGATTGTATTGGTGGAGATATATAGATGATTGCCTCATGATATGGACGGGCACTACGATACAATTGGAGGAATTTTGTATCCACCTCAACACGAATTAAGGCTAATATCAGATTTACCTACCAATATAGCGAAGAGAAAATAGAATTCCTAGATGTGGAACTGTTTATTCTAGATAGTAAAATCCAAAGTAAATTGTATAGAATACCGACCTCATGTAATGCCATACTACATGCCTCTAGTGCTCATCCTAAGCATCAGATACATGCAATCCCCTATGGAGAAATGATAAGTGCAAGACGCAACTGTAGCAGAACAGAGGATTTTGGGGGTCATTCTGACCCCGGCGGTCTCAGACCGGCGGGGCCAGGGTCGGCGGGAGCACCGCCGACAGACCGGCGGTGCCCCGCAGGGCATTCTGACCGCGGCGGTTCGGCCGCGGTCAGACAAGGAAAACCGGCGGTCTCCCGCCGGTTTTCCGCTGCCCTACAGAATCCTCCATGGCTGCGGAGCGCGCTCCGCAGCCATGGGGATTCTGACACCCCCTACCGCCATCCTGTTCCTGGCGGGTCTCCCGCCAGGAACAGGATGGCGGTAGGGGGTGCCGTGGGGCCCCCGTAAGAGGGCCCCACAAAGTATTTCAGTGTCTGCTATGCAGACACTGAAATACGCGACGGGTGCCACTGCACCCGTCGCACCTTCCCACTACGCCGGCTCAATTCTGAGCCGGCGTCCTCGTGGGAAGGTTGATTTGCCCTGGGCTGGCGGGTGGCCTTTTGGCGGCCGCCCGCCAGCCCAGGGCAAATCCCAAAATACCCTCAGCGGTCTTTAGACCGCGGAGTGGTATTTTGATGGGGCCGCCGCCCGCCGAAGTAAGAATCAGGCCCTTTGAGTCCTGTATACAAGATATGGGTCAACGCTTTGAACAAGAGGTTATCAAGTTCAAGTGATTGAGAGACCCAAAGAGAAAGTTAGACAAGTAAGTAGGGATGAGACTTTACTCTCTCGGGTCACCAAGAGTAGCCACCAGGACAAAATTTAAATTATTACTGATTATACAGAGTCTTCCCACTTGTTGAGGAAAATAATGAACCGTCATTGGAGTATCTTAAGGCAGGATGAAACATTAGTAGAGGGAGATCATTGAAAAACTTTTTATGTGCCAGTTATCCGAATCATGAAGGGAGAGACAACTGGTTGACAGAACGGAGTAAGTTTATTTTCAAATGTGGTCAATGTGGGGTCTGCAAATGGGTCTGGCATGGAAAAAAGGAATTTATGGATCATGATGGTCACCAATTTAAGATAAAATCAAATATTACGTGTGCAACGGCATTTGTGGTCTTTGTCATATTATGCAAATGTGAACGCATATATGTGGGAAGCACGATTCGCCTTTTGAAAGTTAGAATTGGGGAACATCTGAGGGCTATGAAACAAGAGGATGAGAGGTACCCTATTGTACAACATTTGAAATCATGTGAGACACAAAATATGAATCGAAATATAAACATTTTTGGTATAGAACATATACGTGTGGACCCTAGAGGGGGCAATAGAAAGCTTTATTTAAGGAGAAGGAAGTCTTTGTGGATTATGAAACTACGGGCAGTGGAAAAGGGTCTTAATAATGACTCGGAACTTGAATATTTTTTGGGAACATAATGGGATTATACTTAATTTGATATATGTGAATTCAAGCAAACTTGAAGTGCTAATATTTATTTACAATGGAATGGCAATGCTAATATGATTGGATTTATGCAACATATTTATGATGGATTAATTGTAAAGAGTACATCATAGTTATTTTGTTTAATAGAGGTGTGCAATCTATGTAGTAAAAATGAATTGACCATGTGAAATTAGTATGCATGCATATACATGTGAGGCTCCTGAAGAGACAAGATTTTTTATATCTAAATAAACTAGAATCACATTATGGGTAAATACCATACAACAATTATGACCCGCGACATATAGATACTGTTATGACTGATTCAAAAATTGTGACAAATTTTGGAATATTATTCAGTAGTACTTTAATAATCACTAAGTACGGATTATGCAATGGCCCACAAGTAGAAATGGACCAGTGGGTAGTTCAGGGAATATAATCACATAATTAATTAGACGATATATCTTAATGTGGGGATACCATTTAATCATTACATTTTTGTGGTATGACGTTTTATTTTGGGCACCAAAATGAACTATGGTACCCCAATGCAGGTTATGCTGTAATAGCGATCCTGAGAATACTTCACAGTCCCATTTCTATTTCTAGTAACCCTGACTATTTAATCAGGTGAAAAGAGAAAACGGACTAGCGATTAGTCCAAGGAGCGTACTCGCGACGATTACAACACGCTAGAATCAGGTGAGGGAAATTCGCTGATAATTTTAAACTTAATGTTAAGTTTGGTTTCTATAATACTTGGAGTATCATAATAATTAAAATGATTTTGATGTAGGCAATTTGATAACGGGTTGAAAGTTTTCCGGTACACCGATATGCTAAGAACGCTGCAATTGACATATTATACACAACCTGATATACGTTATGTAATCGCGGGGTTGGGAACTCTGATACTCTGTCTATTAACATTGGAACCATTAGGTATTGAGGTTTAGTTTTACGGATATATACTGTAGATTTATCTGGCAAGACATAGACCATAGGGGTGATACTCGCGGGCACCCGGGACTGACAAATAAATTGATGAGGCACTGGGGTTCCCGTAGCTATTGACTGAACTCTGGGAGAAAAGTTGTTCTGAGTAGAAAGAAAGGATTTAGAAGATAAAACGTATTCAGCTATTCTAAAACAAGGGGAACTTATTGATGTGGTTTATTCATAGACGATAAAGACATACGATATCACGAAGTCCGACTTGGATTGAAATACTGAGGAAAATCAGATACCATAGAATAAAAAGAAACATATGGAGTAATGGTTGGAATGTAGCTATAGATACTTGAACATGGTGAAGGGATGTTTTGCACACTTATCAGTTATAATGTTATCGACAGGACTGCACATGTATGTGCTTGCATAATCAATAACACTGTTTGAGTTAACACATTTGGGAGTATATTTATTCATTTGTGCTTCTTGAACACTGCCTGTATGTAGGGTTCTCTATTTACTTCTCACTGGTGACTTTTCATAAGATTTGTTTATAATATCATTATGGCAGTCTTTTATTTTGGCCCACTGGTATGAATCACCAACAATATTAGTAACCCACTCTTTGTACAAGAGGTTAACTGGGTGCTTATTGATGTTTTTTTAATGAATGGATTGCTTTATGTAATTACAGCCCTGATGAAGTCATGGGATACACCTCGGACAAAACACGTGTTGGCGGCAAGTGACAAGTAATGATTGGGACTCACGGCTGGAAATCAGGATTCAAAGAATAAAAAGGCAAGAAAACTGACTTCAAATGGATTTTTTATTTGATGTGTGCCCTATATATATAGCAATGTTGATATCAGTGATTTATGATCACTGAATATAGGGAGTTTTGGGTGATCTTCTATTAGGTGCACCATCATTAGTACCAAGCATATGACATACTAATAGATACCTTAATGGATTGACAGGCAGTGTCATCTATACTCCTCAGAATCACCCAGTACCAGAATACCATTAGATTGAATTTTCGTTTTTTTCACTGTATTTTTATTATAACTCTCACTTTCATCAATTCATGTTGTCCTTGCATTATTCCTGAAGGGTTCAGGGTAAATATGTTTAGTTACTGCATCTGATTGTGTGTATGTTGTTGGGGGTGGGTGTGTGTGTTGTGCATGTGTGTGTCACTCTCTTTTTTCTTCCCCCTCCCCTGTGTGATATGCGGCTGTACTCACTGTGGTTGTCTTTGCCGTCATTGGTGTTCGTGGTGGAGCAGGATGTAGAAAATCATTGGGAAGATCTGAAGTTCAGGCTCCATGGCGGCGTGGTTCTTCCCTGTGTCTCCAGAGGTGAGTCCTTTCCCTTCTGAGGTCTGTTTCCGCCAGGCTTTTGATGTCATTGGTACTGCCCAGGAAAAGGTGGCGGATTCGTGTCTCTTAATGTGGTGGGCGGCACGTTGAGTTCCGCCTGGCTGTAAGCGGCTACCACCGTGGTGGCTGTTGTTTCCGCCTTGGCGGTAGGTGTGGTAAAGTGGCTGTCTATGTCAGTTCTCACCGCTATGGTCATAATTTGGAGGTAGTTACCACCAGCCTGTTGGCGGTATTACCGCCACTTTATCACTGACACCAGGGTTGTAATGAGGGCCTTTGTCTGTATTTTCTATACCTGCTTCTTTAGGCCCTGTATTGGAGGAGCTAGCGTTTGCCATTTTGTGCAGGTAATGTGTGCTTCAATGTTTTTATTCCCCTTCTAAAAGCCATTTCCTAGGAACATTTATAGAAGAGGCTGGCAACATTTTTGTTATTTTTTAGGGTCAAGCGTGTGTCGCATGCGCTTGCGCATACTTTTCGCTTGCAAGACGCTTTAGTAGTTAGAAAAGGGCTCGGAGCCCCGTCCATGCCACATCAGTGTCTTTCGTTGGTTCGTGGGCTTGCCTGTTAAAATTTGCTTGCTTTCATTAGTGGAAGGCATGCATACGTCATGCCTTTTCCGGTGGTTAGCCCTCCTCGAGTGCAGCGACCAAGTACTGAAAACATGCGAAGCTCGCTGTTTTCCATCCGGTTTGTGGACTACTTTTTATCTTTTTTCGCAGCACGATCTCGCTTGGCAGAAGTCGAGCGCTTTCCATGACATCAACCCTGTTACATAGTTAATTGCACTTTTGCCGGTTACGTAGATAATTGCACTTTTGCCAATAGGTTTCACTATGAGTGAACTGTGGCAGCCTGATCGCGCTCTTTTTTTCCATTTAATGTGTCAAGAAAAGTCCAGTTGGGAGTTTACAACTGCTAATGGCTCTAACTCAGAGAAATGCGAGACCCGTTGCATTTCAAATGCTTGTTACTTTACTTGCCACCCCCACCTCAGGCTGCCATGTGTTCTTTGTTCGCCATTCATCTTCTTTGCTGGATATGCAGTGGTGGCAATATTGTGTAGCCAGTGTATGTGTGTGTGTGTGTGTGTGTGTGTGTGTTTGTGTGTGTGTGGTCATGGTGGCCCCTTTTGTCTTTGTTCTCTTATGCCTACTTCTTTGCTGGTCATGCAGCTGTCACCATTTTTGGAACCAGTTATTGTGTGTGTGTTTGGTGGCCATTTTGTCTCTCTCTTCCATGCCTTCTCCTTCAGTGGGCATGTGGTGAATGAACTAACTTCCATCATTTTGAGCAGCCAGTTTGTGCTTCAATCCCTTTTTTTCACTTTTAAAAACATTTTATAGGAACACTGATAGAAGAGACCTATGATGTTTTAGTTTTTTTTTAACTTTTTGCCTGATATTTTTATTTGTGCTTGTGGCTTATTGTGGTACAGTGTTACTGATTTGTTTCCTGCCCCTCGCCTTTCATAGAAGTCCCATCAACCCTGGTGGGGCATCAGCAATTATTAAAGGTATTTTTTTTAATGTTTGCCTGCCGCCCATTGAGTCCCCAATGGCACTGATGAGGCACCATCAATTATTTGATGTATTTTCGATTTTATTTTTGCCAGTGTGTGTTTGCCAGTGCTATAGGCTGCTATGTGTTTCCCTTGCCTCTTCCTTGCTGGGCAAGCAGTGATGGCCATTTAGTGAACTCAGTTTGTGTATTTGTATGTGGTCACATTGGTCATTGTTCCTCGTTCTCCATTCCTCCTTCTTTGCTGGCCATGCAGCAACCATCATTTTGCTGAACCAGTTAGTGTGTGTGTGTGTGTGGGTGTGTGTGTGGGTGTGTGTGTGGTTGGCAGCCATTTTGCCTTTGTCTTCTATGCCTCCTTCTTAGGAGGTCATGTGGTGGATGAGCTTGTATCCATCATTCTGTGCAGCCAGTGTGTGTTTCAATCCCTTTATAACACTTTAAACAAATATTTTTTAATAACATTGATAGAAGAGGCCTGTGACATTTTTCTTCATTTATTTTCTTTTTTCTGATATATATACATTTGTGCTTTGGGCTGATTGTAGTACAGTGTTGTGTTATTCATTTTTTTGATTATTGCCTATCCCCTCCTGACATAGAACCCACATGGGTCCTGGTGGGGCACCAGCAATTATTTAATGTCTTCATTATATTTTTGTCTCCACCACTGCCTCCCCTATGGCCCACATCTCTGGAAGGGGCATAAATTGACCTATTCTGTGCAATGTTGTCATATGAAAAATTGTTTAGAAATGTTTTGGGTACACTATTGTTAGGTATTCGGGATAATGAGGATGGTGATGTGTTAATTTGGTTAGATTCTTCTGATTGCCACATTTCACAGATTTTTGTTATTTGCTTGCAGGTGCTGCAGAAGACATCACACATGGTACTGACACTGAGAATAGTCCATGAAGGAATTAGCTGACGGTAACCCCTGAGTCTTCCACTGGTAAGTGCTTCTACTCCTAGTGCTAAATATTAACTACTAGTGGTAGGAAGATGGCCCCAAAGAAGGTAGCTCCTGCTAAATAAGTGGCCAGTAGGGAGGAGAAGAAGCCTGTTGCTACCTCTGGCATCCAGCCCTCATCCGTTTTCAGGAAACATAATTTACCTGCTACAGCCTGCTCTGGGCAGAAAGAGGCTGAAACTCCTGAATGAAAAGCACAACCAAAATCTATGGCCATGTCTGTCAGCACTGCAGTGGCTGCAGTCATGGAGTGCAGTGAGCCACAACCAAAATCTTCTATAAAAGTGGACAACAGAAGCTGCAGTTAGTAACAGATATTCTGAATGTAGGAGCAGAACAGGAGGTTGAAACTCTTGCTGAGCAAGATAATGCCGAGAAGACTGCTCTTCACCCATCAGCTTCATGATCTCCAACAAGGAAAAGAAAGAGTACTCCCCTATCTTCCCCAAGTCCCCCTTTGATGAGTTGGCTACAGATTAAACCCCACCAGAGTCTGAGACACAAGGGAAAAGAAAGGCTCCTGAAAGACATGTAAGTGAGGAAGGTGGTGATGAAAATGACGAGCCAGTGATCATCAGTGTGGGGGGGTAGCATACAGCAGGTATAGACCACCTCTATTCTACTTGCTTGGAGGCATGTGATTCCACCAACACCACCTCAGAATCCTGCAGCTGCTACCCCTACCCCCAGTTGCAGCACACCCTACAGAAAATCATGCAGTTCTTCTTCAGCTTTTTAGGCTTGGGCCAAGTCAGAAAGCTTTCCTACCCAACCTGGGAGTTCTCTATACTTGTCATACATGAGGATAACATTTCAATATGCTCCGTTTGTCACAAGAAAGTTCATCATGGTATGTCATGTGGGAATTATGGTGCCGGAGGCCAACTGTCCCAGTTGAAAAAACAACAAACAATCATGTGGGAAGAGCATCTTAAAAACATAGCTTCTGCTGAGAGAGAGACAGCAGCTAAAATAATAGAAGAAGGAAGTCAGAAGGAAGAATGAGACAGGGATGCCAGTAGCAGCATCACACAAAGGAGCCCTGTAAGCCTCTTTTATAGTATACAATCCTCAATCGCAGCAACCTCTACATGGCACAAAGCACAGAGAGTTATAGTAACTTCCACCCCAAAGAGCCAAGGCAGCCTTCCTACTGCTGATACCTGCAGTTTGCTTATAGCAGTAGTATCACAAGAAAAACAGCATACTGTTAAGGCTATACTTGCCAAGGTGTCGCTGTATCACATGAATAATGAAAAAGCCAATTTCCACAATGGGAAGTTGGCGAAAATATTAGAGCTTTAACTCCTCCATTT
The DNA here is from genome assembly GCF_031143425.1 of Pleurodeles waltl. Lineage (NCBI taxonomy): Eukaryota > Metazoa > Chordata > Amphibia > Caudata > Salamandridae > Pleurodeles > Pleurodeles waltl. The sequence continues at coordinate 936,573,020 of NC_090442.1, read as the reverse complement.
TTCTTTTGGGGAAGGAGTAGGCTTCCTGGAGCTATTTTTTCAGAGTGTCTATTGCAGTTCTACATCATGAAGTGATGTAATTGGTTCCCAATGCTATGAAGCATAGAGTCGTTCAGTCCATCCACCTCACAACCGACATGTGGACCAATTGTCAAGTAACAGATTACATATGCATCTGTGCACTCTTGGTTCCTTTCCAGGTGGTTAGGCAAAGGGTAGCTGCTGGCCTCACTATGAGTAATGTTTTTCAGGGCATTCAGCAGCGTGCAACAGTTACAAGTTTTGCCACAGAGAAATCACATAGGCTACCAACAGCTTGGAAGAGTTTAACATCAATGTCTATGAATGGCTTAAACCCAGAGGCAGTATGTTAGACCTGACAGCCTTAGGGTGGTAACCCCTAACTTTTTGCCTACCTCCCTCCACTTTGTGGACACTGTTTTGCTGGTTTTTAGACTCTGCGCACTTTACCACTGCTAACCAGTGCTAAAGTGCATATGCTCTCTCCCTTTAAACATGGTAACCTTGGATCATACCAAATTGGACTATTTAATTTACTTATAAGTCCCTAGTGGAGTGCACTATATGTGCCCAGGGCCTGTAGATTAAATGCTACTAGTGGGCCTGCAGCACTGATTGTGCCACCCACTTAAGTAGCCCCTTAACCTTGTCTCAGGCCTGCCCTTGCAAGGCCTGTGTGTGCAGTTTTACTGCCAATTCGACTTGGCATTTAAACGTACTTGCCAAACCTAAAACTCTCCTTTTTCTACATATAAGTCACTCCTAAGGTGTGCCCTAGGTAACCCCTAGAGCAGGGTGCCCTGTAGGTAAAAGGCAGGACATGTACCTGTGTAGTTTACATGTCCTGGTAGTGTAAACCCCCTAAATTAGTTTTTACACTACTGTGAGGCCTGCTATAGGCTAACATTGGGGCTGCCCTCCTACATTGTTTGAAGTGGTAGCTGCTGATCTGAAAGGAGTAGGAAGGTCATATTTAGTATGGCCAGAATGGTAATAGAAAATCCTGCCGACTGGTGAAGTTGGATTTAATATTACTATTTTAGAAATGCCACTTTTAGAAAGTCAGTATTTATCTGCCCTTAAATCTTTCTGTGCCTTACAATCCACGTCTGGCTGGGTTTAGTTGACAGCTCCTTGTGCATTCACTCAGACACACCCCAAACACAGGATACTCAGCCTCACTTGCAGACATCTGCATTTTGAATGGGTTTTCCTGGGATGGGAGGGTGGAGGGCCGGACACTTGCATGACAATGGACAGTAGCCTGCCCTCATGCAAAGGACTCCCAACACCCCCTACTGGGATCCTGGCAGACAGGATTGAACTGAAAGGGAAACTTGTGCACTTCTGTGCCACTCTTTGTAGTCTCCCCCACTTCAAAGGCCTTTTGGGTATAAAAACAGGGCCCCTGCCCTACCAAGACAGACACTTCCTGGAGAAGAAACCTGAACCAGAACCTGCACCATGACAAGAAGAACTGCCTGGCTGCCTAAAGGACTCACCTGACTGCTTTCTAAAGAGGACTGCTGCCTTGCTGTTGCCCTGCTGTCTTGCTGCTCCCTTGCTTTGCTGCAGAAGTGCTCTCCAGGGACTTGGATAGAGCTTGCCTCTTGTTCCCTGAAGTCTCAGGACCAAAAAGACTTCTCTCCTGCAAGCTGAAATCCCCATGCGGTGAAAATTTGACGCACCGCCTGCCAATAATGACGCACACCGAGTCCGGAACGACGCGGCCCGACTTCGCAACAGAAGATCGTCGCAGTGCCAGAGACGCAACCGGAACTTAAACACACAGCCCTACTGGATCGACACAAGCCGATTCAGAACGCCTGCCGTGCGGAAGAAAATTCCACGCATCGCCTACTGGAATCGACGCAGCTGCTGGGACTTCGCTCCGCAAGCCCAGAATTCCACGCATCGTCCCCGGGGCGTCTGAAAACCCTGCATCCCGAAGAGGATCCAAGTCCGCGTGCCGGAAATCGACGCAACGTCTTCCCCCGCGTGGAAAATAACGCTGCAAGTCCGTGTGCGAAGGGGCGAAACCAACGCACACTCACCGTTTTCCACGCATTGCCTCCTCTGCGGTCCCTTGCGAGGATTTTTCAACGCGAACCAGGTACTTTGCCCTGCAAAAGACACCTGTTGTTTCTAGGAGAACTTAAGACACTTTTTTTTATTGCTTTTACAGTAATCTTTGAACTCTAAAGACTCTTGATATCACTTTCAGTAATATCCCTACATTTGTTTATTTCAACTTTAATCGTTTTGACCGGTATTTATTCAGATAAATATTATATATTTCTCTAAACACTGTGTGGCATATTTTTGTGGTGCTATCTTGGGTTATTGTATGATTTATTGCACAAATACTTTACGCATTGCCTTCTAAGTTAAGCCTGACTGCTCAGTGCCAAGCTACCAGAGGGTGGGCACAGGATAATTTGGATTGTGTGTGACTTACCCTGACTAGAGTGAGGGTCCTTGCTTGGACAGGGGGTAACCTGACTGCCAACCAAAGACCCCATTTCTAACACAGTAATATAGTGAAAGCAATGGCTGACAGTGGATATTTCAGAATCCTCTGATTAGTGCATTGCATCAATCTAATTGTACAGGTCTTACTAAAAAAAAGAAAGGTAGGCCACACTTAATTGTCACCTGCTGCAATATACGCACTCATTTCAGTCATTCATTCACTCAGCAGCTGAAGACACTTTGGAACTCAACCTACTACATGCTGGAACCTCCATTTGAGCAGTACATGCCTATCAACAATTATTTAATGCAAAGGAGGGGGATCCAACTGCTAAAGTCATGACAATGTAGATGGACACATGTTGATACAAATTCTATTTCCATTTTGAGATTATGGAACTGGAAGTCAGCAAGGAAGACAGTACCATGAGTCAAGCAATCCAGTTGTTGCATCTGCCACAGGATCAATTGAAAAAGGTGGATCAAGTGTTCACAAGTGTCAATCAGGAAGCAGCTTCTGTGGTGGATAGCTTAATCCTTTTTCTTGAACAGTAATTCAAGTATTCAAAAAGAGATTCAGTTCTTCAAAACATACTTAAATAATCATTAAAATAACTGTTCTAGAAGAACTACTGTAAATTTGAGGCCAGGGCAGACGTTACGAAGTGCAGTCTTCAACCTCTGAGGGTAGTGCTGCTGTCTCACACTCTCTGCAGCAGGAGCCCCCAGCATCGCCATCTACTCCAAAACCCACAGCAACAAATTCTTCAACTTCACATACAACCTCTGACTTGGGCTGGTTTCATTCAGCATGACTTAGGTCAAGGTCAGCAGGTGGCAGCATCAATGACAATTCAGAAGTTAGTCCAAGACTATCTGCATAACCCAATATAGACATCTCTGGATCCAGACCAAATCTAATGTATTGGTCAGAGTTAGGCAGTTTTTCAATAAAGTATCTTGCATGTCTCATAGCCAGAGTTTCCTTGGAGCATGTTTTTAGTGTAGTCAGAAGGTCCAGTCTCTTGTTTCCTAATGTGGAGAGGCTGGTGATGTTTACACTGTTCCAAATGATTATAGTGCTCCTGAAACAACTTAGGATGACAATGGAAATTGGTCAGAAATCTCAAGTTTGGTCAGTGATTATCCTCCAGGGAACCCTCCTGAGTTTCAGGGTGAATTCTTACAGACTAATATTGTTGGAAAATGGGTCATTGGTAAGGGCAGATAGGTACCTACACTTAGCAATAGGCCACTAACCTCCACTAAGGTCCAGTTAGGTCTCAGTAAATTAAACCCAGCTCAACCCTTGGTAGCTTGGCAACGAGCGTCAAGGCTTAACTTAGTAGACAGAGTGTAAAGCATTCAAATATCACAAAACAGTAATTAAATAAAACACAGGAAAGAGTTTAAAAATCCAAAACCAATTTATAAAAATAGATTATATTTTTATCTTTAAAATGACACAAAAACGAATAAAATCGGATAAGGGGAACTGGAGATATGAATTTTTAAAGAAATATTATTTTTTTAGCGCCTAGAAACAAAATCGGGTCATCTGGTTGCACCTCGACCGGGGCAAAGTCAATGTTTCAGGCCGACCGCGATGGAGCCCTGCTCGGCTACAGGCCGCGGGAGGCCTCGGTTAAAAGTTTACCTTCACACTTAGTCTCTTTTTCGAAGATTTTTCTTCAGCGGGACGAACCTGCAAGTCCAATCCGACCTCCTGGAGTCCTTCTCCGGATACGCGTCGCGGGAATCCTCGGTGGAGATTTTTTCCTTCGGACTTAGTAGTTTTTTCGAGGTGAAAATCCTTCGACCAGGGTAAACCTGAATCTTGATCCGACGTCCATGGAGCCCTCCTCGGATACGCTGGCTGGGAGGTCCCGGTCAACTTTTTACCTTCGGACTTAGTCTCTTTTTCGGAGATTTTCTTTACCGGGACGAACCAGCAAATCAGGCCGGGTCACGGCTGAGGCAAGCCGGCTAGAGTTGCTGCGGCGGGTCGGTCCCTCTAGGGAGCTTTTTTTCAAAAGTTCTCCAAACTTCTCCAAACTTCTGGGGGCTTTTCCCAGATGTCCTTTTAAGGTTCTTTTGAGGTCCACAGCTCACTCCAAGGGTCCAGAAGTTCTGAGATGGTCCTTAGGGGCTGCGGACTACAACTCCCAGAATGCACCTGACGCAAACTCCTTTTTGGCCACTGGACAGTGGTCAGCTGGTCGCTTTCTTCAGGAGTTGGTGCAGGGGACTCTGGTTAGCAATTTTTTACCTGTAGCAAACAGGGAGTCCCTCCCTGAACCAGTTGAAGCCAGACAAAGTCCTTCTTGTGGTGAAGCCCAGGTGTGCAGCTGGTGCAGTCCTTCCGAGTGCGGGTTCCAGGTGCAGGCCAGGGGTCCAGCAGGGCAGTCCTTCTTCTTCTGTAGTTCTTCCTTCTATGTGGTAGGGAACTGAGGTTTGTGTGCAGGTCTGCCAGTTTTATCCTTACTCCTGGGTGAAAAGCAGGGGGGTCCAGGTTCTCCAATCAGGTGCAGGGTCCTTCCCCCTGTGATGACCACTTCCTGGGAAGTGTGGCAAAAATCAATCCCAGGAGGCAACATTCTCCAAAAAACCATCATGGCTGAATCTGATTTTTGGAGGTTACATCTGGCTGAGCCCACCCACTGGTGTGGCTAAAAATCATAAACACACCCCTCTCCTGCCCTCTCCTAATCTAATCAAGAGAGCACCTAGTTGTCTGGGGTTGCAGGATGTGGGGATGTGCTGGTTGCTCCAAATGTCCTTCTCAGCCTTTGAAGACCAGTTTGGCAGCCCTCCCCCTTCCTGCCTCACCATCTGCTGAGAGAAGGTTCCCTCCCACAGGCACATTCCTTTGTGTGAAGCCAGGCCACTTCACACCTCATCAACGCAGCCTGGACAGGCTGCTAAAGGCTGGCCAATCAGAGCACAGCAGCAAAAACAATGCAGGGCTGAAATTGGCAACTTTTCAGGTAAAGTTTAAAACTCTTTACCTGAACAAGTTATATTAAATCCAACAACTGGAAGTTGTGGGATTTATTATAACAATTAATTTGATACCAAACTCTTGGTATCCATCATTTAAGGGGACTTTAAAAATTAAAATAAAGTCTCCCCATTCTAGCCTAAGAAGGCCATTTACTACAATGAGGGAAAAACAAATTTGGAAGTTTTTACCTCACCAGGGCTTAGAAAACTATTTTTATAAGGTCCCTGCTTATAGTTACATGGCACCCACCCAGCCCTAGGGGCACATAGGGCACACCTTAGGGGTGAGTTATATGTAAAAATAAGGTAGCTTAAGACTTTGGAACTACTTTTAATTCCAAAGTCGAATTTGCATATAACTTTAATTTAAAAGCAGCCAGCAAGGCAGGCCTGCCTTTAAAATGACACTGGGCACCTCAGCAGTGCACCTATGGGTGAACTACCTATGCTGTGTTCCCTAAACCTACATGCCCTAACATATACTAAGGAATTATGGGTAGGTTAAGTTAGCCAATTATAATTAGCCTAATTTGTATATCCTTTTTACACAGAGCACAGGCCCTGGAATTGGTTGCCAGTACCCAGGGCACCATCAGAGTCAGGAAAACACCAGCAAAAAGTGGAAAATGGGGGCAAAAAGTTAGGGGGCCTCTGCAATCAGCCCTGTTTTCTCACAAATATAATAGAGTTACATATAGGAGTACCTGTCAAGTAGGGGCTGAGGAAAAGGGGGGGTCCCAAAACTGAAAATCCACCCATTTATTTTCCATAGATTTCTTTAGGAAGTGTTACCACAAAACTTGCTGAATGGAATTACACCAAATATGACAGGATGTTAGATATTGGTCCACACATTTTGGCTTTTGTAATTTGGTGTAAGTCTGCTCAGTAGTTTTTTAAAAATTTAGTGTCAAATAAATTTATATATCTGGATGGCTGGGTCTATGAGCGGTTCCAGAGACTCTTCCAGGAGCACCAATTCAAAAATATCTTGTTCTGATTGGCCTGGGAGCTTCGATTCCCTTGGGTCAATTTACTCCCACTACATCAGCCTCCAGTGGGAGCGAGCACTCTAATCAGCTGCCAGCAACGTGACAAAAATGTTGCTGGCAGCCATTGCAGGACACTGAGATTTAGGCCCACATTTTGACAATGGCAGTGTTAGAAATGGGGTCTTTGGTTGACAGTCAGGTTACCCCCTGTTCAAGCAAGGACCCTCACTCTAGTCAGGGTAAAAGAGAATCACTCTCAGCTAACCCCTGCTTACCCCCTTGGTAGCTTGGCAGAGCAGTAGGCTTAACTTCAGAGTGCTAGGTGTAAAGTATTTGTACTAACACACACAGTAACTTAATGAAAACACTACAAAATGACACAACACAGGTTAAGAAAAATAGAAAATATTTATCTCAACAAAACAAGACCAAAACGCCAAAAATCCACCATACACAAGTCAAGTTATCAATTAAAAAGCCAAAAGAGTCTTTATGTAGTTTAAAGCACACACTAACACTGTTAGCGTGAAAATGTACCTTGGGTGCGTCACAAATAACCCCGCACGGGCGAGTGTGCGTCATAAAGAGCTTACAATGCGTCTATTCCATTCACGAGTGGGACCTTGCATCGTTTCTCCTTTCGTTGGGTTGGGGCGTGTCATTCCTTCTCTCTGCAGGAGAGTGATGCGTCGATCTGGTCAGCACTCTCGGGTCCAGACAGGCCTTGCGTTGTTTTTACACACCCAGCGGTACTTGCGTTGGAAATCGAGCCGCACGATGATTCAAAAACCACGTAGCGCGGGTTTCTATATCCGAGTCTCCGTCAGCGATGCTGAGTGTTGTTTCTCCAGCTCTGTGCGTCGATTCCGTGGTCGCGTTTCCAGTGAGCTTCGATTTTCCTTCTGCAGAGCCGGCGGCGTGTCATTTCTTCAGCCGCAGATCGGAGTCGCATCGATCTTTCCCCCGCATGGCGCTCTGTGTGTGGATTTCCTCCTGTTAGGCTGCCAGCTTCTCATTTCAGGGTCCCAGTAACTGGATGGGCACCAGAGGGCAGAGCAGGAGTCTCTCCCGAGACTCCAGGTTCTGGCAGAGAGAAGTCTTTGCTGTCCCTTAGACTTCAAACAACAGGAGGCAAGCTCTAAATCAAGCCCTTGGAGAGTTTTTCTCAAGATGGAAGGCACACAAAGTCCAGTCTTTGCCCTCTTACTCTGGTAGAAGCAGCAACTGAAGGATAGCTCCACAAAGCACAGTCAGAGGCAGGGCAGCTCTTCTCCAAGCAGAGGTTGCTCTTGTTTCCAGAAGTGTTCTAAAGTCTGTGGTTTTGGGTGCCCTTCTTATGCCCATTTTCTCCTTTCAAGTAGGTGTACTTCAAAGCAAAGTCTCTCTTGATTGTGAAATCCTGCCTTGCCCAGGCTAGTTCCCAGACACTCACCAGGGGGTTGGAGAATGCATTGTGTGAAGGCAAGCACAGCCCTTTCAGGTGTGAGTGACCACTCCTCCCTTCCTTCCTAGCACAGATGGCTCATCAGAAAATGCAGGCTACACCCCAGCTCCCATTGTGTCACTGTCCAGTGTGAGGTGCAACCAGCCCAACTGTCAAACTGACCCAGACAGGGAATCCACAAACAGGCAGAGTCACAGAAATGCTATAAGCAAGAAAATGCCCACTTTCTAAAAGTGCCATTTTCAAATACGCAATCTTAAAATCAAGTTTACTAAAAGATGTATTTTTAAATTGTGAGCTCAGAGACCCCAAACTCCACATGTCCATCCACCCTCAAAGGGAATCTACACTTTAATCAAATTTAAGCCCACATGTTAAGCTATGAGAGGGAGAGGCCTTGCAACAGTGATAAACAAATTTAGCAATATTTCACTGTCAGGACATATAAAACACCTTACTATATGTCCTACCTTAACCATACACTGCACCCTGCCCTTGGGGCTACCCAGGGCCTACCTTAGGGTTGTCCAACATGTAAGAAAAGGGAAGGTTTAGGCCTGGCAAGTAGGTACACTTGCCAAGTCGAATTTGCAGTTAAAACTGCACACACAGACACTGCAGTGGCAGGTCTAAGACATGATTACAGAGCTACTTATGTGGGTGGCACAACCAGTGCTGCAGGCCCAATAGTAGCATTTGATTTAACAGGCCCTGGCACCTCTAGTGCACTTTACTAGGGACTTACTAGTAAACACATTTTGTAAAGGAGCACTTGCACTTTAGCACTGGTTAGCAGTGGTAAAGTGCCCAGAGTAACAAAAACAGCAAAATCTGAGTCCAGCACACATCAACAACCTGGGGAACAGAGGCAAAAGTTAAGGGAGACAACGCCAAGGATGAAAAGTCTAACAGGCGGTATGAGCCACCTACCGCCGCAGCGACGGTCGCCAAAAGACTGACGCCGTGGCTACCATCCACACACCAGATTATGACCACAGCTGGACTTCCGCCACAAGAAGGGCGTAAATCCAGATGTGGCCATACTGGCGGATGGTGGTAAGTTGGTGCTGCTACCACCAGCATCGCCACACCAATAGATCACCACCAGCCATATCATGACACATGATACGGCGTGGCGGTGTTCTGCTGGCATGCGTTGCTGGCGGTAGCAGCGCCCAGTCCCGTTCCCTGCTGGAAGACCCCCTAGATGCAGGTAAGTTGGGCTTCCGACAGGGGAGGTGGGTGGGGGGTGTTTGTGTGTGTGTGTGTGTGGGGGGGTTGTGTGCATGAATGTGTGAGTGTGTGCGTGTATGCGACTGTGTATAGTGTTGTTTGAGTGGGTGTATGCATGTGTAAGAATGCACGTACAAATGGAAATGTGAATGCGTGTCTACACGTCAGTGTGAATGTGTGTATGGATGTGTGCGAGAATGAATGGATGCATGCATGAATGAATTTGTGTATGCCAGTGTGAGTGAGTGCGTGTATGCATGGTGCGTGTCTGCGGGTGTGCGTGAATTGGGTGTGGGGGATCAGAAAGGGGGAGGGCGCTGATGGAGGGGTGAGGGGGGCATCTGGGGAGGGTTTGGGGGGGTGGGTGAGCCACCTACCAGTGATAGGGAAGGAATTCCCTGTCACTGGCAGGGCCTACCCCCATGGTTTTTGTGGTGTTGCGAACACCATGAAAACCATGGCGGTAGGCAGTCTCAAAATGCCGCCGATACAATAGCGGCCGCCGAGCTGGAGATTGTTATCTCCGAACCGGCGGCTGCTACCGCCATGGTGGTAGGAACGGTAAATTGGCAGGTTGACTGCAGACAACCCGCCAATGTCATAAAGTGGCGGTATGTACCGCCATCCTGTTGGCGGTACTACTGCCAAATTATCACCTACCGCCGGGGTCATAATGACCCCCTAAGTTCCCTGTCCTGAAGTTAAAAAAAAAGTGACAGGCCAAAATACAAAAAAAAATCAGCAATAATTTGCTGGCATCTCATGGGACTCCATGGGATAACAAAAAAACAAAAAATACAAAAAACAAAAAATGGAAGTTGGGCCACGTTGTTCAATTATAGGCTCCAGGGGAGTTCATCCTCGGGCCAGCATTGTTTAAGAGTAAGGGGTGGCCCACCGCCGAGCAATGATAGGTCCCAGGAAGCCAACCCCCAGGGCCACATTCTGTAAGGGGCGGGAGGCAAGTAACCCCACTCCCCAAGCCAGTATAGGCCTCTGGGAGCCCACCCTCAGGACCAAAATGTTCCAGAATTGGGAGGTGGTCCATCTGGATCCCAGACTGAGCCTTTAAAAGGCCCTTGGAAGATTATATATGCATAATTTTCTAAGTACTGCTATTAATCGTATGTGTTCCACGGATGTGTTTTTTATTTATATATATTGTTTAGGGACACATTTCACTTGACAAATACTTCCTCTGAATCCCATAAAAACCATAAGACCCACATTCCAGCGTGCACTGTGAAATATGGGAAATATTTATTTTTCCCTGTGAAGTACCAATTTTCATTATCATAATCACTGCAGCCAAAACACTCAGTGCTTCACCTTTGTTTGTGTTATTCAGATTATGTGGCAGGGAGGAATAGATCATGTGTCAAAAAATGCACCCCATGTACCTCATTTTCAGACAATATTATTTTTATACATTTGACCTAGAAACAATATTGTAGATTTTCTAACACGTTGTCCCGGGTTTGCGTCACAAAAGTGATTGGAACCACCATAAAATATTGTTTATGGAATTTCTATGACATGCAAATCCTCCTTTAAATTAAAGTAATGTTTTAACACAAAGTAAATATTTACTTTGGGCCACTTTGCTTCAAGGAGGTCTTCCAATGGGGTTAAGGGCCTAGATGGTAGCCATATCTGATGCATTCTACTGAACTCTGAGGATGACTAAAGCAAAATCCTCTGTTTACCCTCCCCATCCAGCCGGAATTTACTCCAAATTGTTGCCTAGATTGCCTGCTCTCTCAGGGGTTGCACTCTGGGTTGGTGATGAGTGTTTTGACCACTTTGGTAACACTGAGTGATGTCCGGGTCTGAGGTCTACAGCAGGGCTTTTGACAGCATGGTCTTTCTGCCATACGGGGACCAAGCTATGTAGCAGCCAACACATGCAGTGAAAAGGATGGATACCCCTCCACTATCTGGGGATGTCCCAGAGGACCTACTGCTGCCTTCTGAGTGTGAGCTCCTCTGCATACTGTGACCTTGGATCTGAGCAGCTTTGTAAGGGTGTGCTGCACAGAGCAGATGTCCCTGTGGAGAGGTGAGGTTGGAAGGCTCTCCTCGATATCCCTGGGACATCCTGTAGGATTCCCCACTGTGCCCGAGTGTATGCTGCCTTGATCACTAGTGCCTGGGCCTAGAGAGGCTTTGCAGGGGTGCGTTGCATGGAGGCCATGCTCCCCGCGTGATTTACAGTGATTGTAGGGGCCTGTAGATGATGAGGCAAGGCAGTACTACTTCAAGCTTGACTGCCAGGCATCGGGGCTTCAGCTTTCACTAAGGAGAGGCACTACTGCAACTGTACCACAAGCACTACAGGGGGAGGAATATTCAACCGGCCTATCCCAATGGTAGATAGGGAGCCGTGAGGCATTGGTGTGTACCTAGATGAGAGCACTGCAGTGAGTTGCCTAAAGTGTTATTTCTCACTTCTGGCCCCCTCAGACTTGTGCCCTGCTGGTGTCCTGTGATGGGCCTGTTATTTGTCTGTGTGGGCTTGGTCTTGATGGGGTCATTATGGTTTGGGGTCCTCTCTGCTCATAGCTCCTTTAATGGCCCTCATTACCTGGCACTGATAGTGAACATATTGCAGGGTGACGGCTGCTGGTGCCTTAGTGTACATCAGGGCAACACTGTGAGCTAATGCCCTGTTATATACCGCTTGCGCCTCTCAGTGCCCGATTGTTCTGGAGTTTACCTACTGGACAGTTGTGTTGCATTCCTGAATCCGGCACCAGCTGCTCCCTCATACAAGCACACACTCCTTTTGCTTTTTTTTGATCTAGTGGGGCCCAGCAGTACTAAGGAGTGTACTACCGGGCTGATCATTCTTGAATCACCCCATCAAGTTGTTCATAGCATTGGGTACCACTGACACTGGTACAAGCCGGTGGCTTGCAGACTTGACTCCTTGGCCAAGAGAGCATGATATCTGCTGCGGGTGTAGCACCACAGATTGTACCTGAGGGTGGTGACGGCGTGGACACTGGTGATTGGGGAAAAGTACCACTTCCTGCTTCCCCGCCACTGGACTTTGGATGTACATCGCTGTGGGAAGCGGAGTGCAAACACACACGCTGCCTTTTTAATTCTACTGAAGGGCCTAAGCTGAAGGGAAATAATGATGGTGAAACCTAATGCTGCCACTCTTCTATCACAGGACTTCAGTGGCTCACAGCCATCGTCTACTCCCTCCAGCTGACAGGACCCTTGACACCCTGAGTCATATTAAAGCTACTCTTCATGCACATTCCATTCAATTTGAAAAAATGCTTCAAGCAATCCTAGAACATCACTGGAGACAAAAATTGACACTGTCTGTCTGAATGTGAATCTGTTAGGGGCTGATCATTGAAAATGGGCTGACCGGGTGGACAAAACAGAATCTACTCTGACCGCCTTGATACCCATGGCACGAGAGCTGCAGGTGCAGTTCAAAATGATGAGTAAGGAGGTGGCTTCTTTACACTGCAGGTGGGAAAATAGCGAAGGGCGGTCTAGATGCAATAACGTCGGTCTCCTAGGATTCCCTTAAAGATTTGCGAGCCCCAGTGTGGAGCTATTTATCAAAACCTGGCTGATGGAGAAGGTACTGGCAGACAAAGTGCCTAAATTCTTCTCTGTGGAGAGAGCACATTGGATACTGGGCAGACCGCCTCCACCGGGAGCCCCACCGCAGCCCATTATTGCCCGACGCCTTAATTATCAGGACTGTGACTTACTGCTATAACAATTTTGAGTGACGGGCTCCTGCCAATATGAAAATGCTGTGTTCATGGCGTATCCTGATTTTACAGCAGAACTGCAATGCCTTTGTGGCTCCTATGTAAGAGTCAAACAATGCCTTTGAGAGTTGAACTTAAAATATGCACTTCTATTCCCAGCAAAATTTATGTTCCCAGCAAAACTTAGGGTAGTCGATGGTGAGATGACCCACTTCTTCACCACTCCAGAGGATGTGTGGACTTGGCTGCACACCAAGGGACTGGCTTAGGCTCCTCCTGAGGACTCGACTGCCGGAGAATGGTTGGTGCCCCGACCTCGACGACAAAAATGGAGATCCATCAAGACTTGACGTTCTTAGGATAAGGTAGCTGCGGAACAGGCATTGGTAGTGCATGAAGCCTTGGAACACAGCACAAATTCATTTGTTCCATTGTATAGAGGGAACATCTAATGGCGTTCTGGCTCAGACACAGGTTACTCTGTGTTCTCGACAGCTGCCATCCACCAAGGCCTGAAAATTACCCCACAAACAGCTTATGACTTGTAGCATACCCTTTTCTGATCCCCATAGGCGAATACTGAGCTCTTGGACTGATAGCGCAACTGGGCATTTCCAAGGGAAGCCACAGAGATATGAGTGGGCTGGGTGCTGCATCTCCCTAGTGGGGCTCATGCCATGGTGACGTTGGGCACTAGAGTTTTCACGCTCCACAGAGAGATTTCAAAGTGGAAATGTTTTGACCATTGCACAGTTTCCTTAGTTTTTGGTAATTTGTTGTTGGCATATAACCAGGGACTCGAATGTCACCTGATCTGGGGGGTCCACTTGTTATGCTGTTTTTGTTTTTTATGGTTATTGCTACCGATTATATAAAAACAGGATGTAGCAAGTGTTTGTACAATATGCTTATGCTTTGTATGTTTTCATAATGGTTTCATCGTTGCTGATGTTAAACAATAAAAATACATTTAAAAAAAATGGAGGTGTTCCATGGGTAGTGTACAAGAATTCCCAGAAGGAGGGTAATGCAAATCCCCGCAGCCCCTGTGAAGCAACAGGGCCATCAGCTCTTCAGGGCCCCCACAATCCTCCAGCCCCCATTCAGCCCAAGGCTAATGAATGTCTGTGAGATATTGGTGACTCCGGAGCACCTCATTACATTCTGTGGGGGGGAGCTGATTTTGTGCTATGCCTCGGGATTTTGGCACAAAGGCCTATCACCTAAAAAAGGTAGACAGGACTTTATGCCAAAGTGAATGCCTGATTGATGCAGGCATACAGGTTGAGGAAAGATATATTTTCTTCTTTTTCAAACCTTTTCAAGCTTTGAATGTGTGATGCAGTCTACAGCACCCATACAAGTGTGAAAAGATTTAGTCTATGTCTCAGCATAGTATTTTGTGCTGGAAAGGTGCCCTTACAGTACAAAGTGTATGCTTGACATAACCCATACACCCTTGCACTATGATGCAGGAGTGTACTCATTGGAGAAACTGCACCCAAAAGTGCAAAAGCAAGGTGGAAATAGAAACAGCTCCATATCTTAGTAGATACACCACTGTTCTGCTCTCTTCCTCTTGTGATGCGTATGGTTGCAACTTTTATTATATAAACCATGAGGCCAAAGGTTGAGATGTTTGTAAATGTCGCCAATCCCCAAGATGAAATTTTAAGATCATTCGATTATGTATTTTGTTAAATATTTTTGGAAATGCTTTTTGAACATAGTAAGTGATATACTGAACTATACTATTTGTTGACTGGAGTAAAAGGAAAACAATAGTTATTGATAGGTCAGTGAAGAATGTACAGTTTAAAAAAAGCACACCCTTCGTCTTATTATAAAGCATATCTGTTTGAAGAGATTGCAAGATGGTTGAAGTTATTCTCTTCAAGGTGCAGGTAACAATGGGCACGGATTACACAAAAATGTGTATGTTTTGTTTTTCTCTCATAAATAGATTGTTGAGAAATCACTGGGGACATGCCTGGGTCAGTGGAATTTTGTGATACTGTGGCTGTGGTGTTTGCCATATTACTATGGTATTACCACACATGGCACGTAATGAACAACATAATATACAAATTTCAGCAAATAAATGTTGTTTCTAGATGTTGCATAGTTTAGATAGCCCTGCTTATTATTTCGTGTTACCTTGCTGTATGTTAGTTTTGCTGAACAAAGTAATGTTCTATAGAGTTGTATGGGGCTGACATTAACATACTATGGGCCTCATTTACAAGAATCTGATGCATCTTCATCAATGCGTCCGATTTCATGTGCCTGCCACACATCCCCTTAGAACGCCATGGATGCGCTGTATTTACAATACAGAGCTCCATGTTGCACTTTTTCACAGATGCATCAGAATTTCTGACGCATCTGTTGGTACTAAACTGAGACGGAGTTTCATCAATAAACTGACGCAACTCCAGAAATGTGAGGAGAGCCCCAGAGGAAACTGCCCTGCATCAATTTTACTCCTGCTCTGAGCAGGTGGAAAAAGTTTGACACAGTGAAGTTGTAGAATGACACCATGAAAAGTTGTAAATTTCACTGAGTCAGTTCTACCTGTCTTTTTTCTGTGGGAACGCCTACCCTGCATACATTATACCCTGGTGCAGGTAAAATGTGACACAGGGCTTTACAAACTGATGCATTGGACCCAATATGTCAGTTTGTAACTATGGAGCATGTAGTGCACTGCTAGTGTCACAGCTGTGTCAAAGAAAAAAATGCACAGTGGTGGCGTTAAAGGCTTGTAAATGAGGCCCAATATTTCTCAGGAACCCATAAAATATTTTCCATATTTCAAGGTTCATTGCGAAATATGTGTTACACCTTTGCATTTTGTGGAATAAATGCTTCTAGACGTGGATGCCCGAAACCCAATGTGTACTATGCTTTTTTATTACTTTTGTAAAGTGACTGTAATTTTTTATTGCGTATTACTTTTGTCTACATATTTGTCAGTACCTTTAGTCCTTCCGAACTATAGTTGTGAAAATATTTCACTATGCACACTAGGTGGCAGTGTTGACTTTCTAAAAACTATATTTAACAACAGATGTTGAAAAATTTGACCTTATCTACGCATTGAATGATATACTATAGCTATCATTGTATACCACACCAAAGCGATACATCAGCTTTAATTGCTTACCTTTTTCTTTTATGTATGATTTGTTTTCATTAGGTATATAACAAATCCTTGTTCCTCAACTGCACATTTTCCTCATTATCAATGATCTCCATTAATCACAGTTTAGCACATTACATTTAGTTGCTGGATTTCAAATGTAGTACGAGTCTAGGGGATAAAGTATTTATGGCATATTTGCGATCATGTTTATATATTTTTAGTTATGTTGTCTGAAAGTAAAAAACAAATAATGAATGTAGTTGCTGGCAGTCCATTCTTTTCAGTCACTTTCAAAATAAAGAATGATAAACTCACGGTTGCAATGTGTTAAAAGGTTTCGGTCGAATGTGATGCTACTGTTAGTTTTTCGCTCATGCAAGAATACGACACTATTAATGCAATATGCTGTGGGAAGAGGGCAATTAGCAGACTTTAATTCCCAACAGCATGCTAGAAACGGACCTCCCAGACTTCATAAAGCTCACTATGTGATAGGAGGGAAACAGGAAGGGGTGAGGCCATTCAAAGTGCGGGGTTTTGTGCAGGTTACTGCTCTGAGCCCCTCCAACCCACCTAAATAAACAAACTGAGGCTTCAAAGTCTATTGTTGATGTCCTGGGGATGTAGCAAAACGACAATGGACATCAGCTGTGTTCAGCCTCCCCACAATGTAAGTTGAAAACACTCTCTCCAGGGACTTCCAACTCATATTGTCTGCCACCAAGCGACATGGGCTACTCACCTAGGACTCATTTACGAGGACCTAGCGGCACACTCTGCCACAGTAGCGTCATTATTTTTACACTCTGGTGGCACAGTGTGCCCGCCCATATTTACAAGGCCACGCAAAGCCACTTTGCGTGGCTTTTCATGGCCTTGTAAATATGGACTGTTAGAATTGGCGTAGTCTCCCCTAACTTTTTGCCTTTACTTCCCACGTTGTTGATATATGCTGTACTCTCTTTTTGCAGTTTTTGATACTCTGGGCACTTTACCACTGTTAAGAGTGCTAAAGTGCAAGTGTTCCTATGTAAAATATATGTGTAATTGGCTCATTCATGATTAGCACATTTGATTTACTAGTAAGTCCCTATTAAAGTGCACAAGAGGTGACCAGGGCCTGTAAATCAAATGCTACTAGTGGGCCTGCCAAAACAACAGATGATGGACGGAACGCAGAACAAATCAAACATTCACCCCCAGTCACAGATCTGGGTTTAATCCATCCGTTTTTTCGTTTGCCATGCCATTCCAGTTTAGACCCAGCCATATGCAAATCAGTCTTGACCCTGTTCCCCATGGGAACAGTCCAGCCCAAACTGCCAGGCCAGGTCCTACCTAAATCAGAAACAAGCATCCTGGGACCGGTTTCAGGGTATCACCCTTCATCAGCCAGGCTAGCTTGAATCTGGTGGTATAGCAAACATGGGACCCACGTCTGGTCATACCCTTCTCACTTGGGGCGACAAATGCAAAAACTAGTAGACCTGCAGCATTGGTTGTGCCACCCATATGAGTAGCCCTGTAAACATGGCTCAGACCTGCCATTGCAGTGTCTGTGCAATTTTGAACTGCCAATTCTACTTGGCAAGTGTACCCACTTGCCAGGCCTAAACCTTCCCTTTTCATACATGTATAGCACCCCTACGGTAAGCCCTAGGTAGCCCCATGGGCAGGGTGCAGTGTACGCTAAAGGTGGGACATGTATTGAGGTGTGTTACATGTCCTCACAGTGAAATACTGCTAAATTCTGTCTTCACTGTTGCAAGGCCTTTCTGTCTCATAGGTTAACATGGGAGCTGCCTTTAAATAACTTTAAAGTACAAATTCCCTTTGAGAGCAGATAGAAATATGGAGTTTGGGGTCTCTGAACTCACAATTTAGAAATACATCTTTTAGTGGAGTTGGTTTTTAGATTGTTAGTTTAGAAAGTAGGCATTTTCTTGCTTAAACCATTCTGTGACTCTTCCTATTTGTGGTTTGCCTATCTGGGTCAGTTTGACAGTTGGGCTGTTTGTGAATCCCTTCTAGACAGTGAGACAAAGGGAGCTGGGGTGTAGCCTGCATATCCTCATGAGCCATCTGTGTTAGAGTGGTGAGAGGAGCTGTCACTTACAATTGAATGGGCTGTGCCTATCCTCTCATAATACAGTCTTGTAGATACAGTGTATTTCTGCCCTTTCCTGATGGTGCAGCAAGGCACTTGCTTCGCCGCCCTGCACCACAGGTCTCATAAATGGGCCCCTAGTTACCTTGTAAAAGGAGCCAAGATCATGTGACATACAGTGGCGTCCTGGGAGTTGGCAAGTATGTAGAAATAAGAATGCTACTACCCATTTCCCCTTATTTAACAGAGCACAGGCACTCCACTAATTTGTACCATTACTTACATCAGGTTACAGACAGTTGTGTTGAAAGGCTGCCATGGACCCTAGTGCAAGTATGGAAATCTCAGTGGCTTGGAAAGAAATAACAGACAACACTGGGGTACAATGAGGCCTGTGCACTCCTGAGAATGGGCACTAGTGCACCTGCTGCACTAATGATAAATATGTTTTTTTCACACCGTGTACCAAGTGCTCTAAATGGGCAAGTACTCACATGTGCTGAATTCCTGCTCTTCTTTAATTTTAAAGAAAGAGTACCTGCACTTCTAAGTTAGGGTTCAAGACTCTTAATTGGAGAGTACCAGTTCTTCTCAGTAGCATAAAGGTACTCTGGGGCAATGAATATCTACACTTCTTTAGTTCCATTTTTATCACTGCCTGTAGTCGTGTGCCATTCTCTGAAAATCTCTAGCCCCTCCCTCTTTTCCTCCATATCAGGTTTCCTTTCAGTTTTCACTCCCCCCCCCACTCTTCTTATATCTCTCTAATTCCTCTCCCATTACCCACTGATGGTTACCTTTTGTGGAATCTTCTCTCTTCCTTTTCTCCTGCATCTCTGTTTCCCTTTCACTCTGTCCATGTCTCTTCACTTCCCCTACTCTCTTGGGGGCAGATTTACAAGAAAGTGACACATAGGTCCTGATGTGCCACTTTTCTTGTGTCCCCCTACCGCCACCTACTGACACAAGGGTTGCACCCTATTTATAATACTGAGCACCATGGCAGTCATTAGCACAATAGAAACAACATTTTTGGCACTATTGTGGCACGTTGCTGCACTAGGATAAAAAATTTTGGCGCTAGTGCAGCAAAACACAAGGAGACGCATAGGTTACTATGGGTGCGACATTTTAATGCCTGCCTTAGGCAGGTGTTAAAAATGAATGAAAAAATGGTGCCTTGAAATGTAAATTTAGCTGCGCCATTGTTTTGGACCTCCCTGCATTGGAACACCCTACTTCCATACATTATGTCTGACTAAGGCATAATGTGCTGCAATAGGTCGCAAAGTGACACAATGCAAACATTGTACCACTTTGTAAATCTGTCTCGCGGAAAAGGCCACCTTAGCGCCCGCCTTAGCACAATGGAGGCGCAAGGGGCTTGTAAATATCCCCCTTTGTATCTCTACTTCCTTTGCTATGTAGTTCCATTCTCCTCTTTTCTCGTTATTTTTTTATTGCATTCCCGCTGCGGTTTACCTTTCACTTGCGCCTCTGCTCTACTTCCCCGAGTCTACTCTCTCCTGTTTTTCATTTTATTGTTTCTCTCCCAGTTCTCCTCTCCCCCATTTTCTCCTAGATGCGTGCCGCCTGCACATTCCCCTCTTTCTCTGTTTATCACCTACTTCTTTCCATTCTCCCTTGTATCTCTGAACCCTCCTCTTTCTCATACTCCCTTTATCTCCAAACCCTTTTACTTGCCCACCCGTTCATCCCTCCTCTATCTCACTGCTTTTCTTTGCTTTCTTAACCATTTTAAACACAAAACCAGACCCTGGACACTCAGGGAAACAATCTGTGATGGCAGCCATTCCAGAACATTGTAACTCATGCAAGCCAGGCTCGATGGCCCACCCCTGTGGCTCCTGGAGCCACAGCACCAGATGCATCATTGACTGCAGACAAGCCACCTCATTCAATGCCATCACTCTAAGCATTCTGATTGCCTGAGACACTCATCACTCCAAATAGGATTGTTTAAAATCATATTTCTGCTTCCTAGATGACAGGCCATTGTTTTTGCCACCCTTGACAACTGGCACTTTTTTGCCATGAAGAATAGTTTATAGTGTTCAGTCTCCGAACGCGCCAGCTACAGATCCTAAGAAACATGTGGTCAAATGTTTTGTCGAAGAGTCAATGTTTTGCATCTCTTTGTGAGAGTCCGTGCTCTAGGATGGTTGTATGCACAGCAGCAAATATTTCAAAAAGAAATGGGAGAGTTTAGATTTAGGTGAATAAGTATTTCTACCAGGGACGCGGATCAGCCACCTATGTTGCCTTTAAAAAGCATACTTCCTATATGGACTTAGACATGTGGGAGGCGAGCACCTCCATATTTTTTGCAGTACATGCCTGAAGTGTCGGGCAGATAAGTCTTTCACTTCTGGGTGGGTAGCTGGCAGTGACATGACTTCTGATTAAAAAAGTGCCTGTGTAGCATGGAGGGTCCCGATTTGTCCTAGTAGCAAGCAGAAAAAAAAGACCTATGTGAAGTATTATGAGCCCTGCAACCTCCTGTGTGCTCTACTGCCATGTGCTTCACATCCTGAGGGTGACCAAGTTGATCCCTTCATTTCTCAACCTTGTTAGCACTGGGGAGGGCTCCACAAGAAGGAGTAGAGCTGCTGCTGAAGCCCATGGGTAGGGGTCCTGCAGAGGGGCGACCCCCTCTATAACTGGGCATTGTCTTATAAGTGTGGTGGTTCTTCCTTGGCCTGCAACTGTCCTGGGCCCTCTTCATCCTTCTTTGAATATGATCCCTCTGAGGCAAAGGCAAAGCCTGAGTGGTGTTGACGAAAGGAGAGTATGGGTTGTAGCAAAAGGTGGGATTGCTTTCTTGTGCATAAGGTTTGGCTAGAGGAGGCTGGTCAACCTCTTAAGAGCAAAACATAGAGGCCGCAGGGCAGCACTACTACCCTTTTTGCTGTGCCACCCTGCATCAAACCAAAAAGGCAGGAATGCACACGAATCTACAAGATACGGCACATTCCTGTCCTTGTACCCTGCAATGGCTCACAAATTGGTGCCTAGTGCTAACACAGCACCATTGAACCCTTGTGCAATGGTGCCTGCACTGCACGGAAGATTGCTTATGTTCAGGAAGAGACGACTTCCTGCAAATAAAAAATTGTGTTTTTCTCTTTCTATGTGTCCTGTAGATGCTGCACACATAGAAAGAGTTTAAAACGGGAAGAAATAATGTTATTTCTCCCTGTTGGGCTACTTTAACTCCACCCCGGGGGTGTTGTAGGAATCTGATGCATTCCCAGACTTGTAAATCTGGGAATGCATCAGGTTCCTTTGATTACATGGGTGTTGCATGGGAACACCCACAGCAATTTGCCTTACTTTCTTACCTAGTGTCATTTATCCACTGAAGTATTTTCATTTTATTACTTTTGCACTAGTTTGAGACGTTTGCAGACAATAAAACAAAAAAATAGCAGGAGTACCAGGCTTAGACCGATTGGCTTAGCCAATGCTTGTTAGTTGACACTTAACAGAACTTACAGCTTTGATTGTTCTGTCATGACTCGTATGTAGCATTTCATGATCAATAGTGTTAAACCTGTCTATATCACCACTCAATTTGGGGTCTGTGCATGCAAGAGTGTTTTAACCTGTCTGCTATTGTGAGCGCAGATATTCTGACATAAGTAATTATCTTATACGTATTCATATTGATGTACTAATGTGTGAACTGTTTAAATGTTAAAAATTAATGTTTACATAAATTGTGCCTTTTTGATTGGCCACCATCAAGTGAAAGGCCTGCACATGTTTATAATAAATAACTAACATTGTAATGGGAAATATTCTGTCTCTTTAAGAATATATTCTCTGCAAAAATAAATGCTGAAGTAATACGAGAATGTCTTGGGTTTCTGCTGTGTCTCTAGCAGAGCAAGGTCGCAGCTACTGTTGAACATCTGCCAAAGCGCTGAAAACTGCAACGTTAGTAAAATGATTTAATGTCCGCTGTATAACACATTCTTTGAATCTCTAAGTTGTTTAAAACTTTTATTAATGAAATGTATTTCTTTTGATATGAGTATATCTTGTTTTCTGGGCTTGAAGTTGAGCTAGGCCACAGTGTATAGTTACCTGTCTGCCAAGCTGAGCTAAAGTATCAACTGTATGAGATCATCTCCATTGAATTACAAGCTTCTTTTGTTTGAATCAAGAGTTTATTCTGTGTTTGTACTAATGGAATGTCTTTCTCTCGAGGGAAAGAACTGATTTGAAAATGTTTCTACTTCTTTCTAACTATCGTCCGGTAGCAGTGTACTCTGGAGTGGCCGAACAAAGGGCTCCACTGAATCGTTCGGACCTGTGCTTCAGATGCAACAATTAATATTGTTTGGGCTAACGCAAAAGGGAAAAGCTGAAAATCCCAAAGCATTTTAAACTAATATTATGATACTTTGAATGTATTTCTGATGAGTTGATGTTTTATGATTGGATGTTCTCTTTCCATATGAAGTTTGTAGCCAACGGCAAATGTTTAGCAAGTTTAATTTAATGTTTAGAGTCAGACATTTGGGGTTCATTGCTTCCTGGTTTCCAGAGACTGCTTTTGCCTTCTTGTGATCTGTCACTTTGACATTTCATGCTTGCCACTCAGTCTACTGACCTTCTGGTACTTTATAATTTTGAGTTTTTTCCAATGCTCCATGCAATGATGCTGGTGCTTACTTTATCGCTCAATGTTCATAGCCTGCAGCGCTTTGCTGCCTGCCTTAGATAATTAACTTGATGGTTCAGCGAACTTAAGGCCAGATGTATCATCCATTTTTGCATTCGCAAACGGTGCGAATGGCCGTTTGCGAATGCAAAAATGCCTTTCAGTATTTATGAAAGGCATTTGCAACACAAATTTAAGGAATCACTAAAATAGCGATTCCTTAAAATTGCGAGCCCATTTAGAGAATTGCAAATTGCGATTCTCTAAATAAGAAATTGCAAATAAGGAATCCTTATTTGCGATTTCTAAACCACATGTAACAAGCAATTTCTTTGGATGTGCGAGCCTATTACACAGCCACCTTCTTGTTTCTAAAATTGTACTTTGTGTGGTTCTGCACTTCTGGTCTCATAACACAATACTGATACGGTGTAAATCATAGGAATATATTATAGCGATGGATATATTTGACGACAACAGGGATAAACTATTACAAGATCTTTTTAGCACTAAAATTTTGGAGGATGCTTCTGGTCATGTGTCCACTCCCTATAAAGAAGGTTTAAGGATGAAATTTGTAAGATTGGAACGTTTGCAAAAACAAGAGTTATCTAGGTGGTGGGATTACACCATTTTACAGAAGTATATAGAAAATAAACAAATCCCTAGAGGACTTCGAGTGACCCTCTTTCCTTCTTTTGATGGCCTTAGCCCCGAACTACTTAAAGAATGGGTACAACTCTTGATGACCTCATCTTATGGTATGATGGACATCATAATCAGGTATGCCATGAGTAAAAGGGAACAGTTACCAAAAGACATACAGAACTTAGAAAAGGATATAGAAGAAACCAATTTGACAGAAGCCATAGACAAAAACTATAAAATACTTAAAGAGGTGCTCCAGCAACATCAACAATACATTAGGGACAAGAAACGACGTAAACTTAAAAGAGATGCCAATGATTATAAGAATGGCAGGGTGTTTACCTATGCACGCAAATTTGATAATGCCAGATTAGACAAACAGGCGGAAAATCATCAGATCAGTATTGATGATTCGACATCAATTGCTTCTACCAGTGACAGTGAGGCTTCTAGCATTTCAAGTAAGAGGAGTCTGGAGGACAGTGGAACCAAAGTACAGAAATCGAGTGCTGTGATTGACAAATCACCTTTTTTATCATATGTTTCCATAGCATATTCGGTTTGTCCAATTTTGAGCCTTGAAAAAGTCTTGTTGACGAAACACGTGTTAGCTGGTGCTTTTTTGGACTGATGTTATTCGTCTTCTTCATGAACTACTTCAAGGATCATTAAAGAACCACGGAGATTACTCATTTGGACTCATGGTGTTTTTTCTCTTCATATAATTATTAGAAGAATAGCCCAAGGACTACGATCTTATATTTGCATTTAATTTTTGTTTACATTATTCTAAACGCTATGGACTATTATGGTGTGCTCTAGTGTGTATTTTATTATATTTTAGTGTGTCTTTGGGTTTTGAATGGACACTATTGCATTCTTGGTGGCAGTTTGTTCACTAGTGTTGGCACCCGCTTGAGTCCTTAGAGGACTAGGGTACAGCATTTGCTTTAGTGGAATTTACCGACCTAGCTTTGGATGTGCAAGCCTATTACACAGCCACCTTCTTGTTTCTAAAAATGATTAATATTGTGTTCAGATTTGTTGAGGGACTCACACCAGAAATTAGTCAGACGACCAAATGATGAGGTGCTGCAGTATGCGAGATACTGTAGTGATGAGATTGAATTAAAACAGAAAAAGTTGAAGGAGAAAGCGATGGTGATGCAGATCAAGGCTGCACAGACTAGGATTCAGGGAGGTTTGCAGCAGTAGCAGGGAAATGGTGTGTTTCAGAATCAAAGTATGCTTCAGAATTGAGGCAGAGGTAGAGGTCATGGTGGAATGAGAAGTGTTAATCGTGGGTTGGATCTGAATACAGTAATGATGCAAGGAGAGCAGCAAGGAAAGAGAATGTTACCTTGTCACGCTTACAGGGGAATTGGACATTTGAAACAGCAGTGTGCAATGGCAAATCAGGGATGTATGGTTCAGCAAGCAAATTATGTCAATTCATTTCAAAATGTGAGAGGACTGAGAATGAAAGGTCAAAATCAATATTTCCAGAATAGTGTGAACCCGATGCAAGGTTTCAAGCCTATGCAGCCATGCAAACTGTACAGCCATTACATGTACAAATGCCTCAGTTACAGCAGATGTAGTCACACATGCAGATAATGCTTGCACAACAAATTCAAATGCCTAGACAACAAATTCAGATACCTCAAGCTCCTATAGATCCGTAGCAGGCGATGCTTTCTCAGATGGTGACGGGTCAGAGAGTAAGTCAGAGTAACAATACAGTACACCAATTTCCATTACACAGTGAGGATGGAATAAATGATGTTTGGATGTCTGAGGGTTTGTATGAAGAGGAATGTGTGATGGCAGCTTCTTTAGAAAGGTCCTTATGTTAAAGGAAAGGTAAATGGTCACAGAGTTTCATTTTTGGTTAACACTGGAGCTAGACGCTCAACAGTGAGATCTGCAGAAGTTCCAGATTTGCCCTTGCCAGGGAAGACAGTTCAGATTGTGGGGGTTACTCATAAATATTTGACAAACCCAATTACGGAACCAAATTTGGTTACAATTGGCAATTTTAAGGGTTTGCACAAGTTTGTGGTTTTTCATTCAAGTCCTGTGTTCTTAGTAGAAAGGGATTTATTGTGCAAAACAAGATGCTCAATTACCTGTTCAGATGGGGGAATTGAAATTCAAACAAACAGTGATGATGAAGAAAACCCATTACTTACTCTTAACAATAAGTCAGTGTCTGAAGAATTTCCTTTGATCAGTTTTGGTGAACCAGTGAAATTAGGAAGCTCCTTTGATTAGTTTATTTCCAGTATTTGGAATGAAAGATCTTCCTGTTGACTTACAGAAAAGTGTGAAGACTGAAGTTTGGGATCTTTCAGAAAAAGACATTGGGCCTGATTACAACATTGGAGGACGGTTTTAATCCGTCCCAAATGTGACGGATATCCTGCCCACCATATTACGAGTTCTATAGGATATAATGGACTTGTAATACAGTAGGTGGTATGTCCGTCACATTTGGGATGGATTAACACCGTCCTCTAAAGTTGTAATCAGGCCCATTGTGTTGATATAAGGAGTAGAGCTAGTTAGAGTCGTAGTTAAGCCTAATGTATTTTTCCCTCAGACTCCACAATGCCAGATGGCAAAATATGTAATTGAGGGAGAGAGACCATTGATAGGAGAGTCTGTGGAGAAAAGAGTTCTGAAAGAAAATGCGACTTGTGCAAGA
The DNA here is from genome assembly GCF_031143425.1 of Pleurodeles waltl. Classification (NCBI taxonomy): domain Eukaryota; kingdom Metazoa; phylum Chordata; class Amphibia; order Caudata; family Salamandridae; genus Pleurodeles; species Pleurodeles waltl. The sequence continues at coordinate 936,546,815 of NC_090442.1, read as the reverse complement.
ATTGAGAAGAATGAATGACATAGTTGTCATGTTTTGCCCAGTTGTGCCAAATCCAGCTGTGATTATGTTTCAGATTCCATGCGATGCTGAATGGTTCACTGTGGTGGACTTATGTCAACCATTCCGTGCCTCTTCAAGAGGACAGCAAAGATCTCTTTTGTTTTAAATTCTTAAACAGGTAATACTGTTTGTGTAGAATTCCACAAGGGTTCTCAGATCCACCATCTATTTTCAACCAGATCTTGAAAAATAATTTGGAATCATTAGTGATGCCTTATCAGTCAACATTGGTACAATACATTGACGATCTGTTAATTGCGTACAAAATAAAAGAAGGGTGTAAATATGATACAATGGCATTGTTGAATTTCCTGTGAGACAATGGACATAAAGTGTCCCCTGCTAAATTGCAGTACTGTCAGAAAGAGGTGAAATAGTTGGGTCATTTGATTGAGAAACGGGATAGGAAAATTTCCAGAGAGAGACCTGCAACTATTTTGCCAATGCCAGCACCAGCTACTCAGAAAGATGTGAGGATGTTCTTGGGAATGGTGGGTTACTGCCACAAATGGATCCCACATTTTTCAGTTCTTTCAAAGCCCTTACAGTAGCTGACTCATAAGGATGTTTCCGATCCTATAGTACTGGATAAGGCATGTATTAAAGCATTAACTGATTTGAAAGAGGGTTTGTATCAAGCTTCGGCTTTAGGTATGCCTGACTACACTAAGCCTTTTCTGTTGTTTTGTCATGAACATGTTCTTTGTCTGTTTTGACTCGGACTCATGGTGGTGTGAATCGCCCTGTGGCACATTTCTCAGCCTTTTTGGATCCGGTCGCAGCAGCTTTACCCGCTTGTTTGTGGTCCGTTGCAGCAGTTGAACAGAGCCTCGCTCAGAGCGAGAATATAGTAATGGATTATCCCCTTACTATAATGGTACCACATTCAATTGAAATTTTGCTTACTAGGTCAAAACACAGTATCTGACCAGCTCAAGACTGACCAGATCTGAATCAGTGATCTTGGGGTCTCCAAATGTAAGCATTAAGAGATGTACAGTGCTTAACCCAGCAATGCAGCAACTTTACTTCCGAATGAGGAAGCAAACATTGATAAATTGGATGATACTGAACATGATTGTCTGGAAATTACAGAGTTATGCACAAAACCGAGAGCAGATATTAGAGATACCTGCATGGAATAGAATGACCAAGTTACCTTTGTTGATGGTTCCTGCCTTAGACATAATGTGGGCACATTAAGAGCAAGATATGCAGTATGTACCATCACTGGCATACTGGAAGCCTCATGACTTCAAGGAGTGTTTTCTGCACAAGTGGCAGAACTAGTGACACTTACTAGAGCATGTCACATTCCGACTCAATTGAAAGTGACTATTTACACAGATAGTCAATATGGATTCGGCATTGTGCACAACTTTGGTCAATTGTGGTCACAGAGAGGTTTCTTGACCTCTTCTGGTTCACCATTAAGAAATGGTGAAAAAATTCATGATTTGTTAAAAGTGATTCAAATGCCTGAAAAGATTGTTGTGGTAAAATGCAGTGCACATCGGACATCACAAAATTACATGTCATTGGGAAATGCATATGCGGATCAAGTGACAAAGTTTTGTGCATTGAACGGCATATTCTTCAAAGGAGAATGGAAATTGTTACCTAAAAATGATGAGATCTATGCAAATTATGTGATGCATGTTATTGATAATTTGGAGGAAATAAAAACTCTTCAAGACAATGTCCCAAGGGAAGATCGTAGAGATTGGTTAAAGTCAAAATGTGTCCAAAGGAACGATGACATCTGGATCTCAGGAGAAGAGAAGGTAGTACTGCCTAACAGTTTACTAACTCAGATGGCCAGATACTATCATGGTTAACCTCAAATGGGGAGAGATGCCATGTTTAGGCTATTTAAACAATTTTGGTTCAATCCAAAATTTAGACAGATTGCAAAAGCAGTTTGTCACAGATGCGTTATCTGCCAGCAGATGAATGTAGGCAAAGGAACAGTTGTCATCATGGGACATATAGGCATGGCTGTAGGACCATTCAGCAGAATGCAAATGGATTTCATTGAAATGCCTGCATGTGCTAGTTTGAAATATGTGTTGGTGATTGTGTGCATTTTCAGTCATTGGATTGAAGCTTACCCTACAAGGAGAAATTACAGTCTCAGAGTAGCAAAGTTACTGCTTAGGGCGTTAATTCCATGCTTTGGTTTTCCAGTCTCTTTAGAATCAGATAGAGGAAGTCACTTCAACAATGAGGTGATTAAGTTGCTATGTTCAACTTTAAACATTGAGCAGAAGTTTCATTGTAGCTACCGCCCAGAAGCCTTAGGATTTTTGGATAGATGAATGGTACTTTGAAGTCGAGATTGGCAAAAATGTGTGCATGAACGAATTTGAAATGGGCAGATGCTTTGCCGTTGGTTCTAATGTCAATGAGAAGTACCCATGACAAGAAAACACGATTGTCGCTGCATGAAATCCTCGTTGGGAGAGCCATGAGATTACCAGATGTACCTACAAATGCTTTTGTGAACATTACAGATGATATGGTTTTGGACTACTGCAAAGGTCTAGCTGAATTGATTCACTCTTTCTCTCATCAGGTGGAAGCTACCACATTGCAACTGTCTCAAAGGCAAGGACACAGTCTAAAGGCGGGTGACTCAGTGGTTATCCGAAAGCATGTGAGAAAATCGTGTTTGGAGCCTTGGTGGAAGGGTCCTTACAAGGTGGTATTGATAACTACAGCAGCTGTGAAGTGTGCAGGACTTCCGAACTGGATTCACGCTACCACACGAGGAAGGTGAACAGTCCAACAGGAGAAGAAGAAGGGCTGTTGAGATTACCACCACCTGAACGTATTCCAGGACAAGACGGGAGAACAAATGAGCTGGAGGCAGTGCCTGAGCAGGCTCCAGTTGACTTGCCCGGTCCTTTATCAAACGAAGTGGAAGAAGTACTGGAAGATGAAGATGCAACGTCATCAATGTCCTCAAATGAACCGGTAAAAGAACCAGTGCAGAAAAAGCAAGAAAGGGAACCGGTCCAGACAAGATCTGCTCAGAGGAGGGTGTCCTCAGAAGCAGATGGGCTGACAAACCAGACTGAACAAGTGACTCACCCCTGTGGGAACGGAGTTCAGGAAGATCTAAGCCAAACAGATTTGACGACTCCTGAACCGGTTGCGGGAACATCGAAGGAGAAGAATTTATGTCCAATACAAAAAAAGAGAATTAGCAAGAAAACCTATAAAAGGTGACAACTGTCCAGAAACAGGATCAAAGTCACAGAAGACAAATCTTTGTGCAACCAATACAGGAAGAAGTCGATAACACCAGAAGTGAAGATCTGAGTGATGGTGAATCAAGTGATGGTCGAAACTCAAAAAGAAAGCGAGTTGCCAATCGAAGATACTCTGGTCCTAAATGGTCATATGCAACTACTAATGAATGGCAAGACGAAATTTGGAATTTTTGTTTTGACAGAGACATTCCAGGTCTTTTTTTTGGCACATGAAGAAAACTGATGAAGATTTGTTGAAAAAAAGGACAATTTGCAAACTAAATGAAAGAGACTTTGTTGAAAAAAAATATTTGTGAAAGATTTTGATCAACTGATTTGACAAGTTGATAACCTGATTTAGAATTTTGACAAGCTGCTAAACTGAATTTGACTGAAACAAGAAAAAGAGGGACCGGGAGATTATTTGGTCCAGTGTACAGTCTCCCAAATAAACTAATACATAGTAGGTACACTGTTCCACAAATACTCAAGTAGCCTAGGGCACCATCGGTGTCAGGAGCGAAAAACCCTCAAGCATCACAATGGATGACCAGCATCATCATCGGGAATTGCTCCTCGCCAGGCCGGCGCTGCAACGCCCGACGGGCTCCCCTTAGAAAGAGGAGCACTCAGCCGTACTGTTCTGATAATAATTAGTCAGACAGTTATGCCTCTATTCAGGCACCAGCAAACGCTCGGAGAGAAAGAATGTGTAGCTAAAATTGATTATTCATCCAAAAATTTATTTCAAACCTTTAATCAATATAGTAGGATGAAGATCAAGATTAAAATCAAAAGGAAGTAAAAATTGATTGTTGATGCTCACTTACTTTCAAAGAGCAACAGAATGAAAGGGGTCTGCAATTTTAACAGCACCCACAAGTTGGGGTCGACATGTTTCGCGTCGTATGGTCCAACAGGATCCAGTGACGCTTCATCAGGACCAAAATAATTTTTTTTATATCATTTCTTCTCCAATTAAAACGAAAAAAGTGACGAAAAATGAATATATATACCGGTCACTTACACTACAAGTAAACTGGCTACGTCACTGTCAAGTCGCCCATCCCCCAATCGGGAAAAGGCTCCTTAAGAGGCACGTATCGGGGACTTGGAAACACTACAGTTGTTCTCCAGGTCCGTTACTAAGGACCTACCCTCCGACACAGCGTCTCGCACATGAATTTGACAACTTCACCGATTCTTGACAAAAAGGTACTGTGTGAATGAAGCTGTGAGGAGTTTTGAAAAAAAGGGGGGATTGAAATTGAAGTCTGAAGATTGAAGACTTGAATTTTTTTAAATTATTTTTTTTGAGCTTTGATTTTTGGTGCATAGCCACATTTTTTGTATTTGCATTTACTTTTTGATTCTTTACAGGCCATAGGTAACTAACCCAGCAGAATTCTAAAAATGGATGCTGTAAATACATGGGCATTGGTTTGGTGATTGTTTGTGCAATTGTATGTTTGGTATTGATTGTCTTTGATAAGACTGGGACCAATCATACCATAGCTTTAGAAACAACTTCTTCAGAATTAGTGCCTACTCTTTCAGCAGTAGATAGATTTAAATTAGCTGAAAAATATTTGCATACACAGGGAACATTTTCTTCTTCTACTGTCTTCTATTGCTTATTGCATGAGTATGTTGATCTAATTGATGCAAGAGATTGTTATGATTGCACACTGATCCCATCCTCTGTTGAGGGGGAATTGCTTTCGTAGTTGACCGCCTACTTATGGCATAAGTTGTAGTCTTTTACTAACACGATTCTATAACCAAGAGTATATACAATATTTCTACTCTAATAGTGATGTGGTGTTTGTTTTGCACCTATCATTAGGGATCTTACTAAGATAGCTGGGGATAAAAACAAAGAAATAGCGAAGGGTTCTTTGAACCTACATTAACGTTTGGGACAACATTCGCCCACAGGAACAATTTAACCTGCTTACTTTCACCCATAGAAAAGAGCTTTTTAGGTTACACAGAGGATAGGAGAAGGAGGATAAAGGCCAAGGTAGATAAGGGATTAGTCTCATTTAGTCCTAGGATTGACTAGGCATACACTGACGTTAAAAAACAGGGGAGATTAACCTTAGATGCACAACATTTAGTAAAGCTTTGTATATACAGACCACAATCTAGGGTAGATAAAATATTTGTGGGAATGAGTGAATGTAGACATGTGTTTTGTTTGAGAATAAGTAGACATTTATGCTAAATGGTCAAGACCCATCTGTGCCTGGGGTCTAATACATCTGTGGGAGAAATGCATATTACCATCTTCCCAAAGGATGGTATGGCACATGTTATTTGGGAATATTCTTCCCGCAAATGTACCAACTTGATGACTTGAGTAAATTTCCTAAAATGACTGAATTACAACCGAAGAGAAAGGAGCGAGAATACGTTTTTAGCATTGTTGGAGACATATTTGGAGCAATAATTCCTTCAGTGGGAGTTGGTCTGAATTCTATTAAAATTTGACAGCTGTCTACTGTTGTGGATAACATGCTGACAAGATATTCAGGAGCCATTATCCTTTTGGATGCAGATATGGCTGCATTAAAAGCTATGACTCTTCAGAACTGCTTTGCGTTATACATCCTTTTAGCAAAGAAGGGTGGGGTTTGTACATTTCTAGGTCTACTTCATTGTTGCTCCTACATACCAGACAGCAGTAAAGCAAAGGCTTGATTACCAATCTAACAAAAGATAAAACTGAATTAAAATAACTAACCGAACCCACTGTTTGGGAAAAGGCTGGCAAAAAGATGACTGCTGAGGAGAACTGGCTTGGCAACATGGGAAAAGGAATGTTATTGGAAATAAGACAAGGAATTTCAATTATTGTGATTTGTCTAACAGGAATATGGTGAATCCGCAAATTGTACAAAGTGATCAAAAGAAGAAGATTTGAAAAGAATCCGAGGATGGTAGAATTTAAATTGGAAAGATTATATGGGACAAATTCAAGGAGAAAAAGTTTAAATACAAATGTGAGGGAAACAAAATTTTAGAAAATCAGCGCCATCAAATAAATACATTTACTTGAATTGTAAGTGTGATGACATATATAGTCATCAGAGGAGGGATTGTGAGCTCAGATATTCTGACATAAATAATGATCTTTTACGTATTCATACTGATGTACTAATGTGTGAAATATTTAAATGTTGAAAACTAATGTTGACATATTGTGTCTTTTTGATTGCCCGCCATCAAGTGAAAGGCCTGCACATGTTTAGAATAAATAACTAATATTGTCATGGGAAATATTCTGTCTCTTTAAGAACATGTTCTCTGCAAAAATAAATGCTGAAATAATGCGAGTATTTCTTGGGTTTCTGCTGTGTCTCTAGCAAAGCAAAGGCACAGCAAATGTTGAACGTCTGCCAAAGCACTGAAAACTGCAACGTTAGTAGAATGATTTCATGTCCATTGTATAACACGTTCTTTGTTTGAATCTCAAACTTGTTTAAAACTTTTATTAATTAAATGTATTTCTTTCAATATGAGTATTTCTTTTTTTTTGCTGGGCCTGAAGTTGAGCAAGGCCACAGTGTATAGTTACCTGTCTGTCAAGCAGAGCTAAAGTATCAACTGCATGAGATCATCTCCATAGAATTACAAGCTTCTTTTGTTTGAATCATGAGTTTATTCTGTGTTCATACTAATGGAGTCTGTTTCTCTCAAGGGAAAGAACTGATTTGAAAATGTTTCTACTTCTCTGTAACTATGGTCCGATACCAGTGCATTCTGGAGTGACTGAACAAAGGGCTCCACTGAACCGTTCAGAAGTGTGCTTCAGATGCAACAATTAATATTGTTTGGGCTTACACAAAAGGGAAAAGCAGCGAATCCAAAACATTTTAAACTAATATTATGATACTTTAAATGTATTTCTGATGAGCTGATGTTTTATGATTGGATGTTCTCTTTCCATATGACATTTTGTAGACAATGGCATATGTTTAGCTAGTTTAATTTAATGTTTGAGAATCAGACATTTGGGGTTCATTGCTTCCTGGTTTCCAGAGACTTCACTTTGCATTCTTGTGATCTGTCACTTTGACATTTCATGCTTTGCCAATCAGTCTACTGACATTCTAGTACTTTATTATTTGGAGTTATTTCCCATGCTCCATGCAATGATGCTGGTACTTACTTTAGTGCTCAATGCTTAGAGCCTGAAACACTTTGCTGCCTGTCTTAGATAATTAACTTGATGGTTCAGAGAACTTAGAATCCAAATTCTGAACTGTCACCCCTTTTCCTGCCCCCTGTCCTGATGCTGATGCTGCTGACCTTCTGATTAAGTTATACTGTTTTGCTGATTACCTTAGGATAGGTAACTATGAACGATCTGTGCATTGTTATTTGTCTTTTGCTTTTCAGGTACCATCTGCTACTATTTTAATACTGCTGCTATTTTGATAGCACCATAGCTAGATGTTTACTAATTTTTTTGTTACTAAAAGCCCAACATGCTAATGCTAATCTGAAGTTAGTGAGGTGTTTCTTCTATACCTATGACTTCACATTGTTTTATTTCTGAATCAAATTTATCTTATCTCTCTTGCTCAAATATTAATGTTAATGATTAGTGTTCTAACCATTGAGTATATCATTGTATTTGCTTTGTTTAAACTAACATTCTTCAGGCCAATCTGACAGCCTGTGATGCTTCTTTACTTGAACCTGTTTGTATTGAGAATAATTTTCGTGACCTTAGCATTGTTGATATAGGGAAATAAATATTTTAATTTATACTAAAAGGTGTGGTTAATCATGGCCAAATTGGTCATGGTGTGTTTCTTTGCTGACTCTTTGGTGATTATTATTATTTAATGCTGTTGTGTTACATGACATATAATCTATATATAATTTAAATGAGTCAAAAGATTCATTGACTTTAAAGGAGTGTCCAACCACTTACTTTGATGAAATAGGTAAGCCAAGGGCGCAAACACTATCTGAGTCTCGAAAGTCTTTGTAAGTGGCACGTAGCATTGTCATTAGAGTCTGTAGAATTTGTCCAGCTCTGCTTTGTACGGTGTGTGATTTTGAGATTTGTATAATTTTGAATTTAAGACTGTGCCCCTTTAGGTTAGATAGCCATTACATCTCCTGTCATAGCACAAATATTGTGATGATATTTTTCTTCAATTAAGCCATGACTTCAATTTGCAGATTAGCAAGATTAATCGTGTTCCACCAACAATCTGGTACTCTACGAATGGATGCAAATATCCTTAAAGACATTTTCTGCCACAGATCAATCATTCTAATGGGTGTTATGGAAGACCATGAAATACAGGATTATTTCAGAAGTTCAACCACCTGATCCAAAATTATCTTTAAGTATATGGCTTTTAGTAGCCCAGTCCCTTAAAAAATGAAACATAAAGGTTGTCCCAAGCACTCTTCAAAGTAGCACGCTTAGTCGCATTATGATTTCTCGTGAGTGTCACACAAAATCATTTTGTTAACATGCTTAGTCTGAGAGCTACAGATCATGTAGACAAGGTACTGAAAGAAGGAAGGTATGGGGATGTTAAGGGCATGAGGTAATATATTGAAAAATCATTAACAAGAAGGCTGGAGTATTTTAACCTGTTGGCAACAGTGTTGAAGAAAAAGAGTTAGGTTTGAAATGATTTTGTTATACTCCTAAAATAACTGCCGACCACAAGCCAGCTCAGATGGAGTGCAGGGATGCGCCTTATCTTAGTAGGTATACCACATATCTGCCCCTCCATTTGATGCAGTGCAGAGCAGCAAGTTGTATTGGCTGTGTTGCACCAACTATTAGTAAAACTGCTCCTAGGTTTGTCAGTGGCTCAACAGTGAATGTTGTTTTTGATGACACCTTTCCTGTTCAGTAAATACTTGCATTTTAGTTCTAGTCTGGTGATAAATGTCAGATTGTCAGAGTAGTTCCAAATTATCGAAGCACTACAAATCTGGATAGATGATTTTCGGGACAGGAGTAAGCAACCTCATGGCTGTTTGACCTATGGCCCTTCAGCTTCCAAAGACCTTGATGTTGATCTTTTTGAAAGGCAGAGTGACAAAGTGTAAAAAATAAAGCTGGTTTTGCTTTTCCTTAGTGTAGGATGCAGGTATTCCCTGCGTTCAACATGAACATCGTACGTAAAGAAGATGCCCGATTTCCTGGTGAGTCTATGGAACCTTAGTACCCCGCTCTCCCATGGTTAATAATATCTCACTTGGGGCCAGATGTATCAAACCCCTTTTGATGCACCCCAAAAAAATATTTGCAGACATCTGAAGTGCACACATGCCCTATGTGCATATGTGCGCTACATGTCATTTTTAAAAATGCATTTTTAAAAATTGCACATGCTTACCACCAAATTTGATTCGGTGGTAATTGCATTACCTAAATGCCCAATTCACATTTAGGAAATGCTTGATACATGTGCTTTGGAAATCGCAAATAGGAATTCCCTATTTGCGATTTCCTATTCAGAGAATCGAAATTTGCGATTCTCTAAATGGAGTCGCAATTTCAGGGAATCGCTATTTTACAGATTCCTTGAAATTGCATTGCAAATGTCTTTCATACATCTTGAACGCATTTTTGCATTCGCAAACGGTCAAATTTTGCGATTTGCACCCTTTGTGAATTCAAAATTGTTTGACACATCTGGCCCTTAGCACTTAACCAGAGTTGACGTTTAGGGTTTACTTTCCATAGCTCTGTGGCTTTTTGCAGGTCAAATTAGTTGAGTGTAACGCTTTCACTGTGGGCTCGAGCATCTTTCGGTGCAGATGCAAGTGGGAGCCATGCACTATTTTAAACATATGGGCATCCAGTTCCATAACGAAAGTGCCATGGTGGTCTGGGAAAAGGAATTTGGTTTCTACACAAGACACACTCAAGCCTTAAGATACTACTAACTTGACACTTTAGTGGAGAAGCCCCAAGACATCTATACACACATGTTTAAAGAATTCCTTTTTAAAACAACATTTGCAGGCCTCCGATGGTGCATTCTTCATCAGTAAACAGATTGCACCTGCTAAAGCTGACTATGTCTTGGGGTTACAGGTGGAAGATGTACAATTAACATTAGGGGAGGTCACCATTAAGCTACCCAGATCAGACTGGCATCTGTGAATGGCCCTATTTTAACTGAATGCCCAGTTAGGGGACTTTCTGAGTATCGATGTGTGCATCCTTAACAGTTCACACACTGTGCTATTTTATTTAAAAAAGACGGGGCTGCATTGCCCAAAAGTCAATTCATCAAAGTGTACAAGGCCACCCTCACGTCACTGAGTTAGGATGTTGCTAAACCATCAACTCATTCCTTTAGATAGGAACAGCAACAACCACAGTAGTCTTTGGACCGAGACCCGGTGAGCTTAATCTCATTGTGCTGTGGGAATCTGATTGTTTTCAAGGCTTTCTGTGTTTCAAATTTGTGTGACTAATCAGGTATTTTATTTTGTGGGACTTTCATCTATTTTTCTTTCTTCTAGTTCCGTCAATATTAAACCCTTGGGTATTCTTTCTCTAGGAGCGCGGCTGTTCATGCTGGAAATCTTGCTGCAAGGCATTGTTGGGAAGTGCTTTGCATTTTTTCTACTGGACATTGGTGGTCTATGTTTGCTTAGATTGCAGGTCAAGATGGTGGACACTTTACAGCACAGCTCATTCCCCTCACCTGTCTCTTTAATCATGCACATTGGAGGACAACAGTAAGGCTCCGTTCGGAAGGAATGGGGAAAAGAACATTTTTCAGGTCCTGAATTGTTTTCTTGGAATGACGCTCAGGCCACCATTGCTTGGTTTCAAATTACTCCCATTACTGTGTGGGAAGTGAGTGTGAAAAGCCTGGATGATGTTGAAACAGGAGATTTGTAGACTGGCCGGGACGTTTCGAAGTAATCCTTAAAACCTGACCAGAGTGGCAAATGGTCAATAGGGATGGTATTTATATTTCACTGCATGGCAGTGACATTTTCCTTGAGACTTTGTATTCATTTTGAAGGTGGCTCCTTGATTATGGGTAGGGAGCCTTTCTGAAATGTCAGCCTCCCAGTATTGGTGGTTGTCATGGTTAGAACCTCATCCTCCCTAAGGTACTATTTTCCATCATGGAAAGAGAATGATTATTGTTACCAAGAATTGTGGACTACAATTTCCTCTCTATTTGGGCTGACAGTTGGGGCTGGTGGGCTAATCTGCCACACCAGCATTGGTTTCCTGGGCACTGGCCATCAGTCATCATGGGGATAGGATAGGTCCTGGCTGCAGGCAGAACACTTGAGGACCCGGGCGAGTTCTACCATGCATAGAAAGGGCTCTGTTGGCTAAGAGGGCCAGGGAATAGGATCACTCTGACACAAGATATTTTGGCTTCATGGTCTTGTGATTTATTGGCAGTGATGAATATTTTTTTTATACAGAATTTCGGCATACATGTAATAAATGTGCTCTAATATTCTCTAAAACATTGCATGTCCCCTTTGATTGTGCAGGAGGGAGTTACTATTGCAGCTTTGGTGAACTTTGCTACAACCCCCCTGCAGGTTAAGAGTATGGAAACATAGGGCAAAGGAAATCACCTCCCAAACCTCCATACAGGCTCAGTCTTCCTCAGACTGCTACTGTTGGACCTGGCTTTTTGACAGGGACATCCCCAAACTTTTTGCCTCCTTCCTCCTATTTTTTCTGACCTGTTGTTGTTGGCTTTTGACCTCTGAGCACTTTACCACTGCTAACCAGTGCTAAAGTGCATATGCTCTCTGTGTAAATTGTACTATCGATTGGTTTATCCATGATTGACTATTTAATTTACCTGTAAGTCCCTAGTAGAGTGCACTACATGTGCCTGGGGCATGTAGATTAAATGCTACTAGTGGGCCTGCAGCACTGGTTGTGCCACCCACCTCAGTAGCCCCTTAACCTTGTCTCAGGCCTGCCATTGCAAGGCCTGTGTGTGCAGTTTCACTGCCACTTCGACTTGGCATTTAAAAGTACTTGCCAAGCCTAGAACTCCCCTTTTTCTACATATAAGTCATCCCTAATGTGTGCCCTAGGTAACCCCTAGAGCAGGGTGCTGTGTAGGTAAAAGGCAGGACATGTACCTGTGTAGTTATATGTCCTGGTAGTGTAAAACTCCTAAATTCGTTTTTACACTACTGTGAGGCCTGCTCCCTTCATAGGCTAACATTGGGGCTGCCCTCATACACTGTTGAAGTGGCAGCTGCTGATCTGAAAGGAGCAGGAAGGTCATATTTAGTATGGCCAGAATGGTAATACAAAATCCTGCTGACTGGTGAAGTCGGATTTAATATTACTATTCTAGAAATGCCACTTTTAGAAAGTGAGCATTTCTTTGCACTAAAATCTTGTTGTGCCCTTCAATCCACGTCTGGCTAGGTTTAGTGGACAGCTCCTTGTGCATTCACTCAGACACACCCCAAACACAGGGTACTCAGCCTCACTTGCATACATCTGCATTTTGAATGGGTCTTCCTGGGCTGGGAGGGTGGAGGGCCTGCCCTCACACAAAGGACTGCCACACCCCCTACTGGGACTCTGGCAGACAGGATTGAGCTGAAAGGGAACTTGGTGCATTTCTTAGAGACTCTTTGAAGTCACCCCCACTTCAAAGGCACAACTTAGTATAAAACAGGGCCTCTGCCCTACCTCATCAGACACTTGCTGGAGAAGAAACCTGAACCAGAAACTACATCCTGCCAAGAAGAACTGCCTGGCTGCTCAAAGGACTCACCTGTCTGCTTTCTCCAAAGGACTGCTGTCTTGCTGTTGCCCTGCTGCCTTGCTGAACTCTTGTCTGGCTGTGAAAGTGCTCTCCAAGGGCTTGGATAGAGCTTGCCTCCTGTTCCTTGAAGTCTCAGGACCAAAAAGACTTCTTCCTTTCACGTGGACGCTCCGTGCGCCGAAAATTTCGACGCACAGCTTGTTTCGCGGCGAGAAAAACGCCGCACACCGACGCTAATCAACGCGACGCCCTCGGGACGATCGAGACTTCGACGCACAACCTCGCAAGGACAAAGCCGCCCGACTTCCAAGGAGAAATCGACGCGACGCCTACCGTGAGTGCGAAACTTTGACGCACGGCCTCGCAAGGACAACGCCGCCCGACTTCCAAGGAGAAATCGACGCGACGCCTGCCGTGAGACCAAAATTTCGCCGCACGGCCTCGCAAGGACAACGCCGCCCGACTTCCAAGGAGAAATCGACGCGACGCCTACCGTGAGATCGAAACTTCGACGCGCAGCCCCGCAGAACGACGCGCAGCCGGAAAATAAGCAGGAGAATCCACGCACAGACCCGGGACATCTGGTAATCCTCGCGATCCACAAAAAGAGACTGTCTGCGCGCCGGAAAACGACGCCCGACTTCCCCGCGTGGAAAAGAACGACGCAAGTCTGTGTGTGCTGAGCGGAAAACGACGCACACACCCCTTTTTCCACGCATCTCTTCTCCTGTGGCCCTCTGAGGAGATTTCCCACCAGAAACCAGGTACTCTGTGCTTGAAAGACACTTTATTGCTTTTTAAAGACTTAAAGACTCTTAATATCACTTTTCAGTGATATCTTTACAAATTCGTATTGCAACTTTGATCGTTTTGACCTACAATTATCCAGATAAATATTCTATATTTTTCTAAACACTGTGTGGTGTATTTTTGTGGTGTTATACTATGGTGTTGTATGATTTATTGCACAAATGCTTTACACATTGCCTTCTAAGTTAAGCCTGACTGCTCGTGCCAAGCTACCGGAGGGTGAGCACAGGCTGATTTTGGATTGTGTGTGACTTACCCTGACTAGAGTGAGGGTTCTTGCTTGGACAGAGGGCAACCTATCTGCCAACCAAAAACCCCATTTCTAACAGCTACTATATGTGATTATCTGTTCTGTATTCAAAGGATGCTTCACTTATTGTTTTAAGATCTACCTCATCTGTGTAAGAAGTAAGCTGCAGGGAAAATCTCTACAGTGTCTGCAAAGATACTCCTGGCTGGGTCACTGAATGAAACATGAACTCCAGACCAGTTTTCCCCATCTCCCTCTATCTCATCAGCACTGAGCATGAGAAGCTTATAAAAAAGATGTCAGTCATCTCACTCTCTCTCTCTCGTTCCCTCTCTTTGACTTTCTATTTATAGTTAGGTTAGTGAACATTTTGTAATTACTAGTTTGTCAGGGTCCAGAGACTCAGTGTGTGCTATTTATTGGATTCATCTATCAGTGGCTTTGCAAAGTGGCCATGCATGGGCCTGTGAGCACTGAATTTTCGCAAATAAATATTCCTGCATTTGTATTTTGATTATGAATCTGCATAAAATTTGACTTAACATAGAAAATAATGTGAGACTTGGAAAATGTGCCCACTTGAGTGGCCCTCATTGATCGCAAAGCATCTTTATTAAAGGCTTATTAACATTAATTGAAGTATTTACTCCAAGAAAATGCAGTAGTATGATGTATTAATGAATGTGCGTTATGTATTTGACTAATAACATTTTAGGCCTTAAGTTAGCGAGGCGTGGGGCTAGTTTGCACTGCCTTATGTTAAACTGTACCATTCTAATAATAAATGTATGTCAAAAGAAATTAATGAATGTATTGTTTTTTCCACTCTGTTGACCGAGCGTTAGCAGATGTCTTTAGCTTTCTCATGAGAACTGCTTGCTAGAGTATTGTGTACTGGTTATTGAAACAATGTTTAGTTAAGGCGTGAGACAGCGATGTTCCCAGGAGCTAACAATGGATGCACTGACTGGAGTACGGATGGATAGTAAAATATCACTTGATGAGCCTAACAGTGGGAACAGGAGAAGAGGAGCCAGTCATCGACATGTGAAAGACAGTTTAGTTATATCTTAGATTTAAACTTTTTCTTCTATTGGACTAATTGAAAGCGTACGATTCTTTGACCAATGGCAGTGTGGGAAGTTCTCTAGATGATTTTAATTTGACCAGACTGCACAGAGAGAGGAGGACCACTTGTGCTCACTAGCTCACTCTTATTGTACCTCCGTAGAGGTGTGCTCATTGTTATTTTGATTCCTTCTGAGGGGATTCTACTTAACTTCATTGCTTAGACTTCTGATGCTGACTGCTGATTCCTTAGACACTGCTTTCTGATGGTTTGGAGAACTTAGAGTCCCCATTTTCAGACCATTCCCTTTCATGGCCCATTGCTGATGCTGACCGAACAGCTGTCCAAATGAAGAAGAAAATCGCAGCTTGCTGATCCATATGAGGAGAGGTATAACAAATGCTAGTGTTCTTGTTGAAAATGTTGTCTTTTGTTTCTAGGTACCAACCGCTGCTTTGACAGCGCCATAGCTAGTTGTCTTTCCAAATTTATGTTGACTAAAATTGTTTTGCATGAAGCCCAACATGCTAGTCTAATCCGAAGGTTAATAAGGGAAACCCTGACAATTTAACAAGTTGCTATTAACTAATTAGATGTTGCTCAGTTACTGAACTTAGATGTATGCTATTTTCATTGTGTAGCTACTTTTATTGCTAATTTGTACTGTGACTCTAGAATGTTTTGAGAGAGCGCAGCTTATATGCTTAGAAATTAACATGTAGGGGGTGATTCTAACCCTGGCGGTCGGTGATAAAGCGGCGGCCAACCCGCCAACAGGCTGGCGGTCCAAAAAATTGAATTCTGACCCTGGCGGGAACCGCCAACACAGGCCGCCACATTTACACTCCGACCGCCACGGCGGGACCGACAAACAGCGCGGCGGTCACCGCCAACAGACAGGCGGCAGACAATGTACCGCCCACACTATCATGACCGGCCAATCCGCCACCTTTTCCGGGGCGGGAGCACCGCCGATAAAAACACGGCGGAAACAGAATACGAACGGGAAAACGCGCACCCCTACGCACTCCACGAGGAAGGAGGACAGCATGGAACCCGAATTAAACATCCTACCTGCTCTCGGCTACCTGCTCATCTACCACGAGTACGAACGCCGGCGCAGACGACAACGGTGAGTACTGCACCTACGACACAGGGGAGGGGGGAGGACGAAAGGTTACGTGCACACACATACGCGATACACCCACCCCCCCAAACCATGTACACACCAATGCAGAGCAACAAGTCACAGTGAAACCACCCAAACCCCCGTAAAAAAAGCAAGGACATAATTAAATTGTGACTCGAAATTTATGGGAAATAAAAACCACTGATAAGTCACGGTCAAATAGCAATAACAATTCAAAAATACCAATTCAATATCCAGTGCATACGATAAACCGAGGCAATAAGTCCTGCACATCTAACGAGATTCCAAGTGTCCGTGGGCCAAAGTGTAGCAACACAAGGGCAAAGCCCACACAGGAGACCTGAGTCCTTTGGAGAGAACACTGCAGGGGCATCTGATGAAAAAACCACAGGCACCTCAGGGGGAAGGGAAGGGGGGGGCACCACAGCCACATGAGTCCACGACACCAGATCCACGAAGGGGCCACCATGCCCACTGTGCCATCCTGGGGAGTGCAAAGCCACAGTCTCTCAAGTCTCTACAGTGGGTGGCTTGCCCACTCGGCCATCCTGGGGAGTGCAAAGCCACAGTCTCTCAAGTCTCTACAGTGGGTGGCTTGGCCAGTCGGCCATCCTGGGGAGTGCAAAGCCACAGTCTCTCAAGTCTCTACAGTGGGTGGCTTGGCCACTCGGCCATCCTGGGGAGTGCAAAGCCACAGTCTCTCAAGTCTCTACAGTGGGTGGCTTGCCCACTCGGCCATCCTGGGGATTGCAAAGCCACAGTCCATCAGGTGGATAACAGTCTCCACCGGTCAAGGAGGAGGCATGGTGGGCACAGTGAACCGTGAACAGTAGCTCGAGACAGATCCAGCACTGTCATTGTGCCAGTGGTGCTTGAGACGGCGGGGCCCAGCGGAGCGGTGCTTGAGATGGCGGGGCCCAGCGGAGCGGTGCTTGAGATGGCGGGGCCCAGCGGAGCGGTGCTTGACAGGAAGGGCCCAGCGGAGCGGTGCTTGAGACGGCGGGGCCCAGCGGAGCGGTGCTTGAGACGGCGGGGCCCAGCGGAGCGGTGCTTGACAGGAAGGGCCCAGCGGAGCGGTGCTTGAGACGGCGGGGCCCAGCGGAGCGGTGCTTGAGACGGCGGGGCCCAGCGGAGCGGTGCTTGAGACGGCGGGGCCCAGCGGGGCGGTGCTTGACAGGAAGGGCCCAGCGGAGCGGTGCTTGAGATGGCGGGGCCCAGCGGAGCGGTGCTTGAGATGGCGGGGCCCAGCGGAGCGGTGCTTGAGACGGCGGGGCCCAGCGGAGCGGTGCTTGAGACGGCGGGGCCCAGCGGGGCGGTGCTTGACAGGAAGGGCCCAGCGGAGCGGTGCTTGAGACCGCGGGGCCCAGCGGAGCGGTGCTTGAGACGGCGGGGCCCAGCGGAGCGGTGCTTGAGACGGCGGGGCCCAGCGGAGCGGTGCTTGAGATGAAGGGCCCAGCGGAGCGGTGCTTGACAGGAAGGGCCCAGCGGAGCGGTGCTTGAGACGGCGGGGCCCAGCGGAGCGGTGCTTGAGATGGCGGGGCCCAGCGGAGCGGTGCCTGAGACGGCGGGGCCCTGTTCAGCGGTGCTCTTCTGCACGGCGGGGCCCTGTTCAGCGGTGCTCTTCTGCACGGGGGGGCCCTGTTCAGCGGTGCTCTTCTGCACGGCGGGGCCCTGTTCAGCGGTGCTCCTCTCCACGGTGGGGCCCTGTTCAGCGGTGCTCCTCTCCACGGCGGGGCCCTGTTCAGCGGTGCTCTTCTGCACGGCGGGGCCCTGTTCAGCGGTGCTCCTCTCCACGGCGGGGCCCTGTTCAGCGGTGCTCCTCTCCACGGCAGGGCCCTGTTCAGCGGTGCTCTTCTCCACGGCGGGGCCCTGTTCAGCGGTGCTCTTCTGCACGGCGGGGCCCTGTTCAGCGGTGCTCCTCTCCACGGCGGGGCCCTGTTCAGCGGTGCTCCTCTCCATGGCGGGGCCCTGTTCAGCGGTGCTCTTCTCCACGGCGGGGCCCTGTTCAGCGGTGCTCGTCCAGTAGGTCAAGGGAGCCAGACCTGGCCTGGACTCCCTGCTCAGTCGCCCTCCGACCGTGCTGTTGCTGGACCCTTCGGTGACGGAGTCCTGGGCCCTTTGGTGTCCTTCCTAACACCCGGGATGGGGCTTGTGGGCCCCTCCTGCTCCGTGCTCCTGCTGGCTGACTTTTCTGCCCTGCTGCCCTTTCGCACCTTAGATGAGGCTCTCGGGCCCTTGCCTCCCCTAGATGTTGTGGCTGGTGATGTGGGCGAACTTTGCTCCTTGGGGGCAGCCGTGTCAGTCCTCTCACGGCGGCCCTTTAGCTTCCTGGTCTTCTTGCCTGGTGGGGGGCTGGCTGTCCCCTTGCTGCTGATTGAAGTGTCACTGCTGGCAAAGGGTGGGCTCCAGAACCCATGCACCACAGTGACACTCGAAGCTGGTCTGGTGGTGGCTGAGGTGCTCTTGGGACTCTTTGCAGATGGAGGGGGTGGGTCAGTGGAGGGAAAGAGGTCAAGATTAGCAAGGAAAACTTTCTTAGGACCAAGGTAAAAGGTAGGAGAAGTGGTGATGGAAGTGGAGGAAGAGGATGTGGTTGTAGGAGAGTCAGGTGTGCTGTCTTTGGGTACAGATGCTTGTGCTGGAGGCTGTTGTGAGGTGGATGGCTGTTGGGTGGGTGTCTGCCTGCGTTTGTGTGTCTTGGAAGAGGGGGTGACAGACACAGTGGGAGAGGACACAGGGGACGTGTAAATGGTAGTGGGGGTGGTGACTGCACGTGTGCGGACTGGACTGGAGGGTGTGCTGGTGATGGAAGCACTGGCTGATGGTGGTGTGCATGCAGGTGTGAGTGTAGACGTCACAGGGAGGGAGGAGGGAGACGAGGAGGAGGGGGACACAGAGGTGGTAGTGACTGTTGGAATGTCTGCATCTGGGTGTTGCTTGCGTGAATGCTTGTGGGTTCTGTGGTGCTTGTGTCTGGATGAGCTGCCCTTGGGTGTTGAGGTGTGTGCAGGCTGGTCTGATGGTGTGGGTGGGATAGGCTGAGGAACAGGAGACAGAGACAGGCTGGAGGCAGTCAGAAGAGGGAGGCTGGAAACAGGGACAATGGCTGCCGTCAGTGCTGAGGCCAGAGCATTGAACGATCGTTGATGGGCAGCCTGACCCGAATGAATGCCCTCCAGGTAGGCATTGCTCCGATGCACCTCCCTTTCTACCCCCTGGATGGCATTCAAAAGGGTAGTCTGCCCAACAATGATGGTCCGCAGGAGGTCAATGACCTCCTCACTGAGGGCAGCAGGGGTAACAGGGGCAGGGGCTGAGGTGCCTGGGGCGAAGGAGACGCCCGCCTTCCTGGGCGAGCGGACACGGAGCGTAGGCTGAGAGGCTGCTGGGAGGGCGGGGCTGGTGCGCTGGGTGGCGGCTGTACCTGTAGAGGCGGGGGGCCCGGATGTTGCCGCCACTGCTAGGGAGCTCTCATCCGAGGACGTGTCGCTGTCGCTGGTGTCACCACCGGTCCCCGTTGTGGTGCTCCCCTCGCCCTCCGGATCACTGGTGCCCTCGGTGTCTGTTCCTGGTCCCACCGGGGCCTTGTGACTTGCAGCTCCCTCGTGCTCCGATGCCAATTCTCCTCCGCCTGATGATGCTAATGCACAGATGCACAAGAAGACGAAGAAGAAGGGTGGGGGGAGAAAAACGAAGACCAGGTTGAGTGCATGCAATGTCAACACCGTTGGCGGAGAGGACAGACACAGGAGCCTCATGCACTAAGCCGCGCATTCGGGGTACACTACTCAGTACTTCGGACTAGGACAACAGGTCTAGAGACGACAAAGGCGCACATGTGTGATCCTGGACCATCGATAGCTATACTTGTCACCCTACAGAGGTGGGGGCCGGGAGCACAGGGCCATGCCTAAAGGAGAGGACTACACTACAGTAAGCGCCCTGGCCTAATGTCACCCCCAACCCTCCTCCCCCACCCAGACGCCTCCACTGCGCAGAGAGATAGCAGAATGTGCTGATACTCACCCCCTTGTGTCTGCTGTGATGTCCTCAAGCGCCCATCCAAATCAGGGTAGGCCACCGCCAGGATCCGGGACATCAGGGGGGTCAGGGTACGACTGGCATCCCTCCTAGGTTGGGAGGCCATCCCCAGCAGTGACTCGGCGGTGTTCCTGGCCCCGCGGCGGATGTCCTCCCACCTCTTGCGGCAGTGGGTGCCCCGTCTGACGTGGACCCCCAGGGCCCGGACTTCCTTGGCGATGGCACGCCAAATGTCCACTTTCTGATGGGCGCTGACCTATTTGACATGTACAGGGTGGGAAGGAAAAATCATCAATTTTCTGCATGTTAGATGCGATTGGCACCCCCTCCCCAACCTTGCCATATGGCACATGCTCTCATCTGTCGTGCGTTGCACTCCTCATTCGCCCCCCACCCCACCAACTTAGCATCCACCCCACTCCACACAGGCATAGCCCATTCAATGTGCACCCAGTGTACTTACCTGTTGGTCTGGAGGACCGTAGAGTAGCGCATACTGGGGGAGGACCCCATCCACAAGTTTCTCCAACTCCTCAGATGTGAAGGCAGGGGCCCTTTCCCCAGTCACAGCAGCCATTGTCACTTCCAGACCGAGGTCACAGCAGCACTTGCAGTATAGGTCCTCTCCTGTGGATGATCAGGTCTCGAGTGATTAAGCAGATAGAAAATGGCGGTCACGCCCGCGGCGGTGCGTACCGCGGCGGTGCGTACCGCGACCGCCGGCGCACCTTGTCATTGGCTCCTGAAACCCATAGGCCTCAATGTTAGCCAATGCGGCTTCGTATAGCGGTCTTCGACCGCCTACCGCCACGGTGTGCCACGCCAGCGCATTGACCTCACATCCCATTGTCCCACTTCACAGGTCAGGCAGCCGCCATTTCAAGGGCCCACATGGCATTATTTGTACTGCGTCACACAGGCCTAGGCCTTGCATTGCCACACATACACGCCTTTCAATACATAGATAATAGTGTGCTATGCATGCAGTGGTGAACGTACCTGTGATTTGCTTGACTCTGTGCGCCATGTTGTCCTTCCTAGGCACCGTCCACTGGGACTTGCGAGGAGAAGGATGAATCCTCGCGTGTACCGACCGCTGGTGGACCTGTCGACAATGGAAGAACGCCACATCATACTACGATACCGACTTGACCGAGCCACTATACATGAACTGTGTGCCCAGCTGGAGCCAGCCCTGATGTCCCCCATCCGCCAACCCACAGGAATTCCCCCTCTAGTGCAGGTTCTGTCAGTCCTCCATTTTTTGGCAAGTGGCTCATTCCAGACAACAGTGGCCATGTCATCTGGAATGTCTCAGCCTATGTTTTCAAAAATCTTGTCTAGAGTGTTGTCTGCCCTGACGAAACACATGCGGCGCTACATTGTATTCCCTGAGGAGGTTGATTTGGCCACTGTGAAGGGTGATTTTTATTCCCTTGGACATATCCCCAACATAATTGGTGCCATTAATGGGACCCATGTGGCTTTAGTACCCCCAAAAGACGATGAGCAGGTGTACAGAAACAGGAAAAGTTACCATTCGATGAACGTCCAGGTGGTCTGTTTGGCTGACCAGTACATCTCCCATGTGAATTGCATGTTCCCTGGGTCAGTGCATGACGCGTATGTGATGCGAAATAGCAGCATCCCTTATGTGATGGAACAGCTACAGAGACAACGTGTGTGGCTAATTGGTGACTCTGGTTACCCCAACCTGCCTTGGCTATTGACCCCAGTGAGGAATCCCCGGACCAGGGCAGAGGAACGGTACAATGAGGCCCATGGGCGAACTAGGAGGATCATTGAAAGAACCTTTGACCTCCTAAAGGCCAGGTTAAGGTGCCTGCATATGACAGGGGGATCCCTGATGTACTCACCAAAGAAGGTGTGCCAGATCATCGTGGCCTGCTGTATGCTTCACAATCTGGCATTGCGACGTCAGGTGCCCTTCCTGCAGGAGGATGGTCCAGATGGTGGTGTTGAAGCAGCTGTGGAGCCTGCGGAGAGTGAAGAGGAGGAAGACGAAGAGGACGACCCAGACAACAGGGACAGAGTTATCCAACAGTATTTTCAGTAGCACACAGGTAGGAATCACCCACGCCATTTAACATTTACTGAATGCCCCCTGCATCTTTACTTTGTGTATTTCCCCCCAGTTCTTTTAAACTGAAGTTTGCTTTTCCCTTCCCTTTTCAGTGCTGTATGACCCACTGCGTGACTTCTGCTTGGTTAGCCCATGGACTAATGCTTATTGACATCGGTATGTTGTGGATTCGTGGGTCAGAATGGCATGGGCGTGTTTGTGTTGGCGTGACGGTGGAGGTTTGGTCATCTCCAGTTTTCCGCGGCCCGCTGATGTGGCGGCCTTCCTTGGATGTCGGATTTTTGGCGGTTTCACAGTTGGTGGTCAGAATGACCGTGGCGGTTTACCGCGGCCGTGGCGGTAGAATGGCAGACTTCTGACCGGCGGTAAGGGCCTTTTACCGCCGAGGTCAGAATGACCCCCGTAATCTTTATGAACTACTGCGTAATAATGCCACACAGAAAATTTATTAATGTATTTTGCTAAGCGTGCGCTTGAAATGTGCCCACGGGGAGTGTCCGTCAATATATACAATGACTAATGAAACTTACTAATAATGATGAAATGTTATGTTAGAATATGATTTTGCACTAATAATAAAAGGTTATATGTTAAAGTTCTGCTAAGAAATCATTAGGCCTTAGTTAGCATGAGTCGAGGCCTAGCTGCCTGGTTTCATATTAAATGTGTTTTTCTAACGTGCAGTGTGCTGACTTGCTGAAGGACATGAACTCGTGTTTTTCCAAAGCTAGGAGATTAATGTAACTCTAGTAGATCCGTTCTCATGAAATTTGACTTGCTTAGTGAAACATTCTTGCTGAATGCAGCAGTGTAGACTACTCGCAGGTACAAGGTCGCCTGAACCGGTACAGACAATGGAACTACTGACTGAAGATACAAAGAAGACCACGAGAGTATGAACTCATACCGGACATTCTACCCGCTGAAGACGTCAATAATAAGGACCAATAAACTACGTGAGAACTGTTATGGGGTGACAAATTTAATGAAGTCTTTGAAACCCTATTGGAGGGAGATAGTGGGGTACTGACCCCAATCAATTACATTTTAGGGGATTGTACAACAGAAAAGGGATAAAAACCCTTGACACAAGGAAATAAGTTAGTTAGGGAGATGCTATTGCGATTTGTTATGACTTAGACACTTTGTTACTCTGCATAGAGACTTTGCTGTTTGGTTCTTAAAACCATCCTTGCCCTTATATTGCCCATTTACACTTTACCTCCTTATGAGGGAAGTGCCCTTTTACCCGACTGCTGAATTCCTGATGGCGAATCAACCGATGTCCTGAGGACGAAGACTGAACCTGAATGCTGACCCAATACGGAGGGTAACTATATGACAATGAAATTGTAAATGTCTGTTTGCTTTTCCTTTCTAAGTACCAACTGCTTCTTTTGACAGAGACCATAGTCAGATGTTTTCTAAATTGGTGTTGCTAAATTCTTTTGCATGAAGTCCAACATGCCAATGCTAATTCGAGGTTAGGTGAAGGGTACACTAAGCCAACGCAAATAGACAAATGACTGAATCTATGCTTTGTTGAATAACTTGATAATGATACTCTGCTAAGGATAACCTATGTTGACGTTGTGCTATATTCTAATATTCGTGATTCTTGCTTTGATGAAATCTTACCAGAGTTGCCATATTGTGACTATGCTAATGTGTTTCTTGGTCTTGAGATTAATAAACTTACTAGTAGAATTGTAATCAATAGGGAATAAACTTCATATAATAGTACTAAACTGGTGTGGTTATTCATGACTGCAAGGTCATGGTGGTTTCCAAGTTTTTATTAATGTCTTTCACTAATCTGAATTGTCTTATTATGGTAAATATTGATGACGTCATTGACATATTGATTGACATGCTGATTAGTTAACTCGTCCTAAGGTGTCTTCAATCAGGGTCAAAAGATTCATTGGTCTAAAACGAGTCCCTGAGTGAGTAAATTAGTCATAAGGGGATGCGTTAACAGTTCAATGATCAATGCATTAATTAAATTGAGGTTCTTTGGAAGATTTGGTCAACCAGTGTTGCTCTTATATGTGTATCAGATGGTTTTGAGACTCATTTACATGATATTAGCATTGTTAATCTAGGGAAATAAACTTTCTAACTTTCACTAAAAGGTGTGGTTATTCATGGCCAAATGGGTCATGGTGCGTGAAGATTACTGATTCCAAATGTATTTACTTCAGTTTATTGATGATTAGTGTTGTACTGGGATTTATGGGGGGAGTTGCTCTAAGCGCAGTCAAAAGGTTAATCAACTCTCTAACGCGTCCCCTTATAAATTAAAGAAAAGTAACCAAATAAGTTCAGACGCGCTAACAGGAATGGTAGCAGAGTAGGATGGTTTGTCTACCTAAGAGCTCACCATAAGGCCTGGTACATGGTTAGTCTCCTTAAGAGCCCATCATAAGGTCCTTTTTGCTCTCTAGCAATGGTAAGAGTGTTTGATGGTTTTCTCTTTAAGAGCCGATCACACCTGAGATTATAGCAGGATATGACGGTTAGGGTCATATTTATACTCCCAAACACCACCTTGTGCCACATTAACATCATTATTTATGACGTTAATGTGGCCCAACGAGGTGCAATCCCTGTGCTGTATTTACAGAGTGGCGCAATGCATGCATTGCGCCACTCTGTACCCTTTGCGCTACACTATGCCTGCTCCAGGCATAATGTATGTAAAGGGGTGTTCCCCTGTTAGGAAGGCCGAAAAAAAGACGCAAGGAAGTCCATGAGATTTCATGCACCATTTTTTTATGGCACTTTTAATGCCTGCTCATTGCAGGCGTTAAATGGGGCTTTCATTCTTTAGAGTGGGCCTCTATGTACTCTGCAGGAGTAGCGGCAACATTTGGGCGCTAATCCCGCAGTGTACATCAGTAGCGTCATGAAAAATTACACTATTGCCCCCTACCCGGCACAATGGTGTGCCGCATTTTGAATACGGTGCACACATGGTGGCAGTAGAGGGGTGCTAAGGGGTGCAGGGAAAGTGGCACAGCACTCAGTGCAGCACCACTTTCCATAAGTCTGCCCCTTAATCTCCTCGAGAAACTATTGTATTGTCCCTTTTGCTTTAGAAATAATGACAGAGTAGTACGGTTAGTCTACTAAAGAGATCAAATAATTTGTGGATTAGGTGGGAGAAATTGGTAAAGGTTAAAAGTTTCAGACTCGATGATGCAAATTGGAAAGAAAATGTTGCCCTAAGAACCAACAGTGACTTTCTCAGAACCTTGGAGCTTGCCAATGCTTGTTTGAGGATGTTCTTGGCATTCTGGTGATAGTGTGAATGAAATAGGTTTTGCGCTTGCACCGCTTAAAGCAAATCACAGGTGAATTGTGATGTTTGTGGGGATTTAGGGAGTTTGTGTATTCCAAATGAAGCCGTTGAAGGAGTTTGAATACTCCAAAGTGTGAGAGTAGGGAAGTTGTTGAACTTCACGTGTGTGGCACTTTGTAATAAAAAATTGTCCACGTGGTTGTTGGTATATGGACCCTGAGTGGATGAAGACTCCAGAGTATTGAAAAGTGTATGAGACGCTTGGTTTTTGTTGTGATTTGTCTGGTTTAATAAGTCAATCAGGTGTGGTTGACAACTCAAACCTGTGTGTTAAAGTGAGTGAAAGGTTTTTTCAACCGAGATATGTGCACCAGGACAGACCCAAATGACCAGTTGAGAGGGAAATTTGCGGGTGGAATTTTGCTTGCGAATCAGGGAAACTGAGAAAGAAAGAGTAGCTGTTAGAGCGAAAAGGCCATCAGTAAAAAATCATTAAGGTTTCTGAAGCAATTGTGTTACCCCACCTGTAGTAAACAGACAAATTGGGTTTTGATTTTACTTAGTCCTCACAATATTTTGCATTAGTTTTGCGTAAAATTGAGTTGAGGAAAGCAAGCCGAAAGACTTTGTTAGCCGTTGTACGTGTGAGTGTGATGTCATTGGAGCTGCGCTGCAATAGATCGGTTAGTGAGAAAGGTTGCGCACGGATTGGTGGACAAGCGTGAAGCGCAATTGGCTGAGAAGGTCACTTTCTGACTTGATTGAGAGTAACATAAATCACAGAAATTAAATTCTTCAAAGCTTTAAAGAGTGCCCGAAGGGGAGATTCGTTTATTCCAACAAGAATAGGGGAAGATACACCACCAGAAGGTACACCCGCATATATTGTATTCGAAGAGCAGGGTGCTGCGCCATGTCTCGGGTTGAAACAATGGTGCAAAGAAACAGAGAAAGTTGGAAGTTTAGCATTTCCTGCCCATGGAACCTTTGAGGGTTTTAGAGAATTTGAGGAGGATGCTGTATGATTTGAAACCTCCTTCAAGACCAGCACAGTTACAGCAACTGAAATTTGAGAGAAGAATGAGAAAAGCTGAGAAGACACTAGCAGAGGCTAGATGGGATGTTGAGCAGAAATTTTGGAGAACGGAGACTTTACAGGGAATTAAGTTGTTTCCAGTAATTACCCACGAGAACAGGAATGAAGCTAGAAAAAACACTAGAAAGAGGGATTCATATCCTTTTGATGACAAAGAGCAGAGATCAACAGAGTCTAGAAAGTCTTTGACACATGAAGAAGAGTCAGATGATGACAAATTCATTTTACAGAAACTGAGAAATCGTCCCTGTCATATGAAACACACGAGGGAAGCTCAAGCACCAGTGTAGGTCCTACAGCTCCGGTACCAGCTGAACGGACCCAGAGCCAGATACAGGTTAGCCACAGTGGACCCACTACTTCAGTAATCCAAAAACCTATGCTACACATGGATATTCCCGGAATTTACCCAGATGTACCTATTGTGGATACTGCCAACATGACAAATTTACCAGAAGCCGACAATGGTTCAGATAGAGTCTACTCTAAACTTGATGTGCCCGATTCAGACACAGACGATCCGGAGATACACTCATCTAGCAGGATCATGGACAGAAATGTCTGTTTTGACCAGCCAGAATACAGGAATAATGTACCTGAGTGACCAAAATGTCAGACCAAGTCCGGATGCAGTGTCAGTACCGGTCACCAAAGGTCCAGTCATACCATTGTTCGCCCAGGGAAATAAAGGAAACAGTGAGCAGAAAATCCTGACCCAAGCATAGCGAGGGGAAGATTAGAAGAAGATGCAAGAATGACAGCCCCCATGAGACCAACTTTTGATGGAACAGGCCTGTTAATTGATTTATGTCCTTTCAGGACTCCTCCAAATAATGAGGTGAGGTCATACATAGGCCTAACCCAAGAATGGTGACACCAGAGACTCCAAACCTAACTTTACAGCAGGTGCTTGGTGTAAGACATAACAACATTTCATTACAGGGTTTGACAGCTCAGCAGTTAACTGAGTGGTTAGAAAAACTGAGTAGCGCTTAAGGAGAATCCAGTGGAGGAAGTGCCTTGAACTTGAACAGGCTTAGTCTAAAGGCAGAGGACCTAATTGAGGGACCAATAGGGTTAGACAGGATTGACACATCCCAAGAGGGTGAGTTGCAGTACTTTTGCAAGCTGGTTACTAGTAAAGCAGGAGTAGCACATCAGAAACTAGCGGACATAGCGGAGAAATATGATATAGAAATTGAGAAAACAAAGCACTTGAGAAGGATTTATAGGTTAGATTTTGACTCAAAAGATTTTGAAAACATGAGCGTTCTAGGGATGAAAATTCACTTTAGGAAATTAATTAGGAACATTCAAACATGGGGAGCCTAAGACAAGTGGGAAGGCAGATGGGTGAAGAAAAGAGAAAAGAGGAAAAGGGATTCTGCAAATCGAACTGCAACTGTGCAGTAGGTTGAGGACCCAGTGAAAATTCTACCAATGAGAGAGATTCCAGGAGGGAATTTTGTCTATGTCCTCTAGAGCAGAAGTGACATACTGTCATTTACAAATGATTACCCCAGATTGAGAGAGAAACCAGTAGAATGGTACCAGCAGACAGATATGTTTGTAAATCTCACAGAATGCCTATGGGAAGACCTGAACACTCTGTTAGAAAGAGTGGATCCAGCAGACTTGAGGGTTGAGTGCAAAAGGAGCGTCGATTGATCGACAAGAGAGCCTCAGAGAGATCCAGTAACAGGTGCACCATCTCCTGACGTAAAGAAATATTACTTTAAAGTAATCAAATTGTTTAAAACAAGAATTTTCCCCAAGAATATTGACTGGCAGAGAATAGACAGGACAGTCCATGAAGCAAAAGATCCCATACATGCATACTATGAGAGATTGTTGTAGGTGTTCAAACATTAAAGTGGTACAGAGACAATTGAGCCGAAAGACATTATACACGTTGGGGGTCATTACAACATTGGCGGTATAAGGCACTTACCGCCGTGCAGAAGACCGCCAATACACCGCTGCGGCCGCGGTAGACCGCCACAGCTATTATGACACACATCACGGAATCTGCCGAAATTCAGACACCCACACAACACCGCCACACCAAAGGTCAGTGATAAACTGGCAGAAACAAATCTTCCACCTCCACGCCAACAGAAACACGCCCATGCTATTACGACACACAAATCCACACGGCGCTCTTTCAACTGCGGTATTCCATTGGCGGTACACACCGCCGCGCTCAAAATACACACACAGCTCCAAAACACCGCCACATTGGACAATTACAAATACACACACCTGAGACACATACACACACCACTCCCACACACCCAACACAATATAAAATACACACCCACATCAGCCACAAACCCCTATAACCAGAAATACTGAGAGAAGGCCAGAGAGAGAGCACAGCTATTGACAACCCCATCACACAGAGGCACACAACACCATCACCCACACAACATCCATGCACAAAACACCACATACCACTACACTCACCACACTCATCAACACATACACCACCCCACACATCACACACACCACCCCATGTCACGCCAAAGACACCCCCGCTTCTCCGAGGAGGAGCTCAGGGTCATGGTGGAGGAAATCCTACGGGTAGAGCCACAGCTATTTGGCTCACAAGTACAGAACACATAAATAGCCAGGAAGGTGGAGCTATGGCGCAGAATAGTGGACAGGGTCAACGCCGTGGGACAGCACCCAAGAAATAGGGAGGACATCAGGAAGAGGTGGAACGACCTACGGGGGAATGTGCGTTCCACGGTCTCCAGGCACAACATCGAAGTGCACCTCCTCCCCCACAACTAACAACATGGGAGGAGCAAGTCTTGACCATCGTGCATCCAGAGGGCCTCGGATGAGTCGGTGGAGGATGGGACACTGGTAAGTCAAATCTTAATTATCACATCCCCCACCCTACCTGCATGCTATCACACACCCCCACCCTCACACCCTCCCCTATCACCCCAAATCCTCACTAATCTACCCATGACACCAACCACCCATCCCAACACCAAGCCCTGCATGACACAACTAAGCATGGACCCCCCTCACTAAAGCATGCCCACTGCACATACCCAGAACAACCCCCCAACCATCACCACACAAGCCCCCACACAGGAATGCCTGCACTAGGGTCCACGCACACCCAACCATTTCACACCATGAAACACACACATGCAATAATCATGTTCTTATACCCCTGCAGGAACCCGAAGGAACGTCACCACACCAGAGGGTCCAGACAACACCAGTCCACCCCAAGAAGAGGCCCACAGTGACGACAGCAGCTCTGCCCCACTGGATCTTGATGACCAGCCTGGACCATCGTGGGCCACAGGACAGTCGGTTTCCCTTGCCCAGCCACAGCCCAACACTGAGCTTGCACCCTCTGGTAACACCAGCACAGCACCGACCCAGCGGGCCCAAACCTCCCTACCCAGGACAGGTCAATCAGCGGTGTGTCCACCACTACAAGGCACCCAGGCTAACCCACCACCCCAACAACAACAGGGACCTGGGGGCAGTGGTAGTGGGCACATGGTCCAGGGGACGGAGGCACACGAACACCGGGGAACTGGGAGGGCTGCTGTGCGACAGAGGTAGGACAGGCCAAGGGAACCAACTCTCCACGAGGCCCTCTCCTCCATCATGGGAGCATACCACAACTCCCAAGAGACGATGGCGACGGTCCTGGACAAGTTGCAGGAGACCCTGCGTCTGCAGGAGGAGCAGTATTTGGGGTTCAGGGAGGAGCTCAGGACCATCTGCTCCGCCCTGGGCACCATCGTAGGGGTGCTGACGGACATTCAAAAGACCTTGAGGGACACCGTGGCACTCCAAGGGGCCCCTGACACTAGCCAGGACGACGAACGGCCCACCACCTCCGCCGGCGCTAGTGGACAGGACGCCCTGCCACAGGACCTCCACACCAGCACCCCACCCCCTGCAGACGGACAACCACCATGCAAGCGGGCCCTGAGATCCAGGAACAGGACAGAGCAAGATGGCAAGACCCCCGCCAGGAAATGAGACCACCCTGATTGTCCCCCCACTGTCCCACTTTGTCACCCTGTCCAGATTGGAACTGCCCCAGCTCCACTTCCAATGCCCAGATGGGCAGTGCACCTGTGAGACTAATAGACTGGACCCTGCCATGGACATTCCTCCACCATCACCCATCCCCATTTTACAACCCCCCTTCATTTTATGAGCACTTAAATAAACAGCCTTGAAACACAAAAAAATCTGGAGTCAGTCTATGATTTGGAACTTTGTATTATTAATTACAGTGTCATAATGGGTTACCCATTGTAAGGCTAACATACCAATGTCACACATCACAAGCCCTTCAAGGATGCAAGCAGTTGACACGTAGGTTACCACACTTGTGAAACTGAAATGGAAGGGTACAACTCAATTAACAAATAGTGAGTGAAATGTAGGTACAGGATAGAGGTAGACGTGTGAAAGTTAATGTAATGTTAAACCAGAAAATGTTCTCACCTGTGTGTCACTGGAAATATTGCTGTATGACTGACTCCCTGTTGTCGTTTTCTTCATCCTCAGCTTCATCCTCATCACTGTCCACAGGCTCCACAGGCTCCACAGCTGCCACAACACCGTCATCTGGATCATCCTCCTGCAGCAAAGGAACCTGGTGTCGCAATGCCAAATTATGGAGCATGGAGCAGGCAACAATGATGTCGCACACCTTCTTCGGTGAGTAGAATACGGATCCACCTGTCATATGGAGGCACCTGAACCTGGCCTTAAGAAGGCCGAAGGTGCGTTCGATTACCCGCCTAGTCCGCCCATGGGCATCATTGTACCGTTCCTCTGCCCTGGTCCTGGGATTCCTCACTGGGGTCAATAGCCAGGAAAGATTGAGGTAACCAGAGTCCCCCAATAGCCATACACGGTGCCTCTGGAGTTCACCCATCATATCAGGGATGCTGCTATTCCGCAGGATGTAGGCGTCATGCACTGAGCCAGGGAACATTGCATTTACCTGCGAGATGTACTGGTCTGCCAAACAGACCATCTGGACATTCATCGAATGAAAACTCTTCCTGTTCCTGTACACCTGTTCACTCCTGCGGGGGGGACCAGAGCTACATGGGTCGCATCAATGGCACCTATGACGTTGGAGATATGTCAAAGGGCATAGAAATCACCTTTCACTGTAGGTAAATCCTCCACCTGAGGGAAAATGATGTATCTCCTGACGTGTTTCAGCAGGGCAGACAACACTCTGGACAAGGTCCTGAGCTCGCCCCCCACGACCGCAGCACCAACCTGCTGCCTCCTGCCTCTGTCCCCCGACCACGCTGCTGTTTGCGTGTTCGAGGCCCTCCTCCACCCGCAGGCATCCTCCTGCGCCTCATCCCTGGGGTCTAGTGGGCTCTGACTAGCTTCACTTGACCCGTGTGCCGCTTTCTGCCGTCCTGTAAGTTGTTTTTCTCATTTTTCTGCGCCTCGCCTCCGGCGCTTCTGCCCCCGTTGTGCCCCTCTGATTGCTGTTTCCCCGATCGTTTACTGTGCCATTACTGTATTTCATACTGTGTGTTTTCATATTGTGACTGCCTTTAATTTCGCTTGTTTTTTGTGCCTTTTGCCCCTTGTGCGCTCCCCCTGCTCTCCGATCCCTGCCGCTGCCTCCCTGCGGCCCCGCCCCCCTCGCGCCCCCATTCGCCGCTCCCTCCCGCCTCCCAGCTGCTCCTCCCTTCCCCCTCCCTTCTTAATGGCTGGCGCTGCGCGTCGCGAGTGAGCGACCTCTGACCTGTTTCAGGTCCTGAGCTCGCCCCCCACGACCGCAGCACCAACCTGCTGCCTCCTGCCTCTGTCCCCCGACCACGCTGCTGTTTGCGTGTTCGAGGCCCTCCTCCACCCGCAGGCATCCTCCTGCGCCTCATCCCTGGGGTCGTGGGCTCTGAATAGCTTCACTTGACCCGTGTGCCGCTTTCCGCCGTCCTGTAAGTTGTTTTTCTCATTTTTCTGCGCCTCGCCTCCGGCGCTTCTGCCCCCGTTGTGCCCCTCTGATTGCTGTTTCCCCGATCGTGTACTGTGCCATTACTGTATTTCATACTGTGTGTTTTCATATTGTGACTGCCTTTAATTTCGCTCATTTTTTGTGCCTTTTGCCCCTTGTGCGCTCCCCCTGCTCTCCGATCCCTGCCGCTGCCTCCCTGCGGCCCCGCCCCCCTCGCGCCCCCATTCGCCGCTCCCTCCCGCCTCCCGCCTCCCAGCTGCTCCTCCCTCCCCCCTCCCTTCTTAATGGCTGGCGCTGCGCGTCGCGAGTGAGCGACCTCTGACCTGTTTCAGGTCCTGAGCTCGCCCCCCACGACCGCAGCACCAAGCTGCTGCCTCCTGCCTCCGTCCCCCGACCACGCTGCTGTTTGCGTGTTCGAGGCCCTCCTCCACCCGCAGGCATCCTCCTGCACCTCATCCCTGGGGTCTAGTGGGCTCTGACTAGCTTCACTTGACCCGTGTGCCGCTTTCCGCCGTCCTGTAAGTTGTTTTTCTCATTTTTCTGCGCCTCACCTCCGGCGCTTCTGCCCCCGTTGTGCCCCTCTGATTGCTGTTTCCCCGATCGTGTACTGTGCCATTACTGTATTTCATACTGTGTGTTTTCATATTGTGACTGCCTTTAATTTCGCTCGTTTTTTGTGCCTTTTGCCCCTTGTGCGCTCCCCCTGCTCTCCGATCCCTGCCGCTGCCTCCCTGCGGCCCCGCCCCCCTCGCGCCCCCATTCGCCGCTCCCTCCCGCCTCCCAGCTGCTCCTCCCTCCCCCTTCCCTTCTTAATGGCTGGCGCTGCGCGTCGCGAGTGAGCGACCTCTGACCTGTTTCAGGTCCTGAGCTCGCCCCCCACGACCGCAGCACCAACCTGCTGCCTCCTGCCTCTGTCCCCCGACCACGCTGCTGTTTGCGTGTTCGAGGCCCTCCTCCACCCGCAGGCATCCTCCTGCGCCTCATCCCTGGGGTCTAGTGGGCTCTGACTAGCTTCACTTGACCCGTGTGCCGCTTTCCGCCGTCCTGTAAGTTGTTTTTCTCATTTTTCTGCGCCTCGCCTCCGGCACTTCTGCCCCCGTTGTGCCCCTCTGATTGCTGTTTCCCCGATCGTGTACTGTGCCATTACTGTATTTCATACTGTGTGTTTTCATATTGTGACTGCCTTTAATTTCGCTCGTTTTTTGGGCCTTTTGCCCCTTGTGCGCTCCCCCTGCTCTCCGATCCCTGCCGCTGCCTCCCTGCGGCCCGCCCCCCTCGCGCCCCCATTCGCCGCTCCCTCCCGCCTCCCGCCTCCCAGCTGCTCCTCCCTCCCCCTCCCTTCTTAATGGCTGGCGCTGCGCTGCGCGTCGCGAGTGAGCGACCTCTGACCTGCTTCAGGTCCTGAGCTCGCCCCCCACGACCGCAGCACCAACCTGCTGCCTCCTGCCTCTGTCCCCCGACCACGCTGCTGTTTGCGTGTTTGAGTGCCTCCTCCACCCGCAGGCATCCTCCTGCGCCTCATCCCTGGGGTCTAGTGGGCTCTGACTAGCTTCACTTGACCCGTGTGCCGCTTTCCGCCGTCCTGTAAGTTGTTTTTCTCATTTTTCTGCGCCTCGCCTCCGGCGCTTCTGCCCCCGTTGTGCCCCTCTGATTGCTGTTTCCCCGATCGTGTACTGTGCCATTACTGTATTTCATAATGTGTGTTTTCATATTGTGACTGCCTTTAATTTCGCTCGTTTTTTGTGCCTTTTGCCCCTTGTGCGCTCCCCCTGCTCTCCGATCCCTGCCGCTGCCTCCCTGCGGCCCCGCCCCCCTCGCGCCCCCATTCGCCGCTCCCTCCCGCCTCCCAGCTGCTCCTCCCTCCCCCCTCCCTTCTTAATGGCTGGCGCTGTGCGTCGCGAGTGAGCGACCTCTGACCTGTTTCAGGTCCTGAGCTCGCCCCCCACGACCGCAGCACCAACCTGCTGCCTCATGCCTCTGTCCCCCGACCACGCTGCTGTTTGCGTGTTCGAGGCCCTCCTCCACCCGCAGGCATCCTCCTGCGCCTCATCCCTGGGGTCTAGTGGGCTCTGACTAGCTTCACTTGACCTGTGTGCCGCTTTCCGCCGTCCTGTAAGTTGTTTTTCTCATTTTTCTGTGCCTCGCCTCCGGCGCTTCTGCCCCCGTTGTGCCCCTCTGATTGCTGTTTCCCCGATCGTGTACTGTCCCATTACTGTATTTCATACTGTGTGTTTTCATATTGTGACTGCCTTTAATTTTGCTCGTTTTTTGTGCCTTTTGCCCTTTGTGCGTTCCCCCTGCTCTCTGATCCCTGCCGCTGCCTCCCTGCGGCCCCGCCCCCCTCGCGCCCCCATTCGCCGCTCCCTCCCGCCTCCCGCCTCCCAGCTGCTCCTCCCTCCCCCCTCCCTTCTTAATGGCTGGCGCTGCGCGTCGCGAGTGAGCGACCTCTGACCTGTTTCAGGTCCTGAGCTCGCCCCCCACGACCGCAGCACCAACCTGCTGCCTCCTGCCTCTGTCCCCCGACCACGCTGCTGTTTGCGTGTTCGAGGCCCTCCTCCACCCGCAGGCATCCTCCTGCGCCTCATCCCTGAGGTCTAGTGGGCTCTGACTAGCTTCACTTGACCCGTGTGCCACTTTCCGCCGTCCTGTAAGTTGTTTTTCTCATTTTTCTGCGCCTCGCCTCCGGCGCTTCTGCCCCCGTTGTGCCCCTCTGATTGCTGTTTCACCGATCGTGTACTGTGCCATTACTGTATTTCATACTGTGTGTTTTCATATTGTGACTGCCTTTAATTTCGCTCGTTTTTTGTGCCTTTTGCCCCTTGTGCGCTCCCCCTGCTCTCCGATCCCTGCCGCTGCCTCCCTGGGCCCCGCCCCCCTCGCGCCCCCATTCGCCGCTCCCTCCCGCCTCCCGCCTCCCAGCTGCTCCCCCCTCCCTTCTTAATGGCTGGCGGTGCGCGTCCGCGCCGCTGGCGCGCCGGAGGCGCGCCAGAGGCAAGCCCGTCTGCGCCCGTCCGCACCTGGACCGCGCCCAGCGCCACCCCCCTGGTCCCTGCGCCCCCCGCAGCCCCTGCGTCCGCTACTCAACCAACGAACTCCGCGCACTCAACCCCGGCCCCTCCGCAGAGTGCTTCCTTGCAACCCCGAAGCACACAAAAGGACCCTTCTCCTGCCGCACCTGCAACTTCTCCTGCGACAGAACGGCGAAGCCAACAACAAGAACTTCCAACACCAACCACCTGAACTGCATCCTCATCAACACACGCTCCGCACGAAAACACGCCATCGAACTCTGGGACTTACTCGACACCACCGCCCCTGACGTGGCCTTCCTGACCGAAACCTGGTGGAACGACTCCTCGGCCCCGGACATCGCAATCGCCATACCGGAGGGATACAAAATCACCAGAAGAGATGGAACCAACGGAATCGGCGGCGGAATAGCCATCGCCCACAAATCTACCCTCAAAATCCACACCCACACAGACGACACCCTCAAGACAGCCGAACACCTCCACTTCCAGATCCACACGGACCCCAACACGACCCTCAGAGGAACCCTCATATACCGCCCTCCAGGACCAAGAGCCCCCTTCAGCGACACCATCGCCGACCTCGCGAGCACCCACGCCCTCGCTTCCCCAGACTACATCCTCCTGGGAGATCTAAACTACCATCTGGAAAATAACCTCCTCAACCTCGGACTCCGTCAACTGGTCAACACTCCCACCCACATCGCCGGACACACTCTTGACCCCCTCTTCACCTCAAGCAACCACATCTCTCTCAGCCCACCTCCGAACTCCACTGGACCGACCATCACTGCGTCCACTTTTCCTATACGAAAATCACCGAACACCACCGCATCCCCCTACCTCCTCACCGCCGCTGGGGAAAAATCACCAAAGACCAACTAACTTTTCGACCGCTAACAGCTCACCCCCCCCCCCCCAGCGCCTCGAAACCCTGACGGGTACATAGTGCGCTTTATAAATGTAATGATTGATTGATTGACAAGACATTGGAAAACATAGGCTGGGACATCCCTGATGCCATGGTCACTGTTGTCTGAAAAGAGCCACTTGCAAAGAAATGGAGCACTGACAGCACCTGCACGTCAGGGGGGATTCCAGTCAGATGGCAGATTGGTGACATCAGGTCTGGCTCCAACTGGGTACATAGTTCCTGGATTGTGGCACGGTCAAACCTGTAGGTGACGATGACATGTCTTTCTTCCATTGTCAACAGGTCCACCAGCGGTCGGTACACCGGAGGATTCCGCCATCTTCTCGTCCCAGCTGACGGTGCCTAAGAAGGACAACAGCGAAGAACCAGTCACTATTCCTCCAGGTATGTACCCACAGTTCCACACAAGACTACACCAGACAAAAAACCCTTCCTGTATGTGTGGTGAGTATAGGCCTAGCTATGTGTGACGCAGTAGTAAATGAAGCCATGTGGGCCCCAGAAATGGGCACAAGTATCGTCACTGGTCAGGAGACCACCGCCGGAGTCACAGCCTGGGAGGGCCCAAGTATCGTCACTGGTCCAGAGACCATCGCCGGAGTCACAGCCCATGAGGGGCCAGGATGCCACAGCCCCGCTGGGCAATGATGGAACGTCATGCCACACACCAATGCCCATTGTAGAGATCGTCATGCCACACACCAATGTCCGTATCAGAACCGCCATTTCAAAGCACTGCTGAACAGGGCAAAGACCGCCATGGCAAAGTACCGCTGAACAGGGCAAAGACCGCCATCGCAAAGCACCGCTGAACAGGGCAAAGACCGCCATGTCAAAGCAGTGCTGAACAGGGCAAAGACTGCCATGGCAAAGCACTGCTGAACAGTCCAGAACCGCCATGTCAAAGCACTGCTGAACAGGGCAAAGACCGCCATGTCAAAGCACCGCTGAACAGGGCAAAGATCGCCATGGCAAAGCACCGCTGAACAGGGCAAAAACCGCCATGTCAAAGCACCGCTGAACAGTGCAAAGACCGCCATGGCAAAGCACCGCTGAACAGTCCAGAACCGCCATGTCAAAGCACCGCTGAACAGGGCAAAGACTGCCATGGCAAAGCACCGCTGAACAGGGCAAAGACCGCCATGGCAAAGCACCGCTGAACAGGGCATGCACCATGTAGGAATGAATGGACCGCCACATCAGGCATCCTTATCCCGTGTGCAGCTGGGACAGTGACAGGACAGGTACTTTCACGGGGAGACTCATCCAGTCTGGGCACCAGTCCCCCTCCAGAACCAGTGGAAACCTGCATCTACTTGAGAGACTGTGGCTTTGCACTCCCCAGGATGGCACATTGGGCAATCCACCCACTGTAGAGACTTGAGAGACTGTGGCTTTGCACTCCCCAGGATGGCACAGTGGGCAAGCCACCCACTGTAGAGACTTGAGAGACTGTGGCTTTGCACTTCCCAGGATGACACAGTGGGCAAGCCACCCACTGTAGAGACTTGAGAGACTGTGGCTTTGCACTCCCCAGGATGGCACATTTGTGAGACTTGAGAGACTGTGGCTTTGCACTCCCCAGAATGGCACAGTGGGCAAATCACCCACTGTAGTGACTTGAGAGACTGTGGCTTTGCACTCCCCAGGATACATCAATGGGCATGGAGCCCCGTCGTGGATCTGGCTTTGCATTCATGTGGCTGAGGTGCCCCCCCTTCCCTTCCCCCTGAGGTGCCTGTAGTGTTTCTATCTGATGCCCCGGCAGTGTTCTCTCCGATTTTGGTCAGGTATCTATTGTGGGCCTCGCCCATGCATTTTTCAACTGTTGGTGCATGGACATTGTTGTGTACATATCTGCACTACTTCTCGGATTGTATGTGTAAATAAGAGGGATTTTGAGATATATATCTGTATATTTTTGTATGACATGTATATTGGCACATTACAATGTTTGCCCGAATTTTGCATTGTCTTTGCATTCTTCCGGGGGGATTGTGGGTTGTTACTGTGATTTTTGTGACTGCATTGGTGTGTATGTTGTATAACGCGAGGGTGGGGTTGGGGGTGTTTGGTGGGTGTCCCCCTAACTTTTGCCTCCCCTGTGTCGTAGGTGCAGTACTCACCGGTATCTTCTGCGCCTACATAGCTGTTGGTTGTAAAGGAGCAGAAAAACAAGGGCAGGTAGGATTTGTAATTCCGGCTTCATGGTGTCCTCCTTCCTCGTGGGATATATTCAGGTGAGCGTTTTCCCATTGCAGAAACTGTTTACGCTGTGTTTTTATCCATGGTGAATCCGCCCCGGAAAAGGTGGCGGATTGGCGGGTTGTAATAGTGTGGGCGGTACATTGTCTCCCGCCTGTCTGTTGGCGGTAACTGCTGCGCTGCTGGTGTGGTAAAGTGGCTGTCTTTGTTGGCGGTTTCCGCCAGGGTCATAATTCCCTTTTTTTGTCCGCCGGCCTGTTGGCGGTCTTACCGCTGCTTTAACTCCGACCGCCAGGGTTGTAATGACCACCTTTGTGTTCAGAATTGTTGAAGGATTGAGACCTGAGATTAGTCAAATGATTAAGAGTCATTTGATTTGCTGGCAAACGAAGTCGATTGATGAAATATTGCAGTATGGAAAGTACTGTAGTGATGAGATTGAGTTGAAACAGAGAAAGTTGAAAGGGAAGGCAATTGTGATGCTGATTAAAGCGGCACAAACAGGAATGCAGGGACGTTTTCTGAAATAGCAGCAGTGGGGAAATGTGGCATTTCGGAATCAAGCGAGAGGTAGAGGTCGTGGAGGAATGGGAAGTCTGAACTGTGGTCCTGATTTGAGTACTGTAGTAGTTCAGAGTGATGTACAAGGAATGAAGAGATTGTTGCCATGTCCTGCTTGTGGAGGCCTCAGACTTTGGAAATGGGAGTGCCCGATGGTAAGTCAGGAAGGTACTCTTCGGCAAATGAGCTATATCAATTCATTTCAAAACCTGAGAGGACCGAGAATGAGAGGTCACAATCCAAATTCTCAAAATAATGTAAGTCAGATTCAAGGTTTTCAGCCTATGCAACAGGTGTAATTGCCACGTTTCCAGATACCCATTCCAAAACAATGCAACCTCACGTTCAAATGGTACCTAGACAGCCAAATTCAGATACCTCAAGCTCCAATGAAGCAGAAGCAGATGATGCTTCCTCATCAGGTCACAGGTCAAAGGTGTAATCAGAGTACACCAATTCCCCATACACAGTGAGGATGGAATAAACGATGATTGGATGAGCAACAGTTTGGATGAGGAAGAATGCGTGTTGGCGGCTTCACTAGAGGTAGATCAGAAAGGTCTGTATTTCAAGGAAAGGTAGTGGGTCACAAAGTCTAATTTCTAGTTGAGCCAGGAGCTACACACTCCACAGTGAGAACAGATGAAGTTTCAAACCTGCCCCTTTCAGGGAAAACAGTCCAGATTGTAGGAGTTGCAAATCAGTATTCAGTAAATCAGTATTTGACAAACCCAATTACAGAAGCGGTTCGGGTTAAAATTGGCAACTCTAAAGGATTACACAAATTTGTTGTTTGTGACTCGATCCGTCATACCTACTGGGAAGGGACTTGTTGTGCAAAACAAGATGTTCAATCACTTGCTCGAATGATGGAATTACCATCCAGACAAATAGAGATGATGAGGATGACCTGCCCACAGAAACCAATTATGATACAGTGACTGAGAAGTACCCTTTGATTAGCTTCTTTCCAGTTTTCACAGTAAGAGATCTTCCTTCTGACTTACAGGGAACAGTCAAGATGAAAGTGTGGGATTTTACAGGAAAATACTTTGGTATAAAAAAAAGGAGTAGAGACAGTTAAGGTCGAAGTCAAGCCAAATGCCATTTTCCCCCAGATTCTTCAATACCACAAGACACAAGAAACGTTTGAAGGAATTGCACCCATTATTGCAGAATTTGTAAATCAAGGTGTTTTGAAAGAGGTATTGAACAGCCCATGTAATTCACCGATAATGGGATTGCGAAAGCCATGTGGGAAATTCTGAATTGTTCAGGATTCGAGGATAGTAAATTACATTGTTATTAAATGTTGTCCCATGATGACAAATCCAGCAGCGAGTCTGTTTCAGATCCCATGCGATGCTGAATGGTTCACTGTAGTGGACCTGTCAGAAGCATTCTTTTCTGTACCTCTTCATGAGGATAGTCAATTTATTTTCTGTTTCAAGCTCTTGGATCAAGTCTACTGTTGGTGTGGAATTCCACAAGGGTTTTCAGAGCCACCATCCATTTTCAATCAGATCTTGAAAAAGAACTTGGATTAGTTGGAAATGCCTTTCCAATCAGCATTGGTACTGTACATTGATTTCCTGTTAATCACTTCCAAGACAAAAGAGGCATGCAAGTATGATACCTTTGCCTTGCTGAACCAGTTAGGGGAGAACGGACATAAAGCCCTGCATTATGACCCTGGCAGACAGCGGTATTTTGGAGAAGAGTACTGCCAACAGGTTGGCAGTACTCTTCCCCAAAATATGACATTGGCGGTTTGGCTCAAGCCAAACTGCCAATGTACCACTCTGTCCGCCAGGGCGGTAACAGCCGCCTGGCTGGAGTCGTCAGTCTCCAGTCAGGCGGCCATCACTGTCCCACCCGCAGGATTATGACCCAGCCTACCACCATGGTTTTTGTGGCTTCCTTACCGCCATGAAAACCATGGCGGTAGGCACTATCAGTAATGGAGAATCCCTTCCCTCTCACTAATAGGGGTCTCCCCTTCTCCCCTCCCCAGAGTCCTCACCCACCCTCCCTCTCCCACTCCAGCCCCCCACAACATACACACACATTCACGCTCCAACATACACATGCATACACACAGAGATACCCACATTCACCCACGCATGCATAATCCATTCATACACACATTCACACACACTTACATACATACATGTACCCACGCATTCACACAACACAACATACACGCACACTCACAACCATCCATGCACACACGCATTCCACACACCACACACCCGCATGCACGCACACACAAACATACACCCACAACCACAGCACCCCACTCCCCTGTCAGAGCACCCGACTTACCTTTTGTGAGCGGGTCCTCTGGCAGGAGATGGGACCGGGCGCTGCTGTCCACCAGCAGGACACCGCCAGGCCGTATCATGTGTCATGATATGGTCTGTGACGGTCTGCAGCCATGACCGCAGCCGGAATTCCGCCATCCTTCTGGCAGAATTCCGGCTATGGTCATAATATGGCAGACGGTAGGTAGCCGAGGCAACAGTGTTTTGGGGGCAGTCGCCGCGGCGGTAGGCAGGCAATACCGCCAATGTCATAATGAGGGCCAAAGTGTCCCCAGCTAAACTGCAGTACTGTCAGAAAGAAGATAAATATTTGGGCCACTTAAATGAGAAGGGAATTCAGAAAATATCCAGAGGAAGGGTCACAGCCATATTTCAGATGAATCCACCAGCAACACAGAGAGATGTCAGGTTGATTTTGGGAATGGTGAGCTATTGTCGCCAGTGGATTCCCAGTTTTTCAGTCATTTCAAAGCCCTTGCAGAAACTGACACACAAAGCAGTCACCGATCTCCTATTTCTAAACCAAGCCTGTATCGAAGCCTTAACTGAGTGGAGAGAAAGTCTGTGCAAAGCCCTGGCTTTGGGAATGCCTGACTATACAAAACTCTTGGTGTTGCTCAATCATGAGCATGATGCATGTTCTTTGTCTGTCTTGACTCAAGTACATTGTGGTGTAAACCACCCAGTAGCATGTTTTTCAGCTACTTTGGACCTAGCTGCAGCAGCTTTACCAGGCTGTCTGTGGTTCATTGCAGTGGTTGGACTGAGCCTCACTTAGAGTGTGAGCACTGTGGTGGGACATCCTTTAATTGTCATGGTCCCTCACTCCATTGAAGGTTTACTCACCAGAACCAAAACTCAGCATCTTACCAGTGCCAGTGCCAGGCTGACGCTTTATGAGACGGTCATCCTGGTGTCCCCTAATGTATCCATCAAAAGGCGTACAGTGCTTAACCTGGCAACTTTACTTCCAAAGGATAATGTTGAAATTGACAAATTGGATGAAGTTGGACCTGATTGTCTGGAGGTAACCGAATTATGCCCAAAACCAAGCCCTGATATCAGAGATACTCGATTGGAGGCAAATGACAAAAAAAATGTTGTTGATGGTTCCTGTTTAAGAGACAACACAGGAACATTGAAAGCAGGATGTGCTGTGTGCACAATTTCTGGTATACTTGAAGCATCCTGGCTCCGAGGAGTGTGTTCTGCGCAAGAGATGGAA
Source organism: Pleurodeles waltl (assembly GCF_031143425.1). NCBI lineage: Eukaryota > Metazoa > Chordata > Amphibia > Caudata > Salamandridae > Pleurodeles > Pleurodeles waltl. The sequence goes on along the minus strand of NC_090442.1, from coordinate 936,503,649 downwards.
TTGGTAACCCTCACTAGAGCATGCCATGTTTCTGCACAGCTTAAAGTTACAATTTATACTGACAGTCAGTATGGATTTGGAATAGTCCATGACTTTGGTCAGCTGTGGTCACAGAGAGGTTTCCTGACCTCTTCTGGTTCACCAGTGAGAAATGGTGAGATTGCCGTGGTGAAATGCAATGTGCACCTGAAATCACAAGATGTTGTTTTCAATGGGAAACAGATATGCGGATCAAGCCTCAAGATTTTGCTCATTGAACTGTATATCGTTCAAAGATAAGTGGCAGTTGGTACCAGAAGATGAAATGTGCCCAAATTATGCTTTGCATGTTGAAGATACCCTGGAAGAGTTGAAAGCATTACAGGATAATGTTGACAAAGATGAAAAAAGGAATTGGGTAAAACTGAAATGTGTTCAACGTAAAGATGACATCTGGGTGTCTGGGGAGGGACAAGTGGTTCTACCTAACAGCCTATTAACATAAATGGCTAGATATTATCATGGTCAAGCACATGTTGGGAGGGATGCAATGGTCCATACCTTCAAGCAAACCTGGTTCAATCTGAAGTTTAGACAGGTAGCTGAAGCAGTTTGCTATTGTTGTGTTGTCTGCCAACAGATAAACATGGGTAAAGGAACAATGGTCAACATGAGCCACATCGGAAGAGCGGAAGGTCCATTTGTCAGAATGCAGATGGATTTCATTGAGATGCATGTGTGGAGGTTTGAGATATGTGTTGGTGATTGTTTGTATTTTTAGTCATTGGATTGAAGCTACACGAAGAAATGACAGCCTCACAGTAGCAAAGTTACTTCTTAGAGAATTGATACCACATTTTGGGTTTCCGGCCTCTTTGGAATCAGATAGAGGAAGTCACTTCAACAGTGAAGTGATCAAATTGCTATGTTCAGGTTTAAACATTAAGCAGAAATTGTTACCTCAGGACTTGTCGAACAGATGACTGGTACCTTGAAGTCAAGAATGTCAAAATGTGTGTCCACGAATCTGAAATGGCCAGACACACTACTGTTAGTTCTGATGAGTATAAGAAACACACCTGACAGGAAAACAGGATTGTCACTGCATGAAACCCTCATGGGCGGAGCAATGAGGTTGCCAGAGGTTCCTGCCAATGCTCTTGTAAACATTACAGATGATATGATGTTGGACTACTGCAAAGGTCGGGCTGATGTGGTTTGCTCTTTCACTCATCAGGTTGAAGCCACCACACTGCCAACCCTCTCAAGACCAAGGCCACAACCTGAGAGAGGGTGATTGGGTTGTGATCAGAAAGCACATGAGGAAGACATGTCTGGAGCCTCGGTGGAAGGGTCCCTACCAAGTAGTATTGATTACTACTACAGCTGTGAAGTACGCTGGAGTTCCAAACTGGATCCATCCCAGCCATACTCAGGAAAGTACTCTCTCCATTGGACAATGAAGAGGAGTTGTTGAAAGTACTAACAAAGTCCAGGCCAGCTCCAGAATTGGAGAAAGGAGAAGGAGAGTCAGAGACTGAGTCGGAGCAAACAGAAGCCAGTGCAAATACTCCTGTAAGAGACAAAGGAGAAGTCCCACAGGAAAGTGACAGTGACAGTGAACCAACCACAACTGAGGAAGCAGGAGAGTCTAGTCAGAAGAGGGCTCTCCTGGAAGCATACGGTTGTGAAAGCCACACAGAGCAAACAACAAATTCTGAGGAAGCAGGGGTTGAGGCGGATCAAAGCCAAAGTGGTCTGACTCCTCCTGAACCAGTCACCAAGAGAAAATGCTGCAGAATAAAGAGAAATTGCAAAACCAGCACTGAAAAAACATCAACAAAAGGTCCACTGAAAGGAGATAAGTGGCCGAAGTCACAAGAAAAATGAAAGGAAGTAATTACAGTGACAACAATTGAGGAGGAAGTATACACAACAAGGAAAGAAGATTTGAGTGATGGAGAGTTTAATTGAGATCGAAGATTGAAAACAAAGAGAATTGCAAGTCGAAGGTATGCAGGTCCTGAATGGGAGCATGTAACAACCAGTGAGTGGCAAAAATATTTTTTTTCTTTTTGCTCTGATCGAGACATTCCAGGTCAATATTTTGGTATATGCAGAAGATCAAGGAACTAAAACTGTATTGAAACTATGAAACTGAGAGAAGAAAAAGAGACAATCACAAGTAACCAGAAAATACTTTGATAACCTAATTTGACAAGCTGCTAAACCAATTTTGACAAAGCTACCCATTTTTGACAAAGGGTCCTGGAAAAAAAGACTGCACTCTGTAAACTACTGCTAAAGAGGATTGACAATTTTTATTTTTTGATGTTGCTGCATAAGCTATACATTTTTCTCTTCTACTTTCTGATTCTTTACAGCTCATGAGTAACCCTTGCCAACAGGGTAGGAAGAATAGATGTTGTAAATATGTGGGGGTTGGTTTGGCGGTCATATGTATGATACTGTGTTTGGTGTTGATTGTGAGCCTTACTTTTCTTGACAAGAATGGAGCCAACCATACCTCAGCTATGGAGACACCTATTACACTCACAGAAAAAGATTTAGGATAGATAAGAAATATTTGCATGTAAATAATGCACAGGGAGAATTTTCTTTTAATGTTTTCTATTGCTTATTGGGTGAGCATGTTGATAAGATGGATGCAAGAGATTGCTATAGCTGCATGCAGATTCCTTCATCAGTACAGGAAGGAGTTACTTACCATAGTTTGCCCCTTACTTATGGGGTAAGTTGTAGTTTTTTACTAACCAGATTTTATAACCAGGAGTTCATTCAGTACTTCTATTCAAACCACGATGTGGTGTTTTCGTTTGTCCTTATAATTAGGTACCTGTGTAGAATAGCTAAGGAGAACACTATAGAGTTAGTGAGAGTATTCTTTGAACCTACATCGACTTTTGGCACTGCATACGCAAATCGCAATAACGTAACATGCTTGCTGACACCTACAGAAAAGAGCATCTTAAATCAGACAGATGATAGGAGAAAGGCATTAAAGGAGAAATTAGAAAAGGGCTCAGAGAAAAGGACATCTAGAAATGATCATGCATTTAGTGACATAAAGATGGAAGGCAGGTTAGCATTAGGTGCACAACACATAGGAAACTTTGTGTATTTAGGCCAAAATGTAGAACTCATACCTTGTTTGTGGGAACGAGTGAATGTAGACATGTGTTTGTGTTTCAGAGTAAATGGAAGTTCATGTTAAATGGACAAGACCCAGCAATTCCAGGAGTCTTTTACATCTGTGGACCAAATGCATAGGAATATGTAAATTGTACCATGTGATTAAAATGAAGAGACTAAAAAAATGATCAGAGGAGGGAAGATATTAAAATGGAGCAATTATTCAGGAATATTCAAAGAGGGAAAGAAGAAATAACATTTATAAAGAGGACAAATTTTACCAGAGCAAAATTTATGTGGACAGATATTAGTGTGATGACATATTTAGTCATCAGAGGAGGGATTGTGAACGCTGAATTTCTACTAATAAATATTCATGCATTTTGATTATCAATCTGCATAGAAATTGACTTAACATAGAAAATAATGTGCTACTTGGAAAATGTGCCCACTTGAGTGGCCGTCAAGTATAGTGAAACGTCTTTTTTAAAGGCTTATTAATAGTCATTAAAGTGTTTACTCTAATAAAATGTAGTAGTAGGATGGGTTAATGATTTTGAGTTATGTATTGCCTTTATAAAATTGTAGGCCTTAAGTTAGCGAAGGCCTGGGCCTAGTTTGCACTGCCTCATGTGAAACTGTACGGTTCTAATAAATTGTGAGAAATGTATGTCAGAAGAAATGAATTCATGTATTGTTTTTTCCCCTGTGTTGATCAAACGTTAGCAGATGTCTTTAGCGTTATCAGGAGAACTGCTTGCTAGAAGATTGTGTGCCAGTTATTGAAACAATGTATAGTTGAGGCGTGAGACAGTGATGTTCCCAGGAGCTAAAAATGGATGAACTGACTGGAGTACGGATGGATACTAAAATGTTACCTAACGAGCCTAACGGTGGGAACAGGAGAAGAGTAGCCAATCATTAACGTTTGAAAGACAGTTCAGTTATATCGTAGATTTAAACTTTTTCTTCTATTGGACTAATTGAAAACGTATGATTATTTGACCGATGGAAACGTGGGATGTATCCTAGTATCGCATAGGCGCTCATTATTCTAATGAGACTACTGGATTTTGAGCAGCAAGATCGTCCACGGTGTGGGAGACTGAGTCTGACCCACTATGGGTGACACTTCTCGCTCTAAATCCTGGTTTTGCTCTGGCTAGCTAGTAGTGCCTCATCTCCCCCAAGAGGTAGAGATGATTGGGCAGCCGAGCGCATGACATATCATACTTCTCAGGGAAGTCGTGGTCACTCAGGTCGCATCCGGTTCTCTCATTCACAATTCGGTCTCATAGATAAATGACAATAAGAAGCAGTATGAGTTTTAAAGATGGGTTTAATAAAACGACTGCATTTTAGATAGCAAAGCATGAGCTGCAATAACCAGTGCGACACAACATGACAATATTGAAATGGTGATGAGGAGAGTGAAGCATAAGAATAACGCTATCATATTGTCACTAGAATCTATGGACTATTTCCTATCTAAATCATAATCTGAGCACAGCAAGTTAACCGCTAATTCTGCCTTTCAGGTTCCCACGGCAAGACATCAACCCTCATCCCTGAGCAAAGGCCTGTAGTCTGCATTAGCAGCTGCAACAAAACATTCAGCAATCAGCATACAGTCGTGGCTCCCTGTCTGGAATCTCCCTCTTGACGTGTAATTGGACTAAGAAGTGTTTTTATAATAACACAGCTGATGTTCTAAGAAAATGTCCCTACGTAAGGATGTGTATATTTCCTACGAATGTCGGAGACTAAACTTCTACCAGGTCCACCGGCAATGTACCAGACTGAAGCCTTGACTGAAGCACAAAGTGATCAAGAATGTCTTGTTTGAGAACACAGTGCTGGGCTAAGCATAAACAGTTAGATAGATTAAATTAAAACAAGAGCGTAAAACTGGTTATTGTAAAAATAACAATGCAAAGCCAAATAAAAGATATGTAGGTCACAGTGCACAGTGGCCTACTTTGTTAAACTAACGTGCATGGAGCTATAACTAAAATGGCTACACATCACTAGATGATTTTAATTTAACCCGACTGCACACAGAGAGGAGGACCACTCGTGCTCACTAGCTCACTCTAATTGTACCTCCCTAGAGGTATCTCACTGCTATTTCAATTCCTCCTGAGTGGATTCTGCTTAACTTCATTGCTTGGACTTGTGATGCTGAATACTGAGTCTTTAGACACTGCTTTCTGATGGTTTAGAGAAGTTACAGTCACCCATACCCAAACCATTCCTTTTCATGCCCTGCTGATGATGCTGACCGAACAGATGTCCAACTGAAGAGAATCGCAGCTTGCTGATCCATATGAAGAGAGGTATAACAAATGCTAATGTTCTTGTTCCAAATTTTGTCTTTTGTTCCTAGGTACCAACCGCTGCTTTGACAGCGCCATAACTAGATGTTTTTCCAAATTTATGTTGACTACAATTGCTTTGCATGAAGCCCAAACATGCAATTCTAATTCAAAGGTTAGTTAGGGAAACATTGACAAGTTAACAGTTGCTATTAACTAATAATTTGATGTTGCTCAATTGCTGAATATAGATGTATGCTATTTCCATTGTGAATTTACTTTTATTGCTAATTTGTACTGTGACTCTAGATGGTTTAGTGATCAATGCATTAATTAAATTGAGGTCCTTTAGAAGATTTGGTCAACCAGTGTTCTTATATGTGTATCAGATGGTTTTGAGACTAATCTACGTGATATTGGCATTGTTAATCTAGGGAAATAAACTTTCTAACTTTCACTAAAAGGTGTGGTTATTCATGGTCAAATGGGTCATGGTGCGTGAAGATTACTGATTCCAAATGTATTTACTGCTGTTTATTGATGATTAGTGTTGTATTGGGATTTATGGAGGGAGTTTCTCTAAGCGCAGTCAAAAGGTCCATCAAACCTCTAACGTGACTCCTTATAAATTAAAGATAAGAAACCAAATAAGCTCAGACGTGCTAACAGGCCCTAACTCAAGCAATAAAACGGGCTTCCTGACCCCCTTGTTCAATAGCAAAAATAGCTTTGTTAGAAGTGCAGTGGTCCACTGATATCCTATGTTTGGCGGTAGTATACCTGCTGCATCAATTACAGCTACACCCTTTGTATCATTCAGAAGACCTTAAGAAGCTGTGTCATGAATGTAGCAGGCCTTCATACAAAGCATTGCAGTAGTCAATGCACCAAGACATCTTGCTTTCCTGCTAGCCTACACTATTAATTAAATTCAGGGTGCACACTTTAAAATTAAAAGTAAAAAAAGCGTTGTCAGCTGAGATAAATAGTCTACATATCTTTATATTATTGGGTCCTACTGTCTTTATCAAGGTGCGCACAAGTACATTATAGGCTTTGCAGAATACGTCTCTATCAATTTGGCTTTGTAGTATAATTTCAAATCTTCTGTAATGCTAGGTTGTGTCTATCTGTATCACTTCTAGGGCCATATTTATAGGCCCTAGCGCCACCGGAGTATCACTTTTTGTGACACTCCTGTGCCGCTAAGCACAGTGCCATATTTACAAGGTGCGTGGAAGGGGCGTGCAATGTGTGTTGTTGTGGGAGTGCCACAGCAACACCCATTGCATTTTGATGCCTCCTCAGTTTTATGAAATTTCGTAAACCAGAGGCAGCACCAACATCTAACGCCACCCCCAGGGGTGGCATTAGCAGGGCACAACGAGGATGAATACTTTTATTTCTCCTAATTTTTTGCTTTTTCTATGCATGCTGCATTCTGCCACACGCATAGATAAAGCAAAATGCCAGAAATTATTGTTTTTCTTGTGCGGGAAGGTGTCCTTCCCAGCACATAAACAATAATTTGGAAATTATTCTTTGGCACTTATGTGTGTGCTGCATTGTGCAGCAGCCACATAAGGGCCAAAGCACCATTAGCAACTGTTTATGTGCAGGAAGGGAGACCTTCCCGTACATAAAATATCACACCCCTTAACACAGACATCCTTGCACAACGGTGCAAGGATGCGTGCGTTTGCGTCAGCAGTTAAATTTAGCACCGGCGCACGGGGAAACGCAGGGTTGCACTGTGTTCCCTTAAATACGGTGCATCCCAAAATTCTAAAGTGACCTAGGGCAGCGCTGGCAATTTTGGCACAGCACCGCGCTGCACCACTTTTCTTTAAATCTGGCCCCTAGTTTTTAGAGCATTCTTATCTTATTCTCTTGTGACTAGGTCTAGAATCAGTAATTAACACAGAATTTGAAGGAGAAAGAAGGGCTGGACTTAGATCTCCAAACTGATCAAGAAGGAGCATTGGGTTTGGGGTGGTTGAAGTTTTACTTCAATGTTGTGTGCATTTTAGCAGAACAATTCTTAAAAAGTGACTTTACAGAACAACCTTTACACAAAACGCTGCAAGAAATTTCACTTGTAGTCGAAGGTTTGTGAATATGGCACTCTTGCTTCTTCATAACATATCACCTTCACAAACGTCGCAGTGAAATTGTTATTTGGCACTTAACTATTTGTGCCTGAGTTTAGATTGTTGCTGAGCTACCTGTCATTGTGGTTGAAATTCTACTGCTGCACATGAGAGGGTGGTGAGCCTTCATTCTTAAAATGTGCTCAGAGTGCTCAGAATAGAGAATGGATATGAGAAACAGTAATGAGCTGTGCTTTTGCACTTCTGGTGTTATGGTGACCCTTGCTTAACAACTAACTGACAAATATGGGTATCTTACCACATTATGGTGGTCATTCCAACCTCAGCGGTAAAAGGCGCTTACCGCCAGACAGAAGACCGCCATAACACCGCGGCGGTCGCGGTAAACCGCCACGGTCATTCTGACCCACAACAGGCAAACCGCCAAAATACTGCCATCCACAAAAGCCTGCCACACCAAAGGGCAGCGATAAACTGGCGATGACCAAACCTCCACCGTCATGCCAACAGAAATACGCCCATTCCATTATGACCCACGAATCCACGCGGCGGTCTTTCAACCGCGGTATTCTATTAGCGGTACACACCGCTGCGGTCGAAATACACATACTCGTACAAAACACTACCACATTGGACAATTCGAAATACACACACCTGATACACATACACACACACCACTCCCACACACCCATTACAATATAAAACACACACCCACATCACCCACAAACTTCAACTCCTAGAGATTCGTGAACACGCAGCGAGAAAAGACATCCGAGCACCCATACGCCCAATTCACTGTCACCCTGCAATATTTGCACGCACTTCACACAACACAACAACACACATCACCACACTTAGCACCACACAATCCATCCCACACATCACCCACACCACCCCATGGCACCTCAAAGACACCCCAGGTTCTCAGATGATGAACTCAGGGTCATGGTGGAGGAAATTGAACGAGTAGAGCCCCAGCTGTTCGGGACACAGGTGCAGCACACCACCATTGCCAGGAAGATGGAGCTATGGAGCAGAATAGTCGACAGGGTCAACGCTGTGGGACAGCACCCAAGAAATAGGGACGACATCAGGAAGAGGTGGAACGACCTACGGGGGAAGGTGCGTTCCATGGTATCAAGGCACAACATCGCGGTGCAGCGGACTGGCGGCGGACTCCCACCTACTCCCCCACAATTTACAACATGGGAGGAACAGGTCTTGAACATCCTGCATCCTGAGGGCCTCGCAGGAGTATCTGGAGGAATGGACTCTGGTAAGTCTCATCTTCACTACTTCATCCCCCCCACCCCACCAGCATGCCAACTCATACCCCCACGCTCACCCCCCCCCATCACAACTACCCCTTGAAAATGTCTCACCATCACAACCCACCCATCCCAAAACTTAGCCCTGCATGCGACCCCAAAGCATGGACACCCATCACCAAAGCATGCCCAATGCACATCCCCATCACCCCCCCCCCCCCAAAACACTGTCACAACAGCCCCCACAAAGGAATGCCAGCACTGGGGTACACGGGCACCCACCCATTGCACGCCACTGGCACACACAGAAGCAATAACCATACTTTTATACCCTGCAGGACCCGAACGCCAGGTCACCGCGCAGTAGGGTCCACAAATGTCCACTCCACCCCCAGAGCAGCTGGATCTAGATGACCAGCCCGGTCCATCGGGGACCTCGGGACAGTCGGTTCCCCTCAGACAGTCACAGGCCACAGCAGACCTTCCTCCCTCTGGGAAACCAGCACAGCACCCACCCAGCGGGCCCATACCTCTGTCCCCAGGACACGTCAATCAGCGGTGTGTCCACCACTACAGGGAACCCAGGTTAACCCACCACCCCAACAACATCAGGGACCTGGGGGCAGTGGTAGTGGGCACACGGTCCAGGGGACGGAGGCCCAGGGAAACAGGGGAACTGGGAGGGCTGATGTGCGACAGGGGGGGGACAGGCCCAGGGAACCCACTCTCCACGAGGCCCTCTCCACCATCATGGGAGCATACCACCACTCCCAGGAGACGATGGCGACGGTCCTGGCCAGGTTTCAGGAGATTCAGCTTCTGCAGGAGCAACAGTATATGCCGTTCAGGGAGGAACTAAGAAACATCAGTTCCGCCATGGGTACCATCGTAGTGGCCCTGAATGAGTTAATCACCACATTGCGGAAAACTGTGACACCTCAAAGGGCCCCTGTAACTAGCATGGACCAAGAACTGGCTACCACCTCCGCCGGCGCTAGTGGACAGGAGGCCCCGGCACAAGACTAACAGGCCACCAGAACCCCACCAGAACCCCACCCCCTGCAGAAGGAGAACCACCCCGCAGGCAGGCCCTGAGATCCAGGAAGAAGACAGAGTAAGATGTCAAGACCCCCGCCAGCAAAGGATACCGCCCTGATTGTCATCCCACTGTCCCACATTGTCACCCTGTCCAACCTTGAACTGCCCCTGCTCCACTTCCCACAGGCATTTGGACAATGCACCTGTGATACTAATAGTCTGGACTCTGCCATGGACAATCCTCCACCATCACCCCTCACCGATTTGCAACCACCCATCCAAATTAGAGCACTTGAATAAACACATTTATTGCACATAAACAATCTGGAGTCTGTCTGTGATTTTAACAAATGTATTAGACATGACAGTGCCAAAATGTTTATCCACATTGTGATGCCAACAAACCGCTGTCACACAGCTGTAGTCCATGGGGAAACAAAGCAGATGTCATGCAGTGGGGCCCACATCTCTGAAAGCGGAAGGGAAAGTCACAACACAGTTACCATACATTGGGGGAAAAAGTCAGACAGTAGAGAGGTAGGAGTCATTAAGTAAATGTAATATGCCGGTGTCTACTCTTACCTGTGTGTCACTGAAAATACTGCTCTATTACTGTGTTCCTGTTCTCTATGTCATCCTCTTCGGCTTCCTCCTCTTCACTCTCCACAGGCTCCACAGCTGCCACAACACCACCATCTGGACCATCCTCCTGCAGAAAAGGCACCTGGCGACGCAAAGCCAGGTTGTGAAGCATACAGCAGGTTACGATGATCTGGCACACCTTCTTTGGTGAGTACATTAGGGATCCACCTGTCATATGGAGGCACCTGAACCTGGCCTTCAGGAGGCCGAAGGTGCGTTCGATCACCCTCCTAGTCCGCCCATGTGCCTCATTGTAGCGTTCCTCTGCCCTGGTCCTGGGATTCCTCACTGGGGTCAGTAGCCAGGACAGATTGGGGTACCCAGAGTCCCCTAATAGCCACACACGGTGCCTCTGGAGTTGACCCATCACATACGGGATGCTGCTATTCCGCAGGATGTAGGCGTCATGCACTGACCCAGGGAACTTGGCATTAACATGGGAGATGTACTGGTCAGCCAAACACACCATCTGGACATTCATGGAATGATAACTTTTCCTGTTCCTGTACACCTGTTCACTCCTGCTGGGGGGTACCAAAGCCACATGTGTCCCATCAATGGCACCTATGATGTTGGAGGATATGTCCAAGGGAATAGAAATCACCCTTCACTGTAGGCAAATCCCCCACCTTAGGGAAAATGATGTAGCTCCGCATGTGTTTGAGCAGGGCAGACAACACTCTGGACAACACCTTGGAAAACATGGGCTGGGACATCCCTGATGATATGGCCACTGTTGTTTGAAATGACCCACTTGCTAAGAAATGGAGTACTGACAGCACCTGCACTAGAGGGGGGATCCCTGTGGGTTGGCGGATGGGTGACATCAGGTCTGCTTCCAGCTGGGCACAGAGTTCATGTATAGTGGCTCGGTCAAGCCTGTATGTCAGAATGACATGTCGTTCCTCCATTGTCGACAGGTCCACCAGCGGTCTGTACACGGGAAGATTCCTCCATCTCCTCGCATGTCCCAGCGGACGGTGCCTATGAAGGACAACAGCGAGCACAGAGTCAATCAACCCACAGGTACGTTCCCACAGCTTGCACACAACACGATTCACTATGCATTGAATGGTTTGTATGAGTGTTGAGGAAAGGCCTAGGTATGTGTGACGCAGTAGAAATTAAGCCATGTGGGCCCTTGAAATGGCGGCTGCCTGACCTGTGAAGTGTGACAATGGGATGTGAGGTCAATGCGCTGGCGTGGCACATCGTGGCGGTAGGCGGTCGAAGACCGCGGCGCAAAGCCGCATTGGTTAACATTGAAACCTATGGGTTTCACGAGCCAATGAGTGCGCCTGCGGTCGCGGTACGCACTGCCGCGGTACGCACCGCCGCGGGCGTGACCGCCATTTTCTATCTACTTAATCACTCGATACCTGATCTTCCACAGGAGAGGACCTACACTGCAAGTGCTGCTGTGACCTCGGTCTGGAAGGGACAATGGCTGCTGCGACTGGGGAAAGGGCCCCTGCCTTCACTTCTGAAGAATTGGATAAACTCGTGGATGGGGTCCTCCCCCAGTATGCGCTACTCTACGGTCCTCCAGACCAACAGGTAAGTACACTGGGACCATGCTTTGTGGCCATTGCCTGGGTTGAGTCGGGTGGATGAAAGATGGTGGGGAGGGGAGCGATTGAGGCATGCATCAAACGACAGATGAGAGCATGTGCCACATGGAAAGGGTGGGGATGGGGGGCCACTCACATCGAGCATGCAGAAGGTGATGATTTTTTTTCTCCCCCTGCACATGTCACATAGGTCAGTGCCCACCAGAAAGTCGCTATTTGGCATGCCATCGCCAAGGATGTCCGGACCCTGGGGGTCCACAACAGACGGGGCACCCACTGCCGGAAGAGGTGGGAGGACATCCGACGCGGGAGCAGGAAGACGTCGGAGGCTCTGCTGGGGATGGCCTCCCAATGTAGGAGGGGTGCCAGTCGTCAATTGACCTCCCTGATGTCCCGGATCCTGGCGGTGGCCTACCCTGATTTGGATGGGCGCGTGAGGACATCACAGCAGACACAAGGGGGTGAGTACACTCTCATTCTGGTGACTTTGCGCGCAGTGGAGGTGTCTGGGTGGGGGAGGAGGGCTGTGGGTCTCCCTAGGCCAGGGCGATTTCTGTAGGATAGGCCCCTTCGTAAGGCATGGCCCTGTGCCCCCGCCCCCCACCTCTGTAGGGTGCCAAGTTCAGGTATCCATGGCCCTGTGTCATCTATGTGTGCAGTTGTCGTCCATAGGCTTGTAGGCCATGTCCCACTGATTGAGTAGTGGACCCCAAGTGCGCGGCGTAGTGCAGGGGGCTTCTGTGTCTGTCTTGTCCGCCAACGGTAGCGGTAATCCATGCACTCAACATATCTTTATTACTCCCCCCCCCTTTTTTGTGGTCTTCCTGTTCATGCGTGCATCAGCATCATCAGGCGGAGGAGAAGTGGCATCGGAGCACGAGGGAGCTGCATCCCACATGGCCCAGGAGGGCCATGCAACGGACTCTGAGTACACCAGTGGGACGGAGGGTGAGGGGAGCTCCACAGCGGGGACTCGTGCTGATGTCAGTGGCAGCGACTCGTCCTCTGAAGGGAACTCCCTTGTGGCGGCGGAAACATCCATGCCCCCCGCAACAACAGGTACAGCCGCCACCCAGCGCACCAGCACCGCCCTCCCAGCAGCCCCTCAGCGTTTGCTCCGTGCCCGCTCACCCAGGAAGGTGGGCATCTCCTTCGCCCCAGGCACCTCAGGCCCTGCCCCTGTCACCCCTGCTGCCCTCAGTGAGGAGGTCATTGACCTCCTGAGGACCATCATTGTTGGGCAGTCTACCCTTTTGAATGCCATCCAGGGTGTAGAAAGGGAGGTGCACCGGAGTAATGCATACCTGGAGGGCATTCATTCGGGTCAGGCTGCCCATCAGCGATCGTTCAACGCTCTGGCCTCAGCACTGACGGCAGCAATTGTCCCTGTCTCTAGCCTCCCCCCTCCAACTTCCTCCACCCAGACCCAATCCCCATTACCTCTGCCTATCCCAGACACACCATCAGACCAGCCTGCACACACCTCAACACCCAAGGGAAGCTCATCCAGACATAAGCACCACACATCACACAAGCATTCACACAAGCAACATCCACATGCAGACACACCAACACCCACTGCCTCCACTGTGTCCCCCTCCTCCTCGTCTCCCTCCTCCCTCCCTGTGACGTCTCCACTCACACTTGCATGCACAACATCTTCAGCCACTACGTCCATCACCAGCACACCCACCAGAACACTCCGCATACGTGCAGTCACCACCCCCACTACCATTTACACGTCCCCTATGTCCTCTCCCAGTTTGTCTGTCACCCCCTCTTCCAAACCACACAAACGCAAGCAGCCACCCACCCAACAGCCATCCACCTCACGACAGCCTCCAGCCCAAGCACCTGCACCCAAAAACACCAGACTTCAGACTCCTACAACCACATCCTTTTCCTCCACTCCCATACCTACTACACCTACCCGTCCCTCTCTTTCCAAATTGCTTTTCTTTTCCAAACTTGACCTCTTTCCTACAACTCCCCCACCCCGTCCATCTCATAAGACTGCAATCAGCACCTCAGCCACCACCAAACCGGGACCTATCAAGACTGTTGTCCAAGGACTGTGGAGTCCCCCACCCTCAAGGGCAACTACTCCTGCTAGGAGCCAAGGCACGGCCAGCCCACCCCCGGAAAAGCACCCAAAAATTACCAGTGCCCGGTGCGAGAGGCCACGGACACCAGGGACCAAAATCCCTACCCTGGCTCCGGCTGCAAGTGGGGTGCCACCTGGCACACCGCCAAAGGTGGCAAAGGGCCACAGACAACCAGGGAAGGGTGGGAAGGACAGCACGCCCGACAAGTCCGGCAGCAGGCCAGCTGCCCAGGGGGGCCCCACCAGCCCCATCCCAGGTGTGCAGGAGGACACCCAGAGGCCCGGTACTGCAGCCCAGGAGGGCCCCGCAAGCCAACAGACAGATGGGCAGGAAGGCCCCTCCAGCCACATGTCAGGTGGCGAGTGACATCCATGCCTGGGCCGGAACCACTGCACTGGACACTCATCTCAAGCACCGCTGAACTGGGCCCTTTCACTCAAGCACCGCTGCACTGGACACTCATCTCAAGCACCGCTGAACTGGACCCTTTCACTCAAGCACCGCTGCACTGGGCACCGCCGTCTCAAGCACAGCTGCACTGGGCACCGCCATCTCAAGCACCGCTGAACAGGGCACCGCTGTCTCAAGCACCGCTGAACTGGGCCCTTTCACTCAAGCACCGCTTCACTGGGCACCGCCGTCTCAAGCACTGCTGAACAGGGCACCGCCGTCTCAAGCACCTCTGCACTGGGCACCGCCGTCTCAAGCACCGCTGAACTGGGCACCGCCGTCTCAAGCACCGCTGCACTGGGCACCGCCGTCTCAAGCACCGCTGCACTGGGCACCGCCGTCTCAAGCACCGCTGAACTGGGCCCTTTCACTCAAGCACCGCTGTACTGGGCACCGCCGTCTCAAGCACCGCTGAACTGGGCCCTTTCACTCAAGCACCGCTGCACTGGGCACCACCATCTCAAGCACCGCTAAACAGGGCACCGCCGTCTCAAGCACCGCTGCACTGGGCACCGCCGTCTCAAGCACCGCTGAACTGGGCCCTTTCACTCAAGCACCGCTGCACTGGGCACTGCCGTCTCAAGCACCGCTGAACTGGGCACCGCCGTCTCAAGCACCGCTGAACAGGGAACTGCCGTCTCAAGCACCGCTGCACTGGGCACCGCCGTCTCAAGCACCGCTGAACTGGGCCCTTCATCTCAAGCACCGCTGCACTGGGCACCGCCGTCTCAAGCACCGCTGAACTGGGCACAGCCATCTCAAGCACCGCTGAACAGGGCACCGCCGTCTCAAGCACCGCTGAACTGGGCCCTTTCACTCAAGCACCGCTGAACTGGACACTCATCTCAAGCACCGCTGAACTGGGCCCTTTCACTCAAGCACCGCTGCACTGGGCACCGCCGTCTCAAGCACCGCTAAACAGGGCACCACCGTCTCAAGCACCGCTGCACTGGGCACCGCCATCTCAAGCACCGCTGAACAGGGCACCGCCGTCTCAAGCACCGCCATCTCAAGCACCGCTGCACTGGGCACCGCCATCTCAAGCACCGCTGCACTGGGCACCGCCGTCTCAAGCACTGCTGAACTGGGCCCTTACACTCAAGCACCGCTGAACTGGACACTCATCTCAAGCACCGCTGAACTGGGCCCTTTCACTCAAGCACCGCTGCACTGGGCACCGCCGTCTCAAGCACCGCTAAACAGGGCACCACCGTCTCAAGCACCGCTGCACTGGGCACCGCCATCTCAAGCATCGCTGAACAGGGCACCGCCGTCTCAAGCACCGCCATCTCAAGCACCGCTGCACTGGGCACCGCCATCTCAAGCACCGCTGCACTGGGCACCGCCGTCTCAAGCACTGCTGAACTGGGCCCTTACACTCAAGCACCGCTGAACTGGACACTCATCTCAAGCACCGCTGAACTGGGCCCTTTCACTCAAGCACCCCCTGCACTGGGCACCGCCATCTCAAGCACCGCTGAACAGGGCACTGCCGTCTCAAGCACCGCTGAACAAGGCACCGCCGTCTCAAGCACCACTGAACTGGGCCCTTTCACTCAAGCACCGCTGCACTGGGCACCGCCGTCTCAAGCACCGCTGGCCCATTGGCGGAAGGGGCAGTGCTGCATCTGTGTCGGGCAGGGCTGCACGAAGCACTCTGGGCACCAGTCCCCCTCCAGAACCAGTGGAGACTGTCATCCACTTGAGAGACTGTGGCTTTGCACTCCCCAGGATGGTACAGTGGGCAAGCCACCCACTGTATGGACTTGAGAGACTGTGGCTTTGCACTCCCCAGGATGGTACAGTGGGCAAGCCACCCACTGTATAGACTTGAGAGACTGTGGCTTTGCACTCCCCAGGATGGTACAGTGGGCAACCCACCCACTGTAGAGACTTGAGAGACTGTGGCTTTGCACTCCCCAGGATGGTACAGTCGGCAAGCCACCCACTGTAGAGACTTGAGAGACTGTGGCTTTGCACTCCCCAGGATGTGTACTCATGTGGCTGAGGTGCCCCCCCTTCCCTTCCCCCTGAGGTGCCTGTAGTTTTTCTATCTGATGCCCCTGCAGTGTTCTCTCCGTTGGTGTCAGGTATCTTGTGTGGGCCTTGCCCATGTGATTTGGGCCCAGTGGTCCACGGACAATGACTGCTAAAATTATCGGACTTTTAATATTTATGTAAATATTAGTTTTAAATGTGTGATATTTTTATAAGCCAATAATACAATATATTCGACTGTTTCTGATCATTTCCTTTTGTCTTTGCATTCTTTCGGGGGGGTTTGGGGGTTGTAACAGTGATGTATTGCTATGCATTGATGTGTGTGTTGTAGTGGGTGAGGGTGGTGGTGGGTGTGTCGCGTATGTGTCCCCGTAATATTTTCTCCTCCCCACTCCCCTGTGTCGTAGGTGCAGTACTCACCGTTGTCTTCTGCGCCGGCGTTCGTGCTCCTGGTAGAGGAGCAGGAATGCAATAGCTGGTAGGATGTGTAGTTCGGGTTCCATGCTGTCCAGATTCCTCGTGGGGTGTATGGAGGTGAGCGTTTTCCGTTTCAAATGTCTGTTTCCGCCGTGTATTTATCGGCGGGGCTACCGCCCCGGAAAAGGTGGCGGATTGGTGGGCTGTGATGGGGTGGGCGGTACTTTGTCTCCCGCCTGTCTGTTGGCGGTGACCGCTGCGCTGTTTGTTTGTCCCGCCGTGGCGGTCGGAGTGTTAAAGTGGCGGTCTCTGTTGGCGGTTTCCGCCAGGGTCAGAATTCTATTTTTTTAACCGCCAGCCTGTTGGCGGGTTAGCCGCCGCTTTAACACCGACTGCCAGGGTTGGAATGACCCCCTATGTCTCAGTTGTCACACAGTAGCAGCAGGGATCTGTGAAGAAGATACATCAAGATCTTCGGATATCAGGGTCCCATTACTGATATTAAACAGAAAGACTATGCATATTGGTAAGAACAGGCATGTTGTGCTGAACAGTATATGATGCAACTCTTCACCCCACACAAATTCAAAGTACACACACACACTCACATCACACAGCCAATTGTATCAAAGCTTTTAGAATGATAATTTGTGCACTCTTAAGAAGGTTAGTTGTGAAGACACTGGTCTAAGTTTCAATTTTTGTATATATTATATTTTTGATAAACAAACATGCACAGCACAACAAGAGTGACAGAAAAGGTGTCGCTAAAGAACCTCAAGATATTTATGAGACTAGATTGCTTGTATGAGGATATCCCCCCATTTTGTCTCAAACCATCTACCCATATTTATATCTCGATTTATTGGGAAATTACTGTCAGGGTCCAATGTGGACGGGCTCTTGCTGTGATTTTCAGCTGTTGCCAAAATATTCTACCAGTCCAAATTTGGAGATTGTTCTTTTGGGAGAATAAGTAAAATGAATATTTAATTTGTTTGTGATAGGTGTGGTGACAATCATTTGTGTAGTGGTGGTGGTTTTAGCAAAGAAGATTCTGCCTAGTGGTGTCACTGGTATCTATAACAGCTATGTTATGTTTGCGTTGCTAGCAACTCTAGAAACCATCCACAATGACATAGTAGCTACATTACCTCTGACATCATTGGAGAGTAAGTAGAAGACAACTAAATGAGGCTTACTGGTAAGGCAATTAAACTAAGGTCTGAAATTTTCTTTTTAGGCCTTTTCGGAATTTGCTAGAAAGACCTAGACATACTTTGCAGATACTGGGAATTATTGATACCCCATGAAGCCCTGGAAGAGATTTGTAGATTTTCAAGATCCTGGCAGCAGGACAAGACATAGGCCCTCATTCCAACCCTGGCGGTCTATCACCGCCAGGGTGGAGGGCAACGGAAGCACCGCCAACAGGCTGGCGGTGCTTCCAGGGCGATTCTGACCGCGGCGGTAAAGCCGCGGTTAGAAAAGGGGATCCGGCGGTTTCCTGCCGGATTTCCCCTGGCCCGGAGAATCCTCCATGCAGCGCCGCCATGGGGATTCCGACCCCCTTCCCGCCAGCCTGTTTCTGGCGGTTTACACCGCCAGAACCAGGATGGCGGGAACAGGTGTCGTGGGGCATGGGCAGTGCAGGGGCCCCCTAACAGGGCCCCATTAAGATTTTCACTGTCTGCTTTGCAGACAGTGAAAATCACGACGGTTGCTACTTCACCCGTCGCACCCCTGCAACTCCGCCGGCTCCATTTGGAGCCGGCTTCATTGTTGCAGGGTCTTTCCCGCTGGGCCGGCGGGCGCCCTTTTTGCGGTCGCCCGCCGGCCCAGCGGGAAAGTCGGAATGACCCCTGCGGTCTTTTGACCGCGGTGCGGTCTTTCGACAGGGTTACTTTGTAGAATGACCCCCATAGTCCTAATGGCTCTGCTACATGTCAACGCAAAATAAATATGTCTATTTTGGCCTTCTATTACCCCCATGGTATTTTAGGGGTATTGTTTGCATGGTTAGGTGTGACCCATCAATTTACCTCAGCTAAGCAACCAAGTAACGTAGATTGGAGAATCATTCAAAGTGAGAATCTTGGGAAACGAAAGAGAGTTATTGTAGGATGTGAGTGGAGAATCTCACCTTTAAGTTGTCTTTTCAGTAAATGCTGAATCAAACATTCGCAGATTTTTACCTATATAACTTACTGACAGGTCCTATTTTTTGACAGATGCCCATTATTCCATCAAGACTGAGTAGATAATTGGCTTCAATTTATACGTTAAATGTGATAAAGTGTAACTGTACACATGTTGCCCAAACTAAAGTGCAATCCCACCTAAAAAGGTAACCCAATAGTTCTAATTAACCAGGGTATCAAAAATTTAACAGTAACACTGGTCGCCTGGAATCACTCAAGAACAATTGTCATTGTTAATATCAGCAGTAACAAAGCACCAGGGAATAATACTTATGCCTTTACGTGCATACCCAATCCTTGTGCCACTGCACATAGAAAATATCACATTAAGCTCATGTTCCTGATGTTCATATGAACATAAATCATTCTTTGGGAAAAATAAGTATTTATAGCAAGGAACTACAGCATATTAAACGGTACGGTGCACGTGATCAGTAAAAATGTGAAAAAGTTCACAAAAACCGCACCAAAGTGAACAGAATTCTGGGCTGTTATCCGCTAGCTTGAGACTAAAACAAATCATAATCAGCAATTTTAGACCTGAATAAAGCTCTTAACAGTCTAAGCTAAATATAAAAAACAACTTTTTGACCCTTTATGACTGGGGTTGCATCGTATATTCGGAACTGTTATAATGAAACGCTGCAGTAACATTCAGCACTATACCTCATTTTGCACCAAACTGCTACCACTGGCTATTTGCATAACATTTTCTGATCTTCTCAGCAATTAGCCTGGACAGAGGGTGCCAAAAATTGTTCTCCCACCCATTTTCAAACAGCATGTCCCCCCTTCACCAGGCTATAGGGAAAAAACTGTTGGACTGCTGATTTATAGATTAGAGTACATGTACTTTTACCTGCTTCTGGGATTGGGGGTAGCAATTCAATGGGAGGCTTCATGTCTTTTGCTCCACTGATTACATTATGTTTTTTGAGGGTTTTATATTTAGAGAGATAGAGAATGTGTGTGTGAGTGTGTGCATGTGTGTTGGTGTATTGTTATTGCAGAGCTGTGTGAGGCTTGGACATAAAGGGCCATATTTATACTTTTTGACGCACAACTGTGCCAACGCAGTTGTGCATCAAAAATGTTACCGCCGGCTAACGCCATTCAAACGCGCCATGCAGGCACCTTATTTATGGAATACGTTAGCCGGCGCTGCAGACTGGTCTGAGTAAAAGAAAATGACTCACACCAGGCAGCGCCGGCGTATGGGAAAATGGGGGTTGTGCGTCAAAAAATGGTGCAAGTCAGGTCTGAGACAAAAATCAGGCCTCAAACCGGACTTGCGCCATTTTGTTTTACGCACAACCCCCATTGACATGACAGGAGTCATGCCCCTTTGCCCAGTGCCATGCCCAGGGGACTTCTGTGGGCATAGTGGCATGTAGGGGGGGCCAAAACAGGCCCCCCTATGCCACTTAAAAAAAAAGTTTAAAAAATACTTACCTGAAGTTACCTCTACTTCCCTGGGATGGGTCCCCCCATCCATGGGTGTCCTCCAGGGGTGGGTGAGGGTGGCAGAGGGTGTTCCTGGGGGCAGAGGAGGGCACCTCTGAGCTCCTTCTGGGCCCACAGATCCCTTAACGCCTGCCCTGAGCCAGGTGTTAAAAAATGGCTGTGCGCCATTTTTTAAGGCCCACCCCCTCCTGTGCATCAAAATGACGCGGGAGCATAAATAAGGCGCATGGGCCTTAAAGAAATTTTTTGGAAGGAAATGCCTACCTTGCATATCATTAACGCAAGGCAGTTTCCCCTTCCAAAAAATGACGCACATGGTGGAATTTTGACATCCGCTGGGTCGGGCGTCAAAGTATAAATATGGGGCAGGGTTTGCGCTGAATGTGCGTCAACATTTTTGACGCACATTTGGCGCAAACAGAGTATAAATATGCCCCAAAATGTACACCCACCATTTTGTGTGCCGAGCAACAGCCCGTGGATTTAAATGAAGTGGGCTCTTCCAGGTCTCAGACTCAAAAGTAAATCAAAACTTTGAATCGGTTCTCTTTCAGATTCTATATTGGTATTCTTAACTTCACTGATGAAAATAGCGATCAATTTCTCTACAACGTTTCTAAAAACCCTTAAACTGTTCCATGTTATCAATGCAATTCATGCATACATTGCATGTTTTACTTCATCTTGCATTCCCTAACAGCATTTTTGTTCTTTCCTGAATGTTGTGTTTCTGCATGAAGCATATGACTTTTGGGTACGAGGATACTTTGAACTGAGTTGCCTCTAGGTGTCTGAGTGAGTTCTGGTTGACAGCGAGTGGTTATGATGGTACACATTTGAGGTCTCCAAAATTGAGGCAGAAGCAGTGTGAGTTTCTTACATGGCTGGGCCATAAAGGTGTGTAGGCTGCATGCACATCCAATCCTTAGTCACTTGGCAGACTGCACAAGGTGATAGATGCATATGTGCCAATTGTACTTGTGGGAAAGTGTGAAATATGCAGATGCTGAATTTCTGATATTTTTGGGGAGGAACACAATAAACACTCCAAAGATGCACCCAAATACTGGTCGGGTGGCATGGTGTATGAAGCACAGGATTTCAGTTAACATATAGTAGAGCTTTAATTACATAGGTCATGTTTTTCCAAAAGTATTCTTAGTTAAACATCTTCGGCCACACACCTTTTAGAGGTCTCTGACAACTTTCATCCCACTTAAAGCACCATATCTTAACATATACAATGTGCATCCCATAGTAACTTTTTGACGTACCTAGGAAAGGGATCTCTCTCCTGGATGGCCAACCTTTTGAAATTGAGATCTCAATGCTCCTACGGTAGAGTATTTAAGCTTTCGTGAACACGTTTAATATTCGACTACTGTTGCACACAGATTAATAATATGTCCTCAGACCTAGGCAAAACCTATATTAAGAGGGTGCGAAGGCTCTGACAATCCTTGCCTCTGGTAAAGTTTTCAAGCAAACATTTATCAATGTGGCCTACTATGTTCTCTGCCTAATATAAATTTGGTACTTTAATGTGGTCTTTTGAGATTCTATTCCTCAGATTGACTTGTTTAATGTGAACTGAAATAATCTTCCGTATGAATAATCTGTGAGAATATTCTCCTTTACTTCTTTTTATGTAACTCACATCACTCTACTGTCAGGAAACAAATAAATTCAGACACGACAATAGAGCTGATTGGGCTTTAGCTTCCTGCCAATGACCCAAGTTCAACCTTAATATTTGGCAAGCATAACTAGCATTTGGTTCTCATGCCGACTTCTCTAGAGGACTCCTTTGCTCTAGTGGAAGAAGAGCTTTGGAACAGGAACATTGGTGCCAATTCATTGGAGGCTCGGACTAAGCCTGAAGAATGGAAGGGATTGCCTTGACATGAGGACAAGAGACAAGACCTAGAAGAGAATTTAACCTGTGCATAGGACTGACACACAGAAGAGTCAAGAAATGAGCCTGAGGTGAAGACTCACAAGAACAATTGTTGTTAAGTAGCAAGAGCAAAGTCCATAGACACAGAGTTGAGACTTTGCAGGGGCCTTTCCTGGTAGACGACACTCTTTTCTTATCTTTCAACATATCTTCAATATAATTTCTGCACATGGCCTCCCATGGCTAAAAGACCGCAGAAGGTCAATGACACATGATGAAGCCAACCATGATTTGCCTAAAAGAGGCCTTAAACCTTTCTGCTCTGTCACAGGCCCCTGACTTTAAATGACTCCAACTTGACATTGTGCATGACTGTAACAGTTGTTGTCTGTTCCAGGACGTTCACTTGTTTGTCTTTTCACACTAGAATATTTTTCAAGCCCTTGACAAGATGAACAATGCGGGGTGATGGGTGTACTCTGTGATATGGATGTGGGGCCTAACCATTCAGTACACTCACAAATATCATCTTGGGTCTAGTCAGCCTTGTTTACTTAACCTCAAGCTCCACTCTGGAGAGCTGTGGCTGCAAACAGCAAGGTGTAGCAAAGGAAATATGTGTAAAGTATTTAACAACTCCAAACAATGAAATAAGAAAGCAACGGCACACGAAAGGGAGAAGAAACCAGTTTATGAAAATAGGTTATCTTTTAGAGACCTTGATGACCAAAATCCACCAGAGGACTTTGGAGATTCAGATTTTATAAGATATCATCACTTTTAAATGCAACCCCAAACAAACATTGGCAAGCAGAAACTTGAAAGCTTTTGAAAAGTTTGAAATAGTTAGTCTGACTACTCCGGCCCGGTTTAGATGACCAATTCCAACAGGACAGAGGTCTAGGTGGCCAGAGTGCACGCTTTGGACTGCAACCTTGCCACCAGAGCAATTTAAAGCAAAATCCAAACTTTACACAACAACCATCATAGACTTTAATGGAGTGATCCTGATGCTGAGGGATGCAGGCAAAAAATGTTCAATGGAAGCCCTGGTTGTGGTGCGGTCAAAGGGTATGTCTTTGTGGGTCTTTGTCAGGTGAACTTTGCCTCAGGAATTGGGGTCTCTCAAAGTGCTTTACATTGCAGTAACAGGTCAGCTGATGCTGGGCTAATAGTGAGTCTACACCAAGGTTGGGGTGAAATCCTGAGGTGGGGGCTAGTGTCCCTCAGGTGCAAAGAATCTGGACTTCAATAGCACTCCCAGGTCAGGCAGACTTTAGTGCAAATTTTAGCTATCTCTGATTTGTCCTCTGTGATCCCCAGTGACTGGTAGTGGCAAAACATCTGCGGTGGCTCCCAACTTGCCAGTTTGGGCTACTTCAGCTCAAGTATCACCAGAGTTGGTTCCAGGAGATCAGCACACCGATCCTTGGAGTCACTGCTGTAGGATGAGGCTGGGAATTAACTTTTTTCCCAAGCCAGGAGCCGCAGGCACAGTCCAAACCTAGCTAGCCCAAAGTGCAGCAGGACAGCTGGACAGTACTTCTTTGGTCCTCGCTCTGATTCCAGCATGTTCTGAGGGTCAAAGTGCCAGAGTGCCATATTTATCCTAGGAAAGTGCACAGAGGGTACCATGAGGTAATCTAGCCAATGGGCTGCTGGGTCCTCTCCTTTCTTAGTGATGACGTTCCTGTGATGTCTGCTATCTGGCTATCTCAAAGTGCCACATTATTGCCCCTTTCAAGATGCCACCACCTTTCTTTGGTCATTGTTAGCTTGGTTGCCCATGCGAGAAGTGAGTCTACCAGAAGGCTACATGACCACAGTAGAATCGGTTTGGGGATGAGTTTACCCTCTTGACCCTGTCTCCACTTTCTGCTCAGAGGTGATGACATAATTTCCCTCACAAAGGTGGCTTCACCTTTGAAGCTCACCTTTTGGGCTAACACTCTGAGTGGCCATCTTTGGAGAGAAGGTGACACCTCACTGTGGCAACTGCCTTTGTTCCTGTGTTGGGGATTCATCCACATGTTTCCCCAGGCGGTAAGAAAGTTGTCTGTGTGTTAGGGACTTTGTGAGGACACTAGTGTAGCTGGAGCACAGCGTGACATCTTTCTAAAAGCTGCTTAACTTTAATAGTGGTACTAAATTCGACTGAGTACCAGGTTGGGTTTAATGCCACTATTAAATTGTTACCTTGCATAACCCAGTTAGGTAGTCTCACTCAGGCGTCATCCGGGTTGGTGTGCCGGTCGATAATCCTGTGCTAGCCAGTGGGGCTACTAACTTAATGTACGGCAAAATGACAATTTAGAAGTGTTAATGTAAAGACACATTAAAGATATATGTCTTACCTAACAAAATATAGATCCCTGCCATGGGGCTATGTAGGCCTTCCTTAGGGCAGACTTTTATATAGTGTTAAGGGATAAGGTTGCTTTGTCATTGGTCGAACTGACAGTGAAAACACTGTCCTTCCAGTCTGCAATGGTAGGCTTGGATTCATTTTGTATATTGTCACACACAAGGTGGCACAAACAGTACTGCAGCCCAGAGTTGACACTCTGCCTTGTATGCCCCGGGTACCATATACTAGACACTTAAAAGTAAATCTGTCCTTGCAAAATGGGTGTACCAAATTCGACATGTACTTTGGAGTAGGTCAGAACACTGGCACTGAGGTGTGGTTGGCAGTCCCCAGTGCTAGTTTTTTGACTCTCAGAGTCAAAAAACCAGCAGCAGCAGTCTAAAAACGTAAGGCTGAACATGCAAAAAGAGGCATTTCCTTACAAACACACAGAGACTTCATCTATCTACTTACCACATAGAGTTTTTGGGTGGCTTCTGGTCATTGACTTTGGTATACCCTGACCATATACTCAAGTTTACCTGTAATACCAATGTTGCACTCTAAGTCGGTGGGCCCTCTGTACCTGTTGATGTCACTGACAATTGAATATGGTGAAAGAAAAATTGTGATGTGTGCCACTTCTGTGCCAAACACAAGAACTATCAATGTCCGACCATCACTGCTAACATTGATGTACAAGCAGGACATCCAACTAGTTGCTTCATACTATAATATCCATCTATCTCAAGCCCCAAGAGCCCAAAAGCTTTGTTCCACTGCCCAGATACTAAATTAACTTTACAGAAGGAGGGCCCCAGTTCTAGTGTCAATACACATTGTAAACGTTTTCCTTCAATTCAGTTTTAAGTGGGTTTCAGTATAATGTGCTTGGTTGGAAACCCTCGAATTGCCTTGGAGAACACATGCTTTATTGTCAATGAATCTATCCAATATGACCAAAACACAAAGCACAATCTCTAAATATCCCCCTCCCAGTGATTGGAAGCATAGGAATGGAAAGGCAGTTCAACTCAGAAAGCATTGGTAGGAGTGATTCGTTTGTATATGAATTAGAGAGCATCAAGCAAGACTTGACAGTTCTATCCATTAAGCCAAATTAAGTAAAAACATATGCTAGTTATTACTTCTTTTTTAGTAGATAATACTTTTGGGGCTCATAACCAGGCTCCCCAAAGTGCAAAGGCCTTCAGGTTTGTTTAGGTTTCTTCCAAAAGAAGGAACGTGGCACAATTTAATTGGATGGGTGTTTAGAGCATACCTTGATACTATCCCCTATAATTATTTTAAAGTCAGTGCACAAACTTTTCCTTGCAATTTTAGTTATAGTTGGGAGTCCTTAATCTCTACTAAGCCCCAGGCCCCTCATTGGAAAACATAAATGCAGCATTTAATGGGATACTTCCCAAGATGTAAATCCAATGGAAGAACACTTGAACAGTGAGTCTTACTGGATGAGCAGAGCCAAGTCTTAGGTGGTGGCTGAAAGTGACTCTGTTTTGCTACCCTTCACAACAGGCACCCATATCTAGGAACCACACCTTTAACAACATACAAAGATGGAAACTTGGGATATTTTTCAACTCTGAACCTTTCTTCACCACCCAGATCATTTTAGTGCTCAAGGCTATCATTATCCATCTATCCCAAAAAATGAGGTAGAGTTGTCAGGAGCCCTAATCATGCCTTTCCTGGACTACTACAATATAATATACAGTGGTCTCCATAAACTTTTACCAGTATAAAAGGCAATGGAACCAAGCAGCTAGAAGGTACCTAAACCTCTGCAAATGCGGACAGATGAAGCTCTGTCTGAAAGTGTTGGGAATCTACAAGAGAGTCAGGTTTGTCGTATAGACACTCACTCTAAGAAAATTAAAGTCAGCCACTGGCACTTCTTCAAGAAACATTAATCAGTCATCCATATCAAGATACTTTATTGGGGATGGCAACACATAATTTTGATTGCACCATCGTGTTATAGAAGTAACTTAATAATGTAATTGACAACACAAATATCGTGTGGCTTAACATTAATAACGTAAATTGGAGTATTCATATTGTATTATTGAAGGTGCATTCACAATAGATTAGAAATTCACACATTTGTGCTTTAATGTTTGATTTTAGCATGCTGAATTGTAGTACTGATGCACATTTATATTCATGTATCCTCAATATGGTACTATGATATAACTGCATATAATCCTGTTTCATTTATAGTTCATGTATTCATTTATAGTTCATGTATTCATTTACAATTGCAAGATGCACTTATAATCATGTATTTCGAATATGCACTTAATGTCATACTAAGCTATGCCTGATTTATTTGGTTTCTATTGTTTAATCTTCAAAGTGGAGTTTTGCTTGCATTGTAATGTTTTTCCTTTGCAGGTGCGCCTGTGCGAGTTTACAGTTAATGAAAGGCATATTCTGTATTGAAGATAGTATGGTAGGAAAGGATACTTTGGCAAGGACAAAGAGTGCTAACAAGCTGAGAAGAAAAGACTCCTGTTTGTGTATCAGGCACCAAGAGATGCTCAAGGCCATCCTGATGTTCTAATCATGGGATGAAAGGCCTGAGGGGAATTTTCAATTTCATCTGTACAAAGGAAATGGAAAACTACTGTAGTGAATCCTAGTTTGTTTTAATGGGATAACAGGAGCTAACTTAGCCAATGGCTTGAGGACTCGTGCCCCTGTCACCTAGTGACTTTTAACCTACTTAGCTTGCTCTATCTTAGCCCATTTAATTATTTAATTCTTCTAAGATGGCTACCTTGTTTACAGTTAGGCCACTTGTTATGATTTGCATTATCAGTGCCACTGCGTTAAGGAGTCAAAATCAAGTGACAAAGACAAACAAACTGTAGGTGTTCACATTTAGGGACTTTCCCTCTTCATGCTTTCGAGGGAATTGTTTATATTAATTGCCGCCCCAAGCATGCCGTTATCTATTGTTTGGGAACACACCTACGTCAGGGGTCCAAGTAGATCTGTGTAAATACATCACACTTTAGACAGATAATCAGAGGGCTTCCGACCAGAGGGCATCGCCACCATCGCTGATATCAATGCTGCACGTCGTCTTGACGCTGACTCAGTCTTCGTGTTCCTGCGGAGTCTTAGATAGAGACCTCATTCCAAGGTAAAGAGGGTTGGGGGCTCCTCTCATGGCCATGGCATTGGCAGATTAGGTTTAACATACCCAGCTCTCCTTTAGGTAGGAGGTTAGGCCTATCATGATAGGGTATTAGGGTATTAGGGCACATTGCACACTTTGGGGGTCATTCCAACCCTGGCGGTCGGTGTTAAAGCGGTGGCAAAACCGCTAACAGGCTGGCGGTAAAAAAAATGCAATTCCGACCCTGGCGGAAACCGCCAACAGAGACCGCCACTTCAACACACCGCCCGCCACGGCGGGACAAACAAACAGTGCGGCGGTCACCGCCAACAGACAGGCGGGAGACAATGTACCACCCACCCTATCACAACCCACCAATCCGCCACCTTTTCCGGGGCGGTAGCCCGGCCGATAAAAACACGGCGGAAACAGCCATTTCAAACGGAAAAGGCTCACCTCCATACACCCCACGAGGAATCTGGACAGCATGTAACCCGAACTCCACATCCTCCCAGCGATTGTCTTCCTGCTTCTCTACCAGGAGCACGAACGCCGGCGCAGAAGACAACGGTGAGTACTGCACCTACGACACAGGGGAGGGGGGAGGCAAAAAATTACGGGGACACACATATGCGACACACCCACCCTCACCCTCACCCACTACAACACACACATCAATGCATAGCAACACATCACAGTTACCCCCCCAAGCCCCCGGAAGAATGCAAAGACAAAAGGAAATGAATATAAACTTTGGAATATATTGTATGACTGAGTATAAAATATATCACACATCTAAAACTTTATATACATAAATTGTCCAGTCCGATATGTGTATCAGGCATTGTTCGTGGGCCACTGGGCCCAAATCACATGGGCAAAGCCCACACAGGATACCTGACTCCAACGGAGAGAACACTGCAGGGGCATCAGATAGGAAAACTACAGGCACCTCAGGGGGAAGGGAAGGGGGGGCACCTCAGCCAGATGAGTCCACGACGCCATATCCACGAGGGGCCTCCATGGCCACTGTTCCATCCTGGGGAGTGCAAAGCCACAGTCTCTTAAGTCTCTACAGTGGGTGGCTTGCCCACTATGCCAACCTGGGGAGTGCAAAGCCACAGTCTCTCAAGTCTCTACAGTGGGTGGCTTGCCCACTGTGCCATCCTGGGGAGTGCAAAGCCACAGTCTCTCAAGTCTCTACAGTGGGTGGGTTGCCCACTGTGCCATCCTGGGGAGTGCAAAGCCACAGTCTCTCAAGTCTCTACAGTGGGTGGGTTGCCCACTGTGCCATCCTGGGGAGTGCAAAGCCACAGTCTCTCAAGTCTCTACAGTGGGTGGCTTGCCCACTGTGCCATCCTGGGGAGTGCAAAGCCACAGTCTCTCAAGTCTCTACAGTGGGTGGCTTGCCCACTGTGCCATCCTGGGGAGTGCAAAGCCACAGTCTCTCAAGTCAATATCAGTCTCCACTGGTACTGGAGGGGGACTAGTGCCCAGAGTGCTTCGTGCAGCCCTGCCCGACACAGATGCGGGCCTTCCCCTTCCGCCAATGGGCCAGCGGTGCTTGAGATGAAGGGCCCAGTTCAGCGGTGCTTGAAACGGCGGTGCCCAGCGGAGCAGTGCTTGAGATGAAGGGCCCAGCGCAGCGGTGCTTGAGATGAAGGGCCCAGCGGAGCGGTGCTTGAGACGGCGGTGCCCAGCGGAGCGGTGCTTGAGATGAAGGGCCCAGCGCAGCGGTGCTTGAGACGGCGGTGCCCAGCGGAGCAGTGCTTGAGATGAAGGGCCCAGCGGAGCAGTGCTTGAGATGAGGGGCCCAGCGCAGCGGTGCTTGAGATGAAGGGCCCAGTTCAGCGGTGCTTGAGATGAAGGGCCCAGTTCAGCGGTGCTTGAGACGGCGGTGCCCAGCGGAGCGGTGCTTGAGATGAAGGGCCCAGCAGAGCAGTGCTTGAGATGAAGGGCCCAGCGCAGCGGTGCTTGAGACGGCGGTGCCCAGCGGAGCGGTGCTTGAGATGAAGGGCCCAGCGCAGCGGTACTTGAGACGGCGGTGCCCAGCAGAGCGGGGCTTTAGATGAAGGGCCCAGCGCAGCAGTGCTTGAGATGAAGGGCCCAGTTCAGCGGTGCTTGAGATGAAGGGCCCAGTTCAGCGGTGCTTGAGACGGCGGTGCCCAGCGGAGCTGTGCTTGAGATGAAGGGCCCAGCAGAGCAGTGCTTGAGATGAAGTACCCAGCGGAGTAGTGATTGAGATGAAGGGCCCAGTTCAGCGGTGCTTGAGACGGCGGTGCCCAGCGGAGCGGTGCTTGAGATGAAGGGCCCAGCGCAGCAGTGCTTGAGACGGCGGTGCCCAGCGGAGCGGTGCTTGAGATGAAGGGCCCAGCACAGCGGTGTTTGAGATGAAGGGCCCAGCGGAGCGGTGCTTGAGACGGTGGTGCCCAGCGGAGCGGTGCTTGAGATGAAGGGCCCAGGTCAGCGGTGCTTGAGATGAAGGGCCCAGTTCAGCGGTGCTTGAGACGGCGGTGCCCAGCGGAGCGGTGCTTGAGATGAAGGGCCCAGCGCAGCGGTGCTTGAGATGGCGGTGCCCAGCGGAGCGGTGCTTGAGATGAAGGGCCCAGCGCAGCGGTGCTTGAGATGAAGGGCCCAGTTCAGCGGTGCTTGAGATGAAGGGCCCAGTTCAGCGGTGCTTGAGACGGCGGTGCCCAGCGGAGCGGTGATTGAGATGAAGGGCCCAGCGGAGCAGTGCTTGAGATGAAGGACCCAGCGCAGCGGTGCTTGAGACGGCGGTGCCCAGCGGAGCGGTGCTTGAGATGAAGAGCCCAGCGCAGCGGTGCTTAAGACGGCGGTGCCCAGCGGAGCGGTGCTTGAGATGAAGGGCCCAGCGCAGCGGTGCTTGAGATGAAGGTCCCAGTTCAGCGGTACTTGAGATGAAGGGCCCAGTTCAGCGGTGCTTCGGATGAGTGCCCACTTCAGCGGATCAGCCCATGGCGTGGAGGTCATTCGCCACCTGACCTGTGGCTGGCTGCGCCTTCCTGCCCACCTGGGATGGGCCTGGTGGGGCCCTCCTGGGCTGCAGTACCGGGCCTGTTGGTGTCCTCCTGCCCACCTGGGATGGGGCATGAGGGGCCCTCCTGCACAGCTGGGCTGCTGGCGGTCTTGTCGGGCGTGCTGCCCTTCCCAGCCTTCCCTGGTCGCCTGTGGCCCTTCCCCACCTTTGGCGGTGTGCTAAGTGGCACCACACTCCCTGCCGGAGCCATGGTAGGGATTTTGGTCCCAGGTGTTTTAGGCCTCTCGCGCCGGGCACTGACAATCTTGGCATGTTTTTGCGGCGGTGGGCTGCCTGTGCCTTGGCTCCCTACTGAGCTGGCTGCCCTTGAGGGTGGGGGACTCCAAAGTCCATGGCAGACTGTCTTCACAGGGCCCGCTGTTGTGGTGGATGAGGTGCTGACTGGAGTCTTTTTAGATGGACGGGGTGGGGGAGTTTTTGGGAAGAGGTCAAGTTTGGAAAGGAAAATAAGTTTAGGAAGAGAGGGACGGGTAGGTGTAGTAGGTATGGGAGTGGAGGAAGAGGTTGTGGTTGTAGGAGTTTGAAGTCTGGTGTCTTTGGGTGCAGGTGCTTGGGCTGGAGGCTGTCGTGAGGTGGATGGCTGATGGGTGGGTGGCTGCCTGCGTTTGTGTAGCTTGGAAGAGGGGGTGACAGACACACTGGGAGAGGACACAGGGGACGTGTGAATGGTAGTGGGGGTGGTGACTGCACGTGTGCGGAGTGTTCTGGTGGGTGTGAAGGTGATGGACGTAGTGGCTGAAGATGTTGTGCATGCAGGTGTGAGTGGAGACGTGACAGGGAGGGAGGAGGGAGACGAGGAGGAGGGGGACACAGTGGAGGCAGTGGGTGTTGGTATGTCTGCATGTGGATGTTGCTTGTGTGAATGCCTATGTGATGTGTGGTGCTTATGTCTGGATGAGATTCCCTTGGGTGTTGAGGTGTGTGCAGGCTGGTCTGATGGTGTGTCTGGGATAGGCAGAGGTACAGGGGATTGGTTATGGGTGGAGGAAGTTGGAGGGGGGAGGCGGCTAGAGACAGGGACAATTGCTGCCATCAGTGCTGAGGCCAGAGTGTTGAACGATCGCTGATGGGCAGCCTGACCCGAATGAATGCCCTCCAGGTATGCATTACTCTGGTGCACCTCCCTTTCTACACCCTGGATGGCATTCAAAAGGGTAGACTGCCCAAAAATGAGCGTCCTCAGGAGGTCAATGACCTCCTCACTGAGGGCAGCAGGGGTGACAGGGGCAGGGCCTGAGGTGCCTGGGGCGAAGGAGATGCCCACCTCCCTGGGTGAGCGGGCAGGGGGCAAACGCTGAGGGGCTGCTGGGAGGGCGGTGCTGGTGCGCTGGATGGCGGCTGTACCTGTTGTAGCGGGGGGCACGGATGTTGCCGCTACCACAAGGGAGCTCCCTTCAGAGGACGAGTCGCTGTCACTGACATCCGCATGAGTCCCCTCTGTGGAGCTCCCCTCGCCCTCCGTCTCACTGGTGAAATCCGAGTCAGTTGCATGGCCCGCCATGGCCATGTGAGATGCAGCTCCCTCGTGCTCCGATGCCACTTCTCCTCCGCCTGATGATGCTAATGCACAAATGAACAGGAAGACAACAAAAAAGGGGGGTGGGGAAAAATAAAGAAATGTTGAGTGCATGCATTGGCGACACCGTTGGCGGACAGGACAGACACAGAAGCCCCCTGCACTACGCCGCGCACTTGGGGTTGACTACGCAATCCGTGGGACATGGCCTACAAGCCTATGGGCGACCTCTGCTCACATACATGACACAGGGCAATGAATAGCTGTAATTGGCACCCTACAGAGGTGGGGGCGGAGGCACAGGGCCATGCCTTACGGAGGGGCCTAGCCTACAGATATCGCCCTGGCCTAGGGATACCCACAGCCCTCCTCCCCCACCCAGACACCTCCACTGCACGCAAAGTCACCAGGATTTGAGTGTACTCACCCCCTTGTGTCTGCTGTGATGTCCTCACGCGCCCATCCAAATCGGGGTGGGCCACCGCCAGGATCTGGGACATCAGGGGGGTCAAAGTACGACTGGCACCCCTCTCACATTGGGGGGCCATCCCCAGCTGAGCCTCCGCTGTCTTCCTGCTCCAGCGTCGGATGTCCTCCCATCTCTTCCTGCAGTGGGTGCCCCGTCTCTGGTGGACCCCCAGGGTCCGGACATCCTTGGCGACGGCACGCCAAATACCGATTTTCTGGTGGGTGCTGACCTATGTGACATGTACAGGGAGAGAAGAATAATCATCACCTTCTGCATGCTCGATGTGAGTGGCCCCCCCATCCCCACCCTTGCCATGTAGCACATGCTCTCATCTGTCGTTTGATGCATGCCTCAATCGCTCCCCTCACCACCATCTTTCATCCACCCGACTCAACACAGGCATTGTACTTACCAGTTGGTCTGGAGGACCGTAGACTAGCGCATACTGGGGGAGGACCCCACCCACGAGTTTCTCCAACTCCTGAGCAGTGAAGGCAGGGGCCCTTTCCCCAGTCGCATGAGCCATTGGTGGTCATTCTGACCTCGGCGGTAAAAGGCGCCTACTGCCGGTCAGAAATCCTCCATAATCCCGCCGCGGTCGCGGAAACCCGCCACGGTCATTCTGACCCGCAGAAGGCAAACCTCCGAAAATCCGACCGCCACAACAGACCGCCAGACCAGCGGTCGGCGGAAAAGTGGAGGTGACAAAACCTCCACCGTCACGCCAACAGAAATACGCCCATCCCATTACGACCCACGAATCCACGCGGCGGTCATTCAAACGCGGTATTCCATTGGCGGGACACACCGCCGCGGTCAGAATACACACAAACGAACAAAACTCAGCCACATTGGACGATTTGAATCCCACACACCTGATACACATACACACACCACTCCCACACACACAATACAATATAAAACACCCACCCACATCACCCACAAACCCCTACGCTAAAAAATTCGTAAAGAAGGCAAGAGCGAGACACCAGCATCCAAAAAATAACAGCCACAGCCACTCAACACCATCACCCACACACTATCCACACACAAAACAACACACACCACCACACTCAACTCACTTAAATACACATACTCCACCCCACACATCATACACACCACCCCATGGCACCCCAAAGACAACCCCGCTTCACAGACGAAGAACTCAGGGTCATGGTGGAGGAAATCGTTCGGGTAGAGCCCCAGCTGTTCGGCACACAGATACAATACACCAGCATTGCCCGGAGGACGGAGCTATGGCAGAGGATTGTCGACAGGGTCAACGCAGTGGGACAGCACCCCAGAAATCGGGAAGACATCAGGAAGCGATGGAACGACCTACGGGGGAAGGTGCGTTCCATGGTATCCAGGCACAACATCGCCGTGCAGAAGACTGGCGGAGGACCCCCACCTCAACCCCCACAATTCACATCATGGGAGGAGGAAGTCTTGAACATCCTGCATCCTGACGGCCTCGCAGGAGTCAGCGGAGGTATGGATACTGGTAAGTTGAAGCTTCAATACTGCTTCCCCCCCACCTGCATGCCAAATCATACCCCAAACCTCACCCCCATCCTCGAACCCCACCCTCACCCCCATCCTCGAACCCCACCCTCACCCCCACCCCCACCACCATCCTCACCCCCACCACCATCCTCACCCCCACCCCCAGCACACCTATTCCCCGCCAATGTCTCACCATCACAACCCACACATCCCAAAACCTAGGCCTGCATGCGTCCACTAAGCATGGACACCCATCACCAAAGCATGCCCAATGCATATACACATCCCCCCCACAAGCCACCCTCACCAAAGCCCCCACACACGAATGCCAGCACTTGGGGACACGAGAACCCACAGATACACCCATATGCCACACATTGAAACTATAACCATACCTCTATACCCCTGCAGGACCCGACCGTCAACACACCGCGGCGGAGGGGCCAGAATTCTCCACACGCCCCACCCAAGAGGCCGTCAGCGATGACAGCAGCTCTTCTCGACCTGGACACCGATGACCAGCCCGGACCATCGGGGACCTCTGGACAGTCGGTTCCCCTCACACAGGCCCAGGCCACTACAGACCCAAACCCCTCTGGGAACACCAGCACAGCTCCCACCCAGCGGGCCCATGCCTCTGTCTCCAGGGCGCGTCAATCTGCGGTGTGTCTACCACTACAGGGCACCCAGGATAACCCACCACCCCAACAACAACAGGGACCTGGGGGCAGTGGTAGTGGGCACACCGGCCAGGGGGCAGAGGCCCAGGGAAACAGGGGAACTCGGAGGGCAGCTGTGCGACAGGGGGGGAGGAGAGGCCCAGGGAACCCACTCTCCACGAGGTCCTCACCACCATCATGGGAGCATACAACCGCTCCCAGGAGACGATGGCGACGGTACTGGCCCGGTTCCAGGAGATCCAGGTACTGCAGGAGGAACACTATCGGGGGTACAGGGAGGACATCAGAGCCATCAACACCACCCTGGTTACCATGGTAGGGCTGCTGCAGGACCTCGTCAACAACAGGGCGGACACTCAACAACACCCAAGGGCCCCTGCCACTAGCCTGGACCAAGAACAGCCAACCACCTCCGCCGGCGCTAGTGGACAGGAGGCCCAGACACAAGACCAACAGGCCACCAGACCCCCACCTCCTGCAGGAGAAGAACCACCCCGCAAGAGGGCCCTGAGATCTCGCAAGAAGACAGAGTAGGATGTCAAGACCCCCGCCAGCAATGGATACCACCTGATGTCATCCCACTGTCCCACATTGTCACCCTGTCCATCCTTGAACTGCCCATGCTCCATCTCTCCACAGGCCTCTGGACAATGCACCTGTGTGACTGTTACTCTGGACTCTGCCATGGACATTCCTTCACCATAGCCCCCACCCACTTGAAACCACCCATCCCATTTTGAGCACTTAAATAAACACCTATTTTGCACCAAAATATCTGGAGTCTGGCTGTGATTTCAATATATTGTAATTGACATGACAGTGCAAATATGTCCTTGTACATGGTGAAGTCAACAAACAGCTGCCACAAAGCTGTAGTCCATGGGGAAACGAAGCACAGGACTCGTAGTGGGGACCCCAGATCTGAAATAGGGAGGGAAAAGCCAAAACTCAGTCATCATACACTGGGGCAAATAGACAGGCAGCAGAGATGCAGGAGAGTAGTTAACATTTACTAAATTATCTTTGAAATGTTACCTGTGTCCTATTGGAAGTACTGTTCAATGATTCTGTCCCTGTTGTCTGTTTCAGCCCCGTCGTCTTCCTCCTCGTCACTCTCCTCAGGCTCCACAGCTGCTACAACACCACCATCTGGACCATCCTCCTGCAGAAAAGGCACCTGGCGTCGCAAAGCCAGGTTGTGAAGCTTACAGCAGGCCACGATGATCTGGCACACCTTCTTTGGTGAGTACATTAGGGATCCACCAGTCTTAAGAGGCACCTAAACCTGGCCTTCAGGAGGCCGAAGGTCCGCTCGATCACCCTCCTAGTTCTCCCATGGGCCTCATTGTACCGTTCCTCTGCCCTTGTCCTGGGATTCCTCACTGGGGTCAGTAGCCATGACAGGTTGGGGTAACCAGAGTCTCCTAATAGCCACACACGGTGCCTCGGAGTTGACCCATCACGTAAGGGATACTGCTATTCCGCATGATGTACGCGTCATGCACTGACCCAGGGAACTTGGCATTAACATGGGAGATGTACTGGTCAGCCAAACACACCATCTGGACATTCATAGAATGATAACTCTTCCTGTTCCTGTACACCTGTTCACTCCTGGTGGGGGGGACCAAAGCAACATGTGTCCCATCAATGGCACCAATTGGGTATATGTCCAAGGGCATAGCAATCAGCCTTCACTGTAGCCAAATCCCCCACCTCAGGGAAGACGATGTAGCTCCGCATGTGTTTGAGCAGAGCAGACAACACTCTGGACAACACCTTGGAAAACATGGGCTGGGACATCCCTGATGATATGGCCACTGTTGTTTGAAATGACCCACTTGCTAGGAAATGGAGTACTGACAGCACCTGCACTAGAGGGGGGATCCCTGTGGGTTGGCGGATTGGTGACATCAGGTCTGGCTCCAACTGGGTACATAGTTCCTGTATAGTGGCTCGGTCAAGCCTGTATGTCAGTATGACATGTCTTTCCTCCATTGTCGACAGGTCCACCAGCGGTCTGTACACGGGAAGATTTCTCCATCTCCTCGCATGTCCCAGCGGACGGTGCCTATGAACGACAACAGCGAGCACAGAGTCAATCAACCCACAGGTACGTAACCACAGCTTGCACATAACACAATTCCCAATGCATTGAATGGCTTGTATGAGTGTCGATGCAAGGCCTAGGTATGTGTGACGGAGTAGAAAATAAGGCATGTGGGCCCTTGAAATGGCGGCTGCCTGACCTGTGAAGTGCGACAATGGGATGTGAGGTCAATGCGCTGGCGTGGGACACCGTGGCGGTAGGCGGTTCTTGGTCCAAGGGGCCCTTTGTGGTGCAACAGTGTCCCGCAATGTGGTGACTACCTGATTCAGAGCCACTACGATGGTGCCCATGGCGGTACTGATGTTTCTTAGTTCTTCCCTGAACCCCATATACTGTTGCTCCTGCAGAAACTGGATCTCCTGAAACCTGGCCAGGACCGTCGCCATCGTCTCCTGGGAGTGGTGGTATGCTCCCATGATGGAGGAGAGGGACTCGTGGAGGGTGGGTTCCCTGGGCCTGTCCCCCCCCTGTCGCACAGCAGCCCTCCCAGTTCCCCTGTTTCCCTGTGCCTCTGTCCCCTGGACCGTGTGCCCACTACCACTGCCCCCAGGTCCCTGTTGTTGCTGGGGTGGTGGGCTAACCTGGGTGCCCTGTAGTGGTGGACACACCGCTGATTGATGTGTCCTGGGGACAGAGATATGGGCCCACTGGGTGGGTGCTGTGCTGGTGTTCCCAGAGGGGGGAAGGTCTGCTGTGGCCTGTGGCTGTCTGAGGGGAACCGACTGTCCAGAGGTCCCCAATGGTCCGGGCTGGTCATCTAGATCCAGGGAGACAGAGGTGCTGTCATCACTGTGGGTCTTTTCTGGGGGTGCAGTGGACATTTGTGGACCCTCCTGCGCGGTGACGTGGCGTTCGGGTCCTGCAGGGGTATAAAAGTATGATTATTGCTTCTGTGTGTGCCATAGCGTGCAATGGGTGGCTGGCTGTGTACCCCTGTGCTTGCATTCCTGTGTGGGGGCTTTTGTGACGGTGGTTTGGGGGGGGATGGGTATGTGCAGTGGGCATGCTTAGGTGATGGGCATCCATGCTTTGTGGTCGCATGCAGGGCTTGGTGTTGGGATGGGTGGGTTGTGAGGGTGAGACATTTGCAAGGAGTAGGTGTGATGGGGTGGGGGTGAGGGTGGGGGTATGAGTTAGCATGCTGGTGGGGTTGGTGGGATGAAGTAGTTAAGATATGACTTACCAGAGTCCATTCCTCCGCCTACTCCTGCGAGGCCCTCAGGATGCAGGATCGCCAAGACCTGCTCCTCCCATGTTGTAAATTCTGGGGAAGGAGGTGGGGGTCCGCCGCCAGTCCGCTGCACCGCGATGTTGTGCCTGGATACCATGGAACGCACCTTCCCCCGTAGGTCGTTCCACCGCTTCCTGATGTCGTCCCGATTTCTTGGGTGCTGTCCCACAGCGTTGACCCTGTCCACTATTCTGCTCCATAGCTCCATCTTCCTGGCAATGGTGGTGTGCTGCACCTGTGTCCCGAAGAGCTGTGGCTCTACCCGTACAATTTCCTCCACCATGACCCTGAGTTCAGCGTCAGAAAACCTGGGGTGTCTTTGCTGTGCCATGGGGTGGTTTGGGTGATGTGTGGGTGGATTGTGTGGTGCTAAGTGTGGTGATGTGTATTGGTGTGTAGTTTGAAGTGCGTGGTAATATTGCTGGGTGACAGTGAATTGCGCGTCTGGGTGCTCGGGTCTCTTATCTCTGTGCGTGTTCACGAATCTCTAGGAGTAGGGGTTTGTGGGTGATGTGGGTGTGTGTTTTATATTGTGTTGGGTGTGTGGGAGTATTGTTTGTATGTGTATCAGGTGTGTGTATTTCGAATTATCCAATGTGGCTGTGTTTTGTAACAGTGTGTGTATTTTGAGCGCAGCGGTATGTACCGCCAATGGAATACCGCGGTTGAAAGACCGCCGCGTGGATTCGTGTGTCGTGATAGTGTGGGCGTATTTCTGTTGGCGTGACGGTGGAGGTTTGGTCATCGACAGTTTCTCGCTGCCCTTTGGTGTGGTGGACTTTTGTGGATGTCTGTATTTTGGCGGTTTGCCTGTTGTGGGTCAGAATGACCGTGGCGGTTTACGAAGGGTTGGGACGACAGCTGCGACTTGTAGGATAGGCATAGTCGCCTACAAACATAAGTACTGTCATCCTTAAACCAGCAGTCTTGCCTAGAGCAAGAGTCCAAACTACGACACTACTGGTATTGACGATGTACACCTCTCAAAGGTTCTGTGGGTTTAATTGGCATTCACCTGGTTAGAAAAGGGCAGATTCCCTTGAGTGTTGGAGGGATACAGACCTCTCTAACTTTATTCTTTTGCGTGCCTTTATGATATGCATCACCTATATATCAGAACTTCTACTGAGGTTTCTGTTATGCTAACATTTCCTATTTCCAGAGACACAACTAGGATTTCCTTTTAGTTTAGTTTGGGTTACTTCGATTAACTCAGTTCCTCCCTTGATTAAGCAAGAGAATTTGCATTCCAACCATCAAGATTTATTATATTTTGTTTTGCCTCAACTGAACTTCTTGTATGCCTTATGCTTATACAATTTATACAATTTAACTTTATCTGACACTTTACTTCGCCTTTGGTGATTCTGTACTTATAGAACATGTTTTTGAGATTCATTTGCATTAGTTTGGCTTTAAATTTGTAATAAACTCTTAAACTTTATCCTCCATTTCCTGGATTTAATATGTAACCAATTAAGTTACACTGTTGATTGAATTGAAAGTTTCATTTTAACTCTTCTTTACCACTCAAGCATCCTAAAAAGGTTCATCGGAAGGAAGTGAAATGAGTATATTGGCCCAGAGTGTTGTTAGATGGTAGCAGAGTGAGGACAGTTAGGCCTAAATGTAAGGAAAGCTAGAACCCTTTATTCTATGTTAGTTAATCCCTAAAGCCCAGTCCGTTGTGTCCAGGTCCAAAATTTGGAAGATCAGTGGACTTCCAGAAATTCTGGAGACAGTCATGTCAGCAGAGGAGTTAGTATTATTATTTGGGTTGTGAGTTGCAGTGGTCCATGCTTAGCCTACGGTGTTTGTGGAGTTTGGATGGAGTTTTGCAGAGACAGTGTGAATTTTGTATGAGTGTGGTATTTAGTAAGCAAAGTTGAAGTTGTTATCGGGTCTGACATGACCTAACATCCCCAGATAGTATTAAAAGTGTAGAAGACTCTATATTGTAATTGTCTGCTAAGTTTGGTTGTGCTTGTCATGAGACGTCATCAATGGCACAATTGAGATAGGGCAATTTATCTTTGCATGAATGTGAGGTGTGGTTGGTATAGTGAAACCTAATGCACAGGGTTAATCTGCAACAATCTGAATGACACCCCGCAGGTTGAGGTTTCGTTTGAAGTTGTTGCTTTGACTGTTGTGTGATTGGATACTGTCAATTCTTTAGAGGAACAAACAAAAGTTATTTACATTGTATTTTTGTTCTGGGTTTTTGATATTCAGGAGAGTGCATATGTGCAGATTGTAAAGGAGGGTGAACCACTGCAAGGAGTAAGATTGACGTCACAGTGTGCTGTGCTGGTATGGGTCGTTTGGTGTGGTGCAACAGTGGTTTTGGTTGTTCATGTCACAAGGGGTTGAGCTGCGATTGGTTGTTGCTGGTGAACGAGGACTGGTCCAGAATGAAATTCTATCTGTGATTATTGATTGGAAAATGAATTGTTTTAAGGTCATATGAGATTTGTTTAGAGGAGATTTGAGAGGGAGAAGAGGCACCACCAGAAGATACCCCAGGCCATTATATGACAATAAATTTAGTATTTGACTTGCTCAATGGCACAAGATCACTGAAAAGGAGGGTGCTTTGAGACTTCCACGTTATGGCACATTTAATCTGTGAATTAATGAAAACCTGAGGAGGGAATTACCTGAGACAAAAACACCTCCTACATCAGGACAGTATGAGGAGTTAAATGCTTGGGAATGTGCTACTCATGCTAGAGAGAAAGAGAAAAATCATGGAAGAACTCGAAAAGCAATGCGTTCTTATGCCGATGCAAGATGCACTGATGAACAAAAGAATATGAAAACTGACATGATAGAAGGAGTTAGATTGTATTTAGTTTTGACCGAGTGAGGCATTTAAGGAAGGGAAGGAATAGAAAAAGGACATGAAAGTAAAGGATCGCACGCGAAAGGAGACAGATGATTTGAGTGAGGTCAGGGATTGTGATTCTGATTATAGTCTTCTAGATGTATTATTTTCTGAACATCCAACTCTGAATATTGAGACGTGAGTGGAGGGTAGAGATAGCATTAATGGTGGAGGGAGTCTTGGATTAGCTACTGCCCCAATAAATGTGAATCCTGGCACTGTGGGGATTACTCCGGTAGATGTAAATCATGAGCCAGTGGGAGAGAGTTCAGGGATGTGTGTTTCTACTAACCCCACTATCCCACATACTGCGGATGCTCTTACTGTCCCAGTTACAATTGGTCCTGTGATTCCTATGTACAAGTCTGAATTCCCAGGAAATGAATCATATATTTTGGCTGTCCCTAGTGCAGGGGGTGCTTCAGCGAATGCTGCTGTAAGTCCCAATATGATATGGTTTGTTCCTCTGGTCCTGACAAATATGAGCTCCCCATTTGTGACAAGTGCTGATTTAACTTTGAGTAGGTTCATTTCAGGAAATGTCAACTTCTTGTACACCTGTCTGGGAGCTGTGTTTAAGTTCTAGTAACAGTACCCATGGAGATAGACTAGTTGTATTGTATTGTATTGTAATAGTATTTATATAGCGCTTACTACCCCTGACGAGGCGTTGAATCGCTTTTCGGTGAGTAGC
Organism: Pleurodeles waltl; assembly: GCF_031143425.1. Lineage (NCBI taxonomy): Eukaryota > Metazoa > Chordata > Amphibia > Caudata > Salamandridae > Pleurodeles > Pleurodeles waltl. The sequence goes on along the minus strand of NC_090442.1, from coordinate 936,461,391 downwards.
ACACTACTCTGGAACCCAACAAGAATTAGTGATGGATAAGTATCAGGAAATATGAGTACAGTTCTGATATTATTCTGAGTTCATCATCAACACATAGCTTTATTCGGTTACTTTCAACCATAAAAGCAAAACAACCAACAATTAAATGAAAAAGCAGATAGAAATTAGGTTAAAAAGGATAAGAATAAGGTAAAAACATATATGTCAGCCTTAAAACACATAAAATTATTTTCCTTAGAAAAAGCACCTAACCCCCTAATACCTAACATTTAAATTAAACATGGGGTTTTATTTCAGTCTAGGTGTGTAGTTAAAATTTAGCAGCTAAAACACTTTTTTTTTTTTTTAAACATTTGGTCCTCATCATCATTATTTTCCCAAAAGTTTAGTACGTATATGCCAAGCAGCTACAATAAACTTGCTAACCGCACAACATAGAGGGAGAGAAGTTTCCCTCATCATGATCCTTAAGGCAACAATACAATGTCTTACCCCCATATTACTGCACACAGATCGTAACCACTTCCGTCGAGCAATCAAATAAGCAGGGCATATAAACATAAAATGTACAATAGATTCTGAAATTTGATTGCAACTCGGGCAAGAGTCAGGACTTGGGATCACACTCCGCGTACTGCCATAGGATTTAAGAGGCAGACAACCATATCTGAACTGAATATATAAACTCTTACTTAATGGATCAAGAATTGTATCCATAAATGGTTCTAAATATGGATACCATTTAAAATCAAAGAATTGTGACGTCAATCTGCCGTGTGTTGAGCACAGCAGATAGTTTTCCCTGACATGTATCCAGTAAACAGTTTTCAGATGATTCTTCTGATCCTTCCTTATACTTTCTGGATGACTCCAAAACTCACTAAGACCCAATCTATGAAACCATTTTGAGATGTGGTTAAACCAGGAAATGGTAAGTACATTTGGTCTATCTAGAATGTCTTGAATAGACTCCTTGTATGTGGATAGCTCAGGGGTGGTCCATACACGGACCCAGAAAAGCAATGGTCGTAGGGCAATTACATCTGAAATGCGTGGAAAGCCGAGGTCCCAGAACATTGGCAGCAGTGGGGTACTACGAGGACAGGCCAAGATTGACCTTACAAAGTTGTTTTCCCCCACTGCTAGCTTGCCAGTGTTCGAGGACCCCCAAATTTCTGCCCCATAGACCGCAGCGCTCTGTGCCTTTGCTCGGTAAATTTTTATAGTTGGAGTAATCACTCTCTCAGAGGTAGACTTGTGGAAGCGTAAAATGGCCCCAGATCTCTGTGCCAGAAGAGCTAAGCTTTTATCGATTTGGGGCCCCCAATGCAGGTTGTTGCTAATTCTCACCCCCAAATAATCTATGGAGCTTACCATACCTAAGGGGGTTCCATTATAGAAAATTGAGTATCTCTTAGTGGGGCCACAGCCCAGGGTCATAAGTTTAGTTTTGCTGTGGTTGAGTTCAAGCCCATAGTCAGCACAAAACGAACTAAACTTATCCACAAGTACCTGGAGACCCATAGGAGTTCTGGAGATCAGGAGGGAATCATCAGCAAATAGCAAAATTTGAATTTTATGGTTATTCAAGGATGGAGCATCATTTTGGCAGTTGGTAACGACTTGCACCACCTCATTGATAAACAATGTAAATAGCGTTGGGGCAAGAACACAGCCCTGACGCACTCCTCTCCTAATCTCTATTTTGTCGGTGAGTTCCCCCTGATTACCCCATCTGACTCGTGCAAATGTTTTTTCATGTAATCTTTTAATTAAATGCACTAAGTTTCCTGGGGTACCGATTTTGTTTAATACTCCCCAAAGTTTCTCTCTTGGGACAAGATCGAATGCAGATCTCAGATCTACAAAGGCAACATAAAGTTTTTGCTTAGATAGGGTGACATGCTTCCAAAATAGTAATGACAGTCTGAAGACTTGGTCCATGGTATTAGTTTTAGGCCGAAAACCGGCCTGTAAGGGGGATAAAATTTGGTTGTCTTGGATCCAATCGGTAAGCCTATCTAAGACTTGCTTAGCAAACATCTTCTGAAGGATATCAATAAGGCTGATTGGACGGTAGTTTGCAGGTGAACCTACATCACCCTTTTTATAAATCAGTATTATTTCTGCACCACGCCAAGAATCTGGAATAGGGCTACCAGCTGCTATGGCATTAGACAATAAATTGATGTACCATGCCCATATCTTTGGTTCTGATTTAAACAGGTCCCATGGGATCTTATCTGGACCAGGGGCTTTAGCTGGCCTCAAAGAATTGATTGCAGCTGTTGTTTCGGCTAAGGTAAAAACAATGCTCTCAGTTGAAGTCATGTTAACAGCCCAACACTCATCGTATCCAGGATCCTCCGGAGCTTGCGGTGCAGGCAGAGTGTATATACCAGAAAAATAAGACACCCATCTTTCGGGCTGTATATACATACCGATGTCATCATTGCCTCTTTTCGAACTAGAGGTCAACAGCCGCCAAAAGGAACTATCATCTTTGTATTTGACTGCTGCAAGCAACTTCTGCCATATCTCATTATCCCAATCTTTTTTTGCTTGTTTCAGGGCATTAGCATACCTACGTCGGGCCTCTTTAATAGCCACTTGGGTATTCTGAGTTAATTTGAGCCGCGTATATGAGAGTTTGTTAGTTAGATTGACTGGAGTAATGGAGGGGTGGGGGAGGAAAGAAATCCAGAAGTGTTAATTGGGAGTATATCCCTCATTTTCTCAACCCAAAGGCTTGGGATGAATAAAGGGGGATGGAGGAGGGAAGAGTTGTGGAAGGGTTAGGGAGATCATAGTAGCAGGGTGAGATAAATGAGGGAGAATTTAGTAGGGTTGTGGGGAGGTCACGGTAGTAGAGTGAGGTTTGGTGAGTTAGATGTGGAAGCGGAGGGAAGAGCTTAGGCAGAGTTATTTAGGAGTTGAAAGGAGTAGAAAGGATTTGGGTTGAATCAGAGTGGGAATGGAGGATAGTTTGATTGAGACATGACATATGATGATGGGTAGATAAGTGTGATAAGATGAGAGCAGGGATTCATAGATATTTAGTATAACAACCCACCCAGGAGCCATGCAATGACCCACGAACATGCCAGGCACAGAAACAAACATATACACATACATATATATATATACATTCACACATACACACACGCATACAAACACACATGAATACACACACATATATGTACATACAATACATAATTAGAACCATGGGTAAATATATTTAGTCAAACAGGTTTAAAGAGTGTGTGTGTATTTTATTGTTCTGACCTAGTAGCGATACATATTTTCTAAAGAACTATATATAACAAGAAATAGACACATAATCAGAAAAAATATTTATCAGCATAGGCAAATGCAGTCCATAGTTGTTTGAATATGATGGTTATGAAGGAAAGAGCCAACTCTTGAGTAGTTTTCTGAAGACAAGAAAGTTATCTGTGGCTCGTATAGTTGGGGTTAATGAATTCCATAGTTTGGCTGCTTGAATGGAGAAGGATGTACCACCTATAGTCTTTTTCTTGTATGGTGGTGTTCTAAGGCGGGGTGCCAATCTTGAGCGGAGGTTTCTTTGTTGGATGTATTTGTTTATTTTGTTTCTGATAAAAAGCGGTCCTGTTCCATGTATAGCTTTGTGGGTGATACAAAGAAGCTTGAAAGTGCATCTTCTGGCAACGGGTAACCAGTGTAGTGCTCTCAAGACAGGGGAGATGTGAGCTCGCGGCTTTACATGTAATAGTAGCCTGGCTGCAGAATTCTGGATACGTTGCAGTTTTTTCATAATAGATAGAGATGATCCATGGTAGAGGCCATTGGCATGATCCAGTTTGGATAGTACAAGCGAGATAGTAGCTTGCACCTTGTGTGGAAATCCGAGGTGGGGGAAGATGCCTCGTAAAGTCTTTAAGGTGATGAAGCTTGTTCGTGCTAATTTGTCCACTTTGGCATTCATAGTTAACTTGGAATCCATGGTGATTCAAAGGTTTTTAACTTCCTTGGATAAAGGGGGAGGTGGTCCTAGGTCGTCAGGCCAGACGCACAGAGGGTCATAACTTTTCCAGTCACCACATATGAGTATTTCTGTTTTGGAGGTATTTAGTTTGAGATGGCTCCAGGTCATCCAATGATCAACAGCTCAGCGGGCAACTGAAGATTTGTGAGTTTTCGATGTTTTTGGGGGATTCTAATTTAAGCAGTATTTGTGTGTCATCTGCATAGTTGTAGCATGTGAGATGGAAATCAATGATCAGTTCTAGTAAAGATATCATGTAGATGTTGAAAAGCAAATGTGAAATGATTGATCCCTGGGGGACTCCTGCTTTTGTGAGGTAGGGTTCAGATGAAAACGGGGGCGAGTGGATGATATTAGATCTTTTTTGAAGACAGGAAGTAATCCATTCGAGAGCAATCCCTTGTATGCCGGCTTCGTGGAGTCTTTGAATTAGGGTGTAATTGTCAACCGTATCAAAGGCAGCCAAGAGGTCCAAGAGAAGTAGTGCAGCAACTCCATTGCGGTCGACTGTGTTTTTAAGATCATCCCAGATTGCTATGAGTGCCGATTCAGTGCTTCTTCCTGGGCGGAATCCAGTTTAGGAGTCTGAAAGTATAGAATTGTCTTCAATGAATTGTGACATCTGGGCGAATGCTGCTCTTTCTATCAATTTGCCCAGGAAACATCCATTTGTGATTGGTCTGTAGTTGTTGGGGTCTTGCGGGTCTAGGTTTGTTTTCTTTAATAACGGTCGTATGTATGCCTTTTTCAGATCTACTGGAAAAGTTCCTGTAGTTAAAGAGTTGTTGATGATTCTTCTTACAGGTGTGGCAGCAGAAGTAGACAGAAGAATGTTCTTGAAGATTTGTAGTGGGCAAGGGTCAGAAAGGCAACCGGAAGGTCTGCTTGCTTTGACCAAATCCATAAATTCACCTTGGGATATTTGTTGGAAGGACTGTAGAGGTTGGGTTGGCTTATTCTTAGAGGGTATTTTAGGAAAGGGGTTGGTGCTGATGGTTTTCTTCTGTTTTAAATAGGAGTCCAATGTGTCTGCCTTGGTTGTGTAGTTAGCTGCCAATTTGTTTGTGAAATTCCTTGGTTGTAGATTGAGCATTTTGAATTCTGTCTGAGTAGTACCTTTTTTTTAGCTTTTTTTGATTGATGATTTGTATATTCTGTTAAGTTTGTGTAGCTGCAGTTTGTCTTGACTGTTGTTTGTTTTAAGCCAGGTCCGCTGCAACTTTCTGATTTGTTGCTTTATCTTGGTTTTCTTTTGTCGTGTTTAGTTTTTCTGAGTGGTATTAGGATATCAAAAGCTTCCTGTAGCCACTCGTAAAGTTTTGGTACAGAATTAATTGTCTCTAGATCTGTGTTGGCTATTAGTTGTGTTTCTAAGTCATCCAAATTGAGTTTGCTCCATGGTCGATAGGTGCATGTATGTAAGTAGTTGTGGGGTGTGTTGATTTGTGGAGTTGTATGTCGGAAAGTTATCAAATGGTGGTCTGACCAAGTGATTGACGTGATGCTATGAATAGTAACTAGTTCAGGCTTAGCAAAAATGACATCTAGGATGTGTCCAGCGATGTGTGTGGGATTATGTACAATCTGATGTAGGTTCAATGCGACTAGGCCAGTGGTGATATCTTTTGGATGGGGCATATTGGGTTTGTCAAACCAAATGTTTAGATCCCCAAGAATGCATTGGTTGGAGTATAGTGTAATAAGGTTTGAGACTGTGTCTAGAAAAGCATCTGGGAATGTAGAGTTGTTAGGTGGAGGTCTGTTAAGGAGGAGAAAGTTACAGGAGGAAGTTGGAGTAGGGTGGCACCTGGTAAGGAGGGCTTCACAACCTTGTATGGAGATGTCTGTTTTACTGAGGTTCATTGCGTGTTTGAATATAATAGCTAGTCCACCTCCTCTCTTGCCTATACAGTTTTGTGTGATAGCCCCGAGGAACGGCTGCGTGCAACACTCGGGCCATGTCATCTCCCAACCAGGATTCAGTTATGAATAGTAAGTCAGGTTGTGTGTCTGTGAGCAGGTCGTAGATGTGGTGCTTGTTTTTTTAGAGTGATTGAGCATTTATGAGCTGGCAGTTTAGAAAAGGTGTGTTAGTGGTAGTGTTGTTTTGTTTAGGAGAAGGGTAAGTAGTAAAACATGAGCTTGAAGCAGGAGTATTGCTAGCTGTGATAACTGTTTGAGGCTCACAATAGTCTTGCTTTTCAATATAGTTTTCCTCTTCCAGCAGGTTAAGGAGGCATTTTGTTGGGTCTGTGTGTGTGAGTGGTGGACTTGGTGGCTGGGAGAGCCATGAAGAGTGTACTGTTTTTTGTAGGGTAGTCCTATTATGTAATAGACAAGGGGATGCGAGGTTGCTAAGAGTGGCATGTTTTTTATTTTGTTTGCGTTTGTTTAGTGTGGATGGAGTATGGGTTAGGGGTGGTGGAGAAGCATTTGGATCATGATGTAAGATACTAAATTGTGCAATGGAGGAGAGGCGAGTGAATGTAAGTTGCTGGGTTGGGGTGCCTGTGGTAGGTGTTTGTGAAGAGTGAGAAAGTAGGGGTAAAGATAGGATGGAATTTGTATTCTTTGTGTAGTCCTGAGGGTGGGAGTGGGTATGATGATAAGTGTAATGTAAGTTTGTGTTGCTTTGATGTGCTGATGTGTATGGTCTGTATTGTTTTTGTGGAATAGTGAGAGGGGATATTGGTGTAGTTGTTTTTGATTAGGGATTTGTATGTGAGTTAGTGCTGGTGAGTGGAATTTGAATGTTAGATTGGGGTGTTGAGGTGTTTTGGAGATGAATGTACGAGGTGTATAAGAGGTGATGGATGTGTGTCAGGGGAGTTAGTGTTAGTTGTGATGACTGGAAGAGGTAATATGTGTGGTGGAGTGAAATGTGGGGATTGTATGGTTGTGTGTAATTGGTGAAGAGAGGGGAAGAGTGTTTGTAGATGGTGAGTTTGAAGGTTGTGTTTGGGTATTGTTATGATGACAGGTGGTCTGTGTGGAGCAAACAGCGGATAGTGGTGTTGTTGGTGAGTATGAGTAGAGAGTGTGTATCTGGAAGGCTGAGACTGTGAGAAATGTATACTGTAGTTTTGTGTTGTGTGGGTGATGGCAGGTTGTGTTAGTGGGAGTGGACAGAGTAGTGTTTGCTGTGAGAATGAAGGTGTAGGGGCTGAAACCATTCCTGGTCAATTGAGAATTGGACAGCATTTCTGGGCCGAGGCCCTAGTCCCGAACAGGCCCAAACAGGCAACTGCCCTTGTCCTCTCCGCCCTTTGCCTCGACGCCCGGGCTGAGACGCCCTGAGTCCTAGGCTTAAATAGCCCTACTGGCCAAACAGAAGATGTTCCTAACCCTGGCCAATCCAATTTCTAGCCCTGATTCAAACAACTAATGGGAGACCTATCATAGCGCTATTCCTGACCACCAATCATAGTCCCAGCCCTAAAACCAACAACCAATCAGAATCCCAGCCCTATCCACCAATCACAGCCCTAGAACCAACAGTCAATCAGAATCCCAGCCCTATCCACCAATCACAGCCCTAGAACCAACAACCAATCAGAATCCCAGCCCTATCCACCAATCACAGCCCTCGAACCAACAGCCAATCAGAATCTCAGCCCTATCCACCAATCTCAGCCCTAGAACCAACAGCCAATCAGATTCTCAGCCCTATCCACCAATCATAACCCCAGCCCTGGAGCCAGCAACCAATTGATAGACCACCTCCCAACAACCTATCACAACAACATATGCAACAACCAATAGGAACTTATATAAGGAGCAAGTTAACTGAAGTCCAGTCCCTGTGGGCGGGGCGGAAGTAGCTGCTGCTCTATTCAGAATCTCCTTGGATACAGACAGGCTGAATCCACCTTCCAAGCTAGCAGAGTCTACTTTCCAGGTAAGAGAAAGATTGTTTAAAAACCAAACACTGGAATACTGCTGGACGCGCACTCTGAAATCGGGCTTTTTTAAAGGCAAAAAAACAGGGGGGCAGACAGTTTCTAAACACAATTTAAATCACAGAAACAGATTAAAACAGTCTCCTAAAAGCACACTCTGCAAGATGTATGTAGCCTTTTTACTTAGAAGGAAAATGTGCCACAAACTAGCATGGCAATTCGCACAGTCACGGCAAAAAAAAAATTCTTTAAAAAAAAACACCACTTTAGAAGAGACCAGGCTGTCTAAAACACAGAGAGTCCACAGTAAAACAGACACAGGTAGCTGAAATAAACACTTTTGAACAAATAATACTATTTACCCATAAAAATCTGGGGGCTCCTTACCTAGGTCTTTTTGCAATCCTTGAACACTGGGCTGTATTACGACACAGGGGAGATGCTGAGGGTCACAAAATGGAGGTTCCTATATTGTCATGGAGTCTCAGTGCCAATGAGATAGACTAATGGGTAAATGTTTTCAATTCTCCTTGGAGTGATAGCAATAGTTCAGTCAGGAAACTATTTAGTCACCCATGAGAGAGAACTTGATGGATACAGCTAAACTGAAGTTAGAAATAGACAAGGTTATTAATGGGACGCTTGAAATGTCTCACCTAATTTTTTACCAAGAGAATAAACTTCTATTTATGTGTAAGGATGCTACCAGATGTGCAGGACAAGTGTATGACAAATTATCTGAGTTGTCTCAAAAATAAGAGATAGACTTGAATAAGACCAAAGACTCACAGAGTAGTTACTGTCTCTGTTTTAATGAAGAAGTCATAGCCTGAATGAGTACTTCAGAGATAAAAATACAATTTAAAGAGCTAATTCAGAACATTTAGAAATGGAATGAGTTAGATAAGTGGCAAAGCTGATGGGCAAGAAAGAAAGAACCAAAAATATAGATGGAGGAACCACCTTCTTATGTAGAAAGAGGGGCAAGCACATCAAATTTCCAGTTGAGAGAAGTGCCAAGCGGAGGTTATGTGCTTGTGCCCTGGAGCATAAGTGATCTTGCATCATTCACTGATGACTTTTTGAAGTTGAGGGAAAAGCCAGTAGAGTGGTACAAGCAGGTTGAGCGATTTGTTAAGATTTCACAAGTTTTTTGGGTTCATTTGAATACTTTGTTTGACATTGTGGTTCTGAGTGACTTGCGGGCAGAGTGTGAGATATCCATTAAATGGCCTGAGGAAGAACCGATGAGAGACCCAGTGACAAAACGCCCTTTGCCAGTGGTGATGAGAAAGTATCAGCAGGTGATGACATTTTTTAAGTCGAAGGTGACACCCAAAGATATTGATTGGTTTATAATTGACAAGATGGCTCAGAAGGAGTCAATTCACTCTTTCTATTAGAGATTGTTGCAGGCATTCAAGCAGTATAGTGCAATGAAGACGTTTGAACACAAGGATATGGGACAGTTTGTGTTGAGGTTTGTGACAGGGTTGAGACCTGAAATTAGCATGATGATTTAGCAGCATTTGATTTGTTGACAGAATTAATCAGCTGATGAGATCTTAAGATATGCGAAGTACTGCAGTGTTGAAAGTATGATAAACCAGAAGAAACTGAAGGAAATGTTAATGGTTGTGCAGGTGAAGACTGATCAGAGATATATACTCAGACCCATCCTTCTGTAGAGAATGTCTGTGAAATGCAACAAGTGTGTCAGCAGTGAGCTACTGTGATGCAGGGTAGAAGTTGAGGTGTTCCCATTGATCCCAGTACTGGGATGGATGGGGTATTGTGAAGAAGACAGCCCCTTGTCATTTTTAGAACTAGTTGGGGCATTGGAAGAGGAAATGTTGTCTTTATCCAGCTATTCAACTCCAGAATTCAGGGTTTGCACAGATCCAGGATAACAACCCCATACAGATACAAAATGTGCAGAGACCGAAAGTGAAGAATTTCCATATACCACAAGCTCCAGTGATGCATGTCCTACAACCCAGATGTCACATCAAAATGCTAATTGCCCTAGCCCACAATCTAACCAAGTAGAAAATGTAAATTTGAATGCATTTCAGTACAGTAATCCTTTCCAACAGAGCCCTGTGTTTGAAACATCTGAGAACTATAGCTCCAATCAGTCATCCTGATGATGCCTGAGAGGGAAGGAAGTTTTCGTACTTGGTACAGTCTTGGAGGTAGACTAGAGTGGTTAATTAGTTATAGAAGTTGCGAATAAACAAATGACAACCTCAGAAATGACAAAAATACTCGTGAGAATAGGGTCTTTGGAGGAGAGGCACTGATTTGTGATGTGTGATTCTAGAACATTGTCTCTCTTTGGGAAGGATCTCCTTCGCGAGTTTAATTGTGTCATCTATTGTGAGCCGAAAGGTGTAGAAATGCAGACTCATGATGAGGATGTCTCCTTTAAACGGGCAAGTGATGGTTCTTACGTTGCATTGTTTACTATGATGACAATTGATGACTTGCCATCAGACCTTAAAGATGCAGTCATGTCTGAGGTTTGGGATTTGTCAGGAAAGGACATCAGTTTGAGTAATGGTGTTGAACCTGTTCGAATCAAAGTGAAGCCAAATGATGAATGTCCAAGAACACCCCCATATAATTTGACACCTGAGACGATTGTTGGAATTACCCCAGTAATTAAATTTATGATTCAACAAGGTATTTTAAAGGAGATTATGGGTACCCCATGCAGTTTACCTACTAATGGTTAACAGAAGCCAAATGGTAAATATTGCATTGTTCAGGATTTGAGGAAAGTGAACAACATTGTTGTTCCCCAATTGTCCTATGGTACTGAATCCAGCTGTGATTCTGTTTCAGATTCCATGTTAGGTAAAGTGGTTCACAGTTATTGATTTGTGTCAGGCTTTCTTCTCCATACCTCGCATGAAGACAGTCAGTTCAACTCTGCATTTTGGTTTGGCAATCAGGTTTCGGCATGGTGCCAAGACCCACAATGGAATAAGGAGAGGTGTAAGGAAATGCCTCCTTGGCATGGTTGCCCCCTGACTTTTTGCCTTTGCTGATGCTATGTTTACAATTGAAAGTGTGCTGAGGCCTGCTAACCAGGCCCCAGCACCAGTGTTCTTTCCCTAACCTGTACTTTTGTATCCACAATTGGCAGACCCTGGCATCCAGATAAGTCCCTTGTAACTGGTACTTCTAGTACCAAGGGCCCTGATGCCAAGGAAGGTCTCTAAGGGCTGCAGCATGTCTTATGCCACCCTGGAGACCTCTCACTCAGCACAGACACACTGCTTGCCAGCTTGTGTGTGCTAGTGAGGACAAAACGAGTAAGTCGACATGGCACTCCCCTCAGGGTGCCATGCCAGCCTCTCACTGCCTATGCAGTATAGGTAAGACACCCCTCTAGCAGGCCTTACAGCCCTAAGGCAGGGTGCACTATACCATAGGTGAGGGTACCAGTGCATGAGCATGGTACCCCTACAGTGTCTAAACAAAACCTTAGACATTGTAAGTGCAGGGTAGCCATAAGAGTATATGGTCTGGGAGTCTGTTTTACACGAACTCCACAGCACCATAATGGCTACACTGAAAACTGGGAAGTTTGGTATCAAACTTCTCAGCACAATAAATGCACACTGATGCCAGTGTACATTTTATTGTAAAATACACCACAGAGGGCACCTTAGAGGTGCCCCCTGAAACTTAACCAACTATCTGTGTAGGCTGACTGGTTCCAGCAGCCTGCCACACTAGAGACATGTTGCTGGCCCCATAGGGAGAGTGCCTTTGTCACTCTGAGGCCAGTAACAAAGCCTGCACTGGGTGGAGATGCTAACACCTCCCCCAGGCAGGAGCTGTGACACCTGGCGGTGAGCCTCAAAGGCTCACCCCTTTGTCACAGCCCAGCAGGGCACTCCAGCTTAGTGGAGTTGCCCGCCCCCTCCGGCCACGGCCCCCACTTTTGGCGGCAAGGCTGGAGGGAACAAAGAAAGCAACAAGGAGGAGTCACTGGCCAGTCAGGACAGCCCCTAAGGTGTCCTGAGCTGAGGTGACTCTAACTTTTAGAAATCCTTCATCTTGCAGATGGAGGATTCCCCCAATAGGGTTAGGATTGTGACCCCCTCCCCTTGGGAGGAGGCACAAAGAGGGTGTACCCACCCTCAGGGCTAGTAGCCATTGGCTACTAACCCCCCAGACCTAAACACGCCCTTAAATTTAGTATTTAAGGGCTACCCTGAACCCTAGAAAATCAGATTCCTGCAACTACAAGAAGAAGGACTGCCTAGCTGAAAACCCCTGCAGAGGAAGACCAGAAGACGACAACTGCCTTGGCTCCAGAAACTCACCGGCCTGTCTCCTACCTTCTAAAGATCCTGCTCCAGCGACGCCTTCCAAAGGGACCAGCGACCTCGACATCCTCTGAGGACTGCCCCTGCTTCGAAAAGACAAGAAACTCCCGAGGACAGCGGACCTGCTCCAAGAAAGGCTGCAACTTTGTTTCCAGCAGCTTTGAAAGAACCCTGCAAGCTCCCCGCAAGAAGCGTGAGGCTTGCAACACTGCACCCGGCGACCCCGACTCGGCTGGTGGCGATCCAACACCTCAGGAGGGACCCCAGGACTACTCTAAGACTGTGAGTACAAAAACCTGTCCCCCCTGAGCCCCCACAGCGCCGCCTGCAGAGGGAATCCCGAGGCTTCCCCTGACCGCGACTCTTTGAATCCTAAGTCCCGACACCTGGGAGAGACCCTGCACCCGCAGCCCCCAGGACCTGAAGGACCGGACTTTCACTGGAGGAGTGACCCCCAGGAGTCCCTCTCCCTTGCCCAAGTGGAGGTTTCCCCGAGGAACCCCCCCCTTGCCTGCCTGCAGCGCTGAAGAGATCCCTAGATCTCCCATTGACTTCCATTACAAACCCGACGCTTGTTTCTACACTGCACCCGGCCGCCCCCGCGCTGCTGAGGGTGAAATTTCTGTGTGGACCTGTGTCCCCCCCGGTGCCCTACAAAACCCCCCTGGTCTGCCCTCCGAAGACGCGGGTACTTACCTGCAAGCAGACCGGAACCGGGGCACCCCCTTCTCTCCATTCTAGCCTATGTGTTTTGGGCACCACTTTGAACTCTGCACCTGACCGGCCCTGAGCTGCTGGGGTGGTGACTTTGGGGTTGCTCTGAACCCCCAACTGTGGGCTACCTTGGACCAAGAACTAAGCCCTGTAAGTGTCTTACTTACCTGGTTAACCTAACAAATACTTACCTCCCCTAGGAACTATGAAAATTGCACTGTGTCCACTTTTAAAACAGCTATTTGTCAATAACTTGAAAAGTATACATGCAATTTTGATGATTTGAAGTTCCTAAAGTACTTACCTGCAATACCTTTCGAATGAGATATTACATGTAGAATTTGAACCTGTGGTTCTTAAAATAAACTAAGAAAAGATATTTTTCTATACAAAAACCTATTGGCTGGATTTGTCTCTGAGTGTGTGTACCTCATTTATTGTCTATGTGTATGTACAACAAATGCTTAACACTACTCCTTGGATAAGCCTACTGCTCGACCACACTACCACAAAATAGAGCATTAGTATTATCTCTTTTTACCACTATTTTACCTCTAAGGGGAACCCTTGGACTCTGTGCATGCTATTCCTTACTTTGAAATAGCACATACAGAGCCAACTTCCTACAAGAGGCTTTCCATTTTCAACCGGATTCTCAAGAAAAAATGTGAATCCTTGGTCATGCCTCACAATTCAGCCCTTGTCGAGTGTAACGACGACCTGTTGGTGGCGTTAAATACCAAAGAGGCCTGTTAGCAGGATATTATTGCATTATGGAATCACCTGGCTGAGAATGGACATAAAGGGGGTCATTCTGACCCTGGCGGCCGGTGGCCGCCAGGGCCACCGACCACGGGAGCATCGCCAACAGCCTGGCGGTGCCCCTTAGGGCATTCTGACCGCGGCGCTTTGGCCGCGGTCAGTGCAGGAAAACCGGCGGTCTCCCGCCGGTTTTCCGCTGCCCGTCAGAATCCTCCAAGGCGGCGCAGCATGCTGCGCTGCCTTGGGGATTCTGACACCCCCTACCGCCATCCTGTTCCTGGCGGGCGAAGGATGGCGGTAGGGGGTGTCGCGGGGCCCCTGGGGGCCCCTGCAGTGCCCATGCCAATGGCATGGGCACTGCAGGGGCCCCCGTAAGAGGGCCCCGCTGAAATACGCGACGGGTGCAGTAGCACCCGTCGCACCTTCCCACTCCGCCGGCTCGATTACGAGCCGGCTTCATGGTGGGAAGGTCGTTTTCCCCTGGGCTGGCGGGCGGCCTTTTGAAGGCCGCCCGCCAGCCCAGGGGAAAACTCAAAATACCCGCCGCGGTCTTCCGACCGCGGTACGGTATTTTGGCGGCTCCCGCCGGCGCGCGGTGACCGCGCCCGGCGGGAGTCAGAATGACCCCCAAAGTGTTCCCAAACTAGTTGCAGTATTGTCAGAAAGAGGTGCAATATTTCAGACATCACACTGAGAAAAGAGCAAGGAAAGTGTCACAAGAGAGAATTTTGGTAATTCTGAAAATGAATGCACCAACTAGTCAGAGAGAAGTCAGGATGTTTTTGGGAATGGTGTGCTACTGTTGCCAGTGGATACCCAATTGTTTCCTAGTGGCCAAGCCTTTACAGAGACTGAAACACAAGGATGTGTCTGATCCGGATACCTTGGGATAACGGTTGCATGACAGACTTCTTAGAGCTAAGAGAAAATCTCTGTCATGCCCCAGCACTGGGAATGCCTAATCACAATAAGTAATTTGCTCTATTCTGCAGTGAGAGGGAGGGCTGCACTCTCTCAGTGCTTACACAATTACACGGAAATGCCAGAAGACCTGTGGTCTACTTCTCTGCTACTCTTGATCCTGTAGCATCCGTGCTGCCAGGTGGCCTTAAAGAAGTGGTGTCTGGCATTGGCAGCATAGAGAGGTATGAAAACATTGTTATGGGTCACCCACTGCTGTTGAACTGTTGTTGACAAGAACTAGCAACCAGAATTTGACAAGCAGCCTTCTCACTAAGTACTAGCAGACCATATTGGCTGCAGAGAATGTGACTGTCAAGTGCTATGCTGTCCTAAACCTTGCTACTTCGTCACCGGTTCCAGATAATGACAATGATGATTGTGAAGTGGAGCATGACTGTTTCAATGTCACTGAACTTTGCACCTAGCCAAGACACCTTCTGTAGTAAATGGGTTACTGTCTAGTGTTCCCCCGCAAACATTGAGTCCTCTAAATAGTGGCTTACACACATTGGATGACAAGGATTTACACATAGATGATTCTAGAGAAGATTGTTCCAGCATTAGCTTTAGATTGGCAGCATAAGGGAAAGTTGTGCATCCAAATTGACCAAAATTATTTGCATCCAGTATTTGTGGGAAAGAGTGAATACAAACACACCTTTTATGTTAGAGGAAAAAGAGAATCAGTTTTAAATGGAAAAGATCCTTTGGCTCCTAGAGTATACTTTATTTGTGGAAAGTATGCTTATTTCAAATTGCCCAAGGGATGGTATGGTACATGGTATTTATGTATATGTTTCCAAAGATTTAGCATGTGGAACATATTGAATATCCTATATGGAAAATGAAGCCTAGAACAAAGCAAGGTGTTAGTGCTGCAGAAGTAGTAGGAGATGTTTCTGTTGCATTAATTCCATGTATGGATGTGATCTTGAATGATTTAAAGATTAGGAAGCTGTCTATAATAGCTGATAAACTGGCAACAAGTACAGCAAGTTCCTTATTGGTTGTACATATGAGATGGTAGTGATAAGATCTATGGTCTTGCATAACAGACTTGCCTTAGACCTTCTTCTTGCAAAAAAGGGCAGAGTCTGCCAGATGCTAAAAGTCCAGCAGTGCTGTACTTACATCTCAGACAAAAGTAAGGGCTTAGAAAAATACATTAAGAACATTACTGGGTTGACAAAAGATTTGAAGGAGTTCGAAGCACCAGGTGCATGGGAAGCTATTAGAAATAGATTTTCTGCTGAAGGTTGATGGTTTGGAAATTTAGGAAATTGATTTGTTGGTTTGGTTCTGAAGCTGTTGTTGGTTATTGCTATTTGTGCAATAGTTATAGTTGTGGGTTTCAAAACTTTCCAGAGGATGAAAGTAAGACAGGCTCTGAAGAGAAAGGGGGCTTGTGGAGCTGGAAGAGAATCAATGTAAGTACTATGATGTCATGAAGCTTCTGGAGGAGTCTAAAGGGACGATGATGAAAACTACAAGGTTTTAGTCAGACTCATCAAAAGGATTTTTATCATGATTGTGATGACTTAATTTGTCTTCAGAGGGGGGCTTGGTAACGCACAATTCTGGTTGCAGCATCATGCATTATAGAAGTAACATAATAATGTAATCAAAAACACATTTATGGTGTGTCTTAATGGTAATGTAAAGTGGAGTATCTACATCGTTTTATTGAAGATGCATTCACAGTAGAAGATTAGAAGATCACACACATGTGTTTTAATGTTTGATTTTAACATGCTGAATTGTAGTACTCATGCACATTTATATCCATGTCTCCTGAATATGGTACCACATATAGGGGGTCATTACAACCCTGGCAGTAATACCGCAAACAGGCTGGCGGAAAAAAAAGGGAATTATGACCGTGGCGGAAACCGCCAACATAGAGAGCCACTTTAACACTCCGACCGCCACGGCGGTACAGACAAGCAGCGCGGCGGTCACCTCCAACAGACAGGCGGAAGACAATGTACCCCCCACAGTATCACAACCCGCCAATCCGCCACCTTTTCCAGGGCGGATTCACCGTGGATAAAAACACAGCGGAAACAGCCATTTCAATGGGAAAACGCTCACCTCAACACACTCCACGAGGAAGGAGGCCACCATGGAGCCGGAACTACAAATTCTCCCTGCGCTTGTCTTCCTGCTCCTCTACGAACACCAGCAATGGCGGCGCCGAAGACAACGGTGAGTACTGCACCTACGACATAGGGGAGGGGGGAGGCAAAAGTCAGGGACACACACACGCAACACCCCCACCCCCATCCCGACCCTCGTACACTACAACACACACACCAATGCATTTTCAAACATCACAGTAACAATCCCCAACCCCCCGGAAGAATGCAAAGACAAAAGGAAATGAGTTCAACCATTGTAATGTCTCAAAATACAGTAACCAAATATATACAGATATATATAAACATTCTAAAAATTATACATCACGATTAGTACTGCAGGTATGCACATATCAATGTCCGTGGACCACTGGGCCCACAAAGCATGGGCGAGGCCCACACTAGATACCTGTCCACAAACGGAGAGAACACTGCAGGGCATCAGATAGAAATACAACAGGCACCTCAGGGGGAAGGGGGGGGCACCTCAGCCAGATTACAGCACCACACCAGATCCACGACGGGGCTCCATGCCCATTGATGTATCCCGGGGAGTGCAAAGCCACAGTCTCTCAAGTCACTCCAGTGGGTGGTTTGCCCACTGCTTTATCCTGGGGAGTGCAAAGCCACAGTCTCTCAAGTCACTGCAGTGGGTGGTTTGCCCACTGCTTTATCCTGGGGAGTGCAAAGCCACAGTCTCTCAAGTCACTTCAGTGGGTGGTTTGCCCACTGTACCATTCTGGGGAGTGCAAAGCCACAGTCGCTCAAGTGGATAACAGTCTCAACTGGTTCTGGAGGGGGACTGGTGCCCAGAGTGCTTAATCCTGTGAAGGACAGATGGAGTGGATGCTGTTCTCCACTGGTTCTGGAGGGGGACTGATGCCCAGAGTGCTTCATCCTGCCAAGGACAGACGGAGTGGAGGCTGTTCTCCACTGGTTCTGGAGGGGGACTGGTGCCCTGAGTGCTTCATCCTGTGAAGGACAGACGGAGTGGATGCTGTTCTCCACTAGTTCTGGAGGGGGAATGGTGCCCAGAGTGCATCACACTCCCTGTGACGGTCCCAGTTCCGTCACTGTCCCAGCTGCACATGGGCTAACGATGCTTGAGTTGGCGGTCTTTGCCCTGTTCAGCGGTCTTCACCATTGCGGTCTTTGCCCTGTTCAGCGATGCTTGACTTTGCTGTCTCTGACCTGTTCAGCGGTGTTTTGCCATGGCGGTCTTTGCCCTGTTCAGCTGTGCTTTGCCCTGTTCAGCGGTCTTCACCATGGCGGTCTTTGCCCTGGTCAGCGGTGCTTGACTTTGCTGTCTCTGACCTGTGCAGCAGTGTGTGGCATGGCGGTCCCTCAGTGCCCAGTGGGGCTGTGGCTGCCGGGGCCCTCCAGGGCACTGACGCTGGTGGTGGTCTCCGGACCAGTGACGATAGTGCTGCCCTCCAGGGCACTGACTCTGGCGGTAGTCTCCGGACCAGTGACGATATTGCTGCCCTCCAGGGCACTGACTCTGGTGGTGGTCTCCGGACCAGTGACGATAGTGCCATCGGTGGCGTCCCGGCCGGCAGGGAGGATGGCGGCCTTCGCCGCCGTGCTGCTCTTACCAGACTTTGGAGACTTCTGTCCCTTCACCACCTTAGGAGGAGTCACAGCTGACTCGGCACTCCCCCCGGGACCATTGTGAGCTGTTTTACCGCCAGGAGTCTTCACCCTCTCCTGTCGCCCACTTTCCAACTTAAGGTGCTTTACAGGGGGTGGACTGGCAGTGCTTTGGCTCGGTGTCACACTGGCTGCCCTGGTGGCCGGTGCACTCCACAGACCTTTAACACGCACCACTGGTACCGGAGTTTTTGTGGCTGAGGTGCTACTACGGGACCTATGAATTGGAGGGGTGGGGGTGGTGGCACAGAGGTCAACGTTGCTCAGGAAAAGTTTCTGACGAACACTGGGATGGGTAGCTGGAGGGGGTCTGGGAGTGGAGGAAGAGGAGGTGGTTGTAGGAGGTGTAACTTTAGGTGATTTGGGTGCAGGTGCAGGTACTGGGGGCTGTCGTGAGGTGGATGGATGTTGGGTGTGTGGGTGCCCACGTTTGTGTACTTTGGGAGGGGGCGTCACAGACACACTGGGAGTGGACACAGGGGATGTGTAAATGGTAGTGGGGGTGGTGAGTGCAGGTGAGCGGGGTGTGGTGCTGGGTGTTCTGGTGCGAGTCCTAGTGCCTGTAGATGTAGTGCATGCAGGTGAGAGTGTAGACGCCACTGGGAGGGAGGAGGGAGACGACGACGAGGGGGACACAGTGGATGCAGTGGATGTTGCTGTGTCTGTATGTGGGTGATCCTTGTGTGAGTGCCTGTAGTATGTGTGGTGCCTATGTTTGCCTGAGCTACTTTTGTGTGTTGAGGTGTGTGCATGCTTGTCTGATGGTGTAGTTGGGATAGGCTGGGGTACAGGGGATTGGGTCTGGGTGGAGGAAGTTGGAGGGGGGAGGCTAGACACAGGGACAATGGCTGCCATCAGTGCTGAGGCCAGAGATTGCAGTGTTTGATGATGGGCAGCCTGACCAGAATGAATGCCCTCCAGGAATGCATTAGTGTGTTGCAACTCCCTTTCTACACCCTGGATGGCATTCACAATGGTAGACTGCCCAACAGTGAGTGACCTGAGGAGGTCAATGGCCTCCTCACTGAGGGCAGCAGGGGTGACAGGGGCAGGGGCTGAGGTGCCTGGGGCGAAGGTGATGCCCACCCTCCTGGGTGAGCGGGCACGGAGCGAAGGCTGAGGGGCTGCTGGGAGGGCGGTGCTGGTAGGGGGGGTGGCGGCTGTACCTGTAGAAGTGGGGGGCACAGATGGTCCCGCCACCACAAGGGAGCTCCCATCTGCAGACGAGTCCGTGTCGCTGTTTGCTGATCCGGTGACCGACGTGAAGCTCCCCTCGCCCTCCGTCCCACTGGTGTATTCAGAGTCCCATGGTGTGGCCCTCCATGGCCATGTGGGATGCAGCTCCCTCGTGCTCCGGTGCCACTGTACCTCCGTCTGATGATCTGATGCACAAAAGAACAGGGAGAGCACAAAAAGGGGGGGGGGAACGACAGAAGAAAGACATGTTGAGTTCATGGCTTACCGCTACCGTTGGCGGACAATACAGACACAGCAGCCCCCTGCACTACGCCGTGCTCTTGGCCTCTACAGATGCAATTCCTGGGATATGGCCTACAGGCTATGAGTGTCATCTGTCCACATATATGACACAGGGGCATGTCAACCTGTACTTGGCACTCTACAGAGGTGGGGTGGAGTGGCACATGGCCTGCATTCTGGAGGGGCCAGCCTACATAACTCGCCCTGGCCTAGGGAAACCCACAGCCCTCCTCCCCCACCCAGACCCCTCCACTGCGCACAAAGTCCGCTGAATGAGAGTGTACTCACCCCCTTGTGTCTGCTGTGATGCCCTCAAGCGCCCATCAAACTCAGGGTAGGCCACCGCCAGGATCCGGAACATCAGGGGGGTCATGGTGCGACGGGCACCCCTCCCACATTGGGAGGCCATCCCCAGCTGAGCCTCCGCCGTCTTCTTGCTCCAGTGGCGAATGTCCTCCCATCTTTTCCAGCAGTGGGTGCTCCGTCTCTGGTGGACCCCCAGGGTCCGGACGTCCTTGGCGATGGCACGCCAAATGTCCTTCTTCTGGTGGGCGCTGACCTACCTGACATGTACAGGGGAAGAAGAGGAGTCATTACCAACTGCACCGTCGAAGTGAGTGGCCCCCATCCCTGCCCTTGCCATGTGGCACATGCATTCACAGTCCTTCATGCTCGCAGAACTCTGCCCCCTTCCTACTGACATCCAGCCCTCTCCACCAGGCGTAGCCCATACAACGTGCTCCCTGTGTACTTACCTGTTGGTCTGGAGGACCGTAGAGTAGCGTGTGCTGGGGGAGGACCCCGTCCACGAGCTTCTCCAACTCCTGAGCAGTGAAGGCAGGGGCCCTTTCCCCAGACGCAGCAGCCATTGTCTCTTCCAGACCGAGGTCACAGCAGCACTTGCAGCGTAGGTCCTCTCCTGTCGAAGATCAGGTATCGAGTGATTGTACAGATAGAAAATGGTGGTCACGTCCGCGGCGGTGACGTCCGCGGCGGTGCGTATCATCAACGCCGGCGCACTTCACCATTGGCTCCTGGGACCCATAGGGTCCAATGTTAATCAATGCAACATTGCGCTGGGGTCTACGACCGCCTACTGCAACGGTGTACAACGCCAGCGCAGTTATCTCACATCCCATTGTCCCAGTTTAGAGGTCAGGAAGCCTCCATTTCAGGGGCCCACATGGCTTCATTTACTACTGTGTCACACATACCTAGGCCTACACGTAACACACATACAGGAAGAGTTTTGTATTTGGTGTCGTGTTCTGTGTAGCTGTGGGTACATACCTGAGAATTTGTTGACTCTGTGGTCGCTGTTGTCCTTCTTAGGAACCGTCAGCTGGGACATTTGAGGAGATGGCGGAATCCTCCGGTGTACCGACAGCTGGTGGACCTGTTAACAATGGAGGAGCGACATTTGATCATCACCTACAGGTTTGACCGTGCCACAATCCAGGAACTGTGTACCCAGTTGGAGCCAGACCTGATCTCACCAATCCTCCATCCCACCGGAATACCCCCTGAAGAGCAGGTGCTATCAGTGCTCCATTTCCTTGCAAGTGGGTCATTTCAAACAACAGTGGCCATGGCATCATGGATGTCCCAGCCTCTGTTTCCCAACGTGTTGTCCAGAGTGTTGTCTGCCCTGCTGAAACACGTGAGGAGCTACATCGTTTTCCCTCAGGTGGAGGATTTGGCTACAGTTAAAGGTGACTTCTATGCCCTTGGACATATCCCCAGCATCATAGGTGCCATTGATGGGACCCATGTGGCTCTGGTCCCCCCCCACAGGAGTGAACAGGTTTACAGGAACCACAAGAGTTATCATTCGATGAATGTACAGATGGTATGTTTGGCAGACCAGTACATCTCCCAGGTAAATGCTATGTTTCCTGGCTCAGTGCATGACGCCTACATCCTGCGGAATAGCAGCATACCGTATGTGATGGGTCAACTCCAGAGGCACCGTGTGTGGCTATTAGGGGACTCTGGTTACCCCAACCTGTCCTGGCTACTGACCCCAGTGAGGAATCCCAGGACCAGGGCAGAGGAACGCTACAATGAGGCCCATGGGCGGACTAGGAGGGTGATCGAACGCACCTTCGGCCTCCTGAAGGCCCGGTTCAGGTGCCTCCATATGACAGGTGGTTTCCTATTCTACTCACCAAGGAAGGTGTGCCAGATCATCATCACCTGCTCGATGCTTCACAATCTTGCTTTGCGACGCCAGGTGCCTTTCCTGCAGGAGGATGGTCCAGATGACGGTGTTGTGGCAGCTGTGGAGCCTGTGGACAGTGATGAGGAGGAAGCTGAGGAAGAAGACATTGACAACAGGGAGTCAGTCATACAGCAATATTTCCAGTGACACACAGGTGAGAACAATTTTTTTACTATTACATTCACTTTCACACTTCTACCTCTATCCTGTCTGTCAATTTGATGCAGTATTTGATAACTGAGTTGTACATTTCCATTACTGTTTCACAGGTGTGGTTACCAATGTGTGTCATCTGCTTGCATCCTTCATGGACTTGTGATGTGTGACATAGGTATGTTGACATTACATTTGAAAACGCATTTTGTCACTGTCATTGCTAATACACATTTTCAAAATCACAGACTGACTCCAGATTGTTTTGTGGTTCAAGGGTGTTTAATGAAGTGCTAATTATTGGAGGGGGTGGTAAAATGGTGATGGGTGATGGTGGAGGAATGTCCATGGCAGAGTCCAGTCTATTAGTCTCGCAGGTGCACTGCCCATATGGGCATAGGAAGTGGAGCTGGGGCAGTTCCAATCTGGACAGGGTAACAAGGTGGGACAGTGGGAGGACAATCAGGGTGGTCTCATTTCCTGGAGGGGGTCTTGCCATCTTGCTCTGTCCTGCTCCTGGATCTCAGGGACCGCTTGCGGGGTGGTTCTCCGTCTGCAGGGGGTGGGGTGCTGGTGTGGTGGTCCTGTGGCGGGGCATCCTGTCCACTAGCGCCGGCGGAGGTGGTGGGCAGTTCATCGTCCAGGCTAGTGTCAGGGGCCCCTTGGAGTTCCACGGTGTCCCTCATGGTCTTTTGTATGTCCTTCAGCACCCCTACGATGGTGCCCAGGGTGGAGATGATGGTTCTGAGCTCCTCCCTGAACCCCAAATACTGTTCGTCCTGCAGGCGCTGGGTCTCCTGAAACTTGGCCAGGACCATAGCCATCGTCTCCCGGGAGTGGTGGTATGCTCCTGTGATGGAGGAGAGGGCCTCGTGGAGAGTGGGTTACCTTGGCCTGTCCGCCCCCTGTCGCACAGCAGCCCTCCCAGTTCCCCTGTGTTCCAGTGCCTCCGTCCCCTGGACCGTGTGCCCACTACCACTGCCCCCAAGTCCCTGTTGTTGTTGGGGTGGTGGGTTATCCTGGGTTCCCTGTAGTGGTGGACACACAGCTGATTGACGTGTCCTGGGGATGGAGGTATGGGCCCGCTGGGTGGGTGCTGTGCTGGTGTTACCAGAGGGTGGAAGGTCAGTGTTGGGCTGTGCCCGTGCAAGGGGAACTGACTGTCCCGAGGCCCACGATGGTCCGGGCTGGTCATCTGGATCCAGTTGGTCAGAACTGCTGTTGTCACTGTGGGCCTCTTCTGTGGGTGGAGTGGAGATGTCTGGACTCTCCTGTCTAGTGACGTTATGTAGTGGTCCTGCAGGGGTATAAGAGCATGATTATTGCATGTGTGTGTGTCATGGTGTGCAATGGGTGGGTGTACGTGTACCCCAGTGCAAGCATTCCTGTGTGGGGGCTTGTGTGATGATGGTTGGGGGGGTGTTATGGGTATGTGCAGTGAGCATGCTTTAGTGAGGGGTGACCATGCTTAGTTGTGTCATGCAGGGCTTGGTGTTGGGATGGGTGTTTTGTGTTATTAATACATTAGTGAGGATTTGGAGTGATAGGGGAGGGGGTGAGGGTGGGGTGTGTGATAGCATGCAGGTAGGGTGGGGATATGATAGTTAAGATTTGACATACCAGTGTCCATTCCTCCGCCGACTCCCCCCAGGCCCTCTGGATGCATGATGGTCAAAACCTGCTCCTCCCATGTCGTTAGTTGTGGGGCAGGAGGTGGGGGTCCGCCGCCAGTCCGCTGAATCGCGATGTTGTGCCTGGAGACCACTGAACGCACCTTCCCCCGTAGGTTGTTCCACCTCTTCCTGATTTCCTCCTGATTTATTGGATGCTGTCCCACAGCGTTGACCCTGTCCACGATTCTTCACCATAGCTCCATCTTCCTGGCTTTGAAGGTGTGCTGCACCTGTGATCCAAATAGTTGGGGCTCTACACGGACGATTTCCTCCACCATGACCCTGAGCTCCTCCTCGGAAAACCTGGGGTGTCTTTGGAGTGACATAGGGTGGTGTAGGTGATGTGTGGGGTGGTGTATGTGTTGATGAGTGTGGTGGTGTGTGGTGTTTTGTGCGTGGATGTTGTATGGGTGGTGGTGTTGTGTGCCTCTGTGTGGTGGGGTTGTCTATTGCTGTGCTCCCTCTGTCGCCTTTGTCTCTGATTTTGGGTCGTAGGGGTTTGTGGGTGATGTGGGTGTGTGTTTTATATTGTGTTGGGTGTGTGGGAGTGGTGTTTGTATGTGTATCAGGTGTGTGTATTTTGAATTGTCCAATGTGGCGGTGTTTTGGAGATGTGTGTGTATTTTGAGCGCGGCAGTGTGTACCGCCAATGGAATACCGCGGTTGAAAGACCGCCGCCTAAATTCGCGGGTCGTAATAGCATAGGCGTGTTTCTGTTGGCGTGACGGTGGAGGATTTGTTTTCGCCAGTTTATCACTGACCTTTGCTGTGGCGGACTTGTGTGGGTGTCTGAATTTTAGCGGATTCCGAGATGTGGGTTATAATAGCTGTGGAGGAATTCCGCGGCGGTGTGCTGGCGGTCTTCTGCACGGCAGTAAGCAGCTTTTACCGCCAATGTTGTAATGACCCCCATAATCTTGTTTCATTTCATAGTTCATGTCTTCATTTACAATTGCAAGATGCACTTATAATCATGTATTTCGAATGTGCACATAACGTCATACTAAGTTAGCTTAACCAAAAGCCTGAATTATTTTAGTTTCTAGTGTTTAATCTTCCACATGGAGTTTTGCTTGCATTGCAATGTTTTTCCCTTGCAGGTGCATCTGTGCATGTCTACAGTTAATGAAAGCGATATTGTGTGTTGAAGGTAGTAGGTTACGGGAGGGTACTTTGGCAAGGACAAAAAGCACTAATAAGCTGAGAAAGAAATGATTCCTGTTTGTGTATCAGACACCAAGAGATGCTCAAGGTCGTCCTGAAGTTTGAATCATGGGATTAAAGCCTGAGTGGAGTTGCCAATTTCTACTGTGCAAAGGCGATGGAAAACTACTGGTCTTGATGATGTGAACTTCTCAAAGATTCTGTTAGTTTAATTAGTATTCATCTAGTTAGAAGAGTGCAGATTACCTTGAGACGTGGAGGGGTACTGACCTCTCACCCTTTATTCTTTTGTGTGGCTTTATGCTACTTCTACTGACGTTTCTGTTATACTGACAGTTCCTATTGTCTGTGAATCAACTAGGATTTCCTTTTAGTTTAGTTTGAGGTACTTAGATTGATTAAGCAAGAGGTTCACGATTTGTGTTCTGACCATCAAATCTTATTTTTTGCGTTGCCTCAACTCAAATTCTTGTATGCCTTTTGTTTATACAATTTAACTTTATCTGACACTTTACCTCAACTTTGGTGACTCTGTACGTATACAACATGGTTTTGAGATTCATTCACATTAGTTTGGTTTTAAATTTGCAATAAACTCTTAAACTTTATCCCCCGTTTCCTGAATGTAATGTGTAATGAAATGGGTTACACTGTTGATTAAATTGAAAGTTTGATTTGAACTCTTCCTTACCACTCTAGAATCCTAAAAAAGTTAATTGGAAGGAAGTGAAATAAATATATGGGCCCAAAGCATCATCAGGGAAGACACACACCACATCTGGAAAGTTTGGAAAATAGGGAAGTGGAGATTTGGAATGTCCTTTGCGACTGGAAATGAGAGGTCTGAATGCTTCCTGGTTATAAGGACTGAAAATACACACTCACAAATTACATTTCTGGGACAAAAGAAGCAGTATCAGTGAAAAGGGCATCAGATGAGTATTTTATGTTTGGAACAGTGGTTATTAAGCTTGCTCTGCTTTGTCCCAGTTCTCACCTGTTTGTGTACCTGCACTTTTGTTATTTTTCCCTTCCTCAATTCCCTTGTGGGTTAGGTCCCATTAGGCTGGTGTATAGGATTTTCACTTTCCTTTCTGTGTGGTTGTAGTTGCCATCTTTAGCAGTCTAAAAGTTCTCCTGATCCTACTTCTAGCTCCTCTCTGACAATCACTCGATCTTATGCTTACTTTCCCATTCAGTTCTCCAACTGTGTCTTGGTAGCTGGAACACTAGTCACAGTGTGTCCTACTCCCGTCTTGGGTAAGCCACAATATTTTGGGTGGGGCATTACACCAGAACTTCACCCTTCTCCCTTTCCCTTTCTTTTTTTCCCAAAGATAGTGTAATCGTTAGTCTTGCATATTATACAGGCAGGGTGGTTTCTGGTGTGGTGAGACAGTAAGGGGGTCATTACAACGTCGGCGGTCTTTTTGCAAGACCGCCGAAGGACCGCCGTGCGGAAGACCGCCTGTGCAGGCGGTTTGCCACTCGGCGTATTATGACTGTTGGCTGCTCTCTGTTGTTATTCTGACGGAGAGCCGCCAACAGCCATACTTGCGGGTGGCGGGGAAGTGGAGGTTGCTCCACCTCCACTGCCACGCCAACAGAACACCTCCCAGCGAATCACGTCCTGTGATTCGCTGTGGCGGTGTTCTGTTGGCGGTATGGTGTCAGCGGAGCTGTCCCCATGGCTCCCGTCCCCTCCCGGAGGATCGACGGACCAGGTAAGTCGATCGTCCGTTAGGGGAGGGGGGTGGGGGGGTGTTGTGTGTTGTGTGCGTGCATGGGGGTGTGCGTCTGTGTATGTAGAGGGGGTGTGTGGGTGCGTGTATGCTTGTGGGGGTGTTGTGTGTATGGGAATGAGTGCATGTATGGCTGTGGGTATGTCAAAATTCATCACCTGCAGGGTCCAAAAAGGATTATCCTTCAATCCCACGCTTTCTAACCCATGTATGACCCCACAGCCAACATCGTCAGACCCAGTGGCCTGAACATAATCTCCTACATAGATGACCCCAACTCATCCTCTTTCTCGCTGCCGACCCCACCAACACTGAAACCAACTTCCACAGATGCATAACAAGTGTCACCGACTGGATGAAAGAAAACTGCCTGCAGCTAAACATAGACAAGACTGAAGATCTGATGTTCGGCAAGAGCAGCAACACATGGATTAACTCCTGGTGGTCTTCAGAACTGGGACCCACACCCACTCCCTCCAAACATGCCAGAAACCTCAGAATCATCATTGACAGCAGGCTCCCAATGGAATCACAGATTAACAGCATCTCCTCTGCCTGCTTCTTCAATCTGCACATGCTACATAAGATGTTCAAGGGGCTACTCCCTCACACGAGAGATACTGTGACATAGGCCCTCAGCCCCAATCAACTAGACTATGGCAACTCCCCCTATGTAGGAATCGCCTCACAACTCCTACAAATTCTTCAGACCATACAGAATGCCGCAGCCAGATTCATCCTCGACCTTCCCGATGATCCCACATCACATCACACCTCAGGCAACTCTGCTGGCTCCCCAGGCAGAAGAGGTGACTATTCAAGGTGCTGATCCATGCACACAAAGCTCTACACAACCAAGGACCTTCCTACATTAACCACTATCAGAATTTTCATCAACTGTCAAGAAGACAACGCTTCGCTTCCCTATTGCTTGCATACACGCCACACATCCACCGAAGCAGAAGTAGAGGACATACCTTCTCGCACATAGCAGCAAAAAAAGCCCCCCAACACATCTCCGGAGCATCACCTTTCACCTAGAATTCCGTAGAGCCCATAAGACCTTGCTATTCAAATGAACCTCTGAGACCTTCAAACGCGTAGATACCTTCAAGGGTGATTAGTTGAGCTTTACAAATCCTATTTGATTAATTGATAGTCCGGACCATCTCCAATCCTGAGAACAGTACTTGAGTTCACAATGAAAGCTTTCCACTTGCTTTCTGCTGAGGCCAGCTTCAAATTCAAGGCTTTTGGCACAATCCATAGATATTGGCACAAAGGCTCAGGATATCTGCAGAAACTGGTCTCATGCTACACTTGGGCCAGAAACCTTTTTTCGTCTTCTCAGTTGATCCATAAATGATAATTCAACAGAATGAAACGCATGGGTAGATTCCTGGAAGTTAAGGCTCTCAGACTGTGGAACGCACTCATTCTAACTTTAAGATCCAAACCCTGAAAACTGTTTGTAATTGAATTTGAGACAGATCATTGTTTTCATTCCAACAACATCGGACACAGCACTCGCCCATATAACTGGACTACGTCTTTCCCTGTCTCTTCATCAGACTGCACTTTCGTTATCTCTCACAGAGCTCTGAAACAATCGAAAGTGAGAATCGGCTGAAGGGATGATAATATTAAATGCTTGTTTTCAAGGCACAAAAGATAAACACATTTTTTGTCTACTTTGGACATGCCCTGGCCGGAGAGAGGGCCATGGAGGATGGTTGAGGTCTCTGTTCAGATTAATAGGCATTCGATTAAATAATACCTCTGTGAGGGTATGTTCAAGAAGAGAACGCTTTCAATTTTTGGTAAAGATAACATTTTTAAATCTGCGACAAACAATACTACCCTGCCTTCAGCATAATCTTTGCCAATTTTGTGAACTGCGATTATGTATGAGATGTAGACCAGGAGTGGTTTGAATAATTACTTTTTGCATTTCCTGTTATATTAGGACAGCAATATCTTTGTCATATTCAATTTAGTAGGGTTTTGGTAAATGTTTTTTTTTTTGGTGACATTGTATTTTTTTTATTTTTTATGTTATGCATTTGATTAACCATAACTAAAAATGTGGCCTTGAATTCTCCAGTTTTTTTCTAAAAGTAACAAAATGTGAGCACAGTTCATTAAAATACCTGGGGCACCCTCACATGCTGAGAAAATGTCTATATTTGTCTCATGGTCTATTGATCTATTTTAGTGCTAAACTGTGTTGTCACATTTAGCCCATGTGCTAACAAAGTTTATATAAGATATATAGAAAAATTGAAAACTTTTGCAGAGTCCTACGCAAACCACTGTTTCCATTCCGCAAATGCAAAAATATCCATCAATGCTTTTCGAGGGAAGACGGAACATAAAAACAACAAATGCTGATCTTCCTTCTTTGTTATATGCCTAAAATCCAGGCACACTGTAAATGAAATACATGTAGTGTATGTAAATGCACCAAGAATTCTGAAGAAGTGTCCATCAATGGAACAATTGTGAAACAACTCTATTTCTCTACTTTTAATAATTATCTACTGTATTGTGTGCCCGTCCGACCTTCATTTGCGTATGTCAAAACTACGCTAGAGGTCAAGAGTAGGATGGTACACCACTGCTCATTAGGTGGAAAACAATAGAAACACCTTTGGTAGCGCACTACACAGAACTATACCATTCAGACACTGACATAACATGGAACATTCTGTGTTAACCCAGCATCGTAGGGGTGGCTCATTGGAGTCACATTTAGCCCTTCAGGAAGCTAAAATGATTGAACAAATACTCACGTACAAAACGGCCTTAATGATCATGATGAATTGTTTGCAATAATGTGATAGTGTAGACTTGTGACTAGTGTTATACTGAAAAGGCTTCCTTACCATCCTTGCCAGCTTGAGTCCAATTATGTTGGCGCTCTTCTGGTTCTATGGAAATGGGATAATGAGTTTACACACTTTGGGGCATATTTATACTCCATATGTGCCAAATTTGCTCATTTTGTCTTACACAAATTCAGCGCAAACCTAGCTCCATTTTAATATTTTGACGTTAGACACGTCTAACGTCAAAATATTGGAGTTCACACCATTATTTAGATGTATGAACCTACCTTGCGTCAATGAGACGCAACGTAGGCATTCCCATCTAAAAAATGGTGCTAACCCCTTAGCCTCATATTAATTCCCCCATGCTAAAATGACACTCATGTGGAGGAGGGGACAAATAATGGTGCAAAGCTTGCTTTGCACCATTATTTAACGCCTGGGTCAGACCAGGCGTTAAGGGATCTGTGGACCCATTTCCATGGTTAAGCACCATGTAATGGGTCCACAGGTGCCCTCCCCAAGTACCAGGAACACCCCCACTCACACCAGAGGGACACCAGAGGATCCCCATCCAAGGTAAGTAGGGTAAGTATTAGTAAATATTTGTTCATTTTAATTAAAGTGCCATCGGGTGCCCTAACTTGGGGCCCCCTGCATGGCACAGGGCGCAATGGCCATGCCCAGGGGACACTTGTCCCCTGTGCTGGCCATTGGGGTGGTGGGTATGACTCCTGTCTTTCCTAATACAGGAGTCATGTTTTTGGTGGTTCTGCATCAGGAAATGGAGCTAGCCTGGTTAGAGGTATTTGTTTGCCTCAAACCAGGCTAGTGCCATTTCCTGGTCCACAACCCCCTCGTTCCACAACACCACCCCCAACAGGCTAGCATCTTCTTCTAAGACGCTAGCCCAAGCTTAGCGCTGGCTTGCCCCATCCCATAAATACGGCACTGTGGAATGACGCAGGCCAAGGCTATATTTTTTGCCGCAAAACTGAGTTTGCACAGTTTTGCAACTAAAAGTATAAATCTGTGCCTTTATGTGATGATTAGATCTTCAAATAGTGCAATTCTCTTTTAGACAGCAGCTCTGCGTACTATCATGTAGCTATACATGCTCATAGTCTGCGGATAGTATGTTATATGCTTAATTTTCTATATTTTTTTTATTTACATGCTGTGACCATATAACATGCTAATGATCGTTTTAAG
Organism: Pleurodeles waltl; assembly: GCF_031143425.1. Lineage (NCBI taxonomy): Eukaryota > Metazoa > Chordata > Amphibia > Caudata > Salamandridae > Pleurodeles > Pleurodeles waltl. The sequence continues at coordinate 936,430,426 of NC_090442.1, read as the reverse complement.
CCAAATTATACATGGGACTTACATCTTGTTCATTTACTAGCAAATATAGAATGACCCACTCTAAGATGACACCTGTGCTGACAAGGCTTGACACACCTTCTGCAGGATCCTTGGGTCCATTCATTCGGCCTTTTGGGCCAGCAGACACAAGGGTATTAGGCCGGATTTAAGTGAAAATGATGGTGCACGTTGCTGCGCCAAATTTGGCAGGGCCGCGTGCCGTCATTTTCAAAATGCATGGATGTGCCGTATTTACAATAATATGGTGCACCCCTATGTTTCCTCCTGCGCTGGTGCAAAGCTTTGCTGCTGCACGCCAACGCAACCACCCTTGCACCATAGTGCATGGATGGCTGCGTTGAAGGGGAGATTGTGTTTGTGTAGGAAGGGACACCTTCTGCCAAAAAAACAATCTTCAATGGTGATTTGCTCCTTCTATGTGTGCTGCAAAAGGCAGCATAGAAAGAACAAAAAACGAGGAGTAATAAAAGTATTTCTCCTCGTTGTGATTAGATTTTGGTGCTGCCTCAGGGTTACAAAAACTTGGAAATCTGGGGTAGCTTCAAATGCAATGGGTGTTCTGTGGCACAGCAACAGCAACACCCATTGCACACACCCCTGTCCACGCAAAGTGCTGTGTGTGAAGAGGACGTATTTACAAGGTGGCGTTAAGCCACAAAAAGTGGCTTTCGGCCATCTTGTAAATACGGTGCAGTGCATAGCGCCACCAGAGAGACACTAAAAGTGATGCTCCTGTGGTATTATAGGCTCTTAAATATGCCCTATTGTGTCTCCACAATTGTTTGCTTGATTAGTCCTTTGATGTGGTTTAAATCCCTTCCAATAGAAAGTTATTCCATGGACAGAATGTACCATCATGCATATCTCTATGCACGCAACTGATTGTTAGTGTGCAAAATGTTGAAGTATATTTATTCACATCTGGAATCCATCGATACATTTAGTGAAGGAAGTGTGGCCACGATATATGGGAGAACCATCCTACTATCGCACGAGGTGCTAGAGTATGGCTTCATTTAAGATGGACCTCACACTGACAAAGACAGACAAACCCCTATAAGGTTCAGCCTGTCATCACATTATATAAATAGTCTTCAGGAGGCATAATGGTGTCCATGGTGACTCACTTGCAGCGGACCGATATCCTCTGAATTTTTCTTGGTATATCAAGCATGTGACTAAAGATACCTCCTTGTTCACGCAATTCTAACATTTACACGAGTGAGCACAGCGTGATTTCCCACTTCTCTTTTTGCAGCCAACCATTTTGAATTACAATACTTGTCCCAACAGGGGCTCCCTTAAGAATCTGGGGGATATGCGAGCAAGAACAATTTTCTAGTAATAGTTATAGAGGAAGGGATGTAACAGAAATCCCACCTTATAATATCTTGCTCCATGGAGGGTGGTGCAAGACTTCATTCTCTTCAAGCGCCTGTACCTGCAAGGTATGGAAAAGGTTGATGAATGTAATTCAAGTAACAATCAAGTATTTCTGTGCCCAAAGGAAATAACATCAAAATTTTGGAGCAAATCGGCTTGCATAACACAATAACTGAGGGCTTCGAGGGTGCATACGTTATTTCTATAAGGCGATATTGGAATCTTTCTAAACACTATGAGAAGGAGCCAATACTCTACAATGAAAAGATTATTATTGGTTTACTTTTCCATTGTATGAGGAATGTGGTTGTAAAAATATTGCATGTTGATATCGGCAAAGTGATAAAGTTCCCCTAAAGTATTTTTTAAATTGCCTAAAAAGCATCAGTTTCTTGTATCTTTGTCTTGGAAAGACCGGAATGATAGGCCAAAATGTGTGGACAGTTTCTGGAAGAGAGGTTCCATTCAGTATACAATTATGGAATGCATTAATTCGGAAAGCACAAAGTGAAGAGCATTAGGTTTACAATAAGTGACAAAATAGACTTTTTGAAGCACTCCTGTAGTGTATGATGAACTTTTAACAGCTTTTGGACGCCCGTCATGTAATAGGAATTCAAAGACCGCACATCATGCAGGGATGGCACCATATTTTTAATGAAATTTGGGTTTAAGTATAATTAGATAGAACATTATGAATAAAGTGAGATAATGAATAATTTCCATGGTGCTTGTGTGTGGCTGTGGTCCAAAAGGAGGTACTGTGGAAAAACGTATGAAGTATTAGTTGTCCTTATATTGGTTGTTAACAGTGACTAACTCTGCTATTGCTTATCAAACTGACAAGACTCTATCCCTGAAGGGCACCGTTTGCTCATACATGATTGTATTACCCAGGTACACATAGGGTCATTCTGGTAATCCCAGTTATTTATCTTTTTTTGTTCTGGGGATTAGTTTTTGTACTTTTTAAAAAAAGAATAGTGTTTATTAACCATCTTATGTGAAGTTACTCTTTGTACTTTGGTGCTGTTTGTACTTGTCTCCAATGATTTATATGGTTTGTGCTTGTATTTTCGTTTTATTGAGTGAAAGAAAATATTAGGACGTTTTCACATTTTCACATGGTAAATGCATTGTGTTTAATAGCACATGTTGGTCAGAATCATTGTCTGGGTAGGTTGCAGTCATTTCAGAGTCTATGAAAATTTAGAAATAATGCCATGTCGAGATAATGGTTAGGTAGAAGTGTAAGAAAGTGAAGGTAATGATAACAATGATGAACAAATAGCCAAGCAAAGTAGTGGTAGGTCAAGATGTAATGGTCAGGTCGATGGTAGTGGCTAGTGACTGTTAGGTGTAGTGGAATTGTGCCAAGCATCCATGCAAAATGGGTCCACTGTTGATGATCTCCCTCCCAGCACAGAAGTTGTTATGCAGTTGTCTTGTATTCTCAACATGAAAAATACAAATCTTCTAGTGACCAAAATCCCATCCTTAAGAAACATAAACTTCTTGTGGATGCACATATGTATAATGCTGTGCATGGAGCTAGCGCATCTGGTCCTTAGTAAGTAAACTCACAAGGGGACGGGTATAGGTCGATTAACCTTTTGATTCGCATGGAGTATCCTAGCTAGGCTAAAGGTAGTCACACTAATAATTAATACACAATTCAATAAACATTAGTCATCAACATTAATGAAATATAAAACTAGATGACCCTCTGGTCATGAATAATCACAATTCACTATACATTTTAGTAGTTTTATTCCCTACTAGTTACAAAAATAATTCATGAAAATTATTTCAACTTTATTCACGTCAGCAAATCCGTATTAATTTATTAGAAGGCGCCAAAAACATAGTCTAATCAAAACTTGCATCAGAGTACATTCTAAAGCAGTAGCATAAGTCAATAATTGAATCAGGAATGAATATGTCAACATGAGAAGCAGAGTTCGGCAAATCAATTTGTCAATCATTTGTCTCTGTGTTGTCAATGTCATAAGGTAGGAACCTCACCTAACCCAGATTAGCATCAGCATGTGGGACTTCATGCAAAAACAGTTTAGAACATGAATTTGGAAAACATCTAGCTAAGAGAAAAACTATTAAAACAGCTCAGTTGGTACCTAGAAAGAAAAGGCACAAAAGTTAAATTCAGTCACATTATCATATCGACCTATCCTCAAAATGGATCAGCAACAAGTCAGTCTTCGTCCTCAGGTCATCAATCGATCAGCATCTCATCGGGCTCTCAAGAGCTTGAGCCCAATGACAGAATCTCAAATTGCCTTGGCATCTCTCTCTATCCGTTTCATTATCTGTTCTCCTCTCATCTGTTCTCCAGTTTTCCTCCTTTGTCACAGCATTATATCAAAGTCGCCCAGACTATCCCCCAATTCCTAATTGGTCAATTAATCACCAGTTATGACTCTGTCCAATTACATATTTACTCCAAATCTATAAATTTATATATTGTACAGTTCTCAGATTGTTGATTGGTTCACTTTGCAATGTCCTCATCATCCGGCTTCTAAGGTATCGAAAATGTTGCATCTTCTTCTCCAGTCAGTGTCTGTATTGTACGAGTGCTGGGAAAGTACGCTCTGACTGCTTTACACAGCAGTTGATACATTCTGGTTTCCATCGTCTCCTGTCTGTCGGCTCATGCAGAGGTTTCAGCTAGACAATTTTATTAAACAATGAGCAGTTCATGGTTAGACTGATTTGTCAGTATCTTTTATTTTAACAATAATATTCAGCTTCTGCATGAGGCCTGGCAAAACTAGGCCACGACTGTGGCTAAGTTATGCTCTACAATATAATGCAAAACACAAGTTATATCTTTCAATATGTCATACTACTACGTTATTTCAATACGTTTTTCTATATTTCATATATGCTATTCATTTTAATAGTACATTTGTGAATCATGGTGATCGCTCTCCGAGGGCACAATTTCAAAAGTGCACATTATTTTTCTACATTAATCATTTTTCTACATTTTTCATACATAAACATTTATTACAAATTTGTATTAATACGTTTGTGCTATCAATCCCTCCTCTGATGACTAAATATGTCATCACACTACCTTTATTATCAACAGTTTCACAGCTCTGTTTCTTCAGTATTTTGCCTTCTTCCCAAATCATCCCTATAGATTCTTTCTCTATTTCATTCTTCCCTCCTCTGATTATTTGTAGACCTTTTCAATTGAATCTTTTGACACAATTTACATGAACCCCATATTCCTAATATGCAAACAATCAAAATTAATATTCCCTCTGTGATTTTTAATAATATCCCATTCCAAATGTTACTAAACCAATTCCTCACTGAAGCATCTCCATTCTCTACCTTTTCCCATACACCTGGTTCCTTCAATTCCTTCAAATCCTTACTTGAGTTAGTCAGGTTAGTAAGTAAGTCTCTTATCTCTTTACTATTGTTAGGTATATAAGAACAGCAATGCCTAGAGTTAATCATTTTACAGACTCTACTGTCCTTCGCTAGAAGGATGTCTAAAGCAAGACGATTTTGAAGAGTCATAGCTTTATCCTCAGCCAATTCAGTATCTATCAAGAGTATTGCCACAGTAAAATTTGTCAACATGTTATCCACAATAGTAGACAACTTTCGATTCTTGATCAAATTCAGGATGACTCCTAATGAAGGAATCAATGCACCAAATATATCTCTCACTATCTGAGAAGAGGATTCCCTCCTCTGTCTCTTATGATGTAATTCAGTCAATTTCGGAAACTTTTTCACGTCCTCTATCTGGTAAATCTTTGGGAACACTATCCCCAAATAACATGTCCCATACCATCCTCTTGGAAGACGGTAATAAGCATTAAGTCCACAAATATACAGTAGTAAATACCTGGAATCACAGGATCCTGACCATTCAACATAAAAGTCCATTTACTCTGAAACAAAAACACATGCCTACTTTCACTCGTACCCACAAAACAAGTGTCAGTGCCTGATTTTGGCCTATATATACAAAGCTTCCCTACATGTAATGCATCTAAAGCTAATTTCCCTTGAGTCTTACTTGCAGTGTAACCATAATCATTCTTGTAAGTCTTTTCTCTAATCTCTAAGCCTTTTTCTAATTTCTGCTTTAATGCTTTTCTTCTATCATCAGTATGCCCTGAAATCTTTTCTCCAAAGGTGTAAGCAAGCATGTAAGGTTATTTTTATGCGTGTATGCAGTTCCAAATGTTAGTGTACGCTCAAAGAATCCTCTAACCAACACTATATCATGATCCTTTGCTATTCTACTCAGATATCTAATAATAGGAACAAAAGAAAACACTAAGTCGAAGTTGGAATAAAAATACTGTATATATTCTTGATCATAAAACCTTGTTAGTAGCAGACTACAACTTATCCCCAAATTAAAGGCAAGCTATGGTAAGTAAGTCCTTCCTCGACTGATGAAGGAATTTGCATACACACAAGACAATCCTTTGCATCCATCGTCTCAACATGCTCACTCAACAAGCGACAGAAGACGTTAGAAGAAAGTTCTCCTTGAGCATAAGTATAGTCATGCAAATATTTCTCAACTGACTTAAACTTCTCCACAGCTGTTAGTGTAGTAGTTTCAAAAGCAGTAGTATGCATGGCTCTTTTCGCATCAAGGACAGACATACCGACAATCAAGACAAAAAATACAAAGATATATACAGCGCCTAGCATCCCTAACGTGATTATTTAAGTCAGCCATGATCTGTAAAGAATCAGAAAGCAGAAGTAACTTTTGGAAAAAATGCAGCGAAAAACAAAAATACACATTTTTCTTCTTTCAACAGCTCGTTTCACATCCAGGAACCCTTATCCTTGTCAATATCCATTAGCATCTTGTCACATCCGGTTTTCAATGTCAAATCAGGTTATCAGTGTTTCTTCCAGTTATATTTCAACAGTCTCTTTTCTCAAAAATGTTTTCTAATTGGTTTGACAGTTCAGCTCCTTGTTCACCTTCAGGTTACATCAAAATACTGACTCGGAATCTCTCTATCAAAACAAAAAGACATAAATTTGTGCTGCCATTCGTTCATAGCTGCGTATGCCCATTCAGGACCCATGTATCCTCGACTCGCTATTCTTTTTCTTTTCAACTTCCGGTCACCACTTAACTCCCCTTCACTTAACTCTTCTTTTCTGGTGGTATCTACTTCTTCCTCTATGGTTTCATTTATTACCACTTCCTTTCTTTTCTCTTTTCGTGACTCAGGCCAATTGTCTCCTTTCCTTGAACCTTCTGTCAATATTTTTCTCAGGTTTGGACTTTTTTCTTTTTATTTTTCTATGGTGTTTTCTCTTGATGGACCTGCAACAGACTCAGGAGGAGTTAAATCCCTTTGACTTTGATCCAACTCTACTCCCTCCCCTCCTTGGTCTGGCACTTGCTTTGTTTGTTTCTCCAAACCATCTGCTTCTGGGAGAACCCCTGCTGTATCAGTTGAGATAGATTCTTCCACACCCTCCTGTAATTCTTCACTTTCGTCTCTTACAGGGGTAATTGATCCATCTTCCACAATTTCTTGATCAATTTCAGTCTCTCTTACTTCCTTCTCTGGTTCAGGTGTTGCAACTTGTTTTACAATTGTTGGTGTTCTCAACAATGCTTCTTTATGATCCAGTGGACATGCCACTTTCTTCGTGTGACTCGTGTGAATCCAATTTGCAAGTCCTGCATACTTTAAAGCAGTTGTGGTTGTCGGAATCACCTGGTAGGATCCTCGCCAACGAGACTCCAAACAGGTCTTGTGCACATGCTTGCTGACGACAACCCAATCGCCAGCTCTCAGGTTGTGCCCAGGATCCTGAATTGATGGCAGTGTGGCGGCCTTCACCTGCTGAGAGAAAGAGCGTACCACATCAGCCAAACCCTTGCAGTAGTCCAACACCATATCATCTGTAATATTGACAATTGCATTGGCTGGAAGTGCTGGTAATCTCATTGCCCTGCCCATGAGAATCTCCTGGGGTGACAGTCCTGTCTTTCTGTCAGGTGTATTTCTCATTGACATCAACACCAAAGCCAATGCATGTGGCCATTTCAGATTTGTAGCAGCATACATCTTGGCAATTCTTGATTTCAGAGTACCACTACTAGTCCTGATGCTTCAGGGTGGTAGCTACAATGCAATTTCTGCTCAAGGTGTAGTGCTGCACATCACTTTGTTATTGAAGTGCGTTTACCTATCGGATTCTAAAGAGATCGGAAATCCGAACCGTGGTATTAACTCTCTAAGCAACAGCTTCGCAACTGTGAGGCTATCATTCCTTCTTGCAGGGTACGCTTCAATCCAATGACTAAAAATGTACACAATCACCAACACATATTTCAAACCTCCACACGCAGGCATCTCAATGAAATCCAGTTGTATTTTGCTGAATTGACCCCCTGCTCTTCAAATTCACCACTGTCCCTTTTCCTGTGTTTAACTGTTGACAAATAACACAGCAATGACATACTGCTTCTGCAGCTTGTCTGAACTTAGGGTTGAAGCAATCAATTTTAAACAACTGAACCATGTCATCCCTTCCAATGTGTGCCTGACCATGGTAGTGCCTAGCCATTTGTGATAACAAACTATTTGGCAAAACCATTTGACCCTCCTCTGACACCCACAACTCATCCTGTCTCTGTGTGCACTTCATCTTCAACCACCATCTTTTATCCTCCTTGTCAACATTACTCTGCAAGTTTTTCAATTCTTCCATTGTGTCAATCACCTTTAATGCATAACTTGTACATGTGATATCTTCTTCTGACATCAGTTCCCACTTGTCTTTGAACGATATACAGTTCAATGTACAAAACCTTGCGACTTGATCTATATATCCATTTCCCAGTGACACGTAGTCCTAGTGACTTTAGATGTGCACTGCATTTTACCACAGCAATTTCGTCAGGCAATTGTATTGCATACAGTAATTTGTTTATCCTTTCACCATTTCTCACTGGTGAACCAGTAGAGGTCAGGAAACCTCTTTGTGATCACAATTGACCAAAATCATGAACAATTCCAAATCCATATTGGTTATCTGTATAGATAGTAACTCTTAATCTTGCAGACACATGGCACGCTCTAGTAAGATCAACCAATTCTGCCACTTGTGCAGAATATATGCCTCGAAGCCAAGAAGCTGCTAAAGTACCTGTAATTGTGCACATGGCATTTCCTGCTCTCAGTGTCCCTGTACCATCTCTGAGACATGTCTCCATTAACAAAAACAATTTGGTCATTTTCTTTTAATCGAGTATCTCTAATATCAGGTCTTGGTTTTGTGCACAACAAAGTTACCTCAAGACAATCATGCTCAATGTCTTCTTCCTTTTCAATTTCGACAGTATCACTTGGAAGTAAAGTTGCCGGGTTTAGCACTGTACACCTTTTCAATGTTACATTTGGAGCACCTAGAATGCTTGTCTAATACCTTGTCAATCTGGCCCCAGTCAATTACTGTGTTTTCGTCCTTGTCAGTAAACTATCAACTGAGTGCGGCACCATTACCGTCAGGGGATATCCCATCACTACTCCCTCACATTGGGAAAGGCTTTGACCAACTGCACGCAAACAACCAGGTAAGGCTGCTGCAACCGGGTCCAAGGTAGCTGAAAAATAAGCTACTGGGTGATAAGCACCTCCATGGACAGACAGAGAACAAGCATCACATTCATGACAAAACAATGTCAATGGCTTTGTGTAATCAGGCATACTCAACGCCAGAGCTCTGCACAAACTCTCTCACAACTCAGTGAACGCTTTCATCTGGTCCTGGTCTAATGTTATGGGAACAGTAACATCCTTGTGTGTCAGTTGTTGCAATGGCTTTGAAATCTCAGCTAAATTTGGAATCCATTGATGACAATAGCCTACCATTCCTAGGAACATCCTGACATCTCTCTGTGAAGTCGGGGGACTTCTCTGCAATTTCATTGTAATCCTTTCTCTAGAAATTCTCCTTGACCCTTTCTCAATTTGGTGACCCAGATATTTCACTGACTTCTGACAGTACTGCAATTTCAATGGTGACACTTCATGAACACATTTTCTCAAATGATTCAATAGAGCAATCGAGTCATACTTCAACTCCTTGTTTTGGAAGCAATTAGTAAGTCATCAATATACTGTACCAGAGTCGATTGGTATGGCAATTCCAATGACTCCAGATTCTTTTTCAGGATTTGGTTAAACAAGGATGGTGACTCTGCGTACCCTCGAGGAAGCCTGCACCAGCTGTAGACTCTGTCTAGTAATTTCAAACTAAAGAGCAACTGACTATCCTCATGGAGAGGCTCAGAAAAGAAAGCTTGTGACAAGTCAACCACGGTAAACCATTCTGTTTCGCATGGAATCTGGAACATTATTATTGCTGGATTTGGCACCATGGGACAACACTTGACTACAATGTCATTTATTTTTCTCAGATCCTGCACAATTCGCACCTTTCCACATGGCTTTTTCAAACCCATTATCGGTGAATTGCATGGGCTGCTTAGCACTTCTTTAAACACTCCCTGATTCACAAAATCCCCAATTATCTGGGCTACTTTCATCAAGACATCTTGTGGCATGTTGTACTGTGGAAGCTGCGGAAACACTACATTCGGCTTCAAGGTAACCTTAATCGGCTTCATTCCCTTGATCAAACCCACTTCTTTGCCTGTTAGATCCCACACATTTTCCTGTACTGTTTCCTGCAAATCTGAATGAAGCTCACTTACTGTGAACATTGGAAAAAAAACAATCAATGGGTACTCTTCTGTGGTATTGTCATTGTCCCTTTCCGGAGTTAGGTCTCCTTCATCATCGCTATTTGTCTGAATTTCCATCCCAGCAGTTGAGCAAGAGATCAACCATTTAGTTTTGTATAATATGTCCCTTCCTAGTAGGGTTCTGGACTAGAATTGCAGACTACAAACTTATGCAGTCCCTGGAAGTTGCCAATCTCAACTTGTACCGGATCTGTGATCAGGTTTGTCAAATGTTTATTCGCTACCCCCACAACCTGAACTGTTCTCAATGAAAGAGGTGAATTCTGAACTTCTATACTCCTCACTGTGGAATGTATGGCTCCTGTGTCGACCAGAAATGATAACCTATGACCCATCACCTTCCCTCTCACAAAAGGTCCTTGCTGATCTACCTCTAGGGACGCTGCAAGCATGCATGGCTCCTCATCCGAACTATCACTCAACCATTCACCGTTTTTTCGATTCTCACTATGCAATGGGAATTGGTGCACAATGTTACTACTTCTGTCATGTCTCTGACCTGTGACCTGTTGAGTAAGTACAACCTGTTGCTGCTCCATCGGGGCTTGAGGTATTTACATTTTCTGTCTAGGTACCATGGGAACCTGCTGCTGCACTGGTGTAAATGTGTCATTTGTGCACAAGGCATTTGCACCTGTTGCATGGGTTGAAAATTAGGCATCTGACTCGCATTATTCTGAAAATTTGGGTTGAGTCCTCTCATTCCTGGGACTTTCACAGTTTGAAATGTATTGACATCACCACTTTGCTGAAAAACACCATCCTGCGCCATCATCGGACACTCCCGCTTCCAGTGTCCCACGTTTCCACAAAGATGACACAGTAACATCTTCTTCATCCCTTGCACATCATTTTGAACCACTACTGTATTCAAATCTGGACCACAATTCATATTAATCCCACGTCCTCTACCTCCCACCTGAGGCTGGAACATGACAGTTCCCTGCTGCAGTGGTATCTGCTGAACAAAAGTCCCTTGCACTCCTGTTTGTGCTGCCTTAATCTGCATCACCATCGCTTTCTCCTTCCGCTTTTTTTTGCTTCAACTCAATCTCATCACTATAGTATTTAGCATACTGCAAAACCTCATCAATTGGCTTTGCTTGCCATCAAATCAAGTGACTCTTAATCATCTGACCTATTTCAGGTCTTAATCCCTCCACAAACCCGATCACAAAGTGTAACATGTATTTCGGCTCCATTGTTTCCTTACCACTGTACTCCTTGAACGCTTTCAACAACCTCGCACAGTACGCATGTGTTGACGCTTTTACCTCCTTCTTGTCTTCAGTAATTCAATCACCTTATAATAATGCTTCATTACTTCGGGGGATGGTGCACATGTAGTCATATTCCTCACTCGGCTCGCATGTAGAACCAATGAACAGTCTTTTTGCATTCCACCCATAAATCAGCTGGAACCACTTTCTCCATCAGAGAATTCAAGTCTTTCGACAGACATTTCGAAATCTTCACAAATCAGTCTGTCTGCTGGTACCATTCAACCAGTTTATCCCTCAGCTCTGGGTAATCATTTGTAAATGACAGAATATCACTCCTCTGCCACGGAACGTGAACAAACTGCCCTCCTGGAATCTCCCTCATTGGTAAAAATGTTACTGGATCCTTTTCTTTCTGATCACTCTCAGACCTCTCTTGCGAATCTCGTTTCCGTCTATCCTTCTTCTTTGCCCATCTGCCTTCCCATTTTTCGAATGCTCCCCAGATCTGAGCACTCTGCAATAATTTTTTAAGATACACTTTCATTCCAGCTGATCTCACTGCTATTGTCCCTTCGACTAGTTCCATCATTTCTGTACTCAACCTAACACGATCAATCTGTTCTTCACTCTTGGACATATTCTGTGGAGTGTTCAAACTGTCTAACCGCTCATTCAGCTGCTGGGCAGTCAATCATGTAACGTAATGTTACTCGCATTTGGTGATGGCACCTGCAGCACCACTGCACCTGGGGGTTGTGGTGTCAAGAGCTTCAAACTCGGACTTGCACTTGGACCATTCACTGTTTTGGGAAGCACTACCAATGGTCTAAGATCAGTGGCCTGGATCTATCAAAAGTCTAACCCATGAAAAAAATTACCTGCACATGTTCTCTCACCCCCTCCTCACGAGGTTCTGTGACATCTGACCCTGTTCTGCAGTAATTGATTTCTGCTGCGCAAACAATGGCACCGCTGGACCAACAGTAATTGGGAGTGATATTGCATCTGGGGCTGCTCTAGTACCCATATTCTGTGGAAGGGCTACTCCCATACTCTGATTCATCACTGGAGTCACATATGACTGTGTTCCTGTCATTGGTGTAAACCTTGGCAAACCCTGTGGCTGTGCCTGGGGCATCAGTATCGGTGTTGGTTCAGTCTGGATTAACAATGGTCTCTGAACTACTTGCTCCGTAGGTACCACTAAGTTCGAGGTTGTCTCAAGAATCGGTACTTCAGGATAAATCCTCTGTATCTGTGGCGGATACACCTGTGCTTGGACCACCAAAGCTGATAATGTATTAGGAGTACTCTGCACTACCCCTTGTACGCTATCTGTCTGCACTGGTCCCGCTGTCCCCAAAACTTGTGCTGAAACAGTTGGAGCAGAACTCGTACTCGGACCTCCCTCATGCACCGCAGATGGTGGAGGTTGGTCTCTCAACACCTGAGTAATAAGATCCTCAATATCTGAATCTTTCTCTTCTATGTAAGTCTGCTTCTTCTTTTTACTCCCTAACAAACTCTTATCGCTCTTGCTAGTTTCCTCTTTCCCTTCTGCCTCAGCTTCCTCTGTGATAGCAGGAAACAACTTAACATCCTGCAATGTCGCTGTCCTCCACGTCTTCTGTTCCCAATCCCAACTTGATTCTGTTAGAGACAACTCCACCTTTCTTATTCTCCTTTGAAACTTTATTTCCTGCTGTTGTCTCGCTACGAGCTCCCAAACTGTGATGGTCTTGGAAGAGGTCTTGTATCATACAACGTCATCTGCGACTAATCCAAAACTCTCAAATTAAATGATCCATGATCTGGAAACACTAAAACTCCCTCTTTCTCAGTCAATTTGCACCACTGTTTTAACCAAAGACATGGCGCAACACCTTGCTTCTCCATTATAATATAACCTGGAGAGTTTTCCGGTGGGGTAGGCTCCCCCACAGTCGCTTTAATGTATGTGTCACAATTCATTGCACTCCTAAACACTTTGAAAAACTTCATGTTTCTATCTTTTTTGTATTTGAATTAAATCAGGAAATTACTTTTTTTCAAGATTCCCTTCACCCCCTTTCTCCACCAATTGTCTCTTACAGGCGGCTGCCAATCGGCACGCGGCTCTTCTCAGTAACCAACCTATCCCAGCGCTGCTCAAATGAGGTCACACTCAAATATACGGCGGCTGACAAAGTCTTGCAGCTCGTCCTCCTAAACTCCAATTCACACAAACTAATGCAAATTATTGAGAACATAAACCAAAAACCAAACCAAAAACAAATCAGCTGGTTTACTAAAGGAAGGTACCACAATCGCTTCAGAGACTTTACGGATTTTCACTGATGGCCCTTTCACTCATAAAGCTATTCCTCTTTCTCAGTCTCCCACATTTGCAAGTAAAATTCAACCTGTGAGTTTCAGTCTCAAATGATCAATTTGTCTGTCCTGGTACACATAGGACTCGCCAAATCACAGTCGAAGAATTTCTCTTACTTACTTAACTTACACACCGACTCGTTGACCACGCCCAATCAACCTACTAAACCAGACCGATTACAACATATAACCAAGTGTCTCCTACACTTGTCAATACACTCTGGAGTCTTAGACCACGCAGGGTCCGTACATCATCAACAACTACGTGGACAATTTTTTAGCACAAAGCTCCTCACACATATGAAATTCGATGACTTCCCTACTACGGAGTACGCACACTCCTACTAAACTTCAACTGGAGTACGCAGACTCCCTACTTCCATCACACATCACAATTCACCCTGTGCAAGCGCAACCGATCACTTTGACACAATCACTAAAGCGCCAAGAACATACCCAACTCTACTTGCTACAATTGCCATTTCAGAAAACAAAATTCAAATCTAAAAAAAATAATAATTAACCAACCCTAAACTACTACCATAATCACCTAACTAGTTATCCAAGGAAACTAACCATCAAGCTGCTACCAAAAACTACTAGCGTGCCTGGTCCTTAGTAAGTAAACTTACAAGGGGACCCATATAGGTCGATGAATCCTTTGATTCGCATGGAGTTTCCTAACTAGTCTAATAGTAGTCACACTAATATTTAATACGCAATTCAATAAACATTAGTTATCAACATTAATGAATCAGAAACATCCCATGACCCTCCGGTCATGAATAACCACAACTCACTATACGTTTTAGTAGTTTTATTCCCTATTAGTTACAATACTAATTCATGAAAATTAATTCAACTTTATATACGTCAGCAAATCCATATTAATTCATTAGAAGGCACCAAAAACATAGTCTAATCAAACCTTGCATCAGAGTACATTCTAAAGCAGTAGCATAAGTCAACAATTGAATCAGGAATGAATGTCAACATGAGTAGCAGAGTTCAGCAAATCAATCCGTCAATCATTTGTCTCTGTGTTGTCAATGTCATAAGGTAGGAATCTCGCCTAAACCAGATTAGCATCAGCATGCAGGACTTCATGTGAAAACAGTTTAGAACATGAATTTGGAAAACATCTAGCTAAGAGAAAAACAGCTCAGTTGGTACCTAGAAAGAAAAGGTACAAAAGTTAAATTCAGTCACATTATCATAGCTACCTATAGTCAAAATGGATCAACAACAAGTCAGTCTTCGTCCTCAGGTCATCAATCGATCAGCGACACATCAAGAGCTTGAGCCCAATGACAGAATCTCGAATCGCCTTGGCATCTCTCTCTATCCGTGTCATCATCTGTTCTCCTCTCATCTGTTCTACAGTTTCCCCCTTTGTCAAGGCATTATATCAAAGTCGCCCAGATTATCCCCTGATTCCTAATTGGTCAATTAACCACCAGCTATGACTCTGTCCAAATACATATTTACTCCAAATCTATATATTTTAATATTGTACAATTCTCGGATTGTTGATTGGTTCACTTTGAAATGTCCTCATCATCTGGCTCTTCAGGTATCGAAAATGATGCATCTTCTTCTCCAGTCAGTTTCTCTATTGTTAGAGTCCTGGGAAAGTACGCTCTGACTGCTTTACACAGCAGTTGATACATTCTGGTTTCCATCATCTCCTGTCTGTCGGTTCCTGCAGAGGTTTCAGCTAGACAATTTTATTAAACAATGAGCAGTTCATGGTTAGTCTGATTTGTCAGCATCTTTTATTTTAACGTTAATATTCAGCTTCTGCATGAGTCCTAGCAAAACTAGGTCACGACTGTGGCTAAGTTAAGCTCTACAGTATAATGCAAAACACAAGTTATATCTACAATATGTCATACTACTATGTTATTTCAAAACGTTTTTTTATATTTCATGAATGCTATTTATTTATTTAGTACTTTTGAGAATCTTGGTGATCGCTCTCTGAGGACACAATTTAAAACGTGTGCATTATTTTTCTACAGTAATCGTTTTTCTACATTTTTCTTACATAAACATTTATTCAAAATTGCCCTTGTAGAAAGAAAAGGTAAGCACATTGTTTAGAACATACTTTCTTTTTGCTCTGTGTTTTTGCATGAAATATAGCGTACTACTGTTTTTGTAATGCACAGGAAAAAATGAGGGAGTTTAGGAAAGTTTGTAGAGTTAGGGAAAAGTATTATCATTGAGTTAAATATTTTTAAAAAGTTTACGATGTACACAGTACTCTCACAAAATTATCTAGAAAGTACAGTGGTACCTATTGAAATCTAAAAAATGTTTTATATATATATATATATATACGATACACTGCCACTCCACTCCACTCTACGACATGCCAGTCCACTCTACTACACATCATTCCACTCTACGAGACTTCACTTCACTGTACGCCATTCCCCTCTATGCCCCTTCACTCTGCAACACTCTACGACACAGCACTCTATGACAAGCCACTCTACTGTATGCCACTCTACTCTGCAACGCTCCTCTCTATTCTGTGCCCCTCAACTCTATGCCATTGTTTTACAATTTACTATACTTTATGACATGCCACTCTACTGTATGACACTCCACAACACTCCACTTATGATGGGGCACTCCCTGTGTGACACACCATTCCACTCCATGACATGCCACTATATATATTACGGCACTTCGTTCTGCTCACCCTAAACTTTAAGACACTCTATGAACCACCACTCTATGACACTCCACGCCACTCTACTATCTCACATACCACTCTACTGCACACAACTCCACTCTACTCTAGGACACAACACTCCTCTCTATGGCACGTCACTCCACTCTATGGCATTCCATTCTACTCTACGCCATGCCACTCTATGATATGCCACTCCACTCCAGTCTCCATGACTCCACTTTATCCTCTTCACTCTAAGACACTCTATGACATGCCACTGCACCATACTGTATGAAATCCCACTCCACTCTCTGACACACCACTCTCCCCCAGTCCAGTCCACACCACTTCACCCCACTTTGTGACACTCCATATCACTCTACTCTGTGACATGCCACTCCACACTATGACATGCCACTCCACTCTACAGCATGCTACTCAACTCTACGCCATTCCACACTAAATCTCTCTGTTCTAAGATACTGTACAACATGCCACTCAATGACACACAGCTCCACTGTACTCTACAACACACCATTCCACTCTATGTCACTCCACTCTCCTGTACACCACTCCAAGCAACCCCACTCTATGTTATGTCACTCAACTCTACAACATGCCTCTGCAGTCTATGACACTCCATTCTACACCTTACCATTTAAAACTTTAAAAAATGTGGCTCTAAGGCATTTCTATATCACTTTACTCTATTCTCCTCCACTCGACACCGAATACTCCACTCCACGACACTATGCAAGATGCCACTCTACTCCATTCTACGACACACCATTGAACTCTATAACACTCCACTCAACTGTACAACTCTCCATCAAACTCCACTCTATGGCATTCCACCCCACTCTATGACACGTCACTCCACTCTGCAACATGCCAGTCCATTCTACACAACTCCACTCTATGCCCCTCCACTCTAAGACTCTCTATGACACACCAAACTATGGCACACTACAACCCTCTTCTCCATGACATGCCACTCCACTGTACGACACTCCACTCTACTCTATGACACACCACTCCACTCTTCGTCATGCCACACCATTCTATGACACTCCATTCCACTCTATGGCACTCCGCACAACTCCACTCTACACCACTCTCTGTCACTCCACTCTACAGCACTCTGTGTCACTCTGCCACATTGTATGACACTCTACTCCATTCTATGCCACACCATTCTACAACCACTCTACATCACTCTACACCACTCTGTGCCACTTCACTTTACTCCATTCTATAACACTCCACCCTCAACACTCCACTCTATGACATTCTACTCTGTGACACTCTTCTCTAGTCTACTCTATGACACTCCACTCTATGACTCTACTCTACTAGTCCACTCTATACCACTCCACTCTCCAAAACTCTATGCCACTCTACGATATCCCTCTCAATGCCACTCCAGTTCAGGCCACCCAACTCTATGACACACTACTCCACTTTATGACATGCCACTCCACTCTATGACAAGCCACTCCACTTTAAGCTACTCCACACTGCTCTCTGACACACCACTCAACTCTACCTCACTCTGTTCTATGCCACAACACTTTTAAGCCATGACACTCTACTCCACAACAACCTACAAGATGATACTCTACAACACCCCACTCTACGCCACTCCACTCTATGCCACTCCAATCTGCTACACTCTATGGCACTCCACTCTACAGCACTCTACTCGACTCTGTACCACACTATGATACTGTACTCGATGACACTCCACTCAACGACACCGGGACACCCAATAAAAGATAACAAAAAATAAGAATAATAAATGAGTGTCTGAAGCTGCTCATTTATTATTTATTGCTCCCTGGAAGAAGCACTCCATAATGACCTTCATGAGCTAGTCAAATATACTTTGGCGAGGGCATGAGTAATAGTTACCTTAGGGCATGAGTCATAGTTACTAAAGATAACTGCAACTGGTACATTTCTGTGTTTGGTTAGTATAAAACATTACATTGGCACTGAACTTTTCACCCAAGTATATTGTCACATTAACTTTTATTTTTTAATGACTATATATATTACCTAGTGTGAGTTCCCTCTAAATAGTTATGGTTGTGAACTAATTTCGATAAAAATAGTGTTATTTTTACTTGCCTATACCTTTGGCTCCGGTTGACCAATCTTCACAAAATTTTCCCCAAAAATACAATGCTCAAGTCAGCTGCTGTCTGGAATGTTTTGGGGTGATCCGTCAAGCTGGGGCAGAGAAAAAGGGGGGTCTCAAACATGTTTTCTCCATGTTAATTTTTACAAGGATTTTGAACAAGCATAGAGGCTGAACCGTTGGACAGAATTACATCAAATTTTGCAGAAGGCTAGCTCTTGGTCCAGAAAGAGTGCTTTTTGTTTTTTGGTGTAAATCCATTCAGTAATTTTTGAAACATTAAAGAAAAGCCAAATTTGTATATATAGGGAGGTGAATGCTCCCCGAACCCTCCCAATCTCATGCTGCGATCTGATTGACTGCCAGCACTTCAAAAAGTAAGTGTTGGCAGCCATCTTGGGTTGTAAATCCATGGCTAAAATAAAATAAAAAAACAATTGCGGTCTCCTGTGCTTGTTTTAAGAAAGCTCCCAGGTGGGCCAGGTCCTAGGGGCATGTTAAAAATATAGGAGGGAGTGCACAGGGTCCCCCCCGGGCTTAGTTATGCCCCTGCAAAACCACCTCCTAGGGCTTCATTTCAATAGTACGTGGGGGTCAAAATGAGTAAAATAAGTAGGGTGGTCCCGTTGAGTGCCAACTCCCAGAGGCAATATTTTATTACATTTTATTATATGCGGGTGGTTATGCATGCTCCCCTGCAGCCCTGGAGATCATCACCTTCCCGGGGCTAATATTTTTTTGTGATATGCGGGGGCGCGAGTTGTAGTTATTTGATGTAACTGTAACTAGTGAATTTCTATGGTGTTTTGCGAGTAAATTCAGAACCTAGCTATAACGTTGTGCGAGCAAATTCAGAACCTAACTATAACATCCTTGTAACCTTTGATTTTTTAAGTGAATTTTTATGGGTTTTTTTTAATTGTAATTCCTAACTATAATGCATGGATGTCAAATTCACCAAAATGCTAGGGGTAGCAGAAGTGACATCACGCTCCATTTCATCTTTACTTTCACTCACACACACATGCTTACACATACACACATTCACTCATACAGACACTCTCTTTTACATAAGCACACTCTCACCCACAAGCATGACCATAACATACATTTAAAAGTGTTTTTACTTACCTCAGCTCCCAAGGGCGGTCATAATCCAGCTATTGTACTCCATTTTTTATTAGATTAATATTGTTTGCTTTCAGTGTAATAAAAGAAACAGACTGTAAACAAGAAAGTTGAGCCCCAACCAAGCAGCCCCTGTGTTCCTGGCACTGATTTTGCTACCTCTGCGGGACACAAAGGCAGTGTCGGGGATCGTGAAGGGCAAGCCAGAAGTCGCAGCTGCGACCCCTAAATATCATCCATGCTATAATGGCCCTGTTACCGTAGTTTTTTCAGTGAAAAAAAATATATTAGGTGGTGCGCTGGCTTACATAGGAGGGTGGAAACTGCAAGGAAGAGTGGGATAATGAATTGGCTGCTCTGCTCGTGGTCCTGTCCCCTACATGACCTCTGTTAATTAACATTATTCTTTGGATAGCAAGCCCTCTTTTATCCAACAATGTAGTAATCAATGAAAACAAAAGCACCTAAGTGAAACAGAGCCTTGAGTAATGGCTATGGAAAAGCAGTGTCACATTGATGCAAGCGGGTCTCCCCTGGGACATCCAACACATCTGCTGTCCCAGCGCCGCCCTTCCACCTTTAATCAATGAGTTCATAGAATTTGAAGATACCACAACATCACCACAAGGGACATTTGAAGAGAGGCATGTATGAATCCAAAAGACAAATATCCCTATACGGTCCACTACAATGTCACAACATATGAACCCTACTTCTTTTAGGCTACCAACCCTACTGTTTATGTGGCTTTCTAGGCAAGGATGTTTTTGATCACCCTGTATGCGCCATTGAGCACGTAGACGTTTCACACCGCGATCCGGGAGGGCCATTTCGAAGATGTGCTGTGCATCTCGCATCCCCACTGCATATTTAATTGGTTTTTATGGGCGCCATCTGTTTACCTTTCTCACTCCAGTGGCTTGCTTTTTTAACACACACCCCTTCCGTTCAATTCTCGTCTGCATTCAGCCTACACGGGCGAGGGCCGCAGTCAAATACTTAATTCGATCAGATACAGTAAATGGAAGGGATGAACTTAATTAACGAAAACTATCTTTGCGTGCAAAATCCGAAGAGGACTGTCAGACCGTTCTGTTCTCTCCACTAACATCTATTACTGGTTTCATGTTCAGTATTTTGTCTAAGATCTGAATGGATTTCAAACTATAATTACATAGCAATCAGGAGTTGGTTTTTGGCTCGAACCACATAAGGCCCAATGAATTACTACTATTTTTAATGTATTTGGTAAAATATAGCCCTCACTTCAAAGAGCAGTGACGCACAGTATAGTGGCTTTTTTATTGCAGGAGGAGGTCTCAAATATGGGGCAAGGGTTGTACTATAGAACAGTAAGGTTTGTTGACATTCCGTGACTAGAGAACGGGTAGGAGGATGCACAGGGAGGGAATTCTTGTGTCGGGACACTATTGGATAACATTAATTTTACTAACTAATTTTACATAATACATGTTTATACTACATAGCGCATATTTATAATTCTAGGGACAGTTTGATTGCGTTATTTGCACAGAATCACACAATATTTTGTAGGGACCGGAAGTGCTTAGTCTGTAAAAAACAAAATAGTGCCATGGCCCTCGTCAGGAGTCTACGGCAAATTGTTCCACCCAATCCCACCGCTAGCGCTGCTGATGACAGTACCAACACAACTACTAACCATCACACTCCCTGCAAGTGTGACAATTCAGACTATTCCAGGCCCTCAAAGCTATAAGAATGGCTTGGGCGGCAGGTTATTGTAATTTTAAATGTATATTGATTTAATAAACAACTGTTGTTTTGTTCCTCTCTCAATCAAACGGACAGCACCACCATATGACAGTCATAAGTGCTGGTGTTGACAATTAAATGCTGGTGCTGAGAACGAAAATCCACCTCCTCAAATTAAGCACTTAGGACTGGCTAACCAGAGAGTTCATGGCCACAGCAGAGCCAAATCAAGGGTTAGACTTAAGGGCTGATTTAAGAGCCCCCGGCACTTCCTTGCGCCACATTAGCGCCATTTTTTATGCTAATGTGGCTCAATGAGGCCAAAATTGAAACGTCAAATTTACAAAGTGGCCCAATGCATGCATTGTGACACTTTCTGACCCTTGGTGCTACATTATGCATACGCCAGGCATAATGTATGCAAAAGGGGCATTCCCTTGTTAGGGGGATGAAAAAATGGTGCAAAGAAATCTAAAAGATTTCTTTCTACCATTTATTTAGGCACTTTTAACACCTGTTGAGAGCAGATCTTAAAAGGAGGCATGCAATTGTTCTCAATGGGCCTCAAAGGGCTTTGCAGGATTAGAATCAAAATGTTTTACACTAATCCAGCAAAGCTCGGAACTAGCGTCAAAAACCTTGACGCTAGTTCCCCTAAATACCCCCGTGGTGCGCCGTAAGTTAGATACAGCACACACATGGTGGCGTTAGGGGGGCGCTAAGGGGCACAAGAAAAGTGGTGCTGCGCTATGTGCAGTGTCACTTGTCTTAAATGAGGGCGTTAGTTTTAAGAGCCAAACCACAGGTCAACCCACGAAAAATCATTGTATTGAAAAAATCCACTTTATCTCTTCCAAGGTGAGACAAATGAAATGGCACATGTGGCAGTCTTGGAAGAGAAGTGGTTGAGGGAAGGTGCTAATAAGAAATTCTGCTAAAAAACTATCAGTGACAATAAAATAAACTGGGGCAATTGATTTTTTGTATTTTTGTTGTGTTGAATCTTTATTATTTTGATATTGTGCGACCATACACCTCATCCAGCATTAAATGGATACATTTCAAAAGGCACGTCCCTTTCAAACATTATAATACATTCAAAGCAGTCCCCATTTTTTTTAACTGTGTAATATATCACATTGGATTCTGAAATCACTGTGTTAAAAGCCAGTCTAATTTATTTAGACTAGGCCACTTGTGACACACTCACTTACCTGTTATCAAGAAATGATGTTATAACTTATTACAGTTGAGTTCTGACATCACAAGGCCTCCTGCGAGGGGGAAGCTAGGTCAGGTCGTGAGGCATAATTAAAGCAGCTGAAAACCTTATGTGACTTTTCTTTTTTCTGCTTTGTTTTTCTAGCTGAATAGTGACAGAAAAAAGATACTTATGGCAAGATGTTTTTGTGCTCTTTGGCTAGTTATAGAAAATTTATATTCTTTCTGCATATTTTTTCTAATTATAGAAAAGTTTGATTCTTTTTACATGTTACAAACTAGTGCACATTTTTTTGAAAAAAGTGACTTGTAATTAACTGATTCTAATGTCTAACAGCTTGTTTCATGTGTTTAATTTTGCACTAGAGAGTCTATTTTCTCATGTTTGCAAACATTCTCGCTCTTTTATATGGAAGAGCTATGCCCCAAGGAATTAACTGGCTTGTGGAAAACATAATTGTGTGACCGTGAGTTATAAGGAATGAAGTACCCCTTCGTATAGATAAGGATATTGCAAGCAACCTTGGAACTCCATAAACATATTCAGGCCTTGTTCTGCTATACATTCATGGAACTTCTCAGTGACTTGCAATATCCTAATCATAGTAATGTCAGGCAGAGGGGATTTTATCCCTTATAAAATACATGAGGTTCCGAAATCACTGTATAAACACTATCTCTAATTTCTTCAAAATCAGTGACATGTGAACATCCAGTTGCTGATTATAAAGTGATGATGTCAGAACCCAATTGTAATAACTCATTACAGTTGAGTTCTGAAGTCACAATTCCCACTGCCAGCGTCAGCATCTGAGGGGAAAGGCAAGTCATGTCAAAAACCATAATTAAAGCAGCTGTTTATTGCAGGAAAAGGAAATGTGGCTTTTCTTTTTTCTGTTCTGTTTTTCTACCTCTACAGAGATAACCAGAAAGCAGACTTGTCATAAACTGATTCTAATATATTTTTGTAACAAATATTTCACAGTCTGTTATGAGTTTAATTTTGCACTGAAGGCTCGATGTTTATTGTTCCTGTTTGCAAATATGCTCTCTCTTTTACATGAAAGAGCTACTTAGCAAGATTGTAAGTGGTTTGTGAGAAAGGGGATGGTGTGACCATGTATCATAAAAGATAAAGTACCTTGCGCCTTATATGATGATGATATTGCAAGTCACATTAGAGTTCCATAACATTATTAAGGAACTCTGTCTTTGGCTTTGTTCCTCTAGATGGTCTTGGAACTCCTCAGTGACTTGCAGTATCCTTACAGTGTACAACAGGGGGTATTTTATCCCATATATATTTATCTGGACAGTCCAAGAAAAACTGAAAGCTTCTCATATTTGAGTAGGATCACAAGTCACACTTCAAGACTGCCACCTCTACCTTTGCCTCATGTCCCTGCACCAATATTTCACACATCTGTTTATATCATTTTCTCTCCCTTTTTATACATTTATTTTCCTCTTTCCCGCACCTCCCCTCTCTCTTTCGGTTTTAGTCTTTCACACTTCTCTCTTTTTCTTTCATGCTCATTCCCTCTTTCTCCCCCTCTTTTATTTTGTTTGGTTTCCCCCTCTATTTGGATTTTACTGCTATGTCTCTGTCTTCTTTTTCTGCTCTTCTGTTCTTTACTTCTCTCTCTCCTTCTCATCTCTCATACATAGGACCATTTGTATATATAAGTGGGTCAGTTCGGATACCCCCATACCATCCTTGTGAAGTCAGTGGTATCCTGAGTCATGTGATGTTAAAAAAGAAACATTCTTATATCATGTATAGTGGGTGCAGTAGCAGTACAGCAACACTGAGAAGGCTGTTTATAAAATATGAAAAGGCAGATCCTGCATGGCTTCCCTCTGTGTTAGACACAGCCTTCCAATTGTTTTAAACAGCCCGCTGCACTAGGGTATTCCCCCTGCAGGACGGACTGGCAAGTAAGTGCTAATAGCTTTTAGCCTTCCAAGAGTTTTAAACAGCCCGCTGCACTGGGGTATTCCCCCTGCAGGACGGACTGGCAAGTGCTAAAAGCTTTTTACATTTTGATTACAAGACAATTAAAGTGCTAAAGCTTATGGCGATGCTCAGACCCTTCTCTACTGCACCCAGGGAAGCTTGAACTGATGTGCAAGAAGGAAAGATGGCAGAAGCTACTCAGCCACATAAAGGCTCAGCTCACTTTAGGCTCAAGAGTCCAAGAGGAATTTGAGCTGAGCCAGATTCAGGCACCTAGTTCATGCATGATTTGCAACTTTAGAAGCTGTCCACCTCTAATATTTTGGTAAAAAAAGGTGAGTCTGGGATTAAAGCAAGTCTATGCGCTTAAAGATCATGAAGTTTAGTCCTTCGAAGCATCTAGTCTGTTTACCCATAAAAAGGTTAACACATTAGTGACAGAAGTGAAAATAAAATTAAGTGACAAATGCATCCTAAAGTTTGCCACCCCTCTCCCCAACAAGTGATCTTAATTCAAACTTGCTTAATCTGGAGTGTACAAACTAGTGGCAACCAGATACCTCCTATTGGGTCCATGGTTCAAGCAATGGACACTGGGCCCGAACCATGGGTGGTGACGTTTGCATCTGATGTGCCGGAGACTGTTCTACTATAATACTGGAAAATGGACCAAGTACAACTCCTCCCACACTTGACTCTCAGTGGACAGCAATGACAACCATTCACAGGCTTCTTGGGGTATTAATGTGGGAGTGCTTGAACTCAGAGCTCATCAGTCATACAACTCAATTAAAAAATGTCCCACCTGGTGCTTTTCTTTATAGAAAGAAAGGTCCTTTGATACACAACAGAATGTAATGCTACACACAACTCAAACAGAAACCAATTCAGTTTCTCTAGGTGCAATTCAGGCTGTGTTGCACCTTCCCCTGCTTTCTGCATATTTCCCCACTGCACAAGGTTTTCAACCCTGGGTCTAGTTACCCCCGCCCTGCATTAAGGTAAATGTTAATAGTGGGATTAAAGTTCAGGTGCAGTCTTCATCACTCCTAAATATTTTCACTCATTTCTCACAATCACAGTTCACTATCTTGCCACTCAGCTGTGGAATAGTCCCACTAGACTGATTCCAGGCTTATGCTCTAGATTGTGCTAACACCCTCTTGTGGACAAGTTGCACACCAGATAGCAGCTTTCATGGGTTTCCCACTTCATTCACTGGGTCGCACTTGATAGACCTCTCTATAGAAATGGATTAGTCTCTCCTAGCTTAAGTGGTTCCGGATGGACCAAAGAGGTCTATGTCAGTGCCTCTGAAGCCAGGATCTTGGAAAATGGCCCATTTTGGAGAAGACCGGTTCTTTATGGGGCCTTTATCAGGCCAGATAGCAGCAGGCATATGCAGCCTTTTCTGGCTGGTCACTAATTCAGCAGATCCATCCCTACATGAGTCGGGTACAATGGGTAGTTGCAGTCCCCACACACCTGTCTCCTCTAGACAGTCATGGTAAAGTTGAGGTTTATCTCAATACTAAGCAGTTCAGGCCATGCACAGGCTGATTACCAAGCTGATCAGTTGTGGCCAGACACAGGCCGATCATGAGGTTTTGGGAGTAGCAGCCCTGCAAAAGCCATTCACAACTTGAGCAGGTACAGCCACACTCAGGCTAAATCTTCAGCAAGCAGTTGTGACTTCCATAGGTCCAATCTGAAATATAATTACAGCCCCCAAGCAGGCTTTGGAAGTTGTGATGACAGAATTGTAGTCAGGAACTGGCATAGAGAAACTACAGGGCCACCAACAGTGTAGACCATCACATTGCTCCTGGAATGTACTGCACATCGTTCCTCCTGGACAGACTCTCCTCCTTTGAGGTTGCTAGTCTCCATGTCTCTCTTACCAGGCAGGGAGGACTCTAGGCAGTTCAGAACATGTACACAGCTCTTCCATGAAGATATCAAGTCTTATGTTATGTTCTGTCACCTTTAGGAGACTGGCGGTAAGTCAGACACCAGCCTTGGTTGGACAGCAGCCATCTAAGTACTCTGCAGAGCACTACCTTCCTTGGCCATTGAGGATTTGGAAATGGAACAATGCATGTTGTACTGGGGTCCCACGTTCATACACCAAAATCAGACATGAAATGTGCAGCCATTGTCTGCAATTGTAGAACTGGTTTAAGGTGACTCTACTTTCAAGTGTCTTTTCCATGTTTCTCTCAAAACACACCCTTTTTTACAGTGTGAGGCCTCCCAAAACAGGGTAGTCCCTAACCTGGATCACCAACAACAGAGATGCAAAGAGGTGCAAGGTTTATGCACCTGACTGTCATCATCCAAACTGAAGGTGTAATCAGGGAAAGACAAAGGGGCAGGCCTCATTTAAAGGTTTTCTCACCTTGCACAACAGTGTCTGCAGTGTCACCCCCTTTCCTACCATCCACCAAGTGACAGTGTTCAGTATGACTAATCAGCAGCTCTTTGCTAATCTAAAGACCTAAACAAATTTCAGAAGAAGCCCTTTGTCCAAACCCCTCACTTAAGTGGGGATCTTCTTCCTTCAGTTTCATGAATGTGAGCAATACACGCCCACTGTTTGAGAAACAACCCTCTCCTCCATCTCATCCAAAGGCCAAATATATCCCTCAGGCCTCCATTACTCTGTTACACTCACACATACTGTGCATGTACCATGCAGGCTACACACAACATACATTTAGGATCTTAGAGCAAGGAATTGAAAAGCGGATAGGAGCAACATTTTACATGAGTGTACAGGAGGGCCGCCTCACTACTCAGTACTGACACAGATAACTAGGTCTGGTCATATCTATTGATTAACAAACCATGGTATGCTGTCACCGCTGCTCTATGTGCTAAACCCATGACAGGGAAACTAGTCATTTGTTAATGAGGGTATACTGAGTGAGAGCCTCTAGATTTCAGGAAAAGTCCAGGACTTTACTCATGTCAAAGCTCAGGCATTGACCACCATGCATATGCTAAATTAGTGTGACCCCCAGGGACAAAATCAAAAATCCGGATACCAGATGCATGTAGTCAAGTATTCAGGAGAGGAGAACATGAATGTATGCCATCCAGTGTAGCGAAATAGAGAGAATGTGTCTGGGCCACTTTTGTTCTGGCCATAGTGTCCACCCAAAACAATGGGTGCTCTAGGTCAGTGGTCCGTAAACCTCTGAAGGTCCAGGACACCTACTCAGGGTATCTATGACTGCTGAAAAAAATAATAATATTAACAGCTTAATAAGATGTAAAAAGCAAACTGTAAAATGTTACAGTTTAAAACATTCTGTAAACATGAAGAAGTATTAAATTGGGGGCTAAAAATTAAGTTGGTATATTCATACTGAATCGGGGAGGCAGTGCAAGTACATCAAACAGACTATAATATAGACGATGGGTGGCTTTAATTTAGAAAAGCTCCAAACTTCCTATTACAATTAAAATGTGGATTTTTTAAATATATTTATTTGTGGATTAAGTAAAATAATTAATCAATTGCTTGTCTCTGTATATTTTCTTTATTGTTTTGTGGTTCAAATCATCGAAATTGCTTAGGCTGTTTGTCCCAAAATTCCATTAATGATTCAGGGGGCCCCCTGTTAAAACTGTGTTTCAGTGTGGGGTCCACAGCAGTAAAAATGTTAAGAACAACTGCTCTATCTTATTTACTTTGTACGATAATTCGGTGATAGTCCATTTGATTTGTAACTTTTGTATAGCAGTTCTGTTAGATATGCCAATTAGTCTCCTATTAGGAGTGGTGTAATTTCTGACAGAGCGATCAGTATGAGTTAGATTACAGCACATGTAGTTAATTGCTCCTCTGGGTCCTGAATTATTGGATCTACAAACGCAGGACCTGATAATTGGGACTCAGAGGCACCAGACCTTTCCTAAGTTGCAGGGGCCCTGACTGAGGGCACCAGCACAGCGCAGCCTGTCACCGTTCAGCTCCTCCAGCAATGTGGTGAAGCAGGTAATATCCCCAGAGAAGCTGAAGCCCACTTATCTGCCTGAGCCATCTCCCGTCCCTCCACCCCCACCTCAGCCTCCAGCTGATGTTTTTCACTTACTCCTAGCAGGTAGAAATTATTGGTTATTTTAACCAGAATGGTTAACAGAGCACCTAAAGGAAGCCAGTATTTCTCAAGTTGTACAGTTATTCCCTTTTCGTGAGAGAAAACCTATGACTGCTGCACTTTGATTTTGAGGTTCCACTCATAATCAGATAGCTCGGCCCTGGTATACCTGCACCACATTTCACCAATCTTGTAATCAGGGCCTAATTTGCTAAAGAAACACAAATACAAACATGAAGTATAAATCATAAGTATAACTCATAAGGAGTGGAAACCTATGAACTCATCAAGAATTGCCCTTGAAGTTTACATTAGTGGTGGCTGAAAAATTATGCTTTCCGGTGGAGGTTGCGGAGTTTCCCCCACTCTGCTTGGAGCACGGAGTTCAGAAAAAACTCTGCCAACTGCCATGTGGCAGAGTTTTTTCTTGCACACAACTCTCCAATGTTAAGCGTTAGATCATCTTCGCCTCCTGAGAAAGCTGCCACTTCCATTGAGAAAACTGCTGCTTGAGTAGAAAATATACTTGAGTGGCAAAACGAAGTAGCGCCCTCTGCCATGCAGTGCGGTGTTATTTGTACTGAATGTACAACCTGGGACAAGCACCCAGCACTAAATATCAGCATGAGCAGCACAACATACCAGAATTCTGCCACTTGCAGAACTCTGCAGAATCTCATTGAGTTTTTGGGTAACTCTATGGAATTCTGCAGAGTAATCCTCTGCAAGCTCCGTCCAGGCTTAGTTTATTTGAATTGATGTAAGAAATTGGATTATTATTTGGGGTGGGAATATTTACAACCCTTTTCATAATCACTAAATTTACCAGAGCTCTACCCCTGGTAGCTATGGCACAGGCTTAACTTAGGGCAATGTGTAAAATATTTATGCAGTGCCAAAACAGTAATAAAGTCAAAATACAAAACAATGAACGTCCCAAACCAAATTAGAAAAAATAATTAAACATTGATAGAAAGACACCAATATAACAAAAATTGAACAAGGGGGCAGGATATATTATTTTTAAAGGTTTTATTTAGGAATAGCCGCAAAAAGAGTAAACAGTGCAAATGATAGTCAATGGTCACAGTAGACTGAAATCCAGGCCTAATTTGACACTGATCGTGATGAAGCGCAGGTCAGAGACATTAACCAGGTTCCCTCTGATCAAAGATTTTATCTTTTGTCTTCAGTTACTTAAGTCCTCTTCCACCATAGGCATATACTTCTAAAGCCCCCAGGATTTCAGGGGAGGCACTTAGAGTCTCAAAAGGTGACAAGCAAAGGCCAACAGGTCAGCTGGCTAGCTGCAGGAATAAGGCCTCTTGTAGCTTGCTGCACCCCTGTAGCTTTAACAGGAGATCAGCCTTGGAGTTAATTTCTTTGCCCTGATCAAGAGAGATCAAGATCCAGTCCTTCAGGGTTTTTCTCAAGTTGCAGACAGCAAGTTCAGTCCTCTTCTGATCTTCATCAGGTTAAACAGTGTTATGAAATATGTACCAGGACAGGCCACATGCATGTCTGGCACAAGCTAGGGGGTAGGAATGACTTCTGGGTGTGCCCTAACCAATGGGTTAAAAGTTCCCAGGGACAACTGTACTAACTTTGGGCTCTGAGGGCAGGGTGTGTGCTTGGGTGGGGGAGGGAGGGTTTACTATCGTAATCCTAGTGCCCCCTTATGCCTGACATTAAAATCTAGTTTCAATAAATCAATCAGTTTTTGTAAAGCATGGATACTCACCGTGAGGGTCTCAAGGTGCTTGGGGGAGGGGAGGGGCCTCATCTGAAGAGCTACTTCTTGAGGTTCTTCCTGAAGATGGTGAGCGATAGGCTTTGTCTGAGGTGCAGGGGGTGGTTGTTTCAGCTCTTTTTTGCGATGTAGGTGAAGGATCATCCTCCGGCAGTATATTTACGAATGCGAAGGATGGTGTCCAGGGCCAGCTGGGTGGGGCGGTGGGATCTGGCGGGGGTGTGGAAGGAGACGTGGTGGTTCAGGTAGGCTGGTCATGCTTTGCGTATGGCCTTATACGTGTGGGTTAGTAGCTCGAAGGTAATTCGTTGCTAGACCGACAGCCAGTGAAGGGTCCTCTGGTGTTGGGAAATATATTCTCAGTGTGGGAGGTCCGGGACAAGTCTGGTGATGGCATTCTGGATGAGTTGTAGTTTTTTGATGTTTTTGGTCAAGGTGCCAGCATAGAGGGCATTGCCGTAGTCGAGCTTGCTTGTGACTAAGGTGTGGGTGACTGTCCTGTGACAGTCTGCTGGGATGCATCTGAAGATCTTCTGAAGTTTGCGTAGTGTGTGCGTTTACCTGGCGGCTCATGGATATGGAGGAGTTGAGGATGATGTCTAGGTTGCGGGCATGCTCCATTGGTGCAGGGGGGGTGCTGAGGGATGTGGGCCACCAAGAGTTGTACCAAGCTGATGTGGAGTTTCTGAAGATGATGAGCTCAGTCTCGTCATAGTTGAGCTTGAGGCAGCTTTCTCTCATCCAGGTGACAACAGCTTTCATTCCTGAGTGGAAGTTCCTTTTGGCCGTCTCTGGGTCTTCGGTGAGGAAAATGGTGAGTTGCGTCATCGGCATATGACACAATGTTTATACCGTGGCTTCTGACGATGGCTGCAAGAGGGGCCATGTATACGTTGAACAGTGTGAGACTCAGTGAGGATCCTTGGTGGACTCCGCAGTTGACTCCTGTGGGTCTGGATGTGTAGGGCAGGAGTCTGACCCTCTGAGTCCTCTCAGAGAGGAAGGAGTGGATCCATTCCAGGGCTCTCCCATGGACTCCTATTTTGTGGAGTCTGATGCCTAGAGTGCTGTGGGAGACCGTGTTGAAGGCTGCTGAGAGGTCGAGGAGTATGAGCGCTGCAGTGTGGCTGCAGTCTAGGAGTAATCAAATGTCATTGGTGGCTGCAAGGAGGGCTGTCTCTGTGCTGTGGTTGCTGCGGAAACCGGACTGGGAGCTGTCCAGGGAGTTGTCAGCCTCAATGAAATTCCGTAGTTGTGCGTTGATTGCTTTCTATGGTACTTTGGTGGGGTAGGGTAGAAGCGAGATGGGCTGGAAATTCTTTAGTTCTGATAGGTCGGCAGATGGTTTCTTTAGGCGAGGGTGTATTCCGCTTTGTTTCCAGTCCTCGGAGAAGGTGCCAGTTTTGATGGAGCAAATCATTGTGTTTCAGAGGTGGGAGCCGATGGATGTGCTGGCTCTGATGTAGGTGTGGTGTGGGCAAGGTTCTGT
Organism: Pleurodeles waltl; assembly: GCF_031143425.1. Taxonomy (NCBI): domain Eukaryota; kingdom Metazoa; phylum Chordata; class Amphibia; order Caudata; family Salamandridae; genus Pleurodeles; species Pleurodeles waltl. The sequence goes on along the minus strand of NC_090442.1, from coordinate 936,398,412 downwards.
GGGGGCTCCCGAGTGGGTGCTGTTCATTATCCTGACTGTTTCCTCAGTGGTGAATGTGGACCAGCAATGGATGGTCTGGGTAGGTTTTGGGGGGGTCGGGTCGGTCTCAGGTTCCGTGCAAAGATTTTCTGGGAGGAAGCTATCGTAGTTGTCCTGGATCTTGCGGTGGAAAAAGGTGGTGAGTTAGTCGCAGAGGTCCTGTGACAGGCGAATGCTGTTGGCTTCGGAGGGAGGATTTGTGAACTTGTTGATGTGAGAAAGTAGCCTCTTTCCAGCATGGTTACCCCCACTTTTGTGCTGTTTGTGATTGTGTGTCAGTGTGTTTTTGCTGTGTCACTGGGATCCTGCTAGCCAGGACTCCAGTGGTCATAGATAAAAACCTATATGTCAGTGTGTGTTTGCCTGTCCCACTGGGATCCTGCTAGCCAGGACCCCAGTGCTCATAGTTGGTGGCATAATGTGTGTGTTGTCAGTAGTGCTCAACTGTGTCACTGAGGCTCTGCTAACCAGAACCTCAGTGCATACGCTCTCTCTTCTTTTAAATTTGTCACTATAGGCTATTGACTTCGTTTACCAATTTCAATTGGCACACTGGACCCCCCCTTATAAGTCCCTAGTATATGGCACCTAGGTACCCAGGGCACTGGAGTTCCAGGAGATCCTTATGGGCTGCAGCATTTCTTTTGCCACGCATAAGGAGCTCAAACAAACCCTTCCACAGGCCTGCCATTGCAGCCTGCGTGAAATAGTGCGCACACTATTTCACAGCCATTTTCACTGCACTTAAGTAACTTATAAGTCATCTATATGTCTAACCTTCATTTACTGAAGGTTAAGTGCAAAGTTACTAAGTGTGAGGGCACCCTTGCACTAGCAAAGGTGTCCCCACATAGTTCAGGGCCAATTCCCGGGACTTTGTGTGTGCGGAGACTCCATTACACATGTTCACTACATATAGGTCGATACCCACATGTGGCTTCACAATGGTAACTCCGAATATGGCCACGTAAGATGTCTAATATCATGGGATTGTCCCCCCATTCCAAATCTGGTATTGGGGAGCCCATGCCATGCATCCTGCGGGCTCTACCAGGGACCCCCAGTACTGCCAAACCAGCTTTCTGAGGCTTGCACTGCAGCTACTGCTGCTGCTACCTCACAGACAGGGTTCTGTGCCCCTGGGGTCTGAGCAGCTCAGTCCCATGAAGGCAGAACAAAGCATTTCCTTTGGGAGGAGGGTGTTACACCCTCTCCCTTTGGACATAGGTGTTACAGGCTGGGGAGGGGTATTCTCCCCAGCCTCTGGAAATGCTTTGAAGGGCACAGATGCTGCCCTCCTTGCATAAGCCAATCTACATCAGTTCAGGGACCCCCAGTCCCTGCTCTGGTGTGAAAATGGACAAAGGAAAGGGGAGTGACCACTCCTGTGTCCATCACCACCCCAGGGGTGGTGCCCAGAGCTCCTCCAGTGTGTCCCAGACTTCAACCATCTTATTTTCCAAAGTGTGGGGACACTCTGGAGGTCTATGAATAGCCAGTGCCAGTGGGTGACGTCAGAGACCCCTCCTGATAGGTCCATACCTGATAAGATAACCAATCCCCCTCTCAGGGCTATTTAGGGTCTCTCCTGTGGGTTTCTCTTCAGATTCTACTTGCAAGTTCCAGCAGGAATTCTCTGCAACTACTACTTCATCCTCTGACCTAGGATCAACTGCAGACTGCTCCAGGAACTGCTGTAACAGCAACAAAGTATCCAGAAGGGCTACTTTTCCTCTGCAACTTCAACTTCAGGCAGCAACTGCAACAGTTTCCACGGTGTGCACATTCTGAGGACTCCTTATCTTCACCCTGCACCAGAAGGACCGAAGAAATCTCCAGTGGAGTGACGGAATCACTACCCTGCTCAAGCAGGCACCTTCTAAGTCAATGACTGGTTCACTTGGACTCCTCTCCTGGTGACGAACGTGCTCCGTGGAACACAGAGGGTGGACCCCATCGACATAGACTGTCCTGAGGTCCTGTTGTCCCAATTTGGAGGAGGCAAGAGCTTGCCTTCCCCAAGAATAACAGTACCCCTGTGCACTGCGTCTTCTTCACCTCCTGTGGCCTCTGTGCACTCTTTGCGAAATCCCTTCATGCACAGCATGGCCCAGGTCCCCAGCACTCTATCCTGTGATGCTCAACTCGCTGAGTTGTTCTCTGGCGGCGTGGGATCTTCCTTTGTAGTTCTACACCAACCACCTTTTGCACCTCCTTTGTTCCTGTGTCCTGGAACTCCTGTGGGTGCTATCTGGTGCTCTGAGGGCTCTCTAAAGTGCTGAGAGCCCTCTCTTCCTCCTCACACAGGTCCCTCCTGGGTCCAGATAGCGCCAACTTGATGCAAAACACGACTTTGCCAGAACCAAGGCTTGTTGGAGGAATCCAGCACCAAAACTCGTCTGCATCCAACTTCTCTTCGTGGGAAATCCAGTGCATCATGCAGTAACCCGCTGACATCGTCCTGGGGTGCATTTCTGCAGTCTTTGTCCAACTGGGGACTCTTCTTTTGCACCCTCTTCTGGGTTGGCAGGGGCTCCTGTGCTTCCTGGAACTTCTTTCGACTTCTAGACTTGGTCTCCTTTTGCAGGTCTTCAGGTCCAGGAATCCACCACTTGTTGTTTCTAGTTTTGCTTTGTTCTTGCAATAACTCTAATCAACTTCTACAAGTTCTACAACTTGTAGTGTGTCCTAGGGAAACTTGCAGTACTTTACTGCTGCTTTTCTGGGCTCTGAGGCGGGTTAATTTACTTACCTTTACTGTATTCTTACTCTCCCAGTGATTCTGCTCACACTACACTTGTCTAGGGGGGAATTAGTGATTCACATTCCACTTTCTTAGTATATGGTTTGTGTTTCCCCTAGACCTTTTTTCTCCCATTGCATTCTATTGCATTTCCTATTGTTTGCACTATCCTATGTCTAATTACTTACCTTATTTTGGTGTCTAGTGTATATATTGTGTATAGTACTTACCTCCAGAAGGAGTATTGCCTCTAAGATATTTTTTGCCTTGTGTCACCCAAATAAACTACCTTTATTTTTGGGAAAACTGAGTATTGTCTTTGCTTGTGTATAAGTACTGTGTAACTATAAGTGGTATTGCATGAGCTTTGCATGTCTCCTAGTTCAGCCTAAGCTGCTCTACTATAGCTCTATCAGCCTAGGCTGCTGGAACACTACTACATTTCACTAAAAAGGGATAACTGGGCCTGGTGTAAGGTGTAAGTACCCAAGTTACCCACTGCAAACCAGGCCAGCCTCCTACAATTGATGACTGAGAAGACTTCCTTAGAGTTGTGTGTGGAGTTGAGACAATCACAGAGTGCGTCCTTCCTTGCGTTCTTGATGTTTCAGCAGCGGTTGCGACTCTGAAGAAGATGAAGTCTTCGGTCGTTTGGGTCAATCAAGGACAATGCATACACAAGATTTGTTTTGATTTCCTGTCTCCTTTCATTTCACGTGCACCCCAGTATCATATGTAAACCCTGAAACTAATGTCTGGTAGGGTAAAAGTAAGGTTTTTCAGCAATCAGACAGTGTATGCACAAGAATTGTTTTGGTATCCAGTTTCCCTTCCATCCAAGTGTGCTGCCAGTGGTATATGTAAAACACTGCAGACATGTCAAACAGGATTTGGTATTCAAGCAGGATTTGACACTGTAATTTCAAAAAGGATACTCATAGTCCCACCATTGATATTGGATCAGGTGCAGAGGAGTCACATCTACCCATTCAGATCAGCCTATTCTTTGCTTCTGGGAAGCACTTCACACCTTTTCACGCCTTTCCAAATGCCAATTATTGGCAGAAGTGGGAAAAGCAAATGCAAAATTGGCCTCTTGAAATTTCAGGCAGGCAAAATGTATCCTTCTAAAAGATTTTTTTACTTAATTTTTATTACAATTTCAACTTCACCACCAAATTGGATTTTTGTCCTATTCCTGAGACACAGTATTAGGATTGTATTCTAAACTCTGGTTTTCTACATAGGACAGTTAGGCCTACCACAGTAAAAATTAACTTCTGGGTGCTAGTCAGTGTAAGGACATCTTAAAATTAAGGGCCATATTTATTCTTTTTGACGCAAAACTGCGCAAACTCAGTTTTGTGTCAAAACTTTAACGCGGGCTAACGCCATTTCTTTGCGCCACCCGTGCGTGACATTTATACTTTGACATACGGTGGTGCAAAGCATGGGTTAGAGCAATTTGATTTTTTTTACTCTAACCATTGCACTGCGTTGTAAAGCAAAATGACGTTAACGCAGAGAAAATGACTCTAATCCAGTTTGCGACGCCGCAAAACGGATATGCGCCATTTTCCACCGCTTTAGCTTCAAAAAGTGGCACAAACGTAGCAAACAGTGCTAAGGAGCCCCAAAATGGATCCCAGAAGACAGGAGAGACCCCAGAGAGACCCCAATCGACCAGCGTCCAGTCTGGAGGACACAGACATGACCCAGGAGAGGGAGAAGAAGAAAAGGAAGTGTTGTTTCAGTGCAGAGGAGCATGAAATACTGGTAAGAGAGGTGCAGGAATACGAGCATCAGCTTTTTGTCACCTCAAAATTTCCAATTGGGAGGAGGGAGGCAATTTGGCAACAAATTTCCGACAAGATCAACTGTGTGGCAGAGGTCCGTAGAAAAGTCACGGAGTGCAAGAAAGGCTGGCATGACTGCAAGCGCAGGATGAAGGAAAAAATGGCAAGGAAGAGGAAGGCAGCACTGCACACTGGAGGTGGGAGTCCAGCACCGCAGGAGGTCCTGGATGAGATGGAGGAGATGGTGGCAGTCATCATCCCAGAAGAGATCATTACAGGAATCGCAGGACCGGACAGTGCAGACTACCAGGAAACAACACATATGCAGGGTAAGTTGCATGGGGGACAAAAATGCCTAAATGTTAACTGCAAGCAGGGGGAGGTACATATCTACTACACAATGCATTTCAGCCATGGAAATCAGGCAGTGGAAAGGGCAAAGGGACACGGGACGGGTGCATGGGCTGTGCAGGGGAAACCAGGGCCATAGCACAACACAACACCAACAACCTTTGCATGGGGGTACTGTGCCATGCCAAGGCTGTTGGAAAGGCAAAGCCAGTCCAGGAGGGTAGGGTAGAATGTAAAACTGGGCTGCTGTCACAGGACAGCTGGTATTGTCACAGCGTGAACTAGGGGAAAATTTCCAGTCTCAGGCTATTTCCGCAAGTGACATTTACCATTGACAACAGTTGCCACTACCATCCTGTGCTGTTTGTGCTGGTCAGGTACAAATGGCAGTTAGGTGCCCAAGGAAAAAACACACCCAAAATAGATTGTTCAGGATGACGACATGATCAGTCCCCTTCAATTCCTAACAAAGCGTGAATCCTGTTAAATGCTCAGGTCTATAGGCACAATAAACATCATGTACTGTTACTTGCATTATGAAGTACACAGCAGTAATGTCATACCCATGCTGCCCTTTCCAGGGTCTACCCTGTGCCTGTGTTACGTAGCTGCAATGCCAACTTGCAACATCTCAACTGTCATACTGCTAAGACAACAGCATTGAGGGGGAGGACCTATGTGTCTAGCTAGTGAAACACACCCGCGGAGTCAGAAGAGGAAATGGAACACTGCCAGGCCCGTCAGTGCAATCCAATGTAGCACACATTTGCATACATCAACATGACACACTACCAATGCTGACACCTGTATCGTGCCATGCCAATGCTATACATGGTATGTGCTAGGTCTCAGCAACGTACAGGTGTATGTGAAATATCAGAGACTGGGTCCGTCCTATATTGTTATGTGTGGTGCAAGTGGCATCAGAACACCTACAGCCATTGCAAGGCCTTACCATGCTAATAGAAGTAGAGGGAGGGTTGAGTAGGACAAGAAGGTGGCAACACACAATTTGGACAGAACCTACACCTAGAGGATGTGACTCAGACAATTCACCAAACTGCCCACACTACATGTGGCATGCAGGTGGGGCATAGGCCTGTGAGAATGCTAATATTAATGACAGGAATAATGAACAGGAACCAATATTACAATGTACCACTGTTGGACCTGACCCTTTTCGCAGGGTCATCCCCAAACCTTTTGCCTCCTTCCTCCTATTTTTCCTGACCTGTTTTTGTTGGCTTTTGAACTCTGAGCACTTTACCACTGCTAACCAGTGCTAGAGTGCATATGCTCTCTGTGTAAATTGAACTGTTAATTGGTTTATCCATGATTGGCATATTTGATTTACTAGTACGTCCCCAGTAAAGTGCACTAGAGGTGCCCAGGGCCTGTAAATCAAATGCTACTAGTGGGACTGCAGCACTGATTGTGCCACCCACATAAGTAGCACTGTAATCATGTCTCGGACCTGCCACTGCAGTGTCTGTGTGTGCACTTTTAAACTCTAAATTTGACTTGGCAAGAGTCCCCACTTGCCAGGCCTAACCCTTCCCTTTTCCTACATAAAAGACACCCCTAAGGTAGGCCCTAGGTAGCCCCATGGGCAGGGTGGATTGTATGGTTAAGGTAGGACATATACTATTGTGTTTTGTATGTCCTGACAGTGAAATACTGCCAAATTCATTTTTCACTGTTGCAAGGCCTATCTCTCTCATAGGTTTACCTGGGGACTACCTTTAAACATGATTAAAGTGTAGATTCCCTTTGAGGGCAGATAGACATGTGGAGTTTGGGACCTCTGAACTCACAATTGAAAAATACACCTTTTAGTAAAGTTGATTTTATAATTGTGTTTTTGATAATGCCACTTTTAGAAAGTGGGCATTTTCTTGCTTGTACCATTTTGTGACTCTCCCTGGTTGTGTATTCCCTGTCTGGGTTAGTTTGACAGTTGGGTTGTTTGCACTTCTCTCCAGACAGTGACACAAAGGGGGCTGGGGTGTAGCCTGCAGATTCCAATGAGCCATCTGTGCTAGGAGGTAGAGGAGGAGTGGGCACTCGCACCGGAAAGGGCTGTGTCTGCCCTCACATAATGCAGACTCCAACCCCCTGGTGTGTGTCTGAGGCCTTGCCTGGGCAAGGCAGGATTTCACAATCAAGTGAGACTTTCCTTTGAAGTAAGCCTACTTCAAATGCCACAATGGGTAAAAGAAGAGGACTCAAAACCACAGAATTTTGGCACTGCCTGGAGAAGAAAACTGGAACCAGAACCTGCATCCTGCCGAGAAGAACTGCCTGGCTGCCCAAAGGACTCACCTAGCTGCTTGCTTTCTGTGAAGGACTACTGCCTTGCTTTTGGCCTGCTGCCTTGCTGCTCTCTGGCTGTGGTGAAGAAGTGCTCTCCAAGGGCTTGGATGGAGCTTGCCTCCTGTTCCCAGAAGTCTCAGGACCAAAAAGACTTTTCTCTTGCAACCGGACTCCTTGTGCGGCAAAAATTCAATGCACAGCTTGCTAAAACCGATGCACAGCCTGCCTCGTGGTGAAAAATTCATTGCACGCTGAACAGGAACGACATAGCGTGTCTTCGCAAGGAGAAGATAGACACGGCGCCTGCGTTGCGACCAGAACTTCCACGCATGGCCCACTGGATCGCCGCACAGCCGACCTGGTACGACGCAGCCCGACTTCCAGAGGAGAAATCAACGCAGTGCCTGCTGTGTGGGAAAAAATTCCACGCATTGCCCACCAGATCGACGCAGCACTTGTGACTTCGCTCCGCAAGCCCAGGATTCCACGCACAGACCACAGAGCATCTGAAAATCCTGCAACCCGAAGAGGATCCATGACCGAGCACCGGAAATCGACACACAGCCATCCCTGCATGGAAACTAAACGACGCATCGCCATGTGCGTCCCAAAAAATCGACGCACACCCCTTTGTTTCCATGCTTCTCCTCCTCTGCAGCCCTTTGCGGAGATTTTTCACGCGAACCAGGTACTTTGTGCTTTAAAGAGACTTTGTTTGCTTTAAAAAGACTTAAGACACTTTGGCCCTGATTACAACTTCGGCGGTCTTTTCAAAAGACCACCAAAGCTGCGGGCGCTACTATACCACCAGTGCTTGCTGTATATCTGGCTCCTTATTATGACGTTTCCACTGGGCCAGCGAACCGAAACAGCGTTTCCGTCCACTGGCCCAGCGGAAAATTCACATCAACATTGCAGCTGGCTCGTAATAGAGCCGGCGGCAATGTTGATGTGCAGCGGGTGCAGCTGCACCCATCGCGCATTTCACTGCCCAAAATTCGGCCAGTGAAATGCGCAATGGGGCTGTGCCTGGGGGCCCCTGCCCTGCCCATGCCAAGTGCCAAGTGCATGGGCAGTGCAGGGGCCCCAAGGGGCACCCCGAGTCCCCCTTACCACCAGCCTCTCCATGGCAGTGTTTACCGCCGTGGACAGGCTGACGGTTGGGGCTCACAATCCCCAGGGCAGTGGTGCTTGCACCACTGCTCCTGGGTTTATGACCGCCAGGCGGGAGCCTGGCGGTATGTTGGAGGGGCCAGCGGTATGGCTGTGGCTAATGCAGTCATAATAGCTGGCGGAACACCGCCAGCCTGTTTGCGGTGTTGCCGCCAGCTTAGCGCCGGCCTCCAGGGTCATGATGAGGCCCTTTATATAACTTTTCAGTGACATCTCTACATTTACTTATTGCATCTTTGATCATTTCGACCTGCTAATATCCAGATAAATATTATATATTTTTCTAAACACTGTGTGGTGTACTTTTTGTGATGCTATTATTGTACGATTTATTGCACAAATACTTTACACATTGTCTTCTAAGTTAAGCCTGACTGTTCAGTGCCAAGCTACCAGAGGGTGGGCACAGGATAATTTGGATTGTGTGTGACTTACCCTGACTAGAGTGAGGGTCCTTGCTTGGACAGGGGGTAACCTGACTGCCAACCAAAGACCCCATTTCTAGCACCCACTAATAGGACATCAGTGACGTCACATTACAACTGCCACAACACAGACACACTAATTGTACAATATCTCATTGCAGAGGACGATGGCTCTCCTGTGGATATGCCTGTCCTGGACTTCTCTGATGACATGGATCATGAGCTGACAGCCATTAGCCAGCAAACCCTCCAAGATGTCCTTGGAACCCCCAGACCCCACCTTCACTCGCAAGGATGAGCACAGATGTAGCAGCCATCACAGAGGAACCACCCCAATAGTACAACCTGCCAGCTCAAACCCAGCTGAGGATTCTGATGACACTGGTACCACCTTTGAGAGGACAGTAGTGGGAGTACAGCGGGAGCTGGCCAAGGAGGTGCATGTGGGGATGCAATATATGGCAGCCAGCCTTGAGGGGATGCGCATGTGCATGATGTCATCCGCAGAACAGTCAGCAGCCATGCAAGTCCAACAATCCCTACTGCAAGGACTACAACAGTGTGTGAGGGATTTCACCGCAGCAGTTTGGGAGTTGCCACAACACCTGGCATCCCAAACATTTCACTGCATGCACAACTGCAATCATGACCCCCTCAGGGCCGACCTGGCTGCCTACACAGCGATGTAGCTGCTATACTTAATAACCAGCAGCCCCTCCTTGCTGCAATAATGCCCTTAATAGCCCCACAGTTGGCAGCTACCAGGAATTCTGAGTCTACTTCTTCAAACACTGAAGTGTTTGTTGCCCCCTCAAACCCACCACCACCAAGGGCAGAGGAGACGACACACACATCAGAAGATGAAGACGTGAAACAGATCACCTTCAGCCGTAGGAGTACCCGGAAGCACCAGGCCATGCCACATGGGCACTGATTTCCTATGTCTGTGCTTGTTAACATGCCAGTCTTGCTACAGTTTGTAACATGCACTGTTCTCCAGCACACTGTTTACCTTACCACTATCCACTGCAATTGTCTCTCACTACCTATTTGGCAATTAATGTTCCTCTGCACTGAATGACACTCCATCACAGCATGTCCAATGGCATGTCCCTCACCATTGCACTAGTGTTGCGTCACAATAGAAGGCGTCCCACTAATGGACTTACAATCCTGGACTATGTAAATATTGCACTACAGCACTTTAAAATAAATAGCACTTACACAACCACTTTGTCTCTGTGTAATGTGACACATCAACTGTGTGGGAGATTTGTGGTGCATGTAACATGTCAATGGCCACATAATGTCAATACAATAGTGTAGAAAGAATGTCGGCTGATAACTATACACAAGGGTCTGGATTTTATGATCATCTGTGCTGCCTTTGGCTTATTTCTGAAGTTAAAGCATCACAAACAGTATAATGCTGTGTAGAAATGTATATGTTAGGTCCAAAGTATCTACAAGATGAAACTCAATGTGGCCCACATTCCCTACAAGACAATCATTATGTGTGTGTCATATGACTCTAAACTTTAATCCCACACCCTACAGCAGGAATGGATGTGTATCAGTGTTTGGACAATAAAGTAACCTGGGAGTACAATGTAAGATATCATAAGTGTGATTTATGAATACTGAACTTCATAAGATTATGACACCACTCAGTTTCTCAGAGTTCACATGAACATCAGGCTGCAGGCAGATGTCCCATAGTGCCCAACAGAGGACTCACACGATGACAGTTTGAAAATCACACCAACATTTACAACACATTGGGAACCATAGTTACCTTAAGTGTTGGGTGCAATGGATGGAAGATGCATAGAGAAGTAGCTTTGTTGTAGCTGCCAATATGACAGCTCATTTGGAAGTGGGAATAACCATGTCAAGAATGGGATGTGAATGCAGGATGGAACACACAGACAAACACACATTTGACACTGTACACTCATGCAAAGGCCCTGATTCCCAGGCATATAGCACAAAGGGCCATATTTATACTTTTTGACGCAAAACTGCGCTAACGCAGTTTTGCGCCAAAAAAATTAGTGCCGGCTAACGCCATTCTGAAGCGCCATGCGGGCGCCGTATTTATTGAATGACGTTAGCCGGCGTCAGCCGCCGGCGCCGTCTGGTGTGCGTTAAAAAAAACGACGTACACCAGGCAGCGCCGGCGTAGGGGGAAAATGGCGTATGGGCGTCCACAAATGGTGCAAGTCAGGCTGAGGCAAAAAAATCGCCTCAACCCGATTTGCACCATTTTGTTACGACGCCCAACCCCCATTGAAATGACTACTGTCTTAGCAAAGACAGGAGTCATGCCCCCTTGCCCAATGGCCATGCCCAGGGGACTTCTGTCCCCTGGGCATGGTCATTGGGCATAGTGGCATGTAGGGGGGCACAAATCAGGCCCCCCTATGCCACAAAAAAAATTCAACAAAAATACTTACCTGAACTTACCTTAATGTCCCTGGGGTGGGTCCCTCCATCCTTGGGTGTCCTCCTGGGGTGGGCAAGGGTGACAGGGGGTGTCCCTGGGGGCAGGGAAGGGCACCTCTGGGCTCATTCTGAGCCCACAGGTCCCTTAACGCCTGCCCTGACCCAGGCGCTAAAATCCGGCGCTAATGCGGGTTTTTTTGACCCGCCCACTCCCGGGCGTGATTTTTGCCCGGGAGTATAAATCCCATGCACATGCCTCGGAGTCGATTTTTTAGACGGGAACGCCTACCTTGCATATAATTAACGCAAAGTATGTATCCACGGTAAAAAATGACGCTAACTCCATGGACTTTGGCGCTAGACGCGTCTACCGCCAAAGTATAAATATGGAGTTAGTTTTGTGTCGAAATTGCGTAAAAAAAACGACGCAATTTCGGCGCAAACGGAGTATAAATATGCTAATGTAAAGGATGACACCAAACTTTATTATATCTGTATGAAAGGAAACTTAAATTATGGGAAACTAACCTAACCTATCCTAACTATACATTACCCACAACTGGCCCTAACTACCCTAAGCTAAACTTACTTACCACATGTAACTAAACATTCTAAACATCAACCCCCCCCAACCCCCCTTACATGAAGGGACACGACATACTAACGTATCCTAAACAAATATATATTTTTATGTATATTTTTTTTATAATACACATAAACCCCAACATCATCCCCCATCCACCCACCCACAAACAAACATGTAATAACTCCCCCACCCCCAACCCACTTATCCTAACTAAACTAACAGCCTACTCTAACCTAACACTAAGCCCCCTAAACCCACTATAGAAAGGTACGAGGAAAGAGGAGGGAGGGGACGGAATTAGGGGTGAGGATCAATAAGTTCACAGATTGACCCTCCTCAGGATTTTCCTAATGCATCGCAGTCTCCTGCTATTGCGGGCCACCTCCTGCTGCAGAGTGTCCATGTGGCGCAACATACGTTGCATGTCACGTTGTAGGGTTCTGAAATCTGCCATGTCCATTACTGCAGCTGGGGTGGTCTGGGTTGCACTTTTTGTAGCAGGTGCTGGTGCCATGGTTGGAGGTGCAGAAGGTGCTGCTTGTGTGCCTTGGGCAGACGAGGTTGAGGGACCAGCTGGAGTGTCTGTCATCCCAGTGTCCACTGTGCTTTGAGTTGTGGTGGTGGCAGTTGTGGCCAATTCTGGCCCCCCATGGCTAAACGCCCTCCATGCCCCTATGGCTCTCTCATGACGATACCGCCTAGCCATCATACGGAACCCAGCCTCAACATCAAGGATGTGTCGGTACTGCACTGCCCGCCTCTGAAATTCACAGATTTCCTGGGCAGTCATGTTGGCAGCTGTAAAAATAGAGACAGGCAAACATTAGTGACATCGTTGTGTGATACATGTACAGATGATAATCTAACACTTCCTAAAAAATAGCACATTCAGTCCAAATCACAGTACAGATGATAGAAGGTCCCTGAGGAATGACACAGCCTACCCATCAACTATCTAACAGCACAGCAATGCACAACAAGGTGTGTACTTAATCAAATGATCTGTGCATATATGTAGTGCTATTAGTTACATAACAAATGCTGCAAGTACTCAACATGTGCCAGGCCGACTAATCCCTATCTTCTGGATCATATTCAAGGCACACAAGCCCTGTGATTTGTATATGTTACTGGCAGGATGGTATGCAGTTGGTAATCATCATGCATAGTTTGGCACGCATAAATGCTTGAGTTACATGTCTGTCAACTACACTGTGACCATCACACCTAGCTACACATATTTTCTACACCTAACCCTGTGCCTCAGGTGGGGATGGACATGCAATACATATTTTCTACCATCAAGGACAACCAAGACGCTTTGTCCAGCTGTACATGGATTTAGTCAGTCCACCACAGGCAAGGAGGCCTGCCAACTAGGATTGAGTCAACCAGTGGACAATCACATCTACATTCATGTGTCTATTTGTGAACAACCATCAACATCAGATCTCACTGACACATTTCCTAAATCAACCACATTGATGCAAGCCCCCATCTGGCCTTGTCCTGCATGCACGCCTATGACTTGCTGACTAAATTATGACACTGGCCACCTCCAAATCAATTTTTGGAATACATGTGGCAAGAAATCACCTTGTTCACCTGCCCATGCCTATTGCGCAGCACTTGACTACCAATATATAATTCTCTGCCAGTGAATGTCTAACTCTTCCATATCTCACTATGTCAACCTCCAGCCAAGTCACATATCAGATCACGTGCCAGCTCATCATATCTTGTAATGAGTCCAACACACAGGAGTTAATCACACAACAGCTGCATACACAACACAGGACAAACAAATTAACACTTACAGGATACATCTGGGTCCTCGAATCGAGCCACTTCACCTATTGTGTAGGAGGCTGGTCCACCTGTAAAACATGGAAGGGTGATATGTACTCAATGTCTGCTCACTCTACAAAAGTTGGAACAACAAATCACTGTATGTGACATTTTATATGATCGAGATGCACATCAGGCATGTAGACACCCCAAAAAACATACCACTGCAAACATGCATTGACACTGTCACTCCAGTGAGTGATAGACATACATATGCATACATGCACTGACCTAACAGTCATGTGGTGCCCAACTTGATTACTCAATTTTGTGCTTAATACATTCCACAGGGTATTCCATTTCATTTTTTGTATTTGGGAGACACATGAAATGCCACATTCCTGGTGCACTGCAATACCAGAGACTCCAGTATTGTGGCTTGTGCATCAAGGGACAATGAGTGACTGTGTGATGGTCATGTGGGTTGATTTGTTTTCTGGAATTATTGTGCTTTTAGTGGTCCATAATAGGTGTGCCAGTGTTGTATGTAGGTTACATATGCCACATTGGCAGTGTGCCCTAAGCCGTATATGCCCCCTATGACAACGTGATGGCAGGGATCCTGTGTGTTACTTGATGACAATGTTACGCTAAACATGGATTGGCCACTTTTCTGATTCAAAACAGCAAAATTATGTATGTTGACAGTGTCTTTGTTGATCATCGTTGACAGAATGCATGGGCACAGGTGTAGTCATTGCACCTGCAATGTGTTACTCTGGGCCCTGGGTACCTATATCAGGTATTGTAAATCACACATTGCCAGAATCAGCCACTTAGAATTGCCAAGTTGGGTGATCAGTGGTAGTACAACCAAAATGACACTGTCCACTAATAAAAAACGGGGTAGCAAATGTCCTACTTCTGCAATCATGATGAGGTAGGTCTCTATTTGAAAGCACCTTGGGAATGGCGGCACTCACAGGAATGCTGGCCTGCTGATCTTAGCAGATCACTATGTCTGTGACTGCCTTCATACTGAGAAGTTAACATTTGTAGAAATGACGCAATATTTCAGCAGGGGTGTACCCAAAATAACAACCTATTTCTTCACTAAAATAGTATCATGGAAGCAGTCAGTGGTCCCTTGCACAACATCATGCTCAAAAATAGTTTGTGACCATGCATTCACAGAGAGTAGGGATCCCATGCTGACCCTTTCACTTTAGAAATGGGTTGGCACCAAAGTGACACAGATGGTAACTGCACTAGCTCAGTCCCAGCAATTGCGCCCAAGCAAAAAATGTTGTTTCATCTGTTGATGCTACAGCTGTGCAAATTAGCAAAACATATTTGAATGTAGCAAGTGTGCGCTACTTTTGCGTCCAGAAATTACGCAAATGCAGTGCAAACAATCAATTAATCAATCAATCAATCACTTGTTACGGGTGGTACTCACCCGATAGGGTCTCAAGGTGCTGGGGGGGAGGGGTTGCTACTGCTCAAATAGCCAGGTCTTGAGACATTTCCTGAAGGTCAGGAGGTCCTGGGTCAGATGTAGGTTGACGGGGAGGGAGTTCCAGGTTTTGGCGGCGAGGTGGGAGAAGGATCTGCCACTGGTAGTGGTATGGTGGATGCGGGGACAGTGGCGAGGGCGAGGTTAGCAGTGCGGAGCTGGTGGGTGGGAACGTGGAAGCTGAGACGCTCGTTGAGGTAGGCAGGGCCTGCGTTGTGGAGAGCCTTGGGAGCGTGGATCAGGAGTTTGAAGACGATCCTCTTGTTGACGGGGAGCCAGTGAAGATCTCTGAGGTGGGTTGAGATGTGTTCGTGGTGAGGAAAGTTAAGGATGAGGCGTGCGGAGGCATTCTGGATGTGCTGAAGTTTCCTCTGGAGCTTGGCCGTTGTTCCCGCGTAGAGTGCTTTGCTGTAGTCCAGTTTACTGCTGACGAGGGCGTGGGTGACCGTTCTTCTGGTTTCAATAGGGATCCATCTGAAGGTCTTGCGAAGCATGCGGAGGGTGTTGAAACATGAGGATTAGATGGTGTTGACTTGCTGGGTCATGGTGAGCGATCAGTTCAGTATGAAGCAGAGGTTGCGTGCGTGGGTGGTGGGAGTTGGAGCAGCTCCTAGTGTGGCAGGCCACCAGGAGTCATCCCATGCTGATGGGTTGTAGCCGAGGATGAGGATCTCAGTCTTATCCAAGTTCAGTTTGAGGCAGCTTATCTCCATCCAGTTGGCGATGGCGTGAAGTCTGTTGTGGAGATTGGTCCTGGTGGTGGTGGGGTCCTTCGTGAGTGAGAGGATCAGTTGGGTGTCGTCCACGTAGGAGACAATGTTAAGGCCGTGGGATCGGACTATGTTGACGAGGGGCGCCATGTAGGCGTTAAAAAGGGTAGGGCTGAGAGAGGATCCTTGGGGGACTCTACAGATGGTCTTGGTGGCTTTTAACAGGAATGGAGGGAGGCGGACTATCTGAGTTCTGCCGGAGAGGAAGGATTTGATCCACTCCAGGGCCTTGTGGCGGATTCTGGTGTCGTGGAGGCGTGTGCGAAGTGTGTGGTGACAGATGGTGTTGAAGGCTGCCAAGAGGTCAAGGAGGATGAGGGCCACAGTTTTACCTTTGTCGAGCATGATCTTTATATCGTCGGTAGCGGCGATAAGAGCGGTCTTGGTGCTGTGGATCTTGCGGAAGCCGGATTGGGAGATGTCGAGCAAGCTGTTGTCCTCCAGGAAGCGTGATAGTTGGCTGTTGAATATCTTCTCGATGACCTTCACTGGGAAGGGGAGGAGGGAGATAGGCCGGTAATTCTTGAGGTCTTCAGGGTCTGCCTTGGGTTTTTTGAGCAGGGCGTTGACTTCAGCGTGTTTCCAGCTCTCCAGGAAGATGGCGGTCTCGAAGGAGCTGTTGATCATAGTACGGAGTTGGGGGGCGATGATTTGGCTGGCCTTATTGAAGACATGGTGAGGGCAGGGGTCGTCGGGTGATCTGGAGTGGATAGTGCTCATGGTCTTGGTGGTGTCCTCGACATTGGTGTGTGTCCAGACGCTCAGAAGGTTGGTGTGGTTGGGTGTGTTGGGGTTCGAATAAATATGGCCCTAAGATAATAGTGAAGGTTATGAAGAGCTTGGTACGTATGGCCCTGAATACTGTTCGGACATGGTTCCACAAAACTGGGGACTACATTGTTTCCATGTATTACTATGTGAAATGCATCCCATTCCTGGTACGCTCACAGGCCCTGATTTATACTTTTACAATTGTATTTTGTAAGTTTGCGCGGCTTTCGCATCAACAAATGACGGTGATGCAGTGCAAAAAAAGTATAAATCAGGGCCACTGTTTGTTCAACTTGCATTCCACATGTCCACAAACATTGCATGCAGCATGTCACAACATCTGTTACTGTCACTCCAGAGCATTGTACTGTGCACATTAGTCAATTTGGTACTCACCAACAGGGCCACCAATCACCACACCCACCACACCCACCACACCCAGGTGGTCCAGCAGGTCCTGCTCTCGGGCCACCAGGTCAGCCCAGCGATACTTCAGGTGGTGGTCGTTGCACTAGCTGTTGAATGCGCGCCTCAGGTGGAACAGCACTTTTGCCCACCTCAGCCTTTTTGCCTCTGTGTGATACCCCTGTATCACACGGCCCCCAGCCTCCAACATCAGGAGGAAGTGGCACTCCAGCCACACAAATGCCCCAGCTCCACCTCACCCATTCGCCCCAGCCGTGGCCTTCCCAACATCACAACAAAATAATAAATAAAAGGGTAAAGAGGGAAAAACAGGGAAAGGAGGTAGGAAAGGGAAACTTATCTAACCCACAGACAGCCCAACTAATACTACCCACAAACAGACTCCCAACTGTACAAAGACAAATCTGAATACAATAAATGAAACAAATACACTTGCACAGGATACCAAAGACACTTACCAAACACCCAAAGACAATATAAAGAGCACACAGGAGACAAATTCACAATATTCACAGAGAGACAAGTCAAAACACAGCCACACAGACTAGAATAATCACAGACTGCAAAGTTAAAGTGAAAGTACACCCACTGTACCCTTTCTGCAAACAGGATATCCTATTACATCACTTCCTGTCTCATTTGCGGCCCGTTTTTTGTCTTTTGGTAATTTTTTTATGCTTACTGGGTTTGCGTCAATATTTTTTTACGCACATGCGTGAAAATTCCCACTTATTCAAGGATCAATACATTTTCAATGGATAACCGCATTTTTTGACGCATATGCGTCATTTGTTTGTCATTTTCTAATTTTAACATGCATGCAGCCTATAACTAGACAAAGATAGGATGGGATGGCCTGCAGTGTGTGTTCTCAAGGTGTTGTGCAGGATTAGCTCTCTTAACTGACGCAACAGCAGCACAAACTTTGGAAATAAAATAGGATTTTTCAAGTTTGAGCCGGTGTTGCATCAATAGAGGACAGCAAGGCTACGCTACTAAAAAATGAATCATGGCCTGTGGGTTTATGTGTGTAAATTGTCTGTTCAAATTATTTGTGTGCCTTTGTGGGAACGGCATGCAAAACATTTGGCGTAATGTGGATATATGAATGTGTTACAAATGGGTATGACCATCAGATGCCATTCAATGAGGTACATCAGTCATGATATGTGTTTGTAATATCTGTTACCTCTAATGCTGTGTGTACTTGCTTGACACTGGGGACAATACATTTCCCATGATTAAGTATACACAGGAAAGATTGAGAACGGCTGATGAGGGCTTTGTCAGATAGGTTGCCCCTCACATGTCATGAAATGTTGGCTACCACTTCATAATCACTTGTAAGGATACTACCCATGAGTCAGGCATTTGAACATGCTAGGTAGGTACATTGTTTGTGACACAGAGTCTCAAATCCAATCATAAAATTGTTATGTACACCACAGTTTGACTCATATAAATGACCTATGTTTCTCCTGTGGCTGTGGTGGACCAGCGGACCATGCTGCATGTGTTCACATACTTCCAGGGGTTCATTGCACAAAGGTGTCCAGTTCAATTGTGTGGCCATGTGTACCCTGTGTCAGTATTGGCCTCCGTGGTGCATCAGTTATGTGCAGGTCTAGTCATGAGTCAGTGGAGCCAACCTTTGAATTAACAGAGTATTTTTCAAAGCAGATATGACCGAAAGCCAAAGATCACCTACCTGCATACAAGGGGATCGGGCAGCTATGGCACAGCCAAAATTTCAGAAGGCTGACGACAGAGCAACCACGGTGTGCTCAAATTGTTTATGGATCAGTAACAGAAAAACAGGTAGGTTTCATCACTACATTTGTACAAAGGGTGGGCTCTAAAATTCGCACTGCAACAGGGAACATCAGTGCCTCTGTGCTGATTAATCTCACAGCTAGTCACCATGCAAGCCCCATCAAAAGGTGGCAGCACAAGTGAATCTGTGTCTGGACCATCAGGGCACAAACATGTTTTGTCCTTACATACAAATCAGCAGCCCTTGTTAATTGGGCTGGAGGCACAGAACAAAATCCATGCATACAGCCATAGCACATTGTCACTGTTTGGCACTAATGAATACATGCAAAACCAGACAAGGGATGGGGGCTGGATTTGCCCATTTGAAAACATGTTCCAGAACAAAATACGATAAGTAAACAAATTAAACTATACTATACATTTGAGGACTGATCGTAGACCTACCAGGCACAATACCCCAAGAGGAAACATAGGGCATGGAAACCAACTATGAGGCAAATGTAGCCACAGGGAACGTCGCTGGTTAACATAAAGACTGGAACCAGTCTGGCTAACAGGATGCAGGCTCTGTCAGGAACAAACATGAACAAGGCATATACACAGTGATCAGAGTCTGACTGGGACAAGCAGGAACAACACTGTGGGAACAAAGATCAGTTTCTGGTGTACTCTGCACTGTTACAAAATCCCCCAAGGGCTCTGGTACACACCGATTTGTACTCCAATTCACAACAAGGAGATTCAGGAAATGGCAGCTTCTAAGCAGTTCCAGGCAGCAGCAAGGGCAGGGCAGAGTCGAATAGCTGGGCTGCATGAGAGTGCTCACAGGTGTGTGCAGCTTCTGTCTCTCAGAAGTCCTGGAGTTGAGAATCCAGTTCAAAGGGCCAACCAGACCTTTCACATGGGAAGCAATGGACAGCAGATTAATGGTCTTACCGACTAACAGGCAGTGCATTATGGGACCTGAAGTCCATGCAGACTGATGAACTAAAACTATGGCATACCATACTGAAGATGGAAGCACACAGGAGTCAGAATGTGAGTCTGGGTGAGTGTAGATGATGATTCTCGGGGTACAGATAGTCCAGGGCAGGCAGAGACTTAAAACGTGGCAGTAGCAGGACTTATTACCTGGGATGGTCTACACAGGGCATGACTTATGAGCAATGCTTGTCATACCCGGGGCACCTGTGCTATCCATTTTCAGGTTTGATGCACTTCTTGTCACACATGCTCCTTGCAGAGATAGCTGATGTCACACTTACAGCTATCAAGGGTCTGGTCATACATTCCTGTTACCAATGCAATTGCACATCCACTGCCTCATGTTTGATGCACTTTTTTACATTATGATTGATGGTGTCTTAGTTGTGTGTCATATGCTGCAATGGACCATGTTGGCAACATGGATGTGTCTCATAGCTGTGGTCCTGTGATATTGCCCTTCAAATGTGAAATAGACAGGATGTATTTCATAAAAACTGTGTGTGATGTTTGCTGTACATTCATACCGATCAAATGTGATGTGGCATCTGAAGTATGCATATTTGTCTTTCTGCAATGCTCCATGAGGCATTACTCTGGTTATGATTCCTAGAGATCATGTGATGCATAAATAATTGCCCAGAGCATATTTGAGTGATGAAGTGAGTTGTTTAATTCCATATCATAAGAAAGTGGTGATAGTGACTATAGTTAGAAAATGTTTTGTAAGATCTGTTGTCTGCGACACATTCCTGCAGCTGTGTTAGGATGTTCCCCCTCATTTTCCCAGACAGCATCCTCCCCCTCCTCTTCAGGCATTTGTTGTTTAGGTTGATATAGGGGAATGTTTCTTCTCACACAAATGTTGTGCAGGATGGCACAGGTCAAAATGATTTTGCAGACCATTTCTGGGGAATATAGGAGGCTGCCTCCGGTGATGTCCAGGCACCTGAATCTGTACTTCAGGATGCCAAAAGTCCGCTCAACTATGGTGCGTGTCCTACGATGTGACCCATTATAGACAAGCTCTGCTGCTGTGCTTAGGTTGCAAAATGGGGTCATAATCCATGGCTGCATCCTGTAACCCTGATCAGCTGAAAGAGAAAAGGGGGGTAAGTATTTTGTTGTTGGTTGCACTGTGATTGTCACTTTGCATGGCAGTTGTTATCTTGTGCCGTCTGTGACTCATATGTGTTTGTGGTATTGTGTGGGATCCTAGGCTTCTGTGATCTTTCTGCATTGGGTTGTTTGACTATCAAAGATGTGTCCGTGTGCATTCACTGGTGGTGAAATGATACTTCCACACACAATAGATTCCACTGTGGTGGTAACATGGTTGCACTATATGGCCTGGACATCCCATCCAATTAGATATATGTAACAGCAGGTGAAATGCAACAGTGAGGCCCTTTGATTTGGCTAGGTGACAAGGCACAACAGATCTCCATACGTTGGCAGCACTGAAGTGTTCAGTATTGACAATGCACAATTATCCCATGTGTGACAAGTTCTATGAAAACCTTTTTTTTGTTCCCTCACCCAGTTGGCTCATGTGCAACCGTGCACCTACACTACTGAACTTGCTCCAGGTGAGCTGGCTAACTTGGTTGTGGGGGTGAAGGTTTTAGTGTAGGAAGGTCCATCTCCCTGTACATCTGTTATGTACATGGGGAATTGTTTCATTCAGTATGTGTAGCAGTGTGTCCTTTGCATTAGTGTCACATCAACATGTTTTCATAGCATAGTCCAATTCCTTATTGCTAGCTGGCAATGTCACCCCAGGAGTTATGTGAGATGTTGGTACTGTCTCAATAATTCCATGTCACCTTAATTTGAGTCAGCGTCATCATGCTATGTGTCTCATGATGTTTGACCTGCAGCAA
This sequence comes from Pleurodeles waltl, assembly GCF_031143425.1. Taxonomy (NCBI): domain Eukaryota; kingdom Metazoa; phylum Chordata; class Amphibia; order Caudata; family Salamandridae; genus Pleurodeles; species Pleurodeles waltl. The sequence goes on along the minus strand of NC_090442.1, from coordinate 936,376,627 downwards.
CACACATTACACACCCCTTACACAGGACATATTGCTTGGAAGTGTGTGGGATTGACTGTAACTTTATGTGATATTGAATGGTTAATCTTCCAAGTTGTACTGCCAGTTAAGGCCATGTCATTGTCACTGTGTGGTTTTAAATTGGTCCCGGGTGGCTCTAGAGTGGCATCTATTGTTATTTGCAGCCATCATTTGTTCATAGGTGTGTATCCCATTGGGTCAGGATATCAAACATGACTACCAGTGTCACATCTCATTGTCTTCCTGGTCACATGTCAATGCAGTGGTGTATGTCTTGTGTGTTCTACAGGGTCGCTGTGCTGTGTGCAAATTACTAGGTTTCTGTACTTACCAACAAGAAGGCCATTGCCATATCGTCCATCCTGGAATTGCCGGTTGATGGTGCTGTGGCAGAAGATGAAGGAATCATGTACACTCCCAGGATACTTTGCCATGATAAAGGTGAACAATCCCTGGTGATCCACAATGGCCTGCACATTGATGGAGTGTGTGTGCTTCCTGTTGCGGTATAGGTGCTCGGTTGCAGTAGGTGGCACAATCCGGACATGTGTGCAGTCAATGGCATCAAGCATGTGTGGGAAGCCATCAATTTGATAAAACCCCTGTTTGGTCTCCTGCTGCTTCTCCAGTTTGTTGGGGAAGCTGATGTGGCGGGGTGTGAGGGAGATGATGGCATCAAGCACCTTGGGAAGGAATGCCGAGAATGAAGAACTTGAGATCCATTAGGCCATAGAGTCATTTTGTGCACGGGAACGCCTACCTTGCATCTCATTAAGGCAAGGTAGGTTTCCACTTCCAAAAAATGACTTTAACTCCATAAAATGGGTGCTAGACGGGTCTAGCACCAAAGTTTAAATATGAAGTTAGTTTTGCACTGAATTAGAGTAAAAAAAATGACGCCACTTCAGTGCAAACAGAGTATAAATATGCCCCTTAGCATCAAAAAATGATGCTAATCTGGTTAGAGTCATTTATTTTGACTCAAACCTGCCTAACGCTATTTGTTTTTAAGCCAGACTACTTTTGCACCAGCTTGCACCATTCCATAAATATGGTGCCCAGCTGGTGCTAACAAATGGTGCAAGCCGGTGCAAAACCTTTTGGTGCAAAACTGCGTTAGTGCAGTTTTGCACCAAAAAGCATAAATAAAGCCCTTAATCACTGGTTAAGGGGTTAAAGTGCACAGAGGTCTAACACCAGAATAAATATAGGGTCCAGCAAAAGATGAAAAGTATGGAGTGCTGAAAAGGAAGCTTTTCTACATAGGCCACTCACAGACAAGTGCTCAGATAGACTAATCAATCCCTTGATTGGCTTCCCTGCTCAGGGCATAAAACAGGAATGATTCACAGGTTCCACAGTAGACTTGTCTGTCAAATGCCCTTCTAAACTTACTTGTTCTCCTTTGTCAACATTTGTCCAGCCACTAACCTTGTCCATGGGGAATTCTTTTTCTCACATGCAGACCCCACCTGTGAGGCAAGAAACCTAGCTTGTTCATCAATGCATCCCCATAGGCAGACAGTACCATCATTGCCAACAAAGATATTTGGCTGATTCTGTCCCTTTGGTCAGCTGTCTGACCCCCAACTCCCTAAGATGCAAATAATCAACAGAGGCCACCAATAGCTCTCAGTGTCAGGAACCAGGCCCCTGCCCATCCACTATCACATAGAGACTCTAATGTGTGACCTTGGGTCAGCTTCACTTCCTGCCATGGAGCTGGCAAGGAGTCCCCTACTTGCTCCTGCAGACTATCTGGCCTCTTAGGTTTCTCAGAGTGGGAGACCACACCATGAGGTGCAAATCACCCTCCTTCCACTTTTTCTTTTGTCATCTCAGGGATGACACCCTGTAGATGGCTTTTCAATTCAGTGTCTGCACCCTGAGACTAACAAGTGCCTGGCAATCTAGGACTTCCTGTGGTGAAATGCTGATCCTCTCAAGAATGGCATACTCTGTCTGCATCACATATTGGTATGCCTGGAACAAGTCTCCTTTCTTCTCTCTTTGTGACAGTTCAGGCAGCACCTCCAGGTCAGAAGTGGCCTCACTCAGGTCAGTATTGGGGTGCTCTCCTCTCAGAGAAGGTTTTGCTGGCCCCCTTGTCCTCCCACTGTGGAGAGCACCCACCTCTTACTATTAACTTGTTTTGTGGGCCTCCATGCACTCTGTTTAACAACAGAACCCCCACAAGTCTGTTTTCCTGGGTGTGCTCTGGTGACCATGCTTCCCAGCTCTTTTCTCACCTGTGGTAGCTCATTGTACCCTCTCCCATTCTAAGGGTACCATGTCTATAGGGCAGGAAAAGAATTGCCCCTGGGCCTTGGTCACCCTACAGACATGCCCTGGCAGATACTTTTCTGGGGAAATCAGCCCTACAGCCATCATGGTCTGGATGGCAGGGGTATCCGTAGAGCAGTGACAGGGACCCTATTCACTGTGGCCTCCTGGCAATGACAGCTACCATCCCTCCAGGATCACCTACTTACCTTCTGGGCCCATCTCACAACTAAAGTATGCCAGTTTATGCTCTACTCCCTCCTATCTGCTGCTGGCAGAACACTTTAAATCAATTTCTTAGAATGTGTTCCTTCATAACCAAATTGATCAGCCCATCATAATCATTTACTTTGCTGCTCTTTACCCAAACAGCCAGTGCCTTGCCAGAAGAATTCACAAAATTCACCCATGACCGGTGTGACTGTTTCTGTCTATCCCTATACATCAGGCAACACTTCCCAGGGTCACACCAAACTTAGTGATAAGGTATTCCTTCAAGGAGGCATGAGCCATCTGGCCAGCTATTTCTAGGGGCAATAAGGTATCCCTCCCAGCAATGGTCATGTGCCTCCACAGACAGGCCACCAAGCCCTCTCTGGAACTCTATGCATATGTAGGGCCACCTCAAATGCTAACAATCACTTTTCTATGTCATCCACCACTACACAACATGTCCATGAGAATTTTGACTTTTTTACCTTTCCAAAGCACTTAACATTGTCACCGTCATTACTAGACTCAGAGCATTGCTTAGTCTTCAGGTCGAGGTCTCTTGGGTTTCTATTATGGGGAGCAGATTTTTCTTTCTTCTAGAGCAAAATTTATCTCCTACAGTGCTGCTGCTGCCTTCCTTTCCTCACAGGCTAGGGTAGACAGTTTCAGCTTTAACTCCCTCTTTGCCCACCTGTCCTCCTGTGGCTGTGCACCCTGATTGGTTCAAGCTGCAAGAGAACACACTGCTTCCTGCTCTGGACACTGCAGAGATCTAGACCTGGTGGGTGGGCTCATCTGTCTCTGGTTCTTCAGGCTCTATAATGTCAATTTTGTTTCCTTCTTCTACCTAACTTTTCCTGTGGGGTGGGCTACAAACATGTACTCCCATCCTCTGAGGAAAATCTAGTAGCCCTCACATGCTCTAAGGGCCACCTGGTAGTCCTCCATGTTGCATGTCTTCACCAGCTTTAGCCCTGATCTCTTTGGGCATGCGCATCAGATCTGTCTTGCTGAGGTTTTCAATGCTGCTTAAATACACTTACAATCTTTGAAAAAATCACGGGTGGAAAAAGTTGAGGGAAGGGCGAATTTTAGGAAAAAACAAAAAAATGAAAAGAGAACTTGAAATGTTTTTTAAAGTCAACTGTGGATATCACTTTAAGAAGGGAGCTTTTCATTTTAACTTAAATCACTGAGTGGTACTGCAAAACACAGGACCTGAATCCCATCTTTGAACACCAACATAAGAATGTAGATTATGATTTGACATGGGTGACTACCAATCTACAGGAATAATCACAACCCTTGTCACGGTTAACCTTTTTTGCATGATGACTCCTATTTGTTTGGACTTATGTTGCAGATTTTTAGTCTCTGCAATATGACTCTGCTAATCAGGCCCCAGTGCATGTGCTCAGGCCACTAAAGCATGTCAAAATTGGCCATACTCATAATTGACATATTTAAATTACCTATATGTCCCTAGAATATTGTACAAAAGTGTACACAGGGCTTGTAAGTTAAATGTTGCTAGTGCACTGCATCACAGTTTGTACCACCACTAAAGTGACAATGCTCAACATGACTGCAGGCTTTCCACCAGTAACGTGGCTGTGCAGGTTTTAAGTGCAAATTCTACTTATCAAAATAACCTCATTTGACAGGCCTAAACCCTCATTTCAAATATTAATAAGTAGACATTAAGGGCCAGATGTATCATCACGGCCCTTTGCGATTCGGGAATAGCGATTTTTAAGAAATCGCTGTTTCCAACTTGCAAAGTGCCATGTATCACATTTGCGAATCGGTAATAGCGATTTCTTAAAAATCACAAATGCTATTAACGATTCGCAAATTACGATACCGGCCCCATTCGCAGCTAAGGGTCTGTTGGCCCATATCTGCGAATTTTTTGCATTTCCAAAATTGCGATTTCTGAACCAGAAATCGCAATTTTGGAAATGCAAAACCCCAGGGTGCTGGGGGGCTAAGGCCCCCTATGCTGCACCCCAAAAGGTTTTTAGCAACATGTAAGGTGCACACATGCCAAAATGGCATGTGTGCTTTACATGTATAATTTAAAAATGCATTTTAAATGCATTTTTAAATTTTGCACATGGTTACCACCAAGTTCAAATTGGTGGTAATTAGCGATTCCTAAATGCCAAAATCGCATTTAGGAATGGCTTCATACATGTGCTAAGAAATCGCAAACAAGGAATCCTTATTTGCAATTTCTAATTTAGAGAGTCGCAATTTGCGACTCTCTAAACAGGGTTGTAATTTTAAGGAATCGCTATTTTAACGATTCCTTAAAACTGCATTCAGAATGTATTTTATACATTCTGAAATGGCATTTTGCATTCGCAAACAGGCATTCGCACCGTTTGCGAATGCAAAATGCTTTCATACATCTGGCCCTAAATGCCCATAAGGCTTTGTGCATTATATTCAGAAATAGAGCACGTAAAAGGTTAATGTTAAACATGTCATTACAGTTCCAATGCTCTAAAAGATAGTTTCACTGTATCAGGATTACCTGTTCCTTAGGAAAGCATTGGGAATTAATTGAAGTTAATAAAGTTATCCCTGCCTTGAAACCAGTCAAAAAGTTAATCCTTCAACTTTAGAAATATTTATTACAGATCCAATTATTTGGTACAGTAGGATTTGTAACAAATATTTCACAAAAGGTACTTTTTACAAGTTACCTTTGGCACCCTCTAAAGATAGTAGAAGTGCTTGTGCTTATAACTGTCACTGAGGAGCTGACTAGCTCCTTGACTATGTGTGAGTTGGCCCCTAGAGCTGAGACAAGTGACTTGAGTGGTGGGAGGTGACCTGTTCTTCTGACAGGATGACCATCTGGGAAGTTCCCAATAACTTAATTATCTTTAAAGGGCCCTGCACTGTCTGAGACAGCTGTAGCTCCCACCTGGTCCTGCCCCCTCAATTGTTCTTCCAGCCAACCAAGCACTAATCCCACTGGGGGAGGACCTACCCCCAGAACCATTTTAAAGTGACAACAGGGGAGGGTGATTGTCAGTTCTAAAACAAATGCCCTAGTATGGAGAGCTTTTATCTGTATCAAACCCTTGATATTCACTGAACCTACAGTGAGAAATTAAGTTGGTATCCGTATAAAACAGAGAACTATTAACACTGTGTACTCCATGTAGAGCATTTACTCTGTACCACACTGTTTCCAAGCAGTGAAACGCTCATGAGAACTATACCATAGGGCATTAGCAATTCTACTAAGAACAATGTACACTCTAAGAAACAGTTGTCAAAAAAGACACTATTTGCAAAAAATAACCAAGATATGAAGGTGCTAAAGATCATACTACCTGCACCCTTCATATTAGGGTGAAACTTTTATAGATAACTAATCTTCTGAAGCAAAGTAGTCACACTTACAGAACTTAGTACATGGTTCACACGGTTTTCTGTTGAGCAAAAATTGTCATGCTGACATGATTCTCTCTAAAATCTCACGGCTCCTCACACAAGTTTGTATCAACTACGTAGCATCTTTTGGGTATTCAAAACCTTTTCTGCTGAACCAAAAGATTTGTGTGGAATACAATGAACACAAGTCAAGTGTCACATGTAAACACAGTTATTCTTGAATAGAAAAATGTGTAACAAGTTCAATACCTCTACACAGCTATGTGCATTAGGAGCACATGTGTTTTGCAAACACTTACACCCATTAACTGTACCCAAGGTGCACAGAACTAAGTGGAAACATAATTTGGTAGTTACTCACCATTATGTACATTGTAAAACAAACTTGCAAACTCATTGGATGAAGTCATCAGTGATGTCATCAATGATGTCATTTGAGATGCAATCATAGATGTAATAAATTATGTTAGAGAACATGTCATGAGAGATGTCATATGTGAGGTCATAAGCAGTGCATGGCGGTGGTACAAGGTATAGTTTGTGCAGCTAAATATAACTGCAGAATTTCTGTTTTTTTTCCTTCAAAATGTTAATGTTGTTACTGTGAATTTTACTTAACGCTACTTTAACCTTTGTTTTTTTCAGCAAAATATATATATGTGTGTGTGTCTATATCTGTGTATGTATATATAGATACATACACACATATACATATATATACATATATATGTTCAGTGCCACAATCCCTGTCAGAGTGAACCACTAAAAGTCAATAGATTAACTTGTGCTTAATCCTCTGCTAGCTTGGAACAAAAGATGTCATGCTTTCTTAGAGCCAATGTGTAAAGTATTTAGGCAGCACCCAAACAGTAATAAAGTGAAAACACAACACAAGGAAAATCCGACACCAATTTAGAAAAATAAGGTTACATTTAATTCTTACCTTCTGAAGTCCAGCACAAAGAGTTCTGTTCATGGTGGAGGAGGCTGCAAGAAGCAGGGACAGCATTGCGGAGGATCACTGCTGAAGTCTGAAATAAAGGCGAGGCATCGCAGACCGTCTTCTCTCTAGCACAAAGGTCCTATGGGGCATCACGGGTAGTCGGTACTGGAGCTTTGCATTGGTGGGCACAGTGGACTATAGATGCTGTAGCTTAAAGTGATGATCTCATGTTTCCATTCGCTGCTGGATACTGTTGTAGTGCAGTGAGTCAGGTTTGCCAGAGCTTCATGTTGGCGGTTAGTGTCAGTGGCAAGATCAGGATGTGAACAGACCCGTTTGTGGTCACAAAGAGCCCAAAACTTCAGGATTTATTCTTTTCTTTTAGAGGGAGCTCAACCAATGCCATACCGAGAGTCCAGGACATGAGAGGCATCTCTTGGGGATCAGGAACATCCTCCAGCAGAGACTAGCAAGGATCAGACTGGTCTCAATTGCAGGTCCAGGCAGGTGCAGTACAGCAGGTCGTCTAGACAGTTAAGGAGAGGCTCTGTAGCTTATTGTGTCCCTTTATCTCAGAACGAAAGGTCGGGCAGCTAAGCCTTGGAGTCACTTCAGCCTAGGATGAACGGTGCAGATTCAGTCATATTTCTCAGACCGCAGGACAGGCCTCAAGCATCAGGAGAGTCATCTGACAGTAGGACAGTTCTTCTTCTGTAGTGTCCACGGGTCGAGGAGTGTACTGAAGAGCTGGTCTGAGAGTCCCCCTTTCATACCTGATGCTCACTTTGAAATAGAAGAAATCGCTGGAGTTTTCCAATCTATCTGCAGGCACTATAGGCTAGTTTGAAGTCCTTTATGTGTAAGCTGATACAGTGTCTTTAAAGTGCAGCTGTGACTCTGCCCCCTTCATCAAGTCAGGATGTTCCATCCTGCCAATACTTAGACCCTCTAATATGTGACTATCTGGAGGGAATACACAAAGACAAACTTCTAACTACCTCTAATCATTTACCCCAGGAACAGGCTGAAGGCAACAAATGGTTAGGGTAAGAAAATGCCTACTTTCTGAAAGTGGCATCTTCAGAATGGTGACTTAAAATCTGACATTACCATTAAAGAGGGTTTTAAATTACAATTCCTAAGACACCAAACAGGAAATTCCTACCTGCTCCCAGCCAAACGTTATCACTTATTAAATATAAGGTAACCCAATGTTATCCTATGGGAGAGGTAGGTCTTGCAAAAGTGAAAAACATATTTGAGAGTTTTTCACTACCATGACATGCACAGGCAGGCCCGAGACATGTTCAAAAAGACTACTTAAGTGGGTGGCAGAATAATTGCTACAGGTCCACTAGTACGTTTTAATTTAAAGGACATGTGTACATGTAGTACCCTTTACTAGGGACTTATAATTAAGTTAAATGCACCAATAAGCTGCAAGCCAATTTACCATGTTTAAAAGAGAGAGCACAAGCATGTTAGCACTGGTTAGCACTGGTAAAGTGCACAAAGTCTTAAAGTCAAACCAGGAGGGGTGATGCCAAAAGGTTTGTGGGAGGCCCTGCAGAGATAGCCAGGTCCACCAGTATGTAATCTCGATATTTTAGTTCTGGACATTTTTCTCTCTATATTGGTTATTGCAATATTATTGCTCTTGGTATTTTGTCATAAAAGCCTATCCATGTTAAGAAAAGTTGTGGTTACTGTCAAGATATGTCACTTCAGTAAAATGTGATATCCTCTCAGGTCCACGAGACACGTGAGCCAAATTTACTTTTTCTTGGTGCTGAAAGAATGCCTCCTTTTCATAGAAATCATACTGTGAACTCAGAAATGTGGCCATGTGTGATGCTGAATTATATATTAGTGTTTACTGCACATTAGAAAGTAAAACTTTTCACATATGTGCATGTTTCCCACAGAACTGCAAGTACTGAAGACGTGCAGCACCAGCATGCCTCACAGGAACGTTTGGCACATGCACAAAGTACTTTATTCACTGATTTCAGCATAAACCAATGTAGCGATTAACCCTTTCTCACTTTTGTGATATGTTGGGGTTAGGACAGAACATAAGAAACAGCTTCAACATGTTTAACAAGAGTGGAAGGAATGTCTCACAAACCATGCATGTGTGATCTAAACTAGAGGGCTATCATGGTACTGTTGAATTTGCCTTATAAAACCACCTTAACGCAAACTAGCCAATGCCAAACCCTTTGAAAATCTTCAATAATGTTAGAGGTGTGGAGCCTGCCACGATATATCTCTGAATAAGGATTGGTACACAATTAAAGATGCGTGTCTCAAATTTTTTCGAACTTGCTCATCAATAAAATCCACAAATACAGAAAAAACAACAAGTTGTTCTTGAAAATCAATCTCACTCCAGATATTCAGCACTTCAGCTACTGCATGAAACTCATCCAGACCTGGATAATCAGCACCTACTTTAATCAGAACGCCCAAAATGCAATACCTGCAAAAACAACAAAGGCAGCTAGTTCAAACATATTTCAACACTATAAACCTGGGTAGATTTGAAACTCTGCTTTAATCAAATGCCATATCACAAGGATTGATCCTGGACTCCAGCCTCAATGGACACATTGCAAAGAAACCCAAGTTGACCTGGGACTGGCTTTCTCTGCTAAAGTAAGTAAACCTTAGCCTTCCAGAAAGCAGCTTCATAATTGCCGTTTCAATCCCTCCTACTTTTACATCTGGATAGTTTCAATGACCTGCTCTACAGCTTGTCAGTCGCACACTGGCTCCCTTTAAAGGCATCCTACATATCAAAATCCCCCACATTAAAGGCCTGAAGAAATATGAATGCAGCTTTCAGTCCTAACTGAATCCCATTGACTCCCCTTCCCAGCATGCGCAATCTTTATTTTCAAAAAGATCATAATCAGCAACCATGCTTCTTTGGCTGACAAGCTCTCCATCTATGGGGACTCTTTGCATACCCTCAGTCATGACATCATCAGAATGGAGATTTAAAAGGGCTCAAATATGAAAAACACTGCAATAGGCATTCTGTATTTATGCACCCTGGATCCAGAACAACATATTTTTACCCACAAGAACTACTCCAACTTTGCTCCAATTCTGGATGAGCTGAAGGCCCACCTTTTTTTAAAGATTGCTGCATTACAATACAGTAACAGTCTACTTCTGTGCTCGAACCCAGCATCTCTGCAATCACTTGCTTACTATATCTTTACCTACGAATATGTAGAGTGCTTTTCTGATGTTTGGTTAGGTTTGAGCTATAAAAATACCACATGCATACACACAGAAATATTTTCATGCTGAAAAGACTTTATTTAAAATGGCAGAGTATATCAAACTAGTTAGATAATAATAGTGATTAAGGGTAATCAAAACTCCATGAAGTCTTTACATTTTTATATTTTTGAGGGAACAGAAAGAGATGGTAAGGGGGAAGGAGAAAAGAAAGCCATATAAAAAAAGAAAATTATATATATATATATATATATATATTTATATATATATATATATATATGTACACATTGTTGGACTCCCTTTGGGAGCAGATAGACATGTGGAGTTTGGGGTCTCTGAGCTCACAATTTAAAAATACATCTTTTAGAAAAGTTGATTTTAAGATTGTGTGTTTGATAATGCCACTTTTAGAAAGTGAGCATGTTCTTGCTTAAACCATTCTGTGACTCTGCCTGTTTGTGGATTCCCTGTCTGGGTCAGTTTGACAGTTGGGCTGTTTGCACCTCTCTCTAGACAGTGACACAAAGGGAGCTGGGGATCCTGATGAGCCATCTGTGCTAGGAGGGAGGGGAGGAGTGGTCACTCACACCTGAAAGGGCTATGCCTGCCCTCACACAATGCAATCTCCAACCCCCTGGTGTGTGTCTGCGACCTGGTTTGGGCAAGGCAGGATTTCACAAACAAGAGAGACTTTCCTTTAAAGTAAGCCTACTTCAAAGGCTAAAATGGGAATAGGAAGACCACCCAAAACCACAGACTTTAGATCACTTCTGGACATCAAGAGGAACTTCTGCCTGGAGAAGAGCTGAAGAGCTGAGGAAGAAGAGCTTCCCTTCCTATGACTGTGGTTTGTGGAGCTGTCCTGCATTTGCTGCTTCTGCCTGTGCTAGAGGACAAACACTGGACTTTGTGTTGCTTTCCTTCTTGTGAAGATCTCCAAGGGCTTGATTTAGAGCTTGCCTCCTGTTGTTTGAAGTCTCAGGGAGAGCAAAGATTTCTCTCTGCCAGCACCTGAAGCCTCTGGAGAGACTTCTACTCTGCCAGGTGGTGCCCATCCAGGTCCTGGGACCCTGAGAAGAGAAGCTGGCAGCCCAAGAGTGAGAAATCCACACACAGGCCGCCGTGCGGGGAAAAGATTGACGTAACTCTGATCTGCGGCTGAAAAATCAACACGTCGCCGGCTTCACAGCTGAAAATTGCCGCTCGACTGCAACGCGACCAGAAGATCAACGCCTGGGGCTGGGGAAACGACACACAGCATCGCTGACGGAGGCTGGTGGGATCGCAACCTGCGCTGTGTGGTTTTCGGATCATCGTGCAGCTGGATTTCCACACAAACACCGCTGGGCTTGTAAAAACGACGCAAGGCCTGCCCGGAACCGAGAGTGCAACCGGATCGACGCATCTCTCTCCTGCAGAGAGAAGAAACGACATACACCGACCCTCCTAAAGAAGAAACAACGCGGGTCTCACTCGTGAGTGAAATCAATGAAACACAAGCTCTTTTTGGTGCCCACTCGCCCGTGAGGAGGTATTTTTGACGCACGCAAGGTACACACTTGACCTGTGTATTATGGATTTTTGTCGTTTTTGGCTTGTTTTATTAAGATAAATATTTTCTATTTTTCTAAACCTGTGTTGGGCCTTTCTGTAGTGTTTTCATTAAGTTACTGTATATGTTGGTACAAATACTTTACACCTAGCACTCTGAAGTTAAGTCTACCTGCTTGTGCCAAGCTTCCAAGGGGGTGAGTGGGGGTTAGCTGAGGATGATTCCCTTTTACTCTGACTAGAGTGAGGGTCCTTGCTTGGACAGGGGGTAACCTGACTGCCAAACAAAGACCCCATTTCTAACAGGCACAAATAAATAGTATGATGAAAAATGAGAGAGTTAAGAAGTGGAGATTTAGAGGACAAAGACTTCTATTGGAGAAAAAAGATGTACAAGAACTATTTCGTCATCAATCCATAAAGGAGGAAAGGGTAAAAGTGTGTCTAAAGCCCAGAAGGACACTTAACATAACCCAAAGGATGTGTGATAATGCAAAAAATCAGAAAACTTGACTGCTCATTCCAGCTTAGATTTTTGGAAGAGGGATAGGGATACTCTCAGCTTTTTATCATTCCGTAGAAATTTGATAAGCATAGCATTTACTTTTCTAAAGAATTTCTTAGAAATATGAACTGGCAGCATGGATAAGAGTTAGCGTAAGAGAGGAGCTATCATCATGGTAATCAAACTAAACAACCCCACCAAGAGAGAAATAAGGGATTCCAAGAGGAGAGAGTAACCTCAATTTTAGTAAAGTGTTCCCTAAAATTAATGTTGATGGAATCTGAGATCGAAGCTGTGAACCAAATACCTAAGTATTTTAGTTTAGAGGAAGTAGTCCATTGAAATCTAGTGATCATAAAGGGTTGTTAAATGGTATATTTCCATCTTGTACCTATTGATCCTATATCCATAAAGGGGCTATTTTGTGAAGCAAGGCAGGTATAGACGTTTCTGGAGAAGAGATAAATAGGAGAACATCATTAGCATATGGTGCAAAATGTAGATATTAAGGGGGAGAAGAGGACATCCCTGCCTAACTCCACATTGAAGAGGAAAGTAAGTAGAAACTGTACCGTTAACAAGAATATATGCACCAAGAGATTGATAGAGAAGGGTGATGAAAGCTAAACATTTAGGGCCAAACCCATGCCAAGTTAATGATTTAAACATAAAATCTCAATTTATCCTATTATGATTGCAGCAAGGGGAGAGTTGAGAAGGGGTGATTTACTAAGTATATTAAGAAATAATCTAGTTTTGTCTGATGCTAGCCCACTTTTAATGAAGCCTGACTGTTCTTACCTGATGAGATGTGGAGGAAAAGATTCCAAACGAGGTGCTAAAAGTTTAGAGTACAATTTAAAGTCCACATTTACTAAGGGAATTGGCCCATGATTTTTACAATGCGCAGGATCCTTGCCTTCCTTATGTATAGCTTCTTGAAAAGTGCAAGAGGTTGAATTAGAGGTAATAAAATGTTGAAATAATTGGAGGAAATGAGGAAGGGGAATATTAGTGAAGTAAAGGTACAATTCTACCGTAATTCCATCTGGTCATGGTGTTTTCCCTGACTTTAGTGTTTTGAACATCTTAGAAATTTCATTAAGGTTCAAATTAACTTCCAATGAGTCAATGTTCAAATCTGAGTGACTAGAACGAGGTACAGATTGTAAATATTGTTCAATATGAGATTGCTAGTTTGGGGTTTCAGGAGTATATCAAGTTTCCTAGTATTTAACAAACTCCTTCAAGATATCCTGATGGTTTGCAATCAAAGTTCCCATTGAAGTGATTAGCAAATCTATTATATGTCTTTGTTTTCTTTCTTTCATGTAGTTAGCTAGTAGCTTGCCAGCTTTATTTTTCCCACCATCGTACCGCACACTGTTTCTGAGTAAGACAGAATTAGCCTCATTTTTGGATAAAGTATTAAATTGTAACTTGGCTTTAATTAGATTTTGAAGGTCAGACAGTGAATTTAGAGAAGAAATACTATTGTTCTAAGCATTTAATTGAGGGAACCAGTGAAGCATGCTCTTTGATGCAACCTTGTTTTTTTACATGTAATCTATTACGAAGCAACATGCAGTTGCTTTGAAAGTATCTTACAGTAAGGGAGGACTATTAGTAGGCAAGCCATTAAGCGCAAAGTATTCAGAAGCAAATGACAGAAAGGAAGTAGATAAATGAGCATCGTATGGTAGCGTGTTGTTAAATTTCCATCTATGCAAACCAGAATGAACGACAACAAAGTCCAAATCCGTAATGACCATGGCATGATTGAAAAGTATTATGGGGCTTATATGAGAGTGTACATTCAATTGTGAAAGAGATTTAGAAAAATAAATATGGTCAGGTCTAGTGTGGGTACCATGTGAGGCTGAATAAACTGTGTAATCTTGGGACGTGGGACTTGATGATTTCCAAGAATACACCAGTGCATCTTGAGAAATAATAGAAAGAAATTATTTATGCATTTTATGGGATTTAAATGGAACCGGGGATTGTCTCTCTAAGAACCGGTCTATGATTTGATTGCAATCGCCTCCCAAAATAACAGAGGAATCAAGATATTGTATACATTTTTGGGCTGTTAGTGGCCAGAATGTATGGTCTGGTGGAGTGGGGGCATAAACATTCAAAATCATTAAAGGAATATTGTCTATTAAAAATGTAATAACAATCTATCTACCCAAATTTTGTTTTTTTGTGATGATTCTGAATGTTCCTACAGTTGAAGAACATAAATCTCATGAGGACAATCCAAGATATAAGTGAGTTACAATATAGGCTAGAAACACGATATGGAAAGAAAAAAAGTGGAAAAATAGAGTAATAATAAAGGGAGGAAGGAAAAAGGGGAGTGAGATGAGCAGAAGGAGAAAGCAAGAAACAAGAACAAGAGATAGACCATGTCAAACAATAATGACTGAAGATACATACCTGAATAAATGACAAAAGGAAATTATGGAGTGGGGACTACACAGATGAGGATGGCACAGCCAAAAAGGGGAAGACTACGCACCACAGGAGAACTACACAATATCGGAAGGGAACCATATACAGTAAATAAACATTGCAGGTCTGTAAGATTAAAAATAAAGAGATGCCAACGAGGATAGACCAGCATCAAAAGGAAGATTTCATGCATAATAATAATTCAAGAACATAACAAAGGATTGGCAGAAAAAATATATTTAGTGCATGGATAGATGTTGTTGACTGCCATTTGAGTGTTTATACATTTTTTAAGTACAACAGGGTCTTCATAGGGGATGGTATGATTCTGAAAGGTGACCTTGAAGATGCAAGTATGGAAGAGACTGTATCGGGCACCTAAAGTACATAATGTCAAGCAAAGACTGGGAAACTCCTTCCTTCTATTAGCAGTGGTGATGGATACATCCTGCAATATGAAGAGCGTCTTACTTGACCAATTACGTTGTTCTTTAGTTTTGATACAACAAATCAGTGAATTTAAAAAAACACAGGATAAATCTGCTTGGCTTAAAAGATGTTGCAGGAGTAGAGAGATGAGGACCCAATCTGTGAGCATGTTAGATATTGAGCTTGGTGGAAGAAGGTAAATCCAACAACTTTGGGGAAAAGGAACTAAAAAAAGAGACAGAGTCAACACCTTCAATACCTTCAGAGAGGCCATAAATGTGAAGATTAATTTGCCTGTTTCTATTCTCCAAGTCTTCTGCCTGCTTTTTTAGATAGACGATCTCCTTGAAATGTGCAATTTTATTTGTCTCATCATTTAGATCAACAACTTGCTGTTCTGCCAAAGACACTTGATTTCCATAAGGGTCTATTTGTTGTCAAGATTCTGAATATATTTGTTGGCTTCCTCAGCAAAAGGTCATAGAGCTCGGATTTCTTTTAACTGAATTTCTAGAGAAATGGAAGATGAAGTCTTTTTCGGTGAAGAAGTATCCTGTTTTAAACATTTATTGGCAGAAAAGGGCAACTGAGCTTTGTTTGAAGAAAAATAGAAATGGATGTATTATGAGGAATAGCAGAGTTTGCCATTTCCCCAGAAGCAATCACTTTGTACATCAATGAACTACTAGAGGAGGAATGCACAATTGACATGGAGGTAGACTGTGCCTTTGACTTGGTGAGAAAATGCAGTTTCTTTAGCCCACTCATGCACATTATGGTTCTTGTAACCATCAGCAGGAATGAAAACCCTCACATGTCAGAGAAAGGAGCCAGGAACATAATGTACTTAAACATTAACATAGCAGAGGTAGTAAAAACAGAAACATTGCTGGCCTCCTAAAGTCAAAGCACAATCCAAAAGAATGGGAGTGTATGGTCGGGTGGAGTGGGGCATAAACATTCAAAATCATTAAAGGAATATTGTCTATTAAAAATGCAATAAGAATCCATCTACCCAAATTTTCTTTTTTGTGATGATTCTGAATGTTCCTACAGTTGAAGAATATAAATCTCATGAGGACAATCCAATATATAAGTGAGTTACAATATAGGCTAGAAACACGATATGGAAAAAAATAAGTGGAAAAATAGAGTAATAATAAAGGGAGGAAGGAAAAAGGGGAGTGAGATGAGCAGAAGGAGAGAGCAAGAAACAAGAACAAAAGACTGTACATGTCAAACAATGATGACTGAAGATACAAACCTGAATAAATGACAAAAGGAAAATATGGAGTGGGGACTACACAGATGAGGATGGCACAGCCAAAAAGGGGAAGACTACGCACCACAGTAGAACTACACACTATCAGGAGGGAACCATATACAGTAAATAAACATTGCAGGTCTGTAGGATTAAAAAGAAAGAGATACCAACGAGGATAGACCAGCATCATAAGGAAGACTTAATGCATAATATTAATTCAGGAACATAACAAAGGAATGCCAGAAAAAATATATTTAGCACCTGGATACATGTTGTTGACCCAATCTTTGAGCATGTTAGATATTGAGCTTGGTGGAAGAAGGTAAATCAAACAACCTTGGGGGAAGGAACTAAAAAGAGAGACAGAGTCAACACCTTCAATACCTTCAGAAAGGCCATAAATGTAAAGATTATTTTGCCTGTTTCTATTCTCCAAGTCTTCTGCCTGCTTTTTTAGATAGACAATCTCCTTGAAATGTGCAATTTTATTTGTCTCATCATTTAGATCAACAACTTGCTGTTCCGCCAAAGACACTTGATTTCCATAAGGGTCTATTTGTTGTCAAGATTCTGAATATATTTGTTGGTTTCCTCAGCAAAAGGTCATAGAGCTCGGATTTCTTTTAACTGAATTTCTAGAGAAATGGGAGATGAAGACTTTTCCGGTGAAGAAGGATCCTGTTTTAAACATTTATTGGCAGAAAAGGGCAACTGAGCTTTGTTTGAAGAAAAATAGAAATGGATGTATTATGAGCAATAGCAGAGTTTGCCACTTCCCCAGAAGCAATCACTTTGTACACCAATGAACTACTAGAGGAGGAATGCACAATTGACATGGAGGTAGACTGTGCCTTTGACTTGGTGAGAAAATGCAGTTTCTTTAGCCCACTCATGCACATTATGGTTCTTGTAACCATCAGCAGGAATGAAAACCCTCACATGTCAGAGAAAGGAGCCAGGAACATAATGTACTTAAACATTAACATAGCAGAGGTAGTAAAAACAGAAACATTGCTGGCCTCCTAAAGTCAAAGCACAATCCAAAAGAATGGGAGTGTATGGTCGGGTGGAGTGGGGCATAAACATTCAAAATCATTAAAGGAATATTGTCTATTAAAAATGCAATAAGAATCCATCTACCCAAATTTTCTTTTTTGTGATGATTCTGAATGTTCCTACAGTTGAAGAATATAAATCTCATGAGGACAATCCAATATATAAGTGAGTTACAATATAGGCTAGAAACACGATATGGAAAAAAATAAGTGGAAAAATAGAGTAATAATAAAGGGAGGAAGGAAAAAGGGGAGTGAGATGAGCAGAAGGAGAGAGCAAGAAACAAGAACAAAAGACTGTACATGTCAAACAATGATGACTGAAGATACAAACCTGAATAAATGACAAAAGGAAAATATGGAGTGGGGACTACACAGATGAGGATGGCACAGCCAAAAAGGGGAAGACTACGCACCACAGTAGAACTACACACTATCAGGAGGGAACCATATACAGTAAATAAACATTGCAGGTCTGTAGGATTAAAAAGAAAGAGATACCAACGAGGATAGACCAGCATCATAAGGAAGACTTAATGCATAATATTAATTCAGGAACATAACAAAGGAATGCCAGAAAAAATATATTTAGCACCTGGATACATGTTGTTGACCCAATCTTTGAGCATGTTAGATATTGAGCTTGGTGGAAGAAGGTAAATCAAACAACCTTGGGGGAAGGAACTAAAAAGAGAGACAGAGTCAACACCTTCAATACCTTCAGAAAGGCCATAAATGTAAAGATTATTTTGCCTGTTTCTATTCTCCAAGTCTTCTGCCTGCTTTTTTAGATAGACAATCTCCTTGAAATGTGCAATTTTATTTGTCTCATCATTTAGATCAACAACTTGCTGTTCCGCCAAAGACACTTGATTTCCATAAGGGTCTATTTGTTGTCAAGATTCTGAATATATTTGTTGGTTTCCTCAGCAAAAGGTCATAGAGCTCGGATTTCTTTTAACTGAATTTCTAGAGAAATGGGAGATGAAGACTTTTCCGGTGAAGAAGGATCCTGTTTTAAACATTTATTGGCAGAAAAGGGCAACTGAGCTTTGTTTGAAGAAAAATAGAAATGGATGTATTATGAGCAATAGCAGAGTTTGCCACTTCCCCAGAAGCAATCACTTTGTACACCAATGAACTACTAGAGGAGGAATGCACAATTGACATGGAGGTAGACTGTGCCTTTGACTTGGTGAGAAAATGCAGTTTCTTTAGCCCACTCATGCACATTATGGTTCTTGTAACCATCAGCAGGAATGAAAACCCTCACATGTCAGAGAAAGGAGCCAGGAACATAATGTACTTAAACATTAACATAGCAGAGGTAGTAAAAACAGAAACATTGCTGGCCTCCTAAAGTCAAAGCACAATCCAAAAGAATGGGAGTGTATGGTCGGGTGGAGTGGGGCATAAACATTCAAAATCATTAAAGGAATATTGTCTATTAAAAATGCAATAAGAATCCATCTACCCAAATTTTCTTTTTTGTGATGATTCTGAATGTTCCTACAGTTGAAGAATATAAATCTCATGAGGACAATCCAATATATAAGTGAGTTACAATATAGGCTAGAAACACGATATGGAAAAAAATAAGTGGAAAAATAGAGTAATAATAAAGGGAGGAAGGAAAAAGGGGAGTGAGATGAGCAGAAGGAGAGAGCAAGAAACAAGAACAAAAGACTGTACATGTCAAACAATGATGACTGAAGATACAAACCTGAATAAATGACAAAAGGAAAATATGGAGTGGGGACTACACAGATGAGGATGGCACAGCCAAAAAGGGGAAGACTACGCACCACAGTAGAACTACACACTATCAGGAGGGAACCATATACAGTAAATAAACATTGCAGGTCTGTAGGATTAAAAAGAAAGAGATACCAACGAGGATAGACCAGCATCATAAGGAAGACTTAATGCATAATATTAATTCAGGAACATAACAAAGGAATGCCAGAAAAAATATATTTAGCACCTGGATACATGTTGTTGACCCAATCTTTGAGCATGTTAGATATTGAGCTTGGTGGAAGAAGGTAAATCAAACAACCTTGGGGGAAGGAACTAAAAAGAGAGACAGAGTCAACACCTTCAATACCTTCAGAAAGGCCATAAATGTAAAGATTATTTTGCCTGTTTCTATTCTCCAAGTCTTCTGCCTGCTTTTTTAGATGGACGATCTCATTGAAATGTGCAATTTTATTTGTCTCATCATTTAGATCAACAACTTGCTGTTTAGCCAAAGACACTTGATTTCCATAAGGGTCTATTTGTTGTCAAGATTCTGAATATATTTGTTGGTTTCCTCAGCAAAAGGTCATAGAGCTCGGATTTCTTTTAACTGAATTTCTAGAGAAATGGGAGATGAAGACTTTTCCGGTGAAGAAGGATCCTGTTTTAAACATTTGTTGGCGGAAAAGGGCAACTGAGCTTTGTTTGAAGAACTAGAAATGGATGTATTATGAGCAATAGCAGAGTTTGCCACTTCCCCAGAAGCAATCACTTTGTACACCAATGAACTACTAGAGGAGGAATACACAATTGATATGGAGGTAGACTGTGCCTTTGACTTGGTGAGAAAATGCAGTTTCGTTAGCCCACCCATGCACGTTATGGTTCTTGTAACGATCAACAGGAATGAAAACCCTCACATGTCAAAGAAATCAGAAAGGAGCCAGGAACATAATGTACTTAAACATTAACACATAGCAGAGGTAGTAAAAACAGAAACATTGCTGGCCTCCTAATGTCAAAGCACGATCCAAAAGAATGGGAGTGTATGGTCGGGTGGAATGGGGGCATAAACATTCAAAATCATTAAAGGAATATTGTCTATTAAAAATGTAATAAGAATCCATCTACCCAAATTGTCTTTTTTGTGGTGATTCTGAATGTTCCTACAGTTGAAGAATATTAATCTCATGAGGACACTCCAATATATAAGTGAGTTACAATATAGGATAAAAACACCATATGGAAAAAACATAAGTGGAAAAATAGAGTAATAATAAAGGGAGGAAGGAAAAAGGGGAGTGAGATGAGCAGAAGGAGAGAGCAAGAAACAAGAATAAAAGACTGTACATGTCAAACAATGACGACTGAAGATACAAACCTGAATAAATGGCAAAAGGAAAATATGGAGTGGGGACTACACAGATGAGGATGGCACAGCCAAAAAGGAGAAGACTACGCACCACAGTAGAACTACACACTATCAGGAGGGGACCATATACAGTAAATAAACATTGCAGGTCTGTAGGATTAAAAAGAAAGAGATACCAACGAGGATAGACCAGCATCATAAGGAAGATTTGATGCATAATATTAATTTAAGAACATAACAAAGGAATGCCAGAAAAAATATATTTAGCACCTGGATAGATGTTGTTGACTGCCATTTGAGTGTTTATACATTTTTTAAGTACAGCTGGGTCTTCATAGGGGATGGTTTGATTCTGAAAGGTGACCTTGAAGATGCAAGTATGGAAGACACTTTATCGGGCACCGAAAGTACGTAATGTCAAGCAAAGACTGGGAAACTCCTTTCTTCTGTTAGCAGTGGAGATGGATACATCCTGCTATATGAAGAGCTTCTTACTCGACCAATTGAGTTGTTCTTTAGTTTTGATACAACAAATCAGTGAATTTAAAAAAACAAAGGATAAATCTGCTTGGCTTAAAAGATGTTGCAGAAGTAGAGAAATAAGGACCCAATCTGTGAGCATGTTAGATATTGAGCTTCGCAGAAGAAGGTAAATCCAACAACTTTGGTAGAAAAGAACTAAAAAAAGAGACAGAGTCTACATCTTCAATACCTTCAGAAAGGCCGTAAATGTGAATATTATTTAGCTGTTTCTATTCTCCAAGTCTTCTGCCTGCTTTTTTAGATGAACAATCTCCTTGAAATGTGCAATTTTATTTGTCTCATCATTTAAATCAACAACATGCTGTTCCGTCAAAGCCACTTGATTTCTATAAACGTCTATTTGTTGTCAAAATTCTGAATATGTTTTTTGGTTTCCTCAGCAAAAGGCCATAGAGCTCAGATTTCCTTTAACTGAATTTCTAGAGAAATGGGAGATGGAGACTTTTCTGGTGATGAAGGATTCTGTTTTAAACATTTGTTGGCGGAAAACGGCAACTGAGCTTTGTTTGAAGAAATAGGAATGGATGTATTATGAGGAATAGCAGAGTTTGCCATTTCCCCAGAAGCAATCACTTTGTCCATTAATGAACTACTAGAGGAGGAATACACAATTGAAATGCAGGTAGACTGTGCCCTTGACTTGGTGAGAATATGATGTTTCTTTAGCCCACCCATGCACATTATGGTTCTCGTAACCATCAGCAGGAATGGAAACCCTCACATGTCAGAGAAATGAGAAAGGAGCCAGGAACATAATGTACTTAAACATTAACACATAGCAGAGGTAGTAAAAATAGAAACATTGCTGGCCTCCTAATGTCAAAGAGCAATGCAAAAGAATGAGAGGAACAGGTAGAAGAAAAATGGCTCAAAAGGCCATATTATTCAATAAGGAGAGACGTGAAGTAGAGTATTATGGAGCATAATAGTAGAAAGGAATTCAGCAAAGAAGTAGGCAGCATACAAAGGTTCAGACATTACCACCTTCAGTTTCATTCAACTCCAAAGGGCTGATAAAATAATGTTGATACAGAAAGTCAAATGTAGCCAGTTGGCAGGCAGCAAAACAAATGAGCAGTTAATATATGCACTTTAAGCCATAATGCCATAAATTATTATTTGTGGCCGAGGTGACCTCAAAATGGCTGCCGCGAGTGAGGCGACGGCAATGGTTAAGAGAATACAAACAGAAGAAGGAAATGCTTCACCTGGTTAGAAAACGATGTCGCACTGTTAGTCCTTCCATGTGATGGAGCTCCTGATTCAGGCAACCATCTCAGCGCTGAAGCCACTCCTGTTCCACATAAATACACTTTAACTCACTACTTTGCAATTTTGCTAGACCATTTTTTTCGACTATTCCTTGGACTATTTGGTCATTTGAGTTTTCTATTTCCTGCTTTCCAGCCTCCAGAAAGCTACAGGGTCATAACAGACAAAGCAGAACCAGTAAACAGGGGCTGTCTCGTAATGGGTTTTGCGGTTGCACTGTAGAGCTGAGTAGCTGTTTTACACACCTGCAGCGAGGAAAGCAAATTAATCTAACTCAATATTTCTCTGCTTCAATTTCAGGCAGCACAGCTTGGAAACAGAAAGAAACAAATACTGCTCACTGTTTGTGAGCTGCATTATTTGAAATAAAGCATTGGCGTAGATAAATATCAGGTTAAATGAATTTTCTTTAAATCTTGCAGGTGCATAAGTCAGGTGCTTGGCTCTTCCCTGCGCCAGAAAAAGTCATCTTGATTTGGCCCCACATTTTGTACTTCAAATGTGATTATCAATAAAACACAAAATTCCTTAGATTACACTGGTCCCATTGTAATACTTTAGGTACACATTTAATTTGCTTACATATAGAGCACAAGATTTTTTTTCTGCAGACAAAAAACAAAGATTAACTAATGCAAGAATCGAGCAAAACAGATTTTAAAATATTTTAATACTATTCCAATGGTATTAAATGCACCAAAACAGTATTATATTTTTTAAATTATTAGAAAAGTTGGGTAATGGTCACGAAAGTGGTAAGCATTTATTAAGACATTTAAAGATACTTAAAACATGTTTTAAAAACATTATTTTTATTTGTGGGTTACTTCATCAATTTGAAAGCAAAATAAACTTAATATAAAATTTGCAGAGAATTTGAGTATTCCATAATCACTTTAAGATGCTTGGCTAAAAGAACAAGCACTGTCAGAGCCAATTGTTCTGCCTTTGCCTTAGGAAAAGAGTTAGGTAATAGTTTGATTGGATTTGTTCCTTCTCTTCAGCAGCCATGGAAGAAAAATCCCATAACGAAGCACCATCTTGGGCTACACCAATACAGGAGCCGAAAGTTAGTCCTCTTTGTGAAACAGACTGTATTATTAGAGTTAGAAATGTACCTTCAAAGAATAATAATATGAAAATTATTCAGAAGATAGAGTAGTGAATTTAAAACCCATACAATGAACATACAGTGAAACCTATTGCATAGTAGTTACTTTTGAAAAAGATCTAGTATTTTTGTTACATTGTTAAGAAAGCGTTTGCGCACAGGCACACTTACATATTAAACAACAAAGCTGCAAATCCAACTGTGTTATTATATGAGCAAAGTAAAACAAAATAACACCTAAAGGTGATTAGTGAATGACAGGACATCTTGATAATGCTGCTCTTAAATAAGGCATCCAAAGAGCACCAGTGCCTAAACTATGAAATGTCATAATTCAGCAATTAAAATGTCATCATTTCAGAAAAGTAAATACATCAAAAACACCCATTGGCCTCTAGTACTACATACACGCCATTCTGCAGTTATAGTCTAACAAAAGGACTATTTAATGTCCTATCACCAAAGCTTGATGGGAACACAAGTGGGGAAATATATCCATCCACAAAATGCCATTGCCTTAATGGGCAGTCCATACCAGCAAAGGTATACCATGGAGAATGAAAGATATTGGCTGGAAGGGGCTAAACCAAACCCCATTCACTTTCGGTACTTCTCATTGTACTTTTTTAGAAGAATTGATGACATGGGTTATATTGTCACATAAAGCTGTCTATAGTCAGACCTAAAACGATTTTAGGCTAGGCTAAAGAAAATAGTTACTGGACCTTCCTCTGAATCATCAATCATATTTAGGTTTTCATTTTGAAGATTTTTTCCTGAAATTATTTGGGAAATATTGTCACACATTGTCCCGTGGTCTGTCTGGCTGACAAAATTATGAAAACAATGTTTTCCTTTGACCAGTAAAAGAAATCAAATGTAAATGTTGTTCATTAATACAACTTAAGAGGTAGTACTTCCCTTTCTGGAATGAGCATTATCTTGCTCTTTGTGCTATTCACCATAATCCATGACCAGTCAATTTACAATCCTTTGTAAAGTGAGACCATTGTGTTGGAACAGTTTTAAGCACTAATGTTAAGTGTTATTCTCTAATAAAAGTTGATTAGACTTAACCCATTTTGCCCAGGAACTTCCAACCAGGTTCTAGTTTGTGGTAAGTGCACAGGCTGAAAGTAAACAAGTATTAGCAAAGCCAATACATCTAGTGCTTGCTGCTAAACGCTTGGGTTTCTAATGTTTATTTTGTTTGTGACTAGTTTTTGTTTAAAGGCACACATTGTCTATCTATCTATCTATCTATCTATCTATCTATCTATCTATCTATCTATCTATCTATCTATCTATCTATCTATCTATCTATCTACCCACACACATATATATATATTTTCACACACACACATATATAACCTAGTGGCAGTTGCCAGTAAGTATGTATAGTTAGGACCTAGTTTTCATAGGAAAAGCATTTTTTGTTTTGCTAATAACTTTGGTGCTGTTTGATTAATCTTTTCGAAATTTTCAAAACTAGTGTGCGAGTCAATATAGTTGCTGTCTGGAAAGTTTCAGAGTGATTTGTCAAGTGGGGGGGCTGAGAAAAAGAGGGGTCCAGATGCCGAATGCCATCACTCATAGTCAGGTAAGTCAGGTAAGCCAATGGCAGAAGTATGCTGACAGTGTGACCCATACCTCAAGATGTGGTGGGTGGAAGCAAAATGTGACAGATACCACCGTAGACCGATGGATGAAGAGCAATGACTGAAAGCCTGTAAAAATACGTATGCTATATATTATTTTTAATCAAAACAAAAGGTATTGGCTCATGCCATATCTTAAAAAATTGGGTTTACGGCATGAAAAATGAGCACAAATATAATTTGTGTATGGTGGTCCACAATTGAACTAAACGCCTCAATTGTTTTCCTCCAGTAGTTAATACTCGATCATGTTAGCTTTTTGAAGAAAAACACTTTATTTCATTTGTAAAAGAAAGAATTTCCTCGCCTGACAGGTGTGCTATTGGCTTCTGTACCACGTCAATTGCTCCCAGACAATAACTATTCGTTTTCATGCCATCGACCTTTTTAAACACTATGGGGCATATTTATACTCCGTTTGCGCCGAATTTGCGTCGTTTTTTTCAACGCAAATTTGACGCAAAACTAACTCCATATTTATACTTTGGCGTTAGACGCGTCTAGCGCCAAACTTCATGGAGTTAGCGTAATTTTTTTGCGTGAACACCTTCCTTGCGTTAATGATATGCAAGGTAGGCGTTCCCGTCTTAAAAATGACTCCGATGCATATGCGTCGTATTTATACTCCCGGGCAAAAATGACGCCCGGGAGTGGGCGGGTCTAAAAAACCCGCATTAGCGCCGGATTTTAGCGCCTGGGTCAGGGCAGGCGTTAAGGGACCTGTGGGCTCAGAATGAGCCCAGAGGTGCCCTCCCCTGCCCCCAGGGACACCCCCTGCCACCCTTGCCCACCCCAGGAGGACACCCAAGGATGGAGGAACCCACCCCAGGGACATTAAGGTAAGTCGAGGTAAGTATTTTTTTTTAAAAAAAATTGTGGCATAGGGGGGCCTGATTTGTGCCCCCCTACATGCCACTATGCCCAATAACCATGCCCAGGGGACAGAAGTCCCCTGGGCATGGCCATTGGGCAAGGGGGCATGACTCCTGTCTTTGCTAAGACAGGAGTCATTTCAATGGGGATGGGCGTCGTAAAAAAATGGCGCAAATCGGGTTGTGGCGATTTTTTTGCCTCAGCCTGACTTGCACCATTTGTGGACGCCCATACGCCATTTTCCCCCTACGCTGCCTGGTGTATGTCGTTTTTTTTAACGCACACCAGGCAGCGCCGGCGGCTAACGCCGGCTAACGTCATTGAATAAATACGGCACCCGCATGGCGCTTCAGAATGGCGTTAGCCGGCGCTAATTTTTTTGACGCAAAACTGCGTTAGCGCAGTTTTGCGTCAAAAAGTATAAATATGGGCCAAAACCTTTGTAAAACGCATTTGAAAAGGCTAGGTAAAAAAATAGATGTATATCTTAACAGAAGCAGTCTTATTTGCGATCTTCTGTAGAAGGTAAAAGGCACAAATAACACAGTTTGAATTTCCATTACCACCCTGCATCACTTATAGTAGGACAAGTTTATTTTCTAAGTATCAGACCTCAGCAAATAACCATCGTAATGATGTAATGATTAAGCAAATCTTTTCTCAGTTTTTTTTGCTGCTTGAATACATGCTTATATACACATTACATACATATTTGTGCACGTGGGCAAAAAAGAAGCTTTACTTTTGCTACGTTTAGGAAAGCAACAAAATAATGTGCTCTATTTCTGACATGTGAATAGGAATTTAAGTTTGAAGCAAAATCAGTTTGCTCTCTCAACACGAATAGTGAATAAACGGTGAACAAAAATGATTTGCTTCATTTATTTAATAGAAAATATTTATGAATGTTCGCGACCTTTTGTACACATACATTTTTTTAGCAAAAGATATGTGATTTCTGTTTTGCCCTCACGCAAAAATGACTATGAGACAAAGTCTGTTTGCTCCATTCATTTTTAGGTAAGTAGCTAAAACGGAGCAAATGGGCAATGGCTGCATGGTTGTTCGTACCAGTGCAATGTTTACATCATCTGTCCCTCCATGTGCTACCTATAGGGGTTGGAAACGAACGCTTGATATTTATCTTCTATTCGGCTTTACTCATTTAATCCGGGAATCAAGAGCAGCTAATGAGAGGATTCCGTTTACGAGAGATGTATCCGAAATTGCCACACCATATAGCACCCCCTCCTGAGCTATTTGCCGTAGTGCAGTTTATTAATACCCCTCCTGAGCTATTTTCCATAGTGCACTTTTAGTAAAGGTTTGCCTGCAGCTGCTACATAGTAATATTGCTATTCCAAGCTAACGCTTTTCAGACATACAAGTTCAAAGCCATCCTTTCACCGCGCCACTCGTTTCTATTGAAAACAATGCCTGTTCAATAGCACTGTCGAAACCACCACTCGGACGAACAGATGCTCTCCATGTGCCGTGTTATCCATATATGACATAGAAGTGAACGAATGTCACACAATAAGGACCCTGAAGTGCCATGCTGGTTCCCATTAAAGTAACAATGAATTTATCAATGCTGCAATATCTCTGCTGAACAAGGCATCCAGCTATTCTTTGAACAGTCGGAAAAGGCTTTCTTATAATCCAATCATTGGTAGCAATTCTGTTTGCAGTTGTAGTGTGAATAACTGCATGAGCTTGAAAAAAAGAAAAACAGGAAGGGTATTTTGCTTTGTTGTATAGCTATGGATTCTCTTATTATGCTGTAATGTTCCGGAAAGCTGTAGACTCGGCGGCCCATTGGTGGACAATTGTAAACATCCTGGTCAGATTGTTGGTATACCTACATCAGACGTGTTTACGTTCAATTAATGTAAATATGATTCGTTTGTTTAGATCCTGAAAACGTTGCATAAATTTGGCTGCACTCGACCCAAATCGGACACTTTTGTTGTAGAGAATGTTCGGGGAAGGTCACAATATTACTGTTGAAATATTGACCTGAAACAAGATTGAATCCAAAATATCAGCTACCATTATATCGGCGTTCAGTAGATATGCAGTTAAAAATAGTACATGTATACCTACCTAAATATTTCTTTGATAATATAGAGGTAATTCATATTGAGGAGTCAGACTTGTGGCAGACCAATGTTACTGACCCCCGTTTTGTGACATGAAATCATGGCAAGAGATAAGAAGAAAACTGAAAGCAACATGGTATATAAGTTAGGCTTGCCTACATCACAAGTTTTAATTGAAAAATACTAAGGGGTTTATTTACAAGAAAGTGGCGCATTGGTCCCGACGCGCCACTTTTCTTGCATCTCTCCGGCCCCTCCTAACAACACAATGTTTGCGCTGTATTTACAATATGGTGCACCATGGAGGTTGTTAGGACAACAGCGTCAACATTTTTTATGCTATTGTGGCGCTTTGCTGCACTACTATCAAAAATGTTGACACTAGTGCAGCAAAGCACAGGGAGGCCCATTGATAAAAAATGGGTGCGTCATTTTACTGCCTGCTCTAAACAGGCGTTAAAAATGACAGAAAAAACGTTGCAGTGAAATTTTGTAATTTTCACTGTGCCATTTTTTTGGCCCCCCTGCATCGGAATGCCCTCCTTTCATACATTATGCCTGGCTCAGGCAAAATGCGGCGCAAGGGTTTACAAGGTGGCGCAATGCAAGAATTGTGTCACTTGTAAATACAGCGTAGGAGAAAGGCCTCTTTAATGCAGCCATAGCGTAAGAAAATTACACTAGGGGAGCACAAGGTGACACTAGGGGCTTGAAAATATGCCACTTAGTATACCGGACAGCATTATCTACCTAATATAGACTTCTCAAAGCTTTATAGGATGGTAAGTAAAAAATAATATCTCAGATTGGATGCCATCTGCCTTTAATAGTAATTGTATCTTAAATGCAGTGTGCTGCTAATATGTGGTGTGTTTACAGCCAGCAATAGGTGCCACATTTGATCACCCCCCGCACCAGTGGAATGGCTGGCACAATACTAATATCTTGCCTTGCAAGAAAGGCTCTTGATATGTTATTAATATATG
Source organism: Pleurodeles waltl (assembly GCF_031143425.1). Taxonomy (NCBI): domain Eukaryota; kingdom Metazoa; phylum Chordata; class Amphibia; order Caudata; family Salamandridae; genus Pleurodeles; species Pleurodeles waltl. The sequence continues at coordinate 936,347,586 of NC_090442.1, read as the reverse complement.
TTGTGAAATTTTTTCGGCTACAATGTGGCATTTTCTTAATTGCTGATCGTGTTGAATATAGGTCTTCTTACTGTAATATTATAAGCCCCTGTATTATTCATGAAAGAATTACAATTGGTTGCATTGACACTGGCTTGACTTTGCTTTGCTATGCTGAATATAATTTGCAGAAGTAAAGTGTTTGACAATTTAATTATTTTTTTATAGTTCGATATCTGTTGCACACCAAGGTTATTGCATCTATAGTGTAAGTTGCATGTTACCACATTATTCCTCTTCCTCGCCCATGTACTTATATTATGTTGTTGAGACAGGTATAATTTGATATTTGTTGCAATGAAAATAGCTGACAAACCCAACCCCGCTCATCCCTAGAAATATAATACAAAAAGCATTTGCAATGCAACGGGTCTCGCGTTTGCTTGCGTTGGAGCTATTAGCATTGTAAACTCCTAACCAGACTTTACTTGACACATAAACTAATAATAAAAAGTAAAAAAGTTTCACATATGCGAGCCAATGGTTGCCATGAGTGTGAAGGAGACACAGAAAAGGAAACAGAAGTTCACTCACAGTGAAACTTATCGGCAAATGTGTAATTATCCATTTTACCAGCAAAAGTGCAATTATCCATGTAACCAGCAAAAGTGCATTTATCCATTTAACAGGGTCGGTGTTATGTAAGGTGCTCGACTTCTGCCCATCAAGATCGCCCTGCGCTAGGAAATTAAAAGATAAAGTAGTCTAGAAACCAGCTGAAAACACAGAGCCTTGTATGTTTTCAGTAGTTTTCCGGTGCGCTTGAGGAGGGCTAAACACCGGAAAAGGCATGACATATGCATGCCTTTTACAAATGGAATCAATTGATTTTTAAAATGCAGGCTCACAAACTAATGAAAGTGATGGTCATGACATTGGGCTGGTTAGAAGCCCACATGGAGATTAGAACATGGTCCGGAGTGCCTGCGCATGCTCGACCCTAAAAACTAAAGTTTCCCAAACAAAGAAAACACTGAAATTCACTAATAATATTTTACTGTGCCAACTATAATATTGTATGGTTATATATAAATATATATATAAACTACTGGCAGTCGCCAGTAGGTAGTTATGGTTAGGACCTAATTTCCACAGGAAAAATGTTTTTTTATTTTTCCAATAACTTTGGCGCTGTTTGCCGAATCTTCATGACATTTTCAAACTTAGCACAACACTCAGGTCAGCTGCTATTTCAAAAGTTTTGGGGTGATTTGTCAAGTGGGGGCCTCCTCGGATCCAACAGTCCTTGTGCTGATATCTAATTGGCTGCCAATGCTTCAACCAGGAAGGGTTAGTAGTCATTTTGGGACTCAGACTCAGAAAAGATGAAACAATAAAGCAAAAAGTTAGGAAAAGGGGACGTGTAGAAAATCCCTCCACTCTCCAAGGGCCTAAAGCATTTTCTTTTAATTTTGATGAGAAAGTGGAGCATGTTCGTGGCAAATTGAAAAAAAAAACAAGCACGGTTTCCCATTCCTGTTTATCATTCAACCTCTGGGTGGACCAGGCCCCAGGGGCATTGCACTAGGTAATATTTGGGACGGGATGCACGCCACACTCCTCCTCATAGTTCAGTGAGCCCTGGGGACCACCATCTTCCTGGGACTTTTACTATAAATACAAGGAGGGACTGTATCAACCCCACTCTTTTGGCTCTAAAGAGCTTTGGGGACCACCACCTCCTGGGGCTTTAACAGTATATAGGAGGGGGGCGGTGGACAACACCCTGCTCAGGCTCTAAAAAGCCCCACGGACCAAAGTCTCCCTGAGAATTTACTACCAAATTGGAGGGGCACTCCCTATCTCCCAGTGTGCCCACTCTCGGGAGATGGCAGTTTGCTTTTGCTTGGCAGGAACCTTGACAGCTTGTGCAAAGGGAGAGCAAACTGTAAGCCTGTTCTCAGCAGGCGGGAGCAGCAAAATTGCTCTGCTTGCTGGGAGTAGACTATTCATCTGTTTACCTGCCCACTGTCAAGTGGATAGGAAAACAATTGAAAGGATTCTACCATCATGCAGGAAGGAGCATTTTTAGCTGCTTCCTGCATGCAGGAGAACTGCCAACTCGTGATGGAAGTGGGGAGCTGGCAGGGACCACAGGGCCTTGATGCCTGGTCTCTACGAGTGCAAAATGTAGTAGTGACTTGACAAGTGAATTCTCTCTTGTCATCTCCTTTTGAGACCATAGCTCATTCTTCTCCTTTTTAACCACTAGGAGTATACAAAATGACCTAGAAGCCCTGCCCATTTGGCCCCACCACATATACAATAGTGGTATGCAACTTCTTCTTGCCTCTTCCAAGAGCATGGACAGCTTACCAAAAGCCCCCCTCAGCACGTTTCCCACCGTTTTTGGAGATGTGTTCTTAATGCAGAAGAATAGGAAGCCCTCAAAATAAGAAGTACTTACTGCACATAATTAAGAGGAAATACTCTTGCTTGGTGGAGATTCATCTCTTTGTAGTCTTGTCATCTTCTCTACATGAGGATTCATAGTATTGCATGTTTCTGTATGAAGATGCTTGAGGAACAATCTCATTGCCAAAATTAGAGTTACAGACACACAAGATCACTGGAGACATTACCTCGGAGTCCTTTATGCAGCTAGTGTGTGGAAAATACACTATACATTCACCCAACGAGATAGCAATTACTAATTAGCCACTAGAAAGTACTCCAGTTGGGTAGACATTTTGTGCAAAACTGTGGCCTCTTCTTCGATAAATAAGTAGGTAAGGATGCATTCTGGCACTGATGCTTATTACACAGAAATTTAATTAAAAACAGGAAGCACTTACAAATATAATCAAAGCAGGTGCCCCAGTTGCAAATCTGCTCACAGGCCCTGCTGGCAGCACACTGGGGGGGATTGGCTGCAGGGCCAGGCCAGGCCATCCCCCCTACACCCCACGGTGCACAGTGCACGACCAAAGGCTGTGTGTGGTGAGAGGTTGGATGCTTACGGGGGACTGGTCGCAGGGGCCAGCCTTTCTGCACACAGCCAAAGGCTGTGCATGGCTTGGGGTTGAATGCCTAAGGCCAACCCTCACTGCGCCCAGCCAAAGGTGGATGGATACATGTGGGGGGTTGGCCAGGCCCTGCTGCCAACTCCCAGCTGCATAAAAAGAAAACTAGAAATTCCCTGAAAAAAACGAAGGTTACAGGGACATTATAGTTAGGAATTAGCAATTAGAACACCTTAGACATTCACTGACAAAAACATAGTTAAAGGGACGTTACAGTTAGGTTCTTAATTTACACATGCAAAACCACAGAAATTCAGCTGGTAGAGTTCTTTCAAGTGACTATAACTCATGCCCTGAGGTAACTATAACTCGTGCCTTTGCCATGCACAGCTAATTACCCCACATACTACATCATTGATGAAATCTTCTATGGCATAATTGATATTATCACTGAAACATTTGCAAAAACAAACACATTAATGAGAAAACTGTGCATGGCGGGGCTGCACAATATATTTACCTTAGAGCACGAGTTAAATCCTTCAAACCTTTGTTTTTTTTAATGAATTTCTAAGGTTTTTTCAAATGCTAATTCTATTTAACTACAACATCCCTATAACAAGTGTTTTTTGTCAGTGAATATATACATCACCTACTGGCGGTCACCAATAGGTAGTTATAGTTATGACCAAGTTCCTAAAAGCATTTTTGTGCCTGGAGCCCAGGACCCGAGAGGGATGGGGTGAACACCTAATGAAGCACACTGGAAAAACATTGCAACACAAATCCTTCAATGAAGACGTTCACTAAGGACATTTTGGAGCAAGTGAAGTTTTACTGCACTGAGTTCATGAAGTGTTTTGGCCGCCTAGCAGTCTTGATCACATGAACATACCTTATGTACAAAGTGAATTTAACAAAGTGAAAATACATACAAATCACCGTGTAACATAAACCCAAATAATTTGTACCATAACGGTAGCCTTATTGGAGCGTAGAATTTATGGTATGTGCCGATGTAGTCATGAATGTTAGCTCAATTCTCACTGACGTTAAACTGGAACTCTAAAGGGAGATTGGGCTGAGATGCGCTACTTGAAAGTCCATATCTCTTATCAGCGGAGTGTCCCAACAAGCAGTTCCAGAATAAAATATAATGCACATTGTCATGAATACAAATATAACTCAGAGCTACATATAAATAACAATATGAACAAAATAGTAAGGGCATTGGGTTTATCCTGGCCTTCCCAGAGAACTCCACTATCAATTGATGTGTCTGCAGTGGTCAGCAGTCAGGGTGGGCAGGAGAAAATGTAATTATACCTGAAAGAAATTGAATGTTGTAGCACAGCTGTGCACCTATGGTGGATGGATGAATGGATGGATGGATGGATCAAGACAACTTTTTTTTTTAAAATTACAAAAAGTAAAAAAATCCAAAATAAAAAGTAAAAAAATAAAAAAGAAGAAATTAAAATATAAAACATAAAAACTTAATATTAAAAAAATATATATATATTAACATTAAATTAAAAGATTAAATGTAAATAATTATCAATAATTGCTGATGTTTGTGTGGGAGGACAAGAAGAAAGAAACCCATTGTGGTACAAGGAGGGGCTAAATAAAAAATGAAAAAAACATGTGATAAATTAAGGGCTGTTCTTCAAAATCATATTCTTAGTACAGGCAGTGTACAAAGATCCCAAGCATATTATTAAACCAGTATCACATCCATTGATGAAAGCCCATGGCAAAGGCACACTGGCTAGATGCACAAAATAGCCACCAGCCACATGATCAAACAACAACAGTGTGCAAGGAGGTATGGAGAACAAATAACACATGCAAGCCTAAGGCAAAATCACACTGGCTGAATGCACAAAAAGTCCACTAGCCACATGGTCAAACAACAGCAGAGAGCTAGGAGGCATGGTGAACAAAGAACACATGCAAGCCAATGGCAAAAGTGCACTGGCTGAAAACATAAAATGGCTGTCAGCCACATGGTCAAACATCAGCAGAGAGCAAGGAGGCATGGAGAACAAAGAACACATGCAGGCCTATGGCAAAGGCATACTAGCTGGATGCACAAAATGGCTGCCAGCCACATGGTCAAACAACAACAGCGAGCAAGGAGGCATGTAAAACAAAGCAAACATGCACACCTATGACAAAGGCACACTGGCTTAATGCACAAAATGGTCACCAGCCACATGGTCAAACAACAGCAGACAGCAAGGAGGCATTGAGAACAAAGAACACGTGCAAGCCTATGGCAAAATCATACTGGCTGGTGCACAAAATGGCCACCAGCCACATGATCAAACATCAGCAGAGAGCAAGGAGGCATGGAGAACAAAGAACACGTGCAGGCCTATGGCAAAGGCATAGTAGCTGGATGCACAAAATGGCTGCCAGCCACATGGTCAAACAACAACAGCGAGCAAGAAGGCTTGAAGAACAAAGAACACATGCACACATATGGCAAAGGCACACTGGCTGGATGCACAAAATGGCCATCAGTCACATGGTTAAACAACAGCAGCGAGCAAAGAGGCATGGAGAACAAAGCACGCATGTAAGCCTATGGCAAAGGTACACTGGCTAGATGCACAAAATGGAGCCAGCCATGTGGTCAAACAACAACAGCGAGCAAGGACGCATGGAGTACAGAGACCACATGTAAGCCTATGGCAAAATCACACTGGCTGGATGCACAAAATGGCTGCAAGCCACATGGTCAAACACCATGATCAAATAGTTGTTTGACAATTAGGGAGGCTGCTATATAGATGGTGATTTATCACTGTGCAAATTAATCTGTGCTGTTGTGGTCCCTGTGCCTTTTCCCCTCTGCTGCTCTGCTTTCCTCAATTGGCTGTTTAGCAGGTGGCCCAAGGGTATCATCCTCAGAGTCTGAGCCAGATACCTCTATGGGTAAACCTCCCCTGCAAGCAATGTTGTGGAGTATGGCACAAGTTGCCACAATCTTGCACGCAGTCTCTTGTGATGGCACCAGAAGTGTGATTTTAGGAGGCCAAATGGACATTCAATCACGGAACTGGTGTGCCTATGTGCCTTGTGGTAGTGACTTTCATGGGAGTTGTTAAGAGACAGGTACGGTGTGCCATGCACACTTTCACCTAGTGGGACACATATAAGGGTGAGACAACATACAGAGAGCAATGATTGTGCTAACACATTTTACTGTGAACATTACATTACGATATTTATCAGGTATCCTTCATCAAATTCCCCTCTTTCTAGTCACTGATATGTCACTGTGCCTGAATGTATAGGAGTCATGTTTGCTCCCTGGATATTTTGCCACAATGACTGTCATGATATTGTGTGCATTGCAGACAACGTGAATGGGTGTTCTTGAGGTTCTGGACTATGTATTCCTGGCGGGATGGGGGAAATATGGGTGCATATGTCCCGTCTATGTACCAAATGACTTGTGAGAATCTGGCTATTCAGGAGAATTGTGTTCTTGTATTTTGCAGATCCAAATCATCCATGGGCAGGTAGATGTGTTGCTGTATGTCGTGGAGCATGGCTTCAAGGTAATTGTGAAATAAATGTGACAGTGCACTCTGCGACACCCCTCCGGCCACTGCTATGACATGTTGGGAGCTGCTACTGGCCAATAGGTGGTGAGAGCACAATACCTGGTCATGGGTGGGGTTGCATTGCTGTGCTGCATATTGATCTCAAGGTGTGGCTTTAAGGTGGCTATTAACTCCAGGATTTCATTGCTACTCAGCTTGTATTGCTCAAAAAACTCTTCTTCTGTCTTCTCAAACAAGGTCAGTCTGACTTTGAATAGCCACTCCTGTCTCCACCGTCTTTGCTGAGCAGCATCCACATCCTTCTCGCTATCACATACAGGGCAGCCATTGTGGAAGTCCCTGATGCATTCTGGGGCTGTTTTTATTGGTTGGGCCCTGTTGCAACCTGTTTTGAATTGGTGGTACATTGCATGTGAAAACAGGCCATTTTGTGACTATTTGCAATTTGGGCCTTGCTTGTACATGAAGTTTTGTGACTCGCAAATAGATATTCTCCAATTTCGACTCGAAAAATCTGGTCGCTATTTTTGGCAAGTCTCAAATCGCTCGCATCACTATTTTGGTTTTGCAAATGCTTGTTGTTCATCTCGTATGGTGTTTTTTGCATTCACAAAACAGACATCGTAGATCTGGCCCCATGTCCTTATTAACAAAATTAATAAATATAAATAAACCAGGTCAAAAGGGGGCCCAAACGAATTCAAGAGCTGATGGTGCAAGTACTGTGGTATATAAAATGCTATAAACATTAAAGGGTCAAATCCTAGATCCCAATCAGACCACAAGGGGACAGGGAATGCTATATGCCCACACAGACTCCATAATGGTAACTAGAAGCCAAGAAGTAACCAAAGGGGGACTCAAAATACAGAAGATACAGCCAGTTCCCATGGGCTAGCCGATACTCCAAACCACATAAATAATACTAGGGTAACAAATACCTGAATCATGTTCCTACCCTCCTCATGACATCTACAAAAAGAACGAACTAGTGCAAAAAACAGTGAAAAAAGAAAAGAAAGCTATTCTTATCTGTGCTGAGTGTGCCCAAACATGTGAAGATGAAAAAAAGGTAGGGGACCTGCCCAGCAGAATGCATCACACATGTTCATGAGCACTTTCCTGTCATCCTTAGTGGTTAGAAATAGTGGGCCTCATTATGTGTTTGGTAGTCCTATGATCACCATGTTGGTGGTGGCAGTCCAACCACCAACATGCTGGTGGAGATGAACTCCAAATGATGAGTTTGGTGGTGGTGCAGGCAGAAAACGTCCAGAGCTCCGCTGCCACTGCCAGGCACGACAGAGCTCTGCAGTCGATTGCAGGCACCAACAGTCTTGTGGAGACTATGTTTCTGCCGGACCCATTACGGGATTGCACACCACCTATATAACCTCCACAGTTGAACCACCACGGAACACGAGGCGGAAAGGAACAGTATAAAAGAAGGCGCTCCCCTCCAGGAAGCCATACACATTTGAAGCCACTGTGGAACCACAACTAGACGTCATCCCACTGCCCTGCTTGCAGAAAGACAACAGAATCATCATCGACGATGACAACAACTGTAAGAACACACACTCACTTGTTACATCTATATTTTTTTTTATTTTGTGCAGTCACATAACATACCATGAGGGAGGGGAGAGCTGCACTACACATCGTAACAATATTTCTAGACTACATTAGTATCAAAAATGTTTGTTTCTGCTATTTTTTTACCATTACAGGTATAGGAGCACAATATTATGGTACACAATATTTCAAACACAATATTTTCGTCAGCGATTGTGTTTACCACAATATTGTGTCAGTGATACCAAAAAGGTAATACTTAACACAAAAAAATGCTTTTGATTGCTTTGGTGTAAATCAGTTCAATCGTTTTTAAGGATTTAAAATTAGTAATGTCCCGTGACTCCAGTTATCATTTTAGAACCCAAATTAAAAAAAAATTAACCAATCTTATTGAACAAGGGAGCTTTAATTCAAGGCATCATTTCATGTATTTAAAACCAGAGTGGGGTCTCTTTGACTTTGACTGGTTGGCTGCTACTTGAAGAAAGATGTTTCATCTATTATTACAGGATGTGGGGACTTAAGAAACTCACTGTGTTTTGTTATTGGCATAAATATTGCAAGGTCCTAAGCATTGCATATGGTGTGCAAGTTATAATCTGCAAGGTTGTTATGAGAGTTATGGATCACAAAACTAACTCTAGGAGAACATTACTTAAGGAAATGCCTCTGCTTGGTCTTGGGTAAATACATTCAGTAATTTTGAGTAATTAGTTTTAAAAAAAAGATTCTGGGTGGGCTTGAAATGGTTGAAAAAGTGATAGTAGGACCTTTTGTCCATACATGTTCCATGAACCCATATTTGTGGACCATCATCATACTAAATTTAAAAATAATCCTATATGAATGTAAGAGAAAGCATTTTACATTCATTTTGAGTCAGGAGACACAAAGCTGCGTTTGCAGATCCAAAGCTTCTAATTGGTTAGTATTAATAGAGAGAAATCTGTTATGGCCACCATTACAGGATACAGAGACTGATCGTCTTGTCCTGAAAAAAAATGAAAGGAGCCATTAACTGGCAGAACCCGGCCATGTGCCCATTTCGCTACAGCATTTGGGAGTGTGCAGAGGTGGTTGCTTGCCCACTGTATTTTGAGAACAGGGCCTGGCTGTAGGCCAAGACTTGTGGGCAACCGCTGCTGTGCAAAACTTTTGACCATGTGCATCAAGGATTGGTTGCCGACGGGGGGGTAACAGGCCAATTTATGCATTGTGATGGAATTCCCTTATGTAGATTAATGATATCCTTTTTTATTGAGAAGCCTTCCATTCTCTCCAGGTAGAATAGGTTTTGTAGGAGTCTTACTTTGGTAAATGTAGATCAGTAGAAGTATATTTGCTAAGTATGGTCACCATTAATACATATGTGTCCTGGATAACAGTTAATAGAATCAGACACTCCATTCTATGCATACATAGGCAATATCAGGTCAAATTTGTCCTTTGAGTGGGCTTTGGGTTGTGTTGGACTACATCTGAGGATCAACATATAGAAGAGTTAATGGAGTTGTTTTACTGAATAAATCAGTTACTGGATGTGTCTGAGTGTCAACACTATTAACAGAGTTTATTATGTTATAGCCAATTCTTATATTGTAATTCTTCAGAGGCATTCACCTTTCATTGTTTTTATTAGAGTTATAGTGGGTTGGTGATTCCATTCCTGGGGTCTAATAGTCCTCAGCTGTTTTTGTTTGTATATGTAGGGAGGAGAAAGTAGGCACTCTTTAGTGAATGCCCAGACCCTTCCATTACCCCCCCCGGACCACCTCCTCATTTTCCTTCACTATACATCTCCATTACTATGCAGATACAGGGACGATGACTCCACAGGCCCTGCAAATATGCAGAGTTCTGTAGCACAGTCTAGAGAGAACATTCTTATATACAACTATTTATTCTCATAAGGGCCAAAAGCTGACAGTTTCAAGGGATTGACCAGCGGAATGATCACAGAGGGACTGACAGAGACTGTAGAGGTTACAAAGCATATAAATATAATGGGAGTTATGAGGGATGACCACTGAGATGATAATTGTTGAGGTAGGTTAGGAGTTAGGTAAGGTGGATAAGGAAGTGCTGGTAAGTTTCTCATTGAACAGGGGAATGTACCTATAACAGCCTTACCACTAATCACTACAAGGTTAGCTCTTTAAATTGAGCCTCACACCTCCTAAATTGCTTCTTTAAAATTGGAAGTCAAGAGGACACTGCTGTTGATGTTCTCCCATCACATAGGGAAGAACTGAGGGAAAACTCCTTCATTTTTAATAGAATCTCCAGAGCAGAAAGTCATTCTTTTGGACAGGAAAGCTGACCTACAAGCACACAGCGTGAAGAGGACTATGGGCAAATTTTCATTGAAGATCCAGCACTCCCATCTGGGATCGGACATTAGCTGGAGTTCTGTCTCAAAGTTGAATGTGGTCTCCTGTTGCATTTCATGGCCTAGTGCTCTAGAAACAGTTTGAAGATTGGTAAACTTTCACTGTTTTTGTTGGTAGGACTTTTACTTTTGTGTGTTCTCAAGGACTTGGACAAGGTGCTGAGGCTACTTGACCATAGCACACCTTCTGCATACAAGATTTCCTGATTTGTTCCACTCAGAAATATTTGCAGTGAAATTGAGGGTCTTTTGGGACCATGCAAATCAGATACCTCATCTGGTAGATTCCCAACTGGCCACTTCTCCTAGTCTTGCCATTCTGAAGAATGCAACTTCCAAAAAAGTTACTGACTTTTAATGTGAGATGAAAGAGTAGCAAAGGGTGGCAAAGTACACTGATGTGACCTAGGTGGTATCAGTTTTCAGATTTACTCAACCTAGAAATTTGTTTTTTTTTAAAAGGACAGGAAAATTGATGTACCTGACTTTGCAGAGCCTGTCATGGCCAGACAGTGCTGCTTTGTCCCACTCAGATATTTGCTTCGAAGATGTAAACTAAGGGCCCCATTATGAGTTTGGCAGGCCAACTGTTGGCCTGCCAGACCGATGGTGATGAGACTGCTGTGGAGCTGGAGGTCTACCCTGGCCCAATTCTGATGTTTCCACTGGGCTGATCGGCGGAAATCTCTGTATTAGAAGGTTTCCGCTGGTCAGCCCAGAGGAAACAGTGCAGGAGCTGAGGCCAATGCCGTCACGCAGAGGGTGTCCCCAGCACCTTCTTAATGTGCATTGACTGCTGTAGCACACAGCGTGCATTCTGAGGGTGGTGGGCAGGGGGTCCCCTGCACTGCTCATGACATGGGGGTCCCAGCACTGCCTTTCCACGAGCCTGTTCATGACAGGGACTCCACAATGAAAAGGCTGGTGTAAAAGGGAGTTGTGATTAGTCCAGCGGTGCTGAACTCAGCACCACCATGGCTGACCACGACTCCAACCGCTGCCAACCCGTTGGGATCCATGATCCTGGCGGTGGTCTGACCACCAGGGTCATAATCCTGCAGTCAGACCACCAGAACTGCAGTGGTCTGACTGCCACCACGTGCTTCTTTGAAAGGCAGAATATCGATATAGATGGGGAGACCTGGTCCTTGTGGAGCCCTCCCTATAGGGGGTGCCAAGAGGTCTCCTCACCCTGGGTAGGCCTGTAGTATGGGATGTGCCTTTAACAAAGCCACAAATACTGGTGAGCCCATCTGACCGGAATCATACAGCCTACCTGCAACAGCAACTGACACTGGGTAGATGCGCTGCGCTGTGAGGAACAAAGGCCTGAGATATCCGGCAATGATATAAGAGATGGACTGGGGATCATAATTGCCACAGCACCTATGGAATGACCCATTGGGCCTGCAAATAGTGAAGAGATTGAGAGAGGAATTGGGGCTAAAACTATCCTCACTGGGGGACTGCGGAGGGGGCTTCAAATGATGACCCAGTCAACAACTGAGAATAACCATCTGGCTGCTAAAGGGTGACGCTGTTGGCTTCTACCTTGCACTCCAGGGACTCAGGTCCATTTGTAGACAGGTATATCACATTGAGAACATAAGGAAGCCCCCTCCTTTTTTATTGACAACATCACTGGGGCAATTGGCTTGCTTATCTATCCCCACAAGGTGCAGATGCGACAACACAAGTGACTGTGCAAGATATTCATGCATGTGGAAGATCGAGTGTCATACCATTAATTAGGAAGATTCAAACTATCAAAACCATGGTAGAACGAGAGGCAAAGTGCCTCTTGACCCCACGCTCTACTAAGTGATACTGGCCTATACAGACTACTGGGGAGTGTGAGTGAGGCTGAAGAGATAACCCACAGGCTGCACTGGGGCAGTTGTTTGAGCTTTTCTCAATTGTCTGGCAGCAGCAGTGACTACCTCATAGTGATCTCAATGACAGATGAGAATGACAGGACGGAAGATTGTGAGGAGGGAGCTTCAGATGAAATTGAGTAAGTTTGCCTTACTGAAGGGCCAGACTGAGGTGCAAGCTAGAGAGGAGTAGGAGAACCCACAAGGTGTGCAGCAAGAGGCAATGATGGACTTTTCATCAAGGACATCATGACAGTGGTACATGGAGCTTGCGATGCACTAAAAATAAAAATTTACTCAGTCTCTGTGGAAGTCACACTGATCAGGGCGAACCAATGCTGGATGAAGGAAGCAGAAGTCTCACTCTCTACCATCCAAGTGGAAACCCAACTCTCCAGAACAAGTTAAACCTGACCATGATAAGAGCCACCATAGAGGCAAGGTTTGAGGATTTTGAGGACCAATCAAGAAGAAATGGTGTATATATAGTCAGAGTACCAGAAAGATAGGAAGGTCCCTTTGTGGACCCCTTTGTGGAAGACCTTATCCTGACTAAACTACAACCCAGGGGCTTTTCCAACTTTTCTCTGTGGAGCGGACCCACGAAGTCCCGGGCCCAAGCCTCTAACCAATATTGGCACGTATATTCAATTTCTGTGACAGGGATGTAATACTACAAACAGCGCGCACTGCAGCCCCAGTCAAAGTGGACAATGTCACTGTTACCTTTTCCCAGGACTTCATGCTTAAAGTTCAGAAGCTGCAGAGGAAGTTTGTGGGTGTAAAGAGGGCACTGAAGGAAAGGCAACTCAAGTACTCCATGATGTTCCTGGCCCAATTAAGAGTTATGGCACATGGAAAGACTTATTTTGACCCCAGATGCGGCCTAGTACTGGCTTGAGGGTCGGTGACAGTGGAATAGACTAAAACTGGAAGAGTACACCAAACAACATTGGCGAGACAACAGGTGCTGACACCAACGACCTGACACTGGGGTGCCACTCAGGAGCTGAATTCTCTGCAACAACAAGAAGAGGGGGAGAGCCAGCCAGACCCCCACAGAGACTGGTTTGAGGGAACGGACTCATGGCCAGGGTACTGTGTATGCTAGTAATGAGTGTTCCCTCACCCTCGACACTGTCCACGACCTAGAGAAGTGCATGTAGACAAGTCTTTTCTGTTAAAAATGGAGGGCATTGGTAGCAAAGCATTGTTTCAGTTGTGGAGGTGGGTAGGGGGCATTTATGTAGGTTGCTGCATTTACCTAAAGTTTACATTTTCAGGTGACAGGCGCTCAGATTGGTTGTGGTGGTGGGTAGCTCTAGATCCACATTGCAAGGAGTCAGGGTGGGAGGGTTAGTTGGGGGTAATGTTAGAAGTTCAGATTTGTTTTGTTTACAGCAAGCATATTAGAAGACATGGTTACAGACAAGTGCAACTCAGGCCTGACGCAACTTCTGGCTAACCCACTTATTGCAACCTGGATGAGGGTTGCATACTTGCTCACATACCATACCCACACATTGCAAATACGATAAAAAAAAACCTCAACATGCACCTGCTGTCTTGGAATGTCAATGGCCTGGGTGCAAAATCAAAACAGGAGTGGTCCTGCAACATATAAAACAGCACTCCCCAGATGTTGTTCTCCTACAGGAGACACACCCTATAAGCTATGCCTGTAGGGCTTCAGATCGGGGTGGATATAAAAGGCTGAGCATGCAGGATACACTACCAATTCCTTGGGAGTGAGAATGATAATCAAAAAGTTGATCCTATTTACCATACAACACATGTGGCCAGATGTGGGGGAGGGGCCACATAGCCTTAACAGGCACCTTGACAGGCCATCATAGACATTGTGGCGGTGATTCTAACCGCGGCGGGCGGCAGTCGCCGCCCGCCATGCGGTTACCGCCAAATGACCGCGGCGGCCATTCTGGCTTTCCCGCTGTGCTGGCGGACGACCGCCAAAAGGCCGCCCGCCAGCACAGCGGGAAAGACCCAGCAACGATGAAGCCGGCTCCGAATGGAGCCGGCGGAGTTGCTGGAGTGCGACGGGTGCAGTAGCACCCGTCGCGAATTTCAGTGTCTGCTAGGCAGACACTGAAATTCCTTTTGGGGCCCTCTTATGGGGGCCCCTGTAGTGCCCATGCCATTGGCATGGGCACTGCAGGGGTCCCCAGGGGCCCCGCGGCACCCCCTACCGCCATCCTGTTCCTGGCGGGAGACCCGCCAGGAACAGGATGGCGGTAGGGGGTGTCAGAATCCCCATGGCGGCGGAGCGTGCTCCGCCGCCATGGAGGATTCTCAAGGGCAGCGGAAAGTCGGCGGGACACCGCCGACTTTCCGTTTCTGGCCGCGGCTGAACCGCCGCGGTCAGAATGCCCAAAGGAGCACCGCCAGCCTGTTGGCGGTGCTACCGCGGTCATTCGCCCTGGCGGTTTTTACCGCCAGGGTTAGAATGACCCCCTGTATCTGTCTATGCCCGCCATGACTCCATGACTTCCTTCTTTCTGATTTGAGTGGTGCCCTGTTTAACCTATCCATTGGGGAGCTACTGTTGGGAGGGAATTTTAATATAACCCTCGGCAACAAAAGGGACTGATGGCCCCCACAACATACGACCTCTCCTTGGCACCCACTTATGGACTTCTTGTTAGCCCTGCGTCTGGTTGATGTACGGCATACAGTCGATTCCATTTACCAATATTTCACATTTTACTCAGAGGCCCATGGTAGTCTATCAGGTATTGAGTACATTCTAGCCCTAGCTAACCAACTCCTAAGAATTTGTGAAGCCCGTCAATTGTCCAGGAGTATCACAGACCACTCTCCGCTATGGACCATCAATGAATCTTATAACAGACATGAATGCCATGTTATTATGCATAACCCAGGGTATTTTAAAATCCCTGTGATTATGGAGGGCCTCCTGGAGGCCTCAGATCAATAGTTAAGGAGAATGAGCCCCTGCTAGACTCTGCACTGGTCTTGTGGGAAGCCTACAAGGCAGTCATTTAGGGGCAGGGCCTTTCATTTATAGCAGGGTACAAGAAAGATACCAGGGCTAAAACATCAGGCAATTGAGGGGGAAATCTTATATCTCAAAAATACCATTCTTGATCATGAGTCTGGGGATGTAAGACACATCCTGGACCATAACTAGCAAGAATATAGGGATATAGCCTTAGAAGCTGCCAAGGCAAAGCACACTGCAACACAACAATGACTTTACAGGGTTGGGGACAAGGCAGGATGTCTGATTGGATGGCTAGATGGGAAGGAACTGGCATGCTGCTGGGTGGTGGAAATTCAAACAGAAGAAGGTAGGTGTGAAAGAGACAGACAGGTAACACCCATATACACTCAGCCTCCGGGACTGCTGTGGCAGAAGACTCTTGAGAACGTCTGGTCTATATACAGCTCCCGGCACTCACCAGTGATGATAAACAACTCCTACTCTCAGATCTTACTGAAGATGAGATTATTGAGGTGATTCAAGACTTAAATCTGGGGAAAGTCATGGGCCATCAAATGCACACTAGCAGCATCCCAGCTTGCCTCTCACCTCCTGCGGATGTAGTAAGAGGGCTGAGGTAGGCCTCTTCTCTCAGAAGACCAAAGACTGGCCTCTATTGTAGTCATACATAAGAAGGGCAAACCACCCAAGAAATGAGTAGCATACAGGCCCGTTTTACTCCTCAATGCTGAAATTAAAATACTAGCCAAGGCACTGACCAATCATTTTACACCAATTGTTACTACACTGATCCACCCATATCAATCTGGCTTTATGCACAATACACCAAGATACACTGTTCCAAAGAGAAAAACGGAAGTCCTATTTTCAGGAGCAAGAAACCTCACACACTCAAGTGGGTGTCATGCTTCATCATCGGAATTGCTCCTCGTCAGACTGGCGCTGGAATGTCTGACGGGCACCCCCCACAGGGGGGCTCTTTGCTGGAGATCTTTACTCGATGAAGCAAGACCCCTAAAAGGAGAGTTTGGAAGGAGAAAAAGAAAGAAGATGATGGCAAAAAAAGTGTTAAAATTGGCTCAGGACCCAAAATCTAGGGATAATCATTTATTCAACCAAAGATTAAAACAAATGAGGAGAGTGATATGAATACAATGGTCAAAACACTCTCTACCACATATAATGGAGTAAGGGTGGTGTGGATATTACCAAACCATCCCTGGTACAAGGGTCAACATGTTTTGCGTCTTTAATGGTCCAGATGGATCCAGCGACGCTTGTTCAGGACCAGATGAAATTAAACTTCTCCTTCTCTAAGAAATGAAAAAATGCCTATGGACTAAGACTGTCAAATGTCAGTACTTCTGTCACTGACACTAGTGTGTGATCTGGACGTCCTATTCCTAATTGTCGCCCCCCTCATTAGAGGAACGAGCTTCCTGGGACAGCGGGGGCCCACTGACCGGGCATGTACTTCGGGAGCGCGGCCCGGGGTAGATGCACAGCTGCGGCCAGGAGCTACACTTATAGTACATGCCCGGCCCCTGCTGTCCCAGGAAGCATGACACCCACTTGGGTGTGTGAGGTTTCTTGCTCCTGAAAATAGGACTTCCTTTTCCGTTTTTCTCTTTGGAACAGTGTGTCTTGGTGTATTGTGCATTCAATTAGGGAGGCTATACACTGGACCATTATCTCTCCCTACCCTTCCATTTGTTGATTCAATCTGGCTTTATGCCAGGACAAAGTAACACATGCAATCTTAGATGCCTGCATTGAGTGGGGGGCCGAGCGAACAGGTTTACGGAGGATGCCCTGGTGTTCTCTCTTGATGCTCGAATGCAATCAACAGGATTGAATGGTCATAACTTTTCAAAGTATTAGCAATAATGGGTTTTGGCCTGTGCTACATTGCGTGGGTATGCCTTCTCCATGTTGAGGCCTTGACGTGACTTAATGGATGGAGGTTTCCAGGTGATTAAACTCCAATGAGGTACTTGGCAGGGGTGCCTAATCTCATATTTAATTTTTGCACTCATTCCGGTCCCCCTTTATGCCTAGATCAGGGGAGACCCACTGATTAGAGTTCTCCAGTGGACTGACTGCTGAGAGGATAGGATATCACTTTATGCAGATGATATACTGCTGTATGTGGCAAATCCAGTTGTCACCCTTGATAGAATAATGCACATACTCACTCAATTCTGATGCTATTCAGGCTATACCATTGAATGGGCTGAATCTCTAATCTGTATCCTGAATGGACAGATTCCCTGATTACCTTGGGGTTGCGAGATTAGCGTCGCTAGTGACTGATTTTGTTACCCTGGTGTCCACGTTACATCTGATCCTGACCTGTTTTATAGCAAGAACATGCTGCCACTGCTTATATATCTAAAACAAGATGTCCAACACTGGCGGTCCCTGCTGCTATTTCTTTTGGGAAGGGCAGTTATTTTCCAGATAATGGCCCTGCCTCATTTTCTCTATGTCTTACACAAACACACCTTATTGGTCCAGTTGATTACTTCAAAGCTATAGAGATTGAGATTAGGACGCTTCTCTGGGATGGGGGTCAGGAATGCACAGCTCTTAACAAGTTGATGAGCGTATAGTATGATGGAAGGATCACTCTCCCAGACATCCCAAAATGTTATTGGGCAGCACAACTATCCACCATAAATCAGTGGGCGCACAACATAACTGATGACCAGGTGTTTCGGGCAGACAGACACCTCATGCAGCCAGAGGTTACCTCAGAGCCTTATATACACAACCTCAGCTGTGCTCCCCAGTTACCCAACGGCCTTGCCAATTTGCATTTGGCACACAAGGTTGTGAGCCCTTGGCTGGAGGGGTAGGGTCACTCAGGCCACTCCATTATGGGACTCTGCGATACTGGACACAGTGAGTGCGCAGCCTGGATTTGCAAAGTGGGACCTGATAGGACTGTCCAGGGTGGGGGATCTGCTAGAGCCCGGCATTACTTGCTTTGCAGATTTGCAGTGTGAATACCAATTAGCAACCACAAAGACTTTACTATCTGCAAGTTAGACATGCACTTCAGGCTGTGTTACCCAAGGGAGAGGGCATTCCTGAAACCAGCCCTCTAGAGGATTGTCAGTTAGACTACCCCATGTCTCACCAAACGATCTCCCTCACAAATAAAAAACTGATTAATAAACTGCCGAATACGCTCCAGAGGTTGTGAGAGCAATGAGACCGGAACCCGAGGGGGGTGGAATGCTGGAGGACGATGAATGGCTTGAGGCATTGGCTTCCCCAAAGGAGGTAGCAGAAAGTCGGGCTTCCGCCCCGTAGAACAAAAGATTCTACACAGAGTTTATTTCACATGCACCACAATGGTAAGGATGGGGAGAACATCTGATGCGCTCTGCCTTCGACAGTGTGGCCATCAAGGTTCATTCACGCACATTATTTAGCAATATCATGAGATACAACATTTTTGACAGGTGGTGATTAACTGCATGATTGATCTGTGTGAGAGCACAACGGCTACTTCAGCTACATGGTGCTTACTTTATGTTTGAGATGCTACTGAGCAGCATTGGCACTACAGGTGAAAGACTGGAATCGAGACATGGATTAGTACATGTTGGCCGAAAAAGTGACATATAAAAGTCATAGATGTCCGTAGAAATGGGCGAAGATATGGGGGAAGTGGAATGATTACGAAGGGAGTTTCTGGTTCCTAAACCGAAACTGAGCTGGTGGCTTCTCCACCTCATTGACCTCTTTCAATGCTTTTGGTTCACACAATGGAGTAATAGAAAGCGAGGGGGCAGAAAAGCCTTAATGGTATGTTTTTTTAATCTGTTTAAGCCACGCCTAAGCACGATTGTGTTTGACCTATTTGTCTGCTTAACGCATGATATGTTTATAATAAAACGATTTTTTGTAAAACACACACCAGATCTTGGTGTTTTTTTTCTAATCTTGTTCTTTTTCCTAAATTGTGGTACACAAAACGATAGTGACTTGTTGATCACAGGAAAATAAAGCTTGATGTTTAAAGGGTTTTCCTGTAATTTGCACAGTGGTTCATAAACTGTGATCCAAAGACTCCTAGGGGTCTGCGAGGCCTATTGTAGAAGTCTGCAACTGTTTAATAATATTGAATATTATTAAAATTAATAACAAAACGAATAAAGTATAAACAATTAGGGGCATCAACATTGTAAATATGAAAGCTTGCTCTATATTTCATTGTTAATTAAACAAAAATATTTAAATGTCTGAGCTTTGCGTATACTTGTTTTTGTATTGTTTTGAGGTTCAAATTATAGAAATTGCTTAGATTGGTCCTCTACTTCCCATAATGACTTAGTGGGCCTCCACTGACTCAAGGAGTGATCCAGAGGGGTTTACAGGAATCCAAAGATTATGATCCGCTGACGTAGTCTATCTGTTTCCTTCAATGGTAAAGTGAAGGCAGCAAAACCTTTCTGTGAAGAAACAGGCTGATTGATTAAGTAACTGATATAAAACCAATCCAAGGAATTGATTCAGAGAAACATCTTTGTCTAGATGCACATTAGGAAAATCTCACTTTGTTTCCGTGGAATGTATGTTTGCTGGTATTATTTGAACAGGTTGTTTTTTACCAACTCCAATGTATTTTCTCAAACGCTGTGTCGAAACAACGTATTACTTTTCAACACTAACTCCCGGTGCAAGCACTGCTACAGAAATAAGTAGCATAGTTTCAGAATCATTCCTCAGTTAACCGATAACTCTCATGGAGTCTGACAGACATTTTTGTGCTTTTGTAAATGTTTGCTGTTAACTGTTACTTGTAATCTGCAGCAAACTGAAGTCTATCAAGAACGGCAGCAATTCACATTTATAGATGACTCCAAACAGTTAAATGTATAATCCTGCTCTCTTCATTAGTGCACCCGACTAGAAGCCCTTTGGTTGGATAGCTTCAAATGCAAACTATCAACATACGTCCTTTGGGCCAGGAACCTGGCCAGACAGAATATTAACTTTCTTACCATTTACATACAATTAATGTAAATGGAACCAATTAACATAGGCAGTGATAATCTGGAATGAATCAAAATATTCCGGCTCTATGGACGCAAATGATCAAAATTGCTAGTGCCTCTACCTAAAGAAATTAATGTTTAGATTAAGGTACAAGATGGCCAGCTTTGTCTCCCTATAACTCGTTGATTCCCTACAGCACTCTACTGCCTTTTCGGTAGGTTCGGACTTTAGAACTACCACGTACATATATGGGGGCATATTTAAGAGCCCCTAGTACCATTCTAACACCACATTAGCATCATATTTTGAAGCTAATGTGGCGTTAGAAGGCCAAAAATGCTGCGCTATATTTACAAAGTGACGCAATGCATGCATTGCACCACTTTGTAACCCTTTGTGCTGTATTATGCCTGCTCCATGCATAATGAATGCAAAGGGGGAGTTCCCCTGTTAGGGGGCCAAAAAATGCCAGAGGAAATTTAACAGATTTCCTTGCGTCACTTTTATGCCTGCTCAGAGCAGGAGTTAAAAGGGGGCATGCCATTGATTACAATCAGCCCCTATGTACTCTGCAGGAGTTGCTGACCAATTTGTAAGTCTACGTCCCTCCACCCTCTATATACCCCTTGCCTCGTCCTCCCATTCAGTATTGAATGTGAGCCCATCTAACTGTTCAAGCGTGATGTTGAAGTCACCTGCAAGTATACTAGGAGATTTATCAGAGCGTTCTGAGAGATAATGGGCTAGTATGTTTAACATAGATGAGTAGTTGTTCCCCGGTGTTGTATGACTGTATGTTATACATATTTACCTTGTGCCCATTCTACCCACTAATACTCAGGCCTTAAATGTTGTTGTTGTCAAGCTTCAATCTTTTTTTGATGATGTTGGAAATGTTTTTAACCCAAACCAGTAGCCCACCTGATGGCTATATAGCGCCACTACAATGAACAGCTGCAGTGCATTGTGAGGCTCCTCCCTGGCCCTGTGGTGAACTCGGGCTGGTAGTCCCCTGCTTGTCTCCTTGCGGGCTGGTGTCATAGTTCATACAGTCATGCCATGTCAAACAGGCATGCTGAGATAGTGATTGGAAAAGCATGGATGTTGTAAAGATTTCTCAACTATGAAATAATATTGCAGTGTACAGTTTGGACAATCTCTGTTCTGAGCTCATTTAAAATTGAGAAATGAATGGCTACCCAAGGAAGAGGATGGCACTCAGTAACAAGGAGCTATGAGGTTTTGAGGATGAACAGAGGAATGCTAGTTTCTGCATGAAATGTGAAGATGTTGACCAGTAGAGTTCATTTAATACTACTCCTTGCTCAAGAACAATTTGGGAGTCATCTGCACAAAGGTTTCAGTAATAAAAAATAATGTAAAATAATGCTCTTGCTTTGTGGTAGGCAGAAAGCATATGTGTTATTGTTTAAGTGATTTATGTGTTGTTGAAAGTGAGTCAGTGAAGGACATAACCTTAAGCCTGCTGGGAATAATGGTAAAGAGTTTGATGGTGGAGTTGATATTGAGACCAATATCCCAAAACATGAAAGTGGCAAGATATTCCAATTGTTTTATAAAGGAGAGTCTGTTGCGAAAATTCAGGGCCAGATTTCTATGTGTGTTGCAAAATCCAGCACACATAGAAAGACCATAAAACGAGGAGAAATGAAAGCATTTCTCCTTCTTGTGCCCTGTTAACACCCCCCCATAGGGTGACGTTAGATTTTGGCACTGCCTCAGGTTTACGAAAACTCGTAAATCTGGGGCAGCATCCAAATGAAATGGGTGTTGCTGTGGCACACACACAGCAACGCCCATTGTACGCCCCTTCCACGCAAAAAGTGCTGCGTGTGAAGGGCCGTATTTGCAAGGTGGCGTTAAGTCACAAAAAGTGGCTTGACACCACCTTGTAAATACGGTGTAGTGCATAGCGCCACAGGAGCCTCACTAAAAGTGAGGCTCCTGTGGTGCTAGGGGCTCTTAAATAGGCCCGTCAATGTTTGGGAAACGTACCTCAGTAGCACTATCAGTGATGCAACACAACATGGTGAGTCCACCAAAGGGTGCTGGGTTTTATGCTGCCAGAGAAGAAAGCCCTTTCAGAACTTCCAGTGTTTGTAGCTGTCAAGTCTTCCGAGGGAAGTGGTGTAACTGCAGTGTTTCCTCATTTTGTGACACACTCACTTATGGTGGGTTAGATCAGACAGATTCTTGAGCTTGTAGGGCCTTTCTCATTGCAGATGGGGGAATTAAGGTCATCAATAGGATTTCGAACAAGCTCAAATGTAATATTCTGCAATAACCTCTGTCTCTTCCAGAGGTAACATGGAACAGACTATCAGTGATCCAGGCCAAGCCTTTGTAAGAATGCAAACTGAGGTTGCTCACTGCAGGTGGGATAATATGGCTGCAATTTCCACAATCAAATCCTTAAAAAATGCATAAATTCCAATCCACCTCATCCAGAAATATTTTTGGGCTCTTTTATTTTTACAGCTAAAATGCATACAAAGATTCAGAAGGGAGTCAGACACTGACACTATATCTTCGGTCCATTGGGATCATTGCCATGGCCTACCCATCTATGCATGAGAAAACTGTCCAAAATGTAATAGATAGTAAAATATATAATTGATTGCAGGCTATTTTACAACCAACATGGCACATCTCACACATCTTTAGTGCAGTTTTTATCTCTCTGTCTTCTGAATATACTTCCTTGTGTCACCTCATATTCATCATTTGTATTGGCACTGTCAGTAGTTCAACAACTGTGATACCTCCTTCACACACTTTCACATAAAATGGTAATTCCAATTGGCACATTTGACCATTGCTCTGTGTGCTCTACAGAGAGGGCAACGGCCGGAAGAGTATGTAGTCTGAACACCTGTATGATGCAGATAGACACTGTGAGAAACTTGCACTTCCTTCACCCTCAATCCAGGACTCTCAATTATGCCCTGTCTTGATCACCCACCCACAATCTAAATTCACCCAGACACCTAGCGGCAACTCTGTTTACAGGATGCACTATACAAGACTCATAAGCAGGCTTGGGTGGAATTTCAATTACACTGTCTTAATCATCTTAATGTAGGTAATTCTGCTTCACTCTTTGACAAGGAATTAACAATGAATAAAGTGAATATGCCCACACTTGCAATTAAGAGTAATTTGAGGGGAAAAGCTTATTCCAGATTCAGTGAGCATTAGAGGCAGCTCGTAGTGGTATTTTTGTTCTGTTGCATTTAGTACTGTTTTCATAGAGCAAATGCCGCCTTCAATCCATGTTGGATTCGATGGCTTATTTTGCACCAGGAAGCTAGTGCTAAACACTGGGAATAAGTTGTGGAAAAGCCCTACTGCAAGTGCACATTTAGCAAATGTTGCTCGCTATTCATGTTTTGTTGGATTTAGCACAATTTCTTAGCACAAAATGCGTTCTCGTGTCCATTTTGAACACGAGGGGGCATTTGTGCACCAAGAAAATAACACTAAATGCAGAATTACTCTTGTTGAGTAATTCTGCATAATATAGTGGAATTTTTGGGAGATTCCACGTGATTACGCTACATGGAATTGTGAGTTACACACACCTGTACTCATAATCTGCATGTTATAAAACGCTGCAGAAACACAACATCTAGAAAAAAATCAAATACTCATAGGGCATATAAAATGAAGTAAAAAGTGAAATGTAAAGAGTGGCTGCATCCCAGACTTTAATTACTTTAAGGATTCTTTATGTACACTGTAAGGAATGAGATCAGAGCTTTTGCTGTAAGGTTAAAGACATGAATATAGGGACTGGTAGGGATATGTTTCATAGTCAGGGTATAAATACTGCTGGGTGTGGGTACTGGCTAGATCTTGAAGGCAATGAGCTCTAATAATATGTAGAACACTCCTATTCAAAGAAAATACATCCAGTCACATGGAGACCAAAAAGTCAAACCCATCGTTGGGGTTTAACTGCTGGAGATTTTTCCCGTTGCGTTGAAGGGCCAAACGATATTGCCAGGCTAATAACAGGATATTACCAGCAGAATGCTAATTTTCCCACCAATATTATAGGAACCAATGTGTAGTCTGGGCCCTGGAGTAATAAAAATGCATGGGTTGTACGTATGATTGGCACAACAGTCCTTCACTGTTTTCCCAAATAATTCTTTATTGATTATACAGATACTGATACATAATACATCACACAGTACAACGTCTGTGTACAAGAAGGTTCTTACAGTACTTACACAGGGAAAGTCTTTTACTGTTTCAAAGATCTTATGCCAGTGCACGGCTGCAGGTCACTTGCTGCTTCAGAAGACTGCCACTCTCTCACTCACATACTCATACATCAACTCAGACATTACCTCATGCATTAACTCGCTCACTCATGCATTAGCTCACTCACTCATTCACTCACTCTTTCACTCCTGCATTCGTTCCCTCACTCACTCACTCACTCACATTTCGATACATTAACACTCACTCTATCTAGCACTTTCTGCTATACAACCCCAGTCAAGGCTAATCTTAGAAGCAGAGCTCACGATTATTTAGCAAGAAGCGGATTAGTACAAATCAATAGATGAGTCATTTTAATACAGCCTGTAAAGAATTAAACTTGTTCCGGTGCTCCTCAGTGAAAATGTATGTGGCCACACATTTCTAAACTATTAAACAGTTGTTTTCAACTGCAGGTGGCCTGTTTTGTTGTATTATTTATGCGAAGAAATGAAAATCACGGGAGTCTTAAATACCTTGTTTATCTCTGCTAATTTACTTTGTTCTCAGTGGTTGAATGTCAGCTTGAAATAACCTTGATGTTAAAACAATAGAGCTGTATTATCAAGTTATAGAATGACTACCGTATTTGTAAAAGTGGCAGCAATCTTGTTATTAATTTGACATACCCCTGAGCTGTCCTGAAGTCCTTTGATGAAAAGTGAAATATCTATTACTTACAGGTTTGTAGGCCATGTGACAAGCTGACACGCGATGCGCAGATTTGATTCCACTCCAAGAGAAGGCAGACAATGAAATCTCCAGGGCTCAGCACGAATTGAATTACATGTCACTTGTGGAATGAACGACATTGCCAGTGTAGGGGAAATTAGGTTGCTTGCCACAGTAGTACTGGCTTGCAGGACTGTTTACCAGTTGTTAAATGCCATCTCTTGGTATGAAGGCTCTGATCATTTACAAAAGTGTATGAATGGGCTTGTGTGTTCATGATTGTTGAATCAATCCTGTATCATCTCCCGCTACGTGTTCCACCCCATTTCAAGTATCACGGAATTCCTTTATATATTTCTGGTACTTGCACTTGTTAAATACAGAAAAAACTGTACATTTCCACGCATCATTTTGGGCGCAGCCGAAAAGACATCTACTTAATCCAAACATGGCAGTGTCTGCTGCATGCCATAGTCAAAGCTCCATGAAAAGCGGCTGTGGTGACATTGTTGAGATGCTGGCGTCTCTATCGAGTTGGCCACTTATTACAACACTATTCCACAATAACCCATTGTTATAAACACAAGGTTTACAAAAGAGATGCAAGTTCTTATTTCATGCAGCCTGTTTTAAAAACAACCATACACGATCTCAAATAAGCTGCAAAAGTTTAGTACCATGAAAGATGGAGCCAAGTGTCAAGGATGACCACTGCACAAAACAGGAATTGGCACATCCAATAGGTATCACTTTTAAAATTGGAGAGCTTTAACTATTGACATTGCTAATACCTGTTTGGAAAGGAAATAAAAAATATGGATTAAAAAAGATTTGAAAATGGCCATTAGTGCACCACATCAGGGCGCGCTGACGGCCTCTTTTTGTTTTTATGAGAAAAACACATTCCAAATGGCCATTTTGTTCATGATGCGTATTCATACACATCGAAATCCATTTTGAAATGGGCTATCCGAAACAAAGGCACTCCAATAAAGCAGCAAGTGCATGGATGTTCACAGTGACATCACAATGCACGTGTATATGTCATAGCATACCTGTGTGCATTTGTATATTTTTAGTAAGCTTAACTATGGACATTTTGGAATGGTTTAGATGAAACTGTGATGTAATGTGTTATTGTTTAAACATCTTCTGACTCGCACATGTAGCGGATGGTGAGTGAGGATTCTGAGAGCAAAAGGCAGTTGCTGTTGGGATCTGAGCTGGCTGGATGTGTCATGTTGTGGCAGCATATTTCATCACAGCATCACTTTCCAGACTACAGAATCCCCTTTAGGATACCCTCATTCCTCACTCCTCATCCCTACTTCTCATCCATCATCCCTACTTCTCATCCATCATCCCTGCTTCTTGTCCATCAGCCCTACTTCTCAGCCATCATCCCTTCTTCTCATCCATACTTCTCATTCGTCCTTTCTCCAAGAGCTGATATATGGCCCAAGCTGTGGGTTCCTTGTATTTCCTGAACTAGCAGAGCTTCTGCAGAGGCTTGTGCAACCAGAAAAACACTTAATTAAATGAAATGAAATGTTCTACAGCCTTGAGTTCACTGGAAACAAACACACAGTTCATTTCCTCTTCTCCCTCTTCACCCAGCACATGCAATGAGAAGGCCGTTTTTCAGTGAAATAGAATGCAGGCCTTTCTCACAACTCTGATTGGCTGTTGCCAACCAATCAGTGTGAAGCTGTGTTTCACAAAACTGAAAATGTTTTGGTATGACTGAGGGATGATGTATGAGGAGTAGGAATGATGGATGAGAAGTATGGATGAGAAGCAAGGATGATGGATGAGAAGTAGGGATGATGGATGAATAGTAGGGATGAGAAGCAGGGATGAGAGATGAGAAGTGGGGATGATGGATGAGAAGTAGATATGTGTATGAGAAGTATGGATGAGAAGTAGGGATAATAGAAGAGAATTATGGATGATGGAGGAGAAGCAGGGATGATGGGTAAGAAGTAGGGATGATGTATGATGGATGAGAAGTAGAGATGATGGGTGAGAAGCAGGGATAGGAAGCAGGGATGAGAAGTAGGGATGAGAAGTGAGTAATAAGTATGTCCCAAAATGGATGCTGTACCAGATGTTATTTTCAGTACCTTGTCCATTTTTTGGTCTGCGATGGTCTGGATCCTTGCTCAAGAGCCTCCGGACGTTGCATATGTTCAGGTTGAGTGATCTGGCATTGTTCAGGCACTTGGTTTGGTTTTCAGGAGGCGCTGCCACAAACAGTTTCAGCCCAGCATTTTTTTAAAGAGCGCCGCTGCACACTCATTCCAGCCACTCACCACAACATTCCTTTGCTCACCTGTTCCAGGCTATGCTGCTACGTCACCACGCTACTGCATCATTGTGTTGATGACACTGTACGAGGTTGCCATTTTGAATCGGGAGGCAAAGCGGTAGACCACATTTTCAAGTGGTGCTTCCTTTGCAACAGCATTGATTTTTCAGGTGCAGTGATAGGTTGCATTTTCAAGCACCACTTTAGGTGCCGCTTTTCTAACAATAGCATTGACTTTGTGTTTCTACTACAGTTTACTGTTCCACAGTGAGATCACTATAGTTTATGAACAAGTGTTACAAAAGTACATTTGAAGCTTCCTCCGATTTTGCTTCTCCACTTTCTTTGTGTATTCTTGGTACAAAGTCCACTGTCACATTACTGTGATTGTATTAGAGATTTTCCTAATCATGGCCACTCCTCACCAGATCACACAAAACCGGCATTCTTAGATCGTCCAGGCAAACCGAAAATAAAATGGCCCCAGTGTTTCAGACTGTTTGAAAACCACGTGTTTGCACTTGATGCAAGTGGTTATAACTAGGGATGGGGGGAGGTAGCGTTGTTGCACTGCGCAGAATTCCGTGAAGTGGTTAAAAAATTGTGAGCTCCGCAGAATCCCGCCAATGAGCGGAATTGCTCAGCATGTGCATTTGCGCTATGTTTTTCATGTTCAGGGGCGTAATGTCCGTTCTCGCGTTGAAAATATCGCACGAACGGCACCACATGGTTCACATGGGAGAGGCCATTTTGTTTCCTCTGTCTCTCTGTGCATGGTCCTGGTCCTAACTTTAATCCACCCGAAATCTTTTCAATTCAACCTATTCTAAATTTTCCACCCCTCATTTTCCTTTATTTTATCAGTGTGTGTTTTTGTATTTTACCTTTCTGTCATTTTTTGTGTGTGTTTCATGACTTTTTTAATACTTTTTTTCCTCTTTATATTTTTTCTTTCTTTCTTCCTTCCTTCTTTTTCTTCCCCTCTTTTTTCCACCCAGCGCCATGGCAGAGCAGGGTGGGAGAGGGAGTGGCAAACCAGTGCAGCTGCTGGCCGCTTACCTTGTGGACATCGGTGTCAGCAAGGGATGCAGCCTGCCCCATTTTTACCAAAGCAGAGGTGGCAGCAATTGTGTTTTTTGTGCAGCACCACCTCCCCTCCATGCTGGCAGCAGGCGGCAGGCATGGGAGAGGTTATGCCCTTCAGTAGTGTTGACTGCTGTGGGGTAGGGTGCGCTGGTTGGTGCTTTGGCCCACTGGGGTCCAGCGCATCCAGGAGCAGTTGACGCACCATTGGGTGGAAATACTGGACCATGAGTAGGACTTGCTCAACCTGCTGGTTGTCAAGGTGTCAGAGCTCGATGAGTAAATAGTTCTTTATTTGTTGTGTGTGTTCCACAATACAATTTTTTTTTCTAATAGCAGTGCTGCTGATTCTTAGAGGTAAGTTAAGTTTACGTTATAATGACTATTATGTGATTCAGCTAGCCAGGTGCTCAGTCAGTGCTTCCTAATTGTACTTGCAAAAAGAACAGATGTCGTCCCGATTGTACTTCTCAGCACACGTTTGAGCTGGGTATTTAAGAAGCCATGCAGATCTCATCCTAATTGTACTTGTTGGCACACATTTGATCTGGTTATTTAGGAAGCCATGCAGACTGAGACCCCTCATTTCACCAAGATAGTGGTAGTAGTAATAAGCAATATCAGTGAGTTAGCATTCCCTCCTTTGTGCATTTATTTATTAAGCTTATGCAGTCCCCCCCAAACGCAAATCTCCCAGTGATGTGTAGTATCATAGTATGCATCTATGCATTTGAAAAAAGAGACTGAGCTGGGGAATCAAATGTGGTTGAGAAGCAAATATCATTTGTTGTAATACAAATGAATTAGTAGTGGTACATGGTTGCAAATGTAGTTTAGTAAATGTGGGGTAGGACTTCGGTGTAGGAAATTATTAGATCAACTTAAATCAAGTCAATACTAGTACTATAGGTGATCTGATTTAGAAAAGTGCAATTGTACTGTGTTTGCCTTTGCCTGTCAAAATATTTTTTGGGAGATTAACTGTACCACTAATCTATTGTTTATTTGTATTTATTTCTCACCTCAGCACCCAAGGGGAAGAAGAGGGCAATGTCTGAAGTGGGTCCTGGAGACAAGGGTGCCAGTGTCACCACCTGTGCTGCAGCTGGCCGATCTGCTGGTTCCGGTTAGTCTTCCTGTTATACTATCATTATTTCCCTAACTTTCACCTCTCCTCATTTCGAATAATGTTTCTTTTATTTTTACTATGTCTGTCATGCTTTTTTTTGTTCTAGCTAAGCATTTTTCTATTTTTCATGTTTCTGTACCTGATTTGCTCCTGTCTGTACTAATATGTGCTTTCTTCTGCTTTGCTACTAAGCTTAACGTTTCCTTCTCCTCTTATAGATCTTGTGGACTGGTTCTGTCAAACTAAGAGGACAGATTTTTAGGACAGGTACTCTACCGACAAGATTGCATGCCCAAGTCAGCTTTTCTACGCATGCTTGTGAAGGTTTTCTTTTCCTTGCTCATGCCCTTTGCATTTGCCAACCAAGACCTCGCCATAGGTCCTCCTGGATTGACCAAAATATTCCACCCCTTCATTGTGCTTCAGTAACTTAGCTCTGCCCCTACATTATGAAACGTTTGCGGATGATTTAACTACCTGGCTTTTCTAACATAGTTAACCGTCAAAATTTCTAAAGGGAATGATAGAAGAAGATAGAAATGTAGTGATCTATTGTGACAGTATTTTGTTGAATTATTATTTTTTTTAAACCAAGGGTAGGGGTACCTGGCATCTAAAATGTGTAAAGTTTTTTCCAGCCACACCAACCACCAGTGCAGGGGCCAGGCGCAGCACTTGTGCACCAGAGGTTCAGCGGTCGGAGGGGCAGGACCAGCTGCAGCAGGGATCGTGTTTGGTAAGGCGTATTGCTCTTGCTTATTGACAATTACTAGCATACTCACTGCGTGAGCATTGCTTGTGAACCTCCTGCTTTAGCAGCTACAGAGGGGGACAGATCTTAAGGGCCTCTTCTATCTGCAACTCAGTAGACAAAAAGTTCATAATGAATGGATGCTACAAACAATGGGTTGATGGAAAAGCGAATGGATGGATGGACGGCTAAAAGAAAGAATGGGTGAAATGGTATATGAGTGAAAGGATGTGTGGGTAGGTGAAAGGAAAGGATGAAAAGGTGAGTGATGGGAGATGCATTGGTGGGTGAAAGGATAGATAAAATAGTATATAGGTGAAAGGATGCCTCAGTGGTTGGAGGGTGGATGTGTAAACAAATGTTCAGGTGTATTATTGGATGGGTGAATTGTAACAACTGATTCATGGGTAAGTGGATGGATAGGTGAAAGGGTGGTTGAAAGGGTGGATACTGGATAGGTTAATGTATGGATAGATTGGTGGATATAAGGATGGCTGGATTGGAATGATGAAAAACTGGATGTGAGAGAGTGTAAAGCTTAAATGGTGGGTATCAAAGGGTGAATAGATGAATGAAAAAATGAATGGATAATTGATTGGATCGAGAAATAAGGGAACTCTTTTGGAGAGGGACGTGTCCGTTCACCTACTTTGTTTAGCTTGCATGGTTATCAAAGCTGTGATTCAAAGTCACTGTAGTTCAGCAAGGCAGATATCTATCCTCCCACCCATCATCATACCTACCTCCCCATTAGTCAACCATACTACTATGATGTAACGGCAGCGTAGTTCAATTCAGCAGTACAATATTGTTGTCTGTGCAATGTGCATCTGCTTCAGTTAATGCAGCATTTACAAAGTTGTCAATACATTGCAAACTTAAAACAAGGTGTGTTTCCTTTCCCTCCCAATGCCTACTCTGTCACCTCCTAGCACTTCAGTCCTTTATTCTTTCCAAAGTTATGTCCTAGCCACTCCCCTTTTAGCATGCTCCACATTTATGTAAAAGTGATTAATATTTCATGGCTTCCATAACGGATTCATGCCAGTTCAAATTTTTGCCTTTTGACATTCAACTACAGTGAGGCATGTGTGGTTAATAAAGAGGCCCGTGACTTGTAATCAGCCACATAAAACTCTAGTGGCCTTTGGGGACCAGCAATTTACTGCTACTGTGTCACTCTGCTTTTAAAAAAAATATTTGCACAGAACATAGTTTATAATTTGACATTTTCCTTTGTCTTTCTTGCTATAGTTACTCCTGGTAGACATCCTCCTACTCGCCAGGTCATAGGAGGCCGATGCTGGAAGCCACCCATACCGAATATCAGCAGCTGGTGGCACTTCAGGAGGAGGAGGAGGAGGCCCAGGCAGCTGCCAACATGCCTGGAAGTCCAAGCGCCTCCAACCACCTGCCATCGCCCCCAGTCTCCCAGGAGCCAGTACTGCTGCCAGTGTCCCACCACAGCTATTCCCTCCCACTTAGACTGCCATTTCCAGCTCCGCGTCCTGCATAACTTTGCGTGCCTGGACTGCCAGGTAGCACACATAGAGGCAACCCTAGATGATCTTTAGACCCGTGTGGAGAGTGCTCTCTTTTGACCTTTTTTTCTTTTTTTCTTTTGGTGGGAGGTACAATTTTCTATGTATAAATAATACGAGGGGAATAATTTATTTTACTTAATTTCTATGCCTCTAATCTTTATTTTGATGTTTTAGTTTGCACTTTTGTCTTTTAGTGTAGCCTTTCTCTACTGCACTGCCCTCTGTAACTATATTGACCACTAGTTGTTGATTGCCATTGACTAACTTGCCTACAAAACCTAGATACACACAAACAACATCTTCCTAAATAGACGTTAATATGATAATAAAAGCTAGCAATATCAACTTCTTCTGAGCAATAGGGGGGCTAGTATTTATTGAAAAATAAAGTTAGGAAATTAAATCATTGAGTCCGGAGAAGTGGGCTCAGAGTCAGGAGTGGCTGGGCAAGGTTAACTGTTTACACAACACGCAACAAAAGGCCTGAATGATGACGTTGACAAATGATGCGTGGGTGGGTAAATTGGGCCGGTGTGTCGCTTTCACCACATCCACTCCAGCAAGTGTGTGATCCATTTGTGGTGTAAAATTAAGTCACACCTCAATAAAAATCACACAGCCCAGGGGAAGAGAGTGAGGGTCTCTATGAATGGATGGGAGAGAGGGATTTGGGAAAGATGTGCCAAAGCCAAACTCTACACAAAAGAAACAACAACAATATTCATCGGGGTGCTGAGCAGCACACCATCATCAATCTGTTGTGGAAGGAAATGAAGGAATGGGTATGATATAGTTCATTTAAATGCATTGCACAGCCCTTCAGTGACAGAGACCCAAGAAAGTATATCTCTAAATGTTCTGTCTTCTAAGTTTAAAAAAATACAAATTATGGAGGATTGAAGTTAACCCACCAAGTTCTAAAAAAATGATTATTAACCCCTTCGCTGCCAGGCCTTTTCCCCCTCCTGTGCCAGGCCTTTTTTTGCCTATTTGGGGCAGTTCGCGCTTAGGCCCTCATAACATTTTGTCCACATAAGCTAACCAAGCCAAATTTGCGTCCTTTTTTTCCAACATCCTAGGGATTCTAGAGGTACCCAGACTTTGTGGGTTCCCTTGAAGGAGGCCAAGAAATTGGCCAAAATACAGTGAAAATTTCGTTTTTTACAAAAAAATTGGAAAAAGTGGCTGCAGAAGGCTTGTGGATTTCCTCCTGAAAATGGCATCAACAAAGGGTTTGCAGTGCTAAACTCAGCAGCTTCCTAGCTTTCAGGAACAGGGAGACTTGAATCAGAAAACCCAATTTTTCAACACAATTTTGGCATTTTACTGGGGCATACCCCATTTTTGCAATTTTTTGTGCTTTCAGCCTCCTTCCAGTCAGTGACAGGAATGGGCATGAAACCAATGCTGGATCCCAGAAACCTAACCATTTCTGAAAAGTAGACAAAATTCTGAATTCAGCAAGGGGTCATTTGTTTAGATCCTACAAGGGTTTCCTACAGAAAATAACAGCTGAAAAAGAAAAATATTGAAATTGAGGTGAAAAAAACATCAATTTTTCTCTACGTTTTACTCTGTAACTTTTCCCTGCAATGTCAGATTATGGAAAGCAATATACTGTTACGTCTGCTGGACTCCTCTGGTTGCGGGGATATATAGGGCTTGTAGGTTCATCAAGAACCCGAGGAACCCAGAGCCAATAAATGAGCTGCACCCTGCAGTGCGTTTTCATTCTATACCGGGTATACAGCAATTCATTTGCTGAAATATAAAGAGTAAAAAATTGCTATCAAGAAAACCTTTGCATTTCCAAAAAGGGCACAAGATAAGGTGCTGAGGAGCAGTGGTTATTTGCACATCTCTGAATTCCGGGGTGACCATACAAGCATGTGAATTATAGGGAATTTCTCAAATAGATGTCTTTTTTAAACACTCTCCTATATTTGGAAGGAAAAAATGTAGAGAAAGACAAGGGGCAATAGCACTTGTTTTGCTAATCTATGTTCCCCCAAGTCTCCCGATAAAAATGATACCTCACTTGTGTGGGTAGGCCTAGCGCCCGCGACAGGAAACGCCCCAAAGCGCAACGTGGACACATCCAAAATTTTGGGAGAAAACAGAGGTGTTTTTTGCGAAGTGCCTACCTGTAGATTTTGGCCTCTAGCTCAGCCGGCACCTAGGGAAACCTACCAAACCTGTGCATTTCTGAAAACTAGAGACCTAGGGGAATCCAAGGAGGGTGACTTGCGGGGCTCGGACCAGGTTCTGTTACCCAGAATCCTTTGCAAACCTCAAAATTTGGCTAAAAAAACACATGTTCCTCACATTTCTGTGGCAGAAAGTTCTGGAATCTGAGAGGACCTACAAATTTCCTTCCACCCAGCGTTCCCCCAAGTCTCCCGATAAAAATGATACCTCACTTGCGTGGGTAGGCCTAGCGCCGGCGACAGGAAACACCCCAAAGCGCAACGTGGACACATCCTAAATTTTAGAAAAAAACAGAGGTGTTTTTTGCAAAGATTTTGGCCTCTAGCTCAGCCGGCACCTAGGGAAACCTACCAAACCTGTGCATTTCTGAAAACTAGAGACCTAGGGGAATCCAAGGAGGGGTGACTTGCGGGGCTCGGACCAGGTTCTGTTACCCAGAATCCTTTGCAAACCTCAAAATTTGGCTAAAAAAACACATGTTCCTCACATTTCTGTGGCAGAAAGTTCTGGAATTTGAGAGGAGCTACAAATTTCCTTCCACCCAGCGTTCCCCAAGTCTCCCGATAAAAATGATACCTCACTTGCGTGGGTAGGCCTAGCGCCGGCGACAGGAAACACCCCAAAGCGCAACGTGGACACATCCTAAATTTTGGAAAAAAACAGAGGTGTTTTTTGCGAAGTGCCTACCTGTAGATTTTGGCCTCTAGCTCAGCCGGCACCTAGGGAAACCTACCAAACCTGTGCATTTCTGAAAACTAGAGACCTAGGGGAATCCAAGGAGGGGTGACTTGCGGGGCTCAGACCAGGTTCTGTTACCCAGAATCCTTTGCAAACCTCGAAATTTGGCTAAAAAAACACATGTTCCTCACATTTCTGTGGCAGAAAGTTCTGGAATCTGAGAGGAGCTACAAATTTCCTTCCACCCAGCGTTCCCCCAAGTCTCCCGATAAAAATGATACCTCACTTGCGTGGGTAAGCCTAGCGCCGGCGACAGGAAACACCCCAAAGCGCAACGTGGACACATCCTAAATTTTGGAAAAAAACAGAGGTGTTTTTTGCGAAGTGCCTACCTGTAGATTTTGGCCTCTAGCTCAGCCGGCACCTAGGGAAACTTACCAAACCTGTGCATTTCTGAAAACTAGAGACCTAGGGGAATCTAAGGAGGGGTGACTTGCGGGGCTCGGACCAGGTTCTGTTACCCAGAATCCTTTGCAAACCTCAAAATTTGGCTAAAAAAACACATGTCCCTCACATTTCTGTGCAGGAAAGTTCTGGAATGTGAGAGGAGGTACAAATTTCCTTCCACCCAGCGTTCCCCCAAGTCTCCCGATAAAAATGATACCTCACTTGCGTGGGTAGGCCTAGCGCCGGCGACAGGAAACACCCCAAAGCGCAACGTGGACACATCCTAAATTTTGGAAAAAAACAGAGGTGTTTTTTGCGAAGTGCCTACCTGTAGATTTTGGCCTCTAGCTCAGCCGGCACCTAGGGAAACCTATTTAACCTGTGCATTTCTGAAAACTAGAGACCTAGGGGAATCCAAGGAGGGGTGACTTGCGGGGCTCGGACCAGGTTCTGTTACCCAGAATCCTTTGCAAACCTCAAAATTTGGCTAAAAAAACACATGTTCCTCACATTTCTGTGGCAGAAAGTTCTGGAATCTGAGAGGAGCTACAAATTTCCTCCCACCCAGCGTTCCCCCAAGTCTCCCGATAAAAATGATACCTCACTTGCGTGGGTAGGCCTAGCGCCGGCGACAGGAAACACCCCAAAGCGCAACGTGGACACATCCTAAATTTTGGAAAAAAACAGAGGTGTTTTTTGAGAAGTGCCTACCTGTAGATTTTGGCCTCTAGCTCAGCCGGCACCTAGGGAAACCTACCAAACCTGTGCATTTCTGAAAACTAGAGACCTAGGGGAATCCAAGGAGGGGTGACTTGCGGGGTTCGGACCAGGTTCTGTTACCCAGAATCCTTTGCAAACCTCAAAATTTGGCTAAAAAAACACATGTTCCTCACATTTCTGTGGCAGAAAGTTCTGGAATCTGAGAGGAGCTACAAATTTCCTTCCACCCAGCGTTCCCCCAAGTCTCCCGATAAAAATGATACCTCACTTGCGTGAGTAGGCCTAGCGCCGGCGACAGTAAACACCCCAAAGCGCAACGTGGACACATCCTAAATTTTGGAAAAAAACAGAGGTGTTTTTTGCGAAGTGCCTACCTGTAGATTTTGGCCTCTAGCTCAGCCGGCACCTAGGGAAACCTACCAAACCTGTGCATTTCTGAAAACTAGAGACCTAGGGGAATCCAAGGAGGGGTGACTTGCGGGGCTCGGACCAGGTTCTGTTACCCAGAATCCTTTGCAAACCTCAAAATTTGGCTAAAAAAACACATGTTCCTCACATTTCTGTGGCAGAAAGTTCTGGAATCTGAGAGGAGCTACAAATTTCCGTCCACCCAGCGTTCCCCCAAGTCTCCCGATAAAAATGATACCTCACTTGCGTGGGTAGGCCTAGCGCCGGTGACAGGAAACACCCCAAAGCGCAACGTGGACACAACCTAAATTATGGGAGAAAACAGAGGTGTTTTTTGCGAAGTGCCTACCTGTAGATTTTGGCCTCTAGCTCAGCCGGAACCTAGGGAAACCTACCAAACCTGTGCATTTCTGAAAACTAGAGACCTAGGGGAATCCAAGGAGGGGTGACTTGCGGGGCTCGGACCAGGTTCTGTTACCCAGAATCCTTTGCAAACCTCAAAATTTGGCTAAAAAAACACATGTTCCTCACATTTCTGTGGCAGAAAGTTCTGGAATCTGAGAGGAGCTACACATTTCCTTCCACCCAGCGTTCCCCCAAGTCTCCCGATAAAAATGATACCTCACTTGCGTGGGTAGGCCTAGCGCCGGCGACAGGAAACACCCCAAAGCGCAACGTGGACACATCCTAAATTTTGGGAGAAAACAGAGGTGTTTTTTGCGAAGTGCCTACCTGTAGATTTTGGCCTCTAGCTCAGCCGGCACCTAGGGAAACCTACCAAACCTGTGCATTTCTGAAAACTAGAGACCTAGGGGAATCCAAGGAGGGGTGACTTGCGGGGCTCGGACCAGGTTCTGTTACCCAGAATCCTTTGCAAACCTCAAAATTTGGCTAAGAAAACACATGTTCCTCACATTTCTGTGGCGGAAAGTTCTGGAATCTGAGAGGAGCTACAAATTTCCTTCCACCCAGCGTTCCCCCAAGTCTCCCGATGAAAATGATACCTCACTTGCGTGGGTAGGCCTAGCGCCGGCGACAGGAAACACCCCAAAGCGCAACGTGGACACATCCTAAATTTTGGAAAAAAACAGAGGTGTTTTTTGCGAAGTGCCTACCTGTAGATTTTGGCCTCTAGCTCAGCCGGCACCTAGGGAAACCTACCAAACCTGTGCATTTCTGAAAACTAGAGACCTAGGGGAATCCAAGGAGGCGTGACTTGCGGGGCTCGGACCAGGTTCTGTTACCCAGAATCCTTTGCAAACCTCAAAATTTGGCTAAAAAAACACATGTTCCTCACATTTCTGTGGCAGAAAGTTCTGGAATCTGAGAGGAGCTACAAATTTCCTTCCACCCAGCGTTCCCCCAAGTCTCCCGATAAAAATGATACCTCACTTGCGTGGGTAGGCCTAGCGCCGGTGACAGGAAACACCCCAAAGCGCAACGTGGACACATCCTAAATTATGGGAGAAAACAGAGGTGTTTTTTGCGAAGTGCCTACCTGTAGATTTTGGCCTCTAGCTCAGCCGGCACCTAGGGAAACCTACCAAACCTGTGCATTTCTGAAAACTAGAGACCTAGGGGAATCCAAGGAGGGGTGACTTGCGGGGCTCGGACCAGGTTCTGTTACCCAGAATCCTTTGCAAACCTCAAAATTTGGCTAAAAAAACACATGTTCCTCACATTTCTGTGGCAGAAAGTTCTGGAATCTGAGAGGAGCTACAAATTTCCTTCCACCCAGCGTTCCCCCAAGTCTCCCGATAAAAATGATACCTCACTTGCGTGGGTAGGCCTAGCGCCGGCGACAGGAAACACCCCAAAGCGCAACGTGGACACATCCTAAATTTTGGGAGAAAACAGAGGTGTTTTTTGTGAAGTGCCTACCTGTAGATTTTGGCCTCTAGCTCAGCCGGCACCTAGGGAAACCTACCAAACCTGTGCATTTCTGAAAACTAGAGACCTAGGGGAATCCAAGGAGGGGTGACTTGCGGGGCTCGGACCAGGTTCTGTTACCCAGAATCCTTTGCAAACCTCAGAATTTGCCTAAAAAAACACATGTTCCTCACATTTCTGTGGCGGAAAGTTCTGGAATCTGAGAGGAGCTACAAATTTCCTTCCACCCAGCGTTCCCCCAAGTCTCCCGATAAAAATGATACCTCACTTGCGTGGGTAGGCCTAGCGCCGGCGACAGGAAACACCCCAAAGCGCAACGTGGACACATCCTAAATTTTGGAAAAAAACAGAGGTGTTTTTTGCGAAGTGCCTACCTGTAGATTTTGGCCTCTAGCTCAGCCGGCACCTAGGGAAACCTACCAAACCTGTGCATTTCTGAAAACTAGAGACCTAGGGGAATCCAAGGAGGGGTGACTTGCGGG
This sequence comes from Pleurodeles waltl, assembly GCF_031143425.1. Lineage (NCBI taxonomy): Eukaryota > Metazoa > Chordata > Amphibia > Caudata > Salamandridae > Pleurodeles > Pleurodeles waltl. The sequence continues at coordinate 936,308,562 of NC_090442.1, read as the reverse complement.
GCTCGGACCAGGTTCTGTTACCCAGAATCCTTTGCAAACCTCAAAATTTGGCTAAAAAAACACATGTTCCTCACATTTCTGTGGCAGAAAGTTCTGGAATCTGAGAGGAGCTACAAATTTCCTTCCACCCAGCGTTCCCCCAAGTCTCTCACTTGCGTGAGTAGGCATAGCGCCGGCGACAGTAAACACCCCAAAGCGCAACGTGGACACATCCTAAATTTTGGAAAAAAACAGAGGTGTTTTTTGCGAAGTGCCTACCTGTAGATTTTGGCCTCTAGCTCAGCCGGCACCTAGGGAAACCTACTTAACCTGTGCATTTCTGAAAACTAGAGACCTAGGGGAATCCAAGGAGGGGTGACTTGCGGGGCTCGGACCAGGTTCTGTTACCCAGAATCCTTTGCAAACCTCAAAATTTGGCTAAAAAAACACATGTTCCTCACATTTCTGTGGCAGAAAGTTCTGGAATCTGAGAGGAGCTACAAATTTCCTCCCACCCAGCGTTCCCCCAAGTCTCCCGATAAAAATGATACCTCACTTGCGTGGGTAGGCCTAGCGCCGGCGACAGGAAACACCCCAAAGCGCAACGTGGACACATCCTAAATTTTGGAAAAAAACAGAGGTGTTTTTTGAGAAGTGCCTACCTGTAGATGTTGGCCTCTAGCTCAGCCGGCACCTAGGGAAACCTACCAAACCTGTGCATTTCTGAAAACTAGAGACCTAGGGGAATCCAAGGAGGGGTGACTTGCGGGGCTCGGACCAGGTTCTGTTACCCAGAATCCTTTGCAAACCTCAAAATTTGGCTAAAAAAACACATGTTCCTCACATTTCTGTGGCAGAAAGTTCTGGAATCTGAGAGGAGCTACAAATTTCCTTCCACCCAGCGTTCCCCCAAGTCTCCCGATAAAAATGATACCTCACTTGCGTGAGTAGGCCTAGCGCCGGCGACAGTAAACACCCCAAAGCGCAACGTGGACACATCCTAAATTTTGGAAAAAAACAGAGGTGTTTTTTGCGAAGTGCCTACCTGTAGATTTTGGCCTCTAGCTCAGCCGGCACCTAGGGAAACCTACCAAACCTGTGCATTTCTGAAAACTAGAGACCTAGGGGAATCCAAGGAGGGGTGACTTGCGGGGCTCGGACCAGGTTCTGTTACCCAGAATCCTTTGCAAACCTCAAAATTTGGCTAACAAAACACATGTTCCTCACATTTCTGTGGCAGAAAGTTCTGGAATCTGAGAGGAGCTACAAATTTCCTTCCACCCAGCGTTCCCCCAAGTCTCCCGATAAAAATGATACCTCACTTGCGTGGGTAGGCCTAGCGCCGGCGACAGGAAACACCCCAAAGCGCAACGTGGACACATCCTAAATTTTGGGAGAAAACAGAGGTGTTTTTTGCGAAGTGCCTGCCTGTAGATTTTGGCCTCTAGCTCAGCCGGCACCTAGGGAAACCTACCAAACCTGTGCATTTCTGAAAACTAGAGACCTAGGGGAATCCAAGGAGGGGTGACTTGCGGGGCTCGGACCAGGTTCTGTTACCCAGAATCCTTTGCAAACCTCAAAATTTGGCTAAAAAAACACATGTTCCTCACATTTCTGTGGCGGAAAGTTCTGGAATCTGAGAGGAGCTACAAATTTCCTTCCACCCAGCGTTCCCCCAAGTCTCCCGATAAAAATGATACCTCACTTGCGTGGGTAGGCCTAGCGCCGGCGACAGGAAACACCCCAAAGCGCAACGTGGACACATCCTAAATTTTGGAAAAAAACAGAGGTGTTTTTTGCGAAGTGCCTACCTGTAGATTTTGGCCTCTAGCTCAGCCGGCACCTAGGGAAACCTACCAAACCTGTGCATTTCTGAAAACTAGAGACCTAGGGGAATCCAAGGAGGGGTGACTTGCGGGGCTCGGACCAGGTTCTGTTACCCAGAATCCTTTGCAAACCTCAAAATTTGGCTAAAAAAACACATGTTCCTCACATTTCTGTGGCAGAAAGTTCTGGAATCTGAGAGGAGCTACAAATTTCCTTCCACCCAGCGTTCCCCCAAGTCTCCCGATAAAAATGATACCTCACTTGCGTGGGTAGGCCTAGCGCCGGTGACAGGAAACACCCCAAAGCGCAACGTGGACACATCCTAAATTATGGGAGAAAACAGAGGTGTTTTTTGCGAAGTGCCTACCTGTAGATTTTGGCCTCTAGCTCAGCCGGCACCTAGGGAAACCTACCAAACCTGTGCATTTCTGAAAACTAGAGACCTAGGGGAATCCAAGGAGGGGTGACTTGCGGGGCTCGGACCAGGTTCTGTTACCCAGAATCCTTTGCAAACCTCAAAATTTGGCTAAAAAAACACATGTTCCTCACATTTCTGTGGCAGAAAGTTCTGGAATCTGAGAGGAGCTACAAATTTCCTTCCACCCAGCGTTCCCCCAAGTCTCTCACTTGCGTGAGTAGGCCTAGCGCCGGCGACAGTAAACACCCCAAAGCGCAACGTGGACACATCCTAAATTTTGGAAAAAAACAGAGGTGTTTTTTGCGAAGTGCCTACCTGTAGATTTTGGCCTCTAGCTCAGCCGGCACCTAGGGAAACCTACTTAACCTGTGCATTTCTGAAAACTAGAGACCTAGGGGAATCCAAGGAGGGGTGACTTGCGGGGCTCGGACCAGGTTCTGTTACCCAGAATCCTTTGCAAACCTCAGAATTTGCCTAAAAAAACACATGTTCCTCACATTTCTGTGGCGGAAAGTTCTGGAATCTGAGAGGAGCTACAAATTTCCTTCCACCCAGCGTTCCCCCAAGTCTCCCGATAAAAATGATACCTCACTTGCGTGGGTAGGCCTAGCGCCGGCGACAGGAAACACCCCAAAGCGCAACGTGGACACATCCTAAATTTTGGAAAAAAACAGAGGTGTTTTTTGCGAAGTGCCTACCTGTAGATTTTGGCCTCTAGCTCAGCCGGCACCTAGGGAAACCTACCAAACCTGTGCATTTCTGAAAACTAGAGACCTAGGGGAATCCAAGGAGGGGTGACTTGCGGGGCTCGGACCAGGTTCTGTTACCCAGAATCCTTTGCAAACCTCAAAATTTGGCTAAAAAAACACATGTTCCTCACATTTCTGTGGCAGAAAGTTCTGGAATCTGAGAGGAGCTACAAATTTCCTTCCACCCAGCGTTCCCCCAAGTCTCCCGATAAAAATGATACCTCACTTGCGTGAGTAGGCCTAGCGCCGGCGACAGTAAACACCCCAAAGCGCAACGTGGACACATCCTAAATTTTGGAAAAAAACAGAGGTGTTTTTTGCGAAGTGCCTACCTGTAGATTTTGGCCTCTAGCTCAGCCGGCACCTAGGGAAACCTACCAAACCTGTGCATTTCTGAAAACTAGAGACCTAGGGGAATCCAAGGAGGGGTGACTTGCGGGGCTCGGACCAGGTTCTGTTACCCAGAATCCTTTGCAAACCTCAAAATTTGGCTAAAAAAACACATGTTCCTCACATTTCTGTGGCAGAAAGTTCTGGAATCTGAGAGGAGCTACAAATTTCCTTCCACCCAGCGTTCCCCCAAGTCTCTCACTTGCGTGAGTAGGCCTAGCGCCGGCGACAGTAAACACCCCAAAGCGCAACGTGGACACATCCTAAATTTTGGAAAAAAACAGAGGTGTTTTTTGCGAAGTGCCTACCTGTAGATTTTGGCCTCTAGCTCAGCCGGCACCTAGGGAAACCTACTTAACCTGTGCATTTCTGAAAACTAGAGACCTAGGGGAATCCAAGGAGGGGTGACTTGCGGGGCTCGGACCAGGTTCTGTTACCCAGAATCCTTTGCAAACCTCAAAATTTGGCTAAAAAAACACATGTTCCTCACATTTCTGTGGCAGAAAGTTCTGGAATCTGAGAGGAGCTACAAATTTCCTCCCACCCAGCGTTCCCCCAAGTCTCCCGATAAAAATGATACCTCACTTGCGTGGGTAGGCCTAGCGCCGGCGACAGGAAACACCCCAAAGCGCAACGTGGACACATCCTAAATTTTGGAAAAAAACAGAGGTGTTTTTTGAGAAGTGCCTACCTGTAGATGTTGGCCTCTAGCTCAGCCGGCACCTAGGGAAACCTACCAAACCTGTGCATTTCTGAAAACTAGAGACCTAGGGGAATCCAAGGAGGGGTGACTTGCGGGGCTCGGACCAGGTTCTGTTACCCAGAATCCTTTGCAAACCTCAAAATTTGGCTAAAAAAACACATGTTCCTCACATTTCTGTGGCAGAAAGTTCTGGAATCTGAGAGGAGCTACAAATTTCCTTCCACCCAGCGTTCCCCCAAGTCTCCCGATAAAAATGATACCTCACTTGCGTGAGTAGGCCTAGCGCCGGCGACAGTAAACACCCCAAAGCGCAACGTGGACACATCCTAAATTTTGGAAAAAAACAGAGGTGTTTTTTGCGAAGTGCCTACCTGTAGATTTTGGCCTCTAGCTCAGCCGGCACCTAGGGAAACCTACCAAACCTGTGCATTTCTGAAAACTAGAGACCTAGGGGAATCCAAGGAGGGGTGACTTGCGGGGCTCGGACCAGGTTCTGTTACCCAGAATCCTTTGCAAACCTCAAAATTTGGCTAACAAAACACATGTTCCTCACATTTCTGTGGCAGAAAGTTCTGGAATCTGAGAGGAGCTACAAATTTCCTTCCACCCAGCGTTCCCCCAAGTCTCCCGATAAAAATGATACCTCACTTGCGTGGGTAGGCCTAGCGCCGGCGACAGGAAACACCCCAAAGCGCAACGTGGACACATCCTAAATTTTGGGAGAAAACAGAGGTGTTTTTTGCGAAGTGCCTGCCTGTAGATTTTGGCCTCTAGCTCAGCCGGCACCTAGGGAAACCTACCAAACCTGTGCATTTCTGAAAACTAGAGACCTAGGGGAATCCAAGGAGGGGTGACTTGCGGGGCTCGGACCAGGTTCTGTTACCCAGAATCCTTTGCAAACCTCAAAATTTGGCTAAAAAAACACATGTTCCTCACATTTCTGTGGCGGAAAGTTCTGGAATCTGAGAGGAGCTACAAATTTCCTTCCACCCAGCGTTCCCCCAAGTCTCCCGATAAAAATGATACCTCACTTGCGTGGGTAGGCCTAGCGCCGGCGACAGGAAACACCCCAAAGCGCAACGTGGACACATCCTAAATTTTGGAAAAAAACAGAGGTGTTTTTTGTGAAGTGCCTACCTGTAGATTTTGGCCTCTAGCTCAGCCGGCACCTAGGGAAACCTACCAAACCTGTGCATTTCTGAAAACTAGAGACCTAGGGGAATCCAAGGAGGGGTGACTTGCGGGGCTCGGACCAGGTTCTGTTACCCAGAATCCTTTGCAAACCTCAGAATTTGCCTAAAAAAACACATGTTCCTCACATTTCTGTGGCAGAAAGTTCTGGAATCTGAGAGGAGCTACAAATTTCCTTCCACCCAGCGTTCCCCCAAGTCTCCCGATAAAAATGATACCTCACTTGCGTGGGTAGGCCTAGCGCCGGCGACAGGAAACACCCCAAAGCGCAACGTGGACACATCCTAAATTTTGGAAAAAAACAGAGGTGTTTTTTGCGAAGTGCCTACCTGTAGATTTTGGCCTCTAGCTCAGCCGGCACCTAGGGAAACCTACCAAACCTGTGCATTTCTGAAAACTAGAGACCTAGGGGAATCCAAGGAGGGGTGACTTGCGGGGCTCGGACCAGGTTCTGTTACCCAGAATCCTTTGCAAACCTCAAAATTTGGCTAAAAAAACACATGTTCCTCACATTTCTGTGGCAGAAAGTTCTGGAATCTGAGAGGAGCTACAAATTTCCTTCCACCCAGCGTTCCCCCAAGTCTCCCGATAAAAATGATACCTCACTTGCGTGAGTAGGCCTAGCGCCGGCGACAGTAAACACCCCAAAGCGCAACGTGGACACATCCTAAATTTTGGAAAAAAACAGAGGTGTTTTTTGCGAAGTGCCTACCTGTAGATTTTGGCCTCTAGCTCAGCCGGCACCTAGGGACACCTACCAAACCTGTGCATTTCTGAAAACTAGAGACCTAGGGGAATCCAAGGAGGGGTGACTTGCGGGGCTCGGACCAGGTTCTGTTACCCAGAATCCTTTGCAAACCTCAAAATTTGGCTAAAAAAACACATGTTCCTCACATTTCTGTGGCAGAAAGTTCTGGAATCTGAGAGGAGCTACAAATTTCCTTCCACCCAGCGTTCCCCCAAGTCTCCCGAAAAAAATGATACCTCACTTGCGTGGGTAGGCCTAGCGCCGGCGACAGGAAACACCCCAAAGCGCAACGTGGACACATCCTAAATTTTGGGAGAAAACAGAGGTGTTTTTTGCGAAGTGCCTACCTGTAGATTTTGGCCCCTAGCTCAGCCGGCACCTAGGGAAACCTACCAAACCTGTGCATTTCTGAAAACTAGAGACCTAGGGGAATCCAAGGAGGGGTGACTTGCGGGGCTCGGACCAGGTTCTGTTACCCAGAATCCTTTGCAAACCTCAAAATTTGCCTAAAAAAACACATGTTCCTCACATTTCTGTGGCGGAAAGTTCTGGAATCTGAGAGGAGCTACAAATTTCCTTCCACCCAGCGTTCTCCCAAGTCTCCCGATAAAAATGATACCTCACTTGCGTGGGTAGGCCTAGCGCCGGTGACAGGAAACACCCCAAAGCGCAACGTGGACACATCCTAAATTATGGGAGAAAACAGAGGTGTTTTTTGCGAAGTGCCTACCTGTAGATTTTGGCCTCTAGCTCAGCCGGCACCTAGGGAAACCTACCAAACCTGTGCATTTCTGAAAACTAGAGACCTAGGGGAATCCAAGGAGGGGTGACTTGCGGGGCTCGGACCAGGTTCTGTTACCCAGAATCCTTTGCAAACCTCAAAATTTGGCTAAAAAAACACATGTTCCTCACATTTCTGTGGCAGAAAGTTCTGGAATCTGAGAGGAGCTACAAATTTCCGTCCACCCAGCGTTCCCCCAAGTCTCCCGATAAAAATGATACCTCACTTGCGTGGGTAGGCCTAGCGCCGGTGACAGGAAACACCCCAAAGCGCAACGTGGACACATCCTAAATTATGGGAGAAAACAGAGGTGTTTTTTGCGGAGTGCCTACCTGTAGATTTTGGCCTCTAGCTCAGCCGGCACCTAGGGAAACCTACCAAACCTGTGCATTTCTGAAAACTAGAGACCTAGGGGAATCCAAGGAGGGGTGACTTGCGGGGCTCGGACCAGGTTCTGTTACCCAGAATCCTTTGCAAACCTCAAAATTTGGCTAACAAAACACATGTTCCTCACATTTCTGTGGCAGAAAGTTCTGGAATCTGAGAGGAGCTACAAATTTCCTTCCACCCAGCGTTCCCCCAAGTCTCCCGATAAAAATGATACCTCACTTGCGTGGGTAGGCCTAGCGCCGGCGACAGGAAACACCCCAAAGCGCAACGTGGACACATCCTAAATTTTGGGAGAAAACAGAGGTGTTTTTTGCGAAGTGCCTGCCTGTAGATTTTGGCCTCTAGCTCAGCCGGCACCTAGGGAAACCTACCAAACCTGTGCATTTCTGAAAACTAGAGACCTAGGGGAATCCAAGGAGGGGTGACTTGCGGGGCTCGGACCAGGTTCTGTTACCCAGAATCCTTTGCAAACCTCAAAATTTGGCTAAAAAAACACATGTTCCTCACATTTCTGTGGCGGAAAGTTCTGGAATCTGAGAGGAGCTACAAATTTCCTTCCACCCAGCGTTCCCCCAAGTCTCCCGATAAAAATGATACCTCACTTGCGTGGGTAGGCCTAGCGCCGGCGACAGGAAACACCCCAAAGCGCAACGTGGACACATCCTAAATTTTGGAAAAAAACAGAGGTGTTTTTTGCGAAGTGCCTACCTGTAGATTTTGGCCTCTAGCTCAGCCGGCACCTAGGGAAACCTACCAAACCTGTGCATTTCTGAAAACTAGAGACCTAGGGGAATCCAAGGAGGGGTGACTTGCGGGGCTCGGACCAGGTTCTGTTACCCAGAATCCTTTGCAAACCTCAAAATTTGGCTAAAAAAACACATGTTCCTCACATTTCTGTGGCAGAAAGTTCTGGAATCTGAGAGGAGCTACAAATTTCCTTCCACCCAGCGTTCCCCCCAAGTCTCCCGATAAAAATGATACCTCACTTGCGTGGGTAGGCCTAGCGCCGGTGACAGGAAACACCCCAAAGCGCAACGTGGACACATCCTAAATTATGGGAGAAAACAGAGGTGTTTTTTGCGAAGTGCCTACCTGTAGATTTTGGCCTCTAGCTCAGCCGGCACCTAGGGAAACCTACCAAACCTGTGCATTTCTGAAAACTAGAGACCTAGGGGAATCCAAGGAGGGGTGACTTGCGGGGCTCGGACCAGGTTCTGTTACCCAGAATCCTTTGCAAACCTCAAAATTTGGCTAAAAAAACACATGTTCCTCACATTTCTGTGGCAGAAAGTTCTGGAATCTGAGAGGAGCTACAAATTTCCTTCCACCCAGCGTTCCCCCAAGTCTCCCGATAAAAATGATACCTCACTTGCGTGGGTAGGCCTAGCGCCGGCGACAGGAAACACCCCAAAGCGCAACGTGGACACATCCTAAATTTTGGAAAAAAACAGAGGTGTTTTTTGCGAAGTGCCTACCTGTAGATTTTGGCCTCTAGCTCAGCCGGCACCTAGGGAAACCTACCAAACCTGTGCATTTCTGAAAACTAGAGACCTAGGGGAATCCAAGGAGGGGTGACTTGCGGGGCTCGGACCAGGTTCTGTTACCCAGAATCCTTTGCAAACCTCAAAATTTGGCTAAAAAAACACATGTTCCTCACATTTCTGTGGCAGAAAGTTCTGGAATCTGAGAGGAGCTACAAATTTCCTTCCACCCAGCGTTCCCCCAAGTCTCCCGATAAAAATGATACCTCACTTGCGTGAGTAGGCCTAGCGCCGGCGACAGTAAACACCCCAAAGCGCAACGTGGACACATCCTAAATTTTGGAAAAAAAACAGAGGTGTTTTTTGCGAAGTGCCTACCTGTAGATTTTGGCCTCTAGCTCAGCCGGCACCTAGGGACACCTACCAAACCTGTGCATTTCTGAAAACTAGAGACCTAGGGGAATCCAAGGAGGGGTGACTTGCGGGGCTCGGACCAGGTTCTGTTACCCAGAATCCTTTGCAAACCTCAAAATTTGGCTAAAAAAACACATGTTCCTCACATTTCTGTGGCAGAAAGTTCTGGAATCTGAGAGGAGCTACAAATTTCCTTCCACCCAGCGTTCCCCCAAGTCTCCCGAAAAAAATGATACCTCACTTGCGTGGGTAGGCCTAGCGCCGGCGACAGGAAACACCCCAAAGCGCAACGTGGACACATCCTAAATTTTGGGAGAAAACAGAGGTGTTTTTTGCGAAGTGCCTACCTGTAGATTTTGGCCCCTAGCTCAGCCGGCACCTAGGGAAACCTACCAAACCTGTGCATTTCTGAAAACTAGAGACCTAGGGGAATCCAAGGAGGGGTGACTTGCGGGGCTCGGACCAGGTTCTGTTACCCAGAATCCTTTGCAAACCTCAAAATTTGCCTAAAAAAACACATGTTCCTCACATTTCTGTGGCGGAAAGTTCTGGAATCTGAGAGGAGCTACAAATTTCCTTCCACCCAGCGTTCTCCCAAGTCTCCCGATAAAAATGATACCTCACTTGCGTGGGTAGGCCTAGCGCCGGTGACAGGAAACACCCCAAAGCGCAACGTGGACACATCCTAAATTATGGGAGAAAACAGAGGTGTTTTTTGCGAAGTGCCTACCTGTAGATTTTGGCCTCTAGCTCAGCCGGCACCTAGGGAAACCTACCAAACCTGTGCATTTCTGAAAACTAGAGACCTAGGGGAATCCAAGGAGGGGTGACTTGCGGGGCTCGGACCAGGTTCTGTTACCCAGAATCCTTTGCAAACCTCAAAATTTGGCTAAAAAAACACATGTTCCTCACATTTCTGTGGCAGAAAGTTCTGGAATCTGAGAGGAGCTACAAATTTCCGTCCACCCAGCGTTCCCCCAAGTCTCCCGATAAAAATGATACCTCACTTGCGTGGGTAGGCCTAGCGCCGGTGACAGGAAACACCCCAAAGCGCAACGTGGACACATCCTAAATTATGGGAGAAAACAGAGGTGTTTTTTGCGGAGTGCCTACCTGTAGATTTTGGCCTCTAGCTCAGCCGGCACCTAGGGAAACCTACCAAACCTGTGCATTTCTGAAAACTAGAGACCTAGGGGAATCCAAGGAGGGGTGACTTGCGGGGCTCGGACCAGGTTCTGTTACCCAGAATCCTTTGCAAACCTCAAAATTTGGCTAACAAAACACATGTTCCTCACATTTCTGTGGCAGAAAGTTCTGGAATCTGAGAGGAGCTACAAATTTCCTTCCACCCAGCGTTCCCCCAAGTCTCCCGATAAAAATGATACCTCACTTGCGTGGGTAGGCCTAGCGCCGGCGACAGGAAACACCCCAAAGCGCAACGTGGACACATCCTAAATTTTGGGAGAAAACAGAGGTGTTTTTTGCGAAGTGCCTGCCTGTAGATTTTGGCCTCTAGCTCAGCCGGCACCTAGGGAAACCTACCAAACCTGTGCATTTCTGAAAACTAGAGACCTAGGGGAATCCAAGGAGGGGTGACTTGCGGGGCTCGGACCAGGTTCTGTTACCCAGAATCCTTTGCAAACCTCAAAATTTGGCTAAAAAAACACATGTTCCTCACATTTCTGTGGCGGAAAGTTCTGGAATCTGAGAGGAGCTACAAATTTCCTTCCACCCAGCGTTCCCCCAAGTCTCCCGATAAAAATGATACCTCACTTGCGTGGGTAGGCCTAGCGCCGGCGACAGGAAACACCCCAAAGCGCAACGTGGACACATCCTAAATTTTGGAAAAAAACAGAGGTGTTTTTTGCGAAGTGCCTACCTGTAGATTTTGGCCTCTAGCTCAGCCGGCACCTAGGGAAACCTACCAAACCTGTGCATTTCTGAAAACTAGAGACCTAGGGGAATCCAAGGAGGGGTGACTTGCGGGGCTCGGACCAGGTTCTGTTACCCAGAATCCTTTGCAAACCTCAAAATTTGGCTAAAAAAACACATGTTCCTCACATTTCTGTGGCAGAAAGTTCTGGAATCTGAGAGGAGCTACAAATTTCCTTCCACCCAGCGTTCCCCCAAGTCTCCCGATAAAAATGATACCTCACTTGCGTGGGTAGGCCTAGCGCCGGCGACAGGAAACACCCCAAAGCGCAACGTGGACACATCCTAAATTTTGGGAGAAAACAGAGGTGTTTTTTGCGAAGTGCCTACCTGTAGATTTTGGCCTCTAGCTCAGCCGGCACCTAGGGAAACCTACCAAACCTGTGCATTTCTGAAAACTAGAGACCTAGGGGAATCCAAGGAGGGGTGACTTGCGGGGCTCGGACCAGGTTCTGTTACCCAGAATCCTTTGCAAACCTCAAAATTTGCCTAAAAAAACACATGTTCCTCACATTTCTGTGGCGGAAAGTTCTGGAATCTGAGAGGAGCTACAAATTTCCTTCCACCCAGCGTTCCCCCAAGTCTCCCGATAAAAATGATACCTCACTTGCGTGGGTAGGCCTAGCGCCGGCGACAGGAAACACCCCAAAGCGCAACGTGGACACATCCTAAATTTTGGAAAAAAACAGAGGTGTTTTTTGCGAAGTGCCTACCTGTAGATTTTGGCCTCTAGCTCAGCCGGCACCTAGGGAAACCTACCAAACCTGTGCATTTCTGAAAACTAGAGACCTAGGGGAATCCAAGGAGGGGTGACTTGCGGGCTCGGACCAGGTTCTGTTACCCAGAATCCTTTGCAAACCTCAAAATTTGGCTAAAAAAACACATGTTCCTCACCTTTCTGTGGCAGAAAGTTCTGGAATCTGAGAGGAGCTACAAATTTCCTTCCACCCAGCGTTCCCCCAAGTCTCCCGATAAAAATGATACCTCACTTGCGTGGGTAGGCCTAGCGCCGGCGACAGGAAACACCCCAAAGCGCAACGTGGACACATCCTAAATTTTGGAAAAAAACAGAGGTGTTTTTTGCGAAGTGCCTACCTGTAGATTTTGGCCTCTAGCTCAGCCGGCACCTAGGGAAACCTACCAAACCTGTGCATTTCTGAAAACTAGAGACCTAGGGGAATCCAAGGAGGGGTGACTTGCGGGGCTCGGACCAGGTTCTGTTACCCAGAATCCTTTGCAAACCTCAAAATTTGGCTAAAAAAACACATGTTCCTCACCTTTCTGTGGCAGAAAGTTCTGGAATCTGAGAGGAGCTACAAATTTCCTTCCACCCAGCGTTCCCCCAAGTCTCCCGATAAAAATGATACCTCACTTGCGTGGGTAGGCCTAGCGCCGGTGACAGGAAACACCCCAAAGCGCAACGTGGACACATCCTAAATTATGGGAGAAAACAGAGGTGTTTTTTGCGAAGTGCCTACCTGTAGATTTTGGCCTCTAGCTCAGCCGGCACCTAGGGAAACCTACCAAACCTGTGCATTTCTGAAAACTAGAGACCTAGGGGAATCCAAGGAGGGGTGACTTGCGGGGCTCGGACCAGGTTCTGTTGCCCAGAATCCTTTGCAAACCTCTAAATTTGGCTAAAAAAAACACATGTTCCTCACATTTCTGTGGCAGAAAGTTCTGGAATCTGAGAGGAGCTACAAATTTCCTTCCACCCAGCGTTCCCCCAAGTCTCCCGATAAAAATGATACCTCACTTGCGTGGGTAGGCCTAGCGCCGGCGACAGGAAACACCCCAAAGCGCAACGTGGACACATCCTAAATTTTGGGAGAAAACAGAGGTGTTTTTGCGAAGTGCCTACCTGTAGATTTTGGCCTCTAGCTCAGCCGGCACCTAGGGAAACCTACCAAACCTGTGCATTTCTGAAAACTAGAGACCTAGGGGAATCTAAGGAGGGGTGACTTGCGGGGCTCGGACCAGGTTCTGTTACCCAGAATCCTTTGCAAACCTCAAAATTTGGCTAAAAAAACACATGTTCCTCACATTTCTGTGGCAGAAAGTTCTGGAATCTGAGAGGAGCTACAAATTTCCTTCCACCCAGCGTTCCCCAAGTCTCCCGATAAAAATGATACCTCACTTGCGTGGGTAGGCCTAGCGCCGGCGACAGGAAACACCCCAAAGCGCAACGTGGACACATCCTAAATTTTGGGAGAAAACAGAGGTGTTTTTTGCGAAGTGCCTACCTGTAGATTTTGGCCTCTAGCTCAGCCGGCACCTAGGGAAACCTACCAAACCTGTGCATTCTGAAAACTAGAGACCTAGGGAATCCAAGGAGGGGTGACTTGCGCGGCTCGGACCAGGTTCTGTTACCCAGAATCCTTTGCAAACCTCAAAATTTGGCTAAAAAAACACATGTTCCTCACATTTCTGTGGCAGAAAGTTCTGGAATCTGAGAGGAGCTACAAATTTCCTTCCACCCAGCGTTCCCCCAAGTCTCCCGATAAAATGATACCTCACTTGCGTGGGTAGGCCTAGCGCCGGCGACAGGAAACACCCCAAAGCGCAACGTGGACACATCCTAAATTTTGGGAGAAAACAGAGGTGTTTTTTGCGAAGTGCCTACCTGTAGATTTTGGCCTCTAGCTCAGCCGGCACCTAGGGAAACCTACCAAACCTGTGCATTTCTGAAAACTAGAGACCTAGGGGAATCCAAGGAGGGGTGACTTGCGGGGCTCGGACCAGGTTCTGTTACCCAGAATCCTTTGCAAACCTCAAAATTTGGCTAAAAAAACACATGTTCCTCACATTTCTGTGGCAGAAAGTTCTGGAATCTGAGAGGAGCTACAAATTTCCTTCCACCCAGCGTTCCCCCAAGTCTCCCGATAAAATGATACCTCACTTGCGTGGGTAGGCCTAGCGCCGGCGACAGGAAACACCCCAAAGCGCAACATGGACACATCCTAAATTTTGGGAGAAAACAGAGGTGTTTTTTGCGAAGTGCTACCTGTAGATTTTGGCCTCTAGCTCAGCCGGCACCTAGGGAAACCTACCAAACCTGTGCATTTCTGAAAACTAGAGACCTAGGGGAATCCAAGGAGGGGTGACTTGCGGGGCTCGGACCAGGTTCTGTTACCCAGAATCCTTTGCAAACCTCAAAATTTGGCTAAAAAAACACATGTTCCTCACATTTCTGTGGCGGAAAGTTCTGGAATCTGAGAGGAGCTACAAATTTCCTTCCACCCAGCGTTCCCCCAAGTCTCCCGATAAAAATGATACCTCACTTGCGTGGGTAGGCCTAGCGCCGGCGACAGGAAACACCCCAAAGCGCAACGTGGACACATCCTAAATTTTGGAAAAAAACAGAGGTGTTTTTTGCGAAGTGCCTACCTGTAGATTTTGGCCTCTAGCTCAGCCGGCACCTAGGGAAACCTACCAAACCTGTGCATTTCTGAAAACTAGAGACCTAGGGGAATCCAAGGAGGGGTGACTTGCGGGGCTCGGACCAGGTTCTGTTACCCAGAATCCTTTGCAAACCTCAAAATTTGGCTAAAAAAACACATGTTCCTCACATTTCTGTGGCAGAAAGTTCTGGAATCTGAGAGGAGCTACAAATTTCCTTCCACCCAGCGTTCCCCCAAGTCTCCCGATAAAAATGATACCTCACTTGCGTGGGTAGGCCTAGCGCCGGTGACAGGAAACACCCCAAAGCGCAACGTGGACACATCCTAAATTATGGGAGAAAACAGAGGTGTTTTTTGCGAAGTGCCTACCTGTAGATTTTGGCCTCTAGCTCAGCCGGCACCTAGGGAAACCTACCAAACCTGTGCATTTCTGAAAACTAGAGACCTAGGGGAATCCAAGGAGGGGTGACTTGCGGGGCTCGGACCAGGTTCTGTTACCCAGAATCCTTTGCAAACCTCAAAATTTGGCTAAAAAAACACATGTTCCTCACATTTCTGTGGCAGAAAGTTCTGGAATCTGAGAGGAGCTACAAATTTCCTTCCACCCAGCGTTCCCCAAGTCTCCCGATAAAAATGATACCTCACTTGCGTGGGTAGGCCTAGCGCCGGCGACAGGAAACACCCCAAAGCGCAACGTGGACACATCCTAAATTTTGGGAGAAAACAGAGGTGTTTTTTGCGAAGTGCCTACCTGTAGATTTTGGCCTCTAGCTCAGCCGGCACCTAGGGAAACCTACCAAACCTGTGCATTTCTGAAAACTAGAGACCTAGGGGAATCCAAGGAGGGGTGACTTGCGGGGCTCGGACCAGGTTCTGTTACCCAGAATCCTTTGCAAACCTCAAATTTGGCTAAAAAAACACATGTTCCTCACATTTCTGTGGCAGAAAGTTCTGGAATCTGAGAGGAGCTACAAATTTCCTTCCACCCAGCGTTCCCCCAAGTCTCCCGATAAAAATGATACCTCACTTGCGTGGGTAGGCCTAGCGCCGGTGACAGGAAACACCCCAAAGCGCAACGTGGACACATCCTAAATTTTGGAAAAAAACAGAGGTGTTTTTTGCGAAGTGCCTACCTGTAGATTTTGGCCTCTAGCTCAGCCGGCACCTAGGGAAACCTACCAAACCTGTGCATTTCTGAAAACTAGAGACCTAGGGGAATCCAAGGAGGGGTGACTTGCGGGGCTCGGACCAGGTTCTTTTACCCAGAATCCTTTGCAAACCTCAAAATTTGGCTAAAAAAACACATGTTCCTCACATTTCTGTGGCAGAAAGTTCTGGAATCTGAGAGGAGCTACAAATTTCCTTCCACCCAGCGTTCCCCAAGTCTCCCGATAAAAATGATACCTCACTTGCGTGAGTAGGCCTAGCGCCGGCGACAGTAAACACCCCAAAGCGCAACGTGGACACATCCTAAATTTTGGAAAAAAACAGAGGTGTTTTTTGCGAAGTGCCTACCTGTAGATTTTGGCCTCTAGCTCAGCCGGCACCTAGGGAAACCTACCAAACCTGTGCATTTCTGAAAACTAGAGACCTAGGGGAATCCAAGGAGGGGTGACTTGCGGGGCTCGGACCAGGTTCTGTTACCCAGAATCCTTTGCAAACCTCAAAATTTGGCTAAAAAAACACATGTTCCTCACATTTCTGTGGCAGAAAGTTCTGGAATCTGAGAGGAGCTACAAATTTCCTTCCACCCAGCGTTCCCCCAAGTTTCCCGATAAAAATGATACCTCACTTGCGTGGGTAGGCCTAGCGCCGGCGACAGGAAACACCCCAAAGCGCAACGTGGACACATCCTAAATTTTGGGAGAAAACAGAGGTGTTTTTTGCGAAGTGCCTACCTGTAGATTTTGGCCTCTAGCTCAGCCGGCACCTAGGGAAACCTACCAAACCTGTGCATTTCTGAAAACTAGAGACCTAGGGGAATCCAAGGAGGGGTGACTTGCGGGGCTCGGACCAGGTTCTGTTACCCAGAATCCTTTGCAAACCTCAAAATTTGGCTAAAAAAAACACATGTTCCTCACATTTCTGTGGCAGAAAGTTCTGGGATCTGAGAGGAGCTACAAATTTCCTTCCACCCAGCGTTCCCCAAGTCTCCCGATAAAAATGATACCTCACTTGCGTGGGTAGGCCTAGCGCCGGTGACAGGAAACACCCCAAAGCGCAACGTGGACACATCCTAAATTATGGGAGAAAACAGAGGTGTTTTTTGCGAAGTGCCTACCTGTAGATTTTGGCCTCTAGCTCAGCCGGCACCTAGGGAAACCTACCAAACCTGTGCATTTCTGAAACTAGAGACCTAGGGGAATCCAAGGAGGGGTGACTTGCGGGGCTCGGACCAGGTTCTGTTACCCAGAATCCTTTGCAAACCTCAAAATTTGGCTAAAAAAAACACATGTTCCTCACATTTCTGTGGCAGAAAGTTCTGGAATCTGAGAGGAGCTACAAATTTCCTTCCACCCAGCGTTCCCCCAAGTCTCCCGATAAAAATGATACCTCACTTGCGTGGGTAGGCCTAGCGCCGGCGACAGGAAACACCCCAAAGCGCAACGTGGACACATCCTAAATTTTGGGAGAAAACAGAGGTGTTTTTTGCGAAGTGCCTACCTGTAGATTTTGGCCTCTAGCTCAGCCGGCACCTAGGGAAACCTACCAAACCTGTGCATTTCTGAAAACTAGAGACCTAGGGGAATCCAAGGAGGGGTGA